>NC_056519.1:8869836-8906936 GCF_014905685.2 Nematolebias whitei | reverse complement strand
TATTCTTCTATCCCCTGCTAATAAAGCCAGTTCAATAATAGATGCAATGAAAGTTTGATGCCTCATAAAGCAGGTAGTCAGGACTGTGGGAGAGGTAACGAGAGGGCAGCCTTGCCTTTGAAGTAATTGACTAATACAGTAGCTGGTATTAAAGTCATTGAGTGCCAAAAGGGAGCAGGCAGCCGCTTGACCCAAAGCCACTTTGGACTAATCTAGCATTCAATCCAGCGTGTAATGACTGTTAGACCTGTCAATCCTCTAGGCTCTCTTTCTGTCTTGCGCACACACACTCTTGAGCGTTCCCACTAGGACTGTCAAAAGTACAGCACAAGTGAGCATGTATATAACAAAACCTTCTGTTCCTTTTCTCTCCTCCTTAAACAACAGTTTGATTATACCGATTTCAAAAGGAAGAACTCTGGGAATCCTAAATATTCAGACCCGCCAAATGATCCCTCTGGAAGTTTTACTTACGAGCCTTCAACATCTGCAGAGGGCACTAGTTTTGGAAATTAGCTTTCTGCGGGAGACATGCAGTGAGCAATTAGATTAACCCCTTCACCTGGCTTAACGTTGGTGATCAATAGCTTTAATCCGTATTCTGAAATGTCCACAAGGATCGTAAAGCAGACATGAAGGATGAAAAAGGGGAGGAGAGGACTTTAAAATTAAAGTCATCAATTAGACCAGCACCTACATTTCTTACCACAAAGATTGTTAGATCGTAGTAGAATGACCAATATGTTAATTATTCAGTAAAGAAGATAACATTAATTTCTGCATGTTATGGAAAACAATTATGAAAACTACTTTTGTCTTTTTAGGGGTGAAAACAACTATTTGGAGAGATTTATTTCCAAACCATAAGACATCACATAACTGTCACTGAGGTATTTTTCTGTTTGATTTATTTTTCTTTACACGGTTCTAACAAAAATGCTGAAAGACCCATGCTGCGTCACTAAGTGGCGACACTATCCACATTAACAACGTAATTACAGAGGAAGAACAGAAATCCTTATCAACACACTAAGACTCAGAATGGACAAGTTCAAAAGGGTCAAGAGAACAGGAAAAATATGTAGACAGAATTCAAAAAGGTACTGCAAGTTGGTTTGAGAAGATCAGAAAATGTAACAAATTGCAAGTAACTTGGGTGAAAAAAGCCAAACAAGAATTAAAAGAATCTCAACTTAAAAAAAAAAAATACGAACGGCTTATCATGCAATAGTAAAAATGAAAAAGTACTGTGAAAAAGTCCCAACGTTTTCACATTATTTCTAAAGAAATTTTAAATAAAATCTTGCAAGTTTTATTGCAGCTTTGAAAAAATTACCCAGGCTTTCCCAAGGTTTTATAAAGTCTCCTTGGATATTGGTTGTTTTTCACTTAATATATCAATTCTCACTAAATTCTGGAGAATTTGATTTTTGTTCATCAAGTCCCAAAAACCGATTCTTAAGTTATTTGGGCATTGAAAAAACACAACTTATGAAACAAAAAAACGGTTGTGTCTACACACAAGAGAAAAAAATTGCAATGTACTTTTTTTGCATTTTTGTACTAAATAGGTTTTCATGGCTTTTCTTGGTTTTACATCACAGATGGTACCAAATAAGATTCAAGGATTCAACGTTCTTTATTTGTCATACACACCATATGTATCACATGTGGTGGAACAAAATTGTGTACACAGGGTCCCAGTTAGATCCAACAAAAAAATTAAAATATAAAACAATAGCAAAAAAAGTAATAATATCTAAGATATGAACTAAGAAAAATGTTAACTAAATTATTTCATTCAACCTTTATTTATACAGGTTAGTCTCATTAAGCCTTGGGGACTCATTTACAAGAGAGACCTGATTTTAACAAAGAGTGATGACAAGACCATACCATTTGAGAAGAACAAATGAAAGAAAATGGTATTTAAAAAAAAGAAACAAAAACAACTAGATTGTAAAGCGATGTACCAGAAGAACACTAAAAACAGGCAGGTAATAATGTCCTGAAAGTGCACGCTGTAGCTGCAGTCACACAGTGACATGTAGGAGGAGATGTATGAAGACAGCAGACCAAGAAGTGATTTAAAGATGTAATTGTACTAGAGAGAGAATCTGCGTGAAGTTAATGATGTCCATTTAACCAGTGAACATACTCATTGCGTTATTATACTAAGTTTAAAAGCGAGCCAAGCTACTCCTGTATTGTACTGTAGTGTCTATGTAATGGGAAAATGTTGCTACCATCAGTCTTTTATGAAGGCACACAACTTGTATACATTTTTTCCATGTATCTAAGGAAACTACAACACAGGTATTTTATGTTTTTTTTATGTCTGTTCTTCATCCAGGTTTCTCATATTTTAAAGACTCACTGTAGACCAAGCCAAGAAACAAACCTGTAGGCAAAATGAAAAGACGAGATGAACACTTATGCCACATTACGAGCACCTACGAAGTCCATCAACCATCCAGAAGCTTGCTGCAGTGTCTTTGGCCCTATCACCACACAAAACGATACCTGTCACACTAGCTGAGCAGCAGGCAAAAAAAGATGAGAGCGAGAGAGAAAAGAAAGCCAAAGAAACAGAGGCACTTCACAACACTGTCATTGCCATTCATAATACGCATTGACGTATAAAGAGGGCCATTAGGGGCCCCAACCTGGGAGCCATTAAATCATTTTAAATCGTTCTAACATCCCATTAGTGTCAGTGATGGGACCATATAATAGTCTGTTTTAGAGGGATAACCACAAGGCGCTCCATTCGGACTGAGTCACATGGGTCCTCTATTCTCCTCTCCAGGTCCCATTCCCCAGATTCTCACCTCCTTCCTGAAGACAGCAAAGGGTCACCAGCAGTTTGAATGCAGAGCCCTGACACAGGGGACCTAAGGAGGTTTCTACCCTGTTAGCTGCTGCTTTTTTTGAGGAAACTGAATAAGAGAGCACAGCAACTCCACCCTGATGAATTAAGCATGATGCAGGTAGCCTGTAATAGGCCCATTATGCTGCCTTTAGCTGTGTCAATTGAAAACAGGAGAATCAAACCTCGGCTCGCTTCATCTCCGGGGAGAAAGCCTGCGTCTGTTTTCGCTTTGTGCATCTAATCAAATGTGTTCTGTGACACAGGAAGTTCAGGCAAAAGGCAAATTTTCAAGCACAAAACATTTAACTATTTTCAAAAGAAGCCATAACTTGACATGAACCACAGTAAATATAAAATAGGTTTTGAAATTAATGCAGTAAAATTGGGATAAAACTACTAAATGAGCAATCACTCTCTTGTACAGTAAATACTGGAATATATTTTAAAAGGTAAATGAAAACTAAGTAAACTGATATTAACCTCAGCTTAAGTCCATATTGAAGCATAGGTGCCATCTAATGTTCCCAAAGGCAACACATTTGCCGTGACAAAACAAAAATACATCATTATTTTTTAGATTTATTTGCTATTTTAATTCTAGTCTGGCAACAGAAGGATGGAAATGGTAGTTTTCACAAAACATGTTAGAAAATCTGATTAGGATTTTAGGAAACTGATCAGTTTTATCATTTGTTAGAAAAAGACAAATCTTCAGACACTTAAGGTAGCAGCTCACTAGTTTGTGACTGTTGGAGACAAGTTGGCAATTCAAAGTTGTGAGGAAAAAAAGGCTAAATCTTTGTTGCAGTCTCACTTGATTTTGAGTTTTTATGGACATGTTTTGATTGGTCAATAAACATAAAAACAAAACTGCTTATTTTTGTGGGTATGACTTGAAAACTATTCTCTAGACTGGGTCCATTACTCTGTCACTCATTTCTGCGCACCTACCTCTTTGGCAGCTGTCCTCATGGTCATGACTTCATTTGTTAATGTACACTTTTTAAATGAAGATAGACAGATCTGGACCAGTTTTTCGGCACTGAATATTTATCTGCATGGTTTTTAGATCTGGACATTCATATACTCTCAGATGTTCTGTCATAAGGAGAGTTACTACGCAGGTGTTGGAATACACCGTCGGTGCTCTAGATTATTGGAAACTAAAATGAAACGAGTTCAAGTTGGGTTTGAGATGTCCACAACAATACTGTGACTGTTCCGAGAGAAAATTTGAGTTAAAAATGCTGCCATCTGAGCAAAGAGAGCCCTACCCTCAGTTATTCTGTTAAGAGTTATCCTATTATCATGCCGAGACCCCTGGTCTTGTCTGCACAAAGTCAGACTAGGTTTTGACCTGGTTCTGTACAGATGAGACAGGCCCAGCAGCTCTGAGTGAGCTTCCCAGAGTCAATATTCGATAAGGAGTAATTTTTATTTTGTTGGCTTCCACCATGTACATAGAATGCACTTTACGCCCATTTTTCACCATCAGAAACAGATAAGGCCGATGAGGTCACACAGTCACCCCACTGGTACACTGTGATTGGCTGTGCTCCCGGAAGTGAAGGCGGAGCTAAGAGCCAATATAAGATGGGGTGTTCTGTGAAACGGGGTTTCACTCCGCTGCCGGGTTAAAATGAGTTGGACGGATGCCTCAGCGCTGAAATTGTAACTTTCTCCTGCCTGATGAAAACTAAATAGGTAATTAACTCATTCAACCTTTATTTAGACAGGTTAATCCCATTGAGCCTCAGGGACTCATTTACAAGAGAGACCTGATTTCTTAATAAAGCGTGATGACAACAGTGGATAACAATGACAACAATAGACGGTCACAACGGAAATTATATCTCGATTTATTTGAGTTAGAGCGATTTTCTTCTCCATCTGGGAATAAAAGAACCAGATGCCGGAAGTAGAGAGTCGGACCGGTTTCAGGGACGGACCCGGTCTAGATTCTCATAATTCAAATCTGGAATCAACATAAAATACGTATAGTTATTTTGGACAACAGTGAAAAATGTTTGTCACAATAAATGTAAAAAAGAAAAGAAATATGTTTAGATGTGTTTTTTCCACACTACTAAAGGCATTTCTTTGAGTTTTTAAAATCAGGAGACAAGGGGATGACATTAATGTTTGCAGTGTTGAAACAGAGCTGTTGAACAACTCAGTGATAACTTGGAACTCTGTTGGCCAAATTGGAGCTACTGTGAAACCAGTTATACAAAAACTAGCTATTTCTTTGGCGATCAAACTGAAAAAAAAAATTAAAAATCTGATGCAAACCTCGACTTTGATGGGGAAAAATTCTCAGAACGATAACTGTCTTGCCATTAGAACTTCTGAAAAATGTCCAACAATTTAAACCTTTAAAATGATAAGTGGCTATGAGGTCATAGGTTTTAAAGACTGTCACATAAATCTCTATATTATTAAATGTGTGAACAATGTTAATGTGTTCATTAGAATAAATCAGTGCAGTCTGAAGTTTCACACTCTTCCTGTTTATATAAATCACACAGGTGACAGGCACACTTGTTACAGCCAAACCTGAAAATATGTCAGGCTGTTGCAATATCTGAGCAAAACTCTGTATGAAATATGCATCTTTTTACTTCTTTCTCTGTTTTTCTCTGCTGGATGATAAATAGCCCATTCGGTGGACCCTTGGTGTGCCCTCAGAGTTCTTAAAGGAACAAAGCCATGATGAATGGATCAATGCCAGCGGTCTAGGAAAACAGCTCTTCCGGCCAATAAAAAAGATTTGCCAATGACAACTGGGGGACAACGGTGACCCAGTGAGTCGGTCTTTGGGGTACAGCCCCCCCAGAGGGCCCCTGGTGATGGAGCTAGGATCACCATTAGGGGGAAGATTAAGTGGCCCTGGCTTCCTTCTCTTACTTAATTATACATGCAAGCCCCTTCTGTATGGCCCGCTGCAGCACCTCAGAAAAAGGCAGAGTGCTCCTTTGTCTCAGCCACCGGCCGCCACTTTGATTGCTTATCGGATGTCTCTCCTGACAACCGCCAGGCACAGACACAACTCCCATTGGCCAAGATGTCAGGAACGCATAGAGAGGGGATAAAATAAGAAGAGAGGAGAAAAGAACACGTTGGATAAGACAGCAGGGGAAGATGTGCGTATTTAGTTTTCATTACACCGGGAGCTTGAAGACGATGGGGGAGGAAAAATATGTCCTTGTCAGAAGGAGAGTCTCTGGAGGTGCTCGGAGGCGTGCCGGTGCCATTCACTGACACTCAGCTGACAAATATGAATAGAGCAATTCATGCTTGAAAACAATGGCTTATGAATAATCAACAGGACCCATGAATCCCTCTCATAAACAAAAACATACCACTAGGGGCTAAAACGGACACGCCTCTAATATATGCTAACAACATGCACCAGTACATGACAAGAGTTTTGTTAGTTCTAGAGACTCCCTAGAACCCGGTTGGTGAACGGACTTCAACACTTCAATTCCAACAACTTCAGAAAGCAACTATTTGTGACATACAGTGGCCTAATATCTTTGACAGATCGCCTTTAAATGCATTAAAGCAAAAAAAGCATGACAAAGATAAATAGCACAATGACTTCCATCTACTCCTAAGTACCAGAACTATATAAGTTTGAGCTCAAACATGTGGATAAGAAACAACAACTCACTAAGTACCAGTAGAAACATCATTTCTTTATATGAAAGTATTTTTTTTTTAAGAAATAGAACCGTGAGTACACTTTTAGATCAGGTTGCGCAAAGGACAGAGTCAATAATTAATCCTTGAGGCAACTCAGCTTCAGTGTACTCATCATGTTTTAAGAACATAACTTGGGATGACATTAATTTGTAATGTGTCTGCAAAGATGCTTCCCACCAGCCGAGTTTTCATGAAGAAAAAGGAGCAAATCAACATTTACTGTATGTCCTGAGGCAACTTTGATCCAAACTCAGCTTGTTGCTGTCAATGTGGCCACGTTTAACAAAGATTACAAAGTGTTAGTGGGTCAATAGCTAATCTATACATGGTCTATGATACTGGTCAGTCCTCACTGGTCTAATCTACCAAGTACAAAGGTAAGCTGAGGAAAGATGAAGGGATCTAATCAGAGGTGGGAAGGTATTCCAGTGAACTGTATGGCAAGTGCCATAGCTAAAAAAAAAAAGAGAGTGAAAACATTCTAATAGTAACATAAATAGATTTGCAATACCATTGGTGTCTATGTGGTGAATGTATTTTCAGTGTGAATCTTCTGAGGTGCTACTAAAAAGGAAAACAGATGTAAATACAACACCGGATGTGAAACAATCTTACCCATCCAGGCTGTCACATTGTAAAGTTTGCAGATGATACAGCGGTGGTGGGATGCATCACAAACAATGATGAGTCCAGCTACAGGCAGGAGGTGGAACACGTGGAGAGCTGGTGCAAAGAGAACAACCGTCACATCAATGTGAAGAAGACAAAGGAGATGACTGTGGACTTCAGAAGGAACAAAAACACCCCTCTGAACATAGGAGGATGATCTGCGGTGGAAGTGGTCTCCAGCTACAAGTACTTGGGTGTACACATGAATTATAATATTATATTAAATATAATATTATAATTATGATAATTTTTATCATGTAATTTTGAACATGGGTGGAAAAGCAACAATTCAGCTCAGAGGACGAGTTATTTTGAATAAATTAAAGTTGTAGGGTAAACTTTAGGCGTCTCACAATTTTATTTATTTTCAGAAAACTGTAATACCATTATCAGTGAATTTTTTATGTTTCCATATTTAAACTTTCACGTAAACGTAAAAGAAACAAAATATGTTGCTCTACACTTCAGAATGAAACATTTTAATTCAAACATCTAAAGAGTCAAGATCGAGGTTCTGGTTTATTTGTAGTGTGAGAATGGCAGTATGGCATCTTTACAATAGGATGATCATGTTGCAATGTGGCTCTCCTCAACATGGCTGTCCCCTTTAACTTTTTCGAAGGTGAAGTACTTTGGACAATGGTTTTCAAGGCAGAAGGTGCTACTTGAACGTTGTATACTGTACTATGTACTGCATTCCAACACTTTGGAGTTCTGCCTTTTACAGGACATTACAGGACATAATTAACATTGAATA
Source organism: Nematolebias whitei (assembly GCF_014905685.2). Taxonomy (NCBI): domain Eukaryota; kingdom Metazoa; phylum Chordata; class Actinopteri; order Cyprinodontiformes; family Rivulidae; genus Nematolebias; species Nematolebias whitei. The sequence continues at coordinate 8,898,930 of NC_056519.1, read as the reverse complement.
ATAATTAATTGTTGACATTTTATAACTACCTAAAAATTGTGCATCAAAGAATAAATTATAAGCCACCACAGTACTATCTACTTTGTTGTATATGAAATGTGGTAAAGTTTTGACATAAAAAGTTTGTTTGAAAAGTTTATTAATCCTAGTAGAAAGTTGTTAAAATTCCCCTACGATAATAAACAAAAACACTGAACAATGGTGTGATCTCTAATAAAATTATGCTCATTAGCAAATAAGTGTGCATGGTTTTATAAACTGAGAAACATGACTAAACATTTGAGTATACAGATTAACTAAAACTATAAATTCAAAATATTTGAAGACAATTTAATAAACTAAAAAATAAAGTAATTTTCCCAATCTTTTTTTTTGTGTGTTGCCACATGTTGGGCTCAGTAACATGTAAACTGTATAATAAGGAATTACAGGTAAATAAAAAGTGAAAATATTACATTGCATAAACTTCAGGAGCGTTTTTGTTAAGAGTCCATATGTCATTCCTTAAAAATAAGTAAAATCAACAAGTCAATATTACATCACGTAGAAAATGTCACCCATCATAACCTAATGGGCTTTAAAATGGAAAACCTGCCACTGGTTTTTGCTGTTTTTTATATATATATATATATATATATATATATATATATATATATATATATATTTTTTTTTAGGAGACTTGTAACCAGTGCTGACATGTTATTTTATCCAAATTAGCTAAAATGGCGTTTTAGGACTAAAATCAATAATCAAACCAACTGTTTACTATTCAAGCAGACTAAGTGGAAGCTTGGAGTGAAATGAAAGAATGTTTGAATGTTTGGTTTAGACTAAGAGAAAAGTTTGCCGAGAAACTTCTGAAACTCACTGATTAGGACTTTTGGCATCTACATTTGGAAGAGGAGCTCTTTAATGTTAGGAGGTTAACTAAGGCCTGTCATTTCAAGAACATAAAATTCTATGTAATTCTGCATTAACATTTATGCCCATAAGCTATCTATTATTAATTATAATTTGAGAATGATGAGCTGAAAGTGACATTAATGGCAGTAACGAGATTGATTTACTTGGACTCGACTTGGAACTTTGGTGGAGGTACATGTGAACACACTTACACGTGCACACACACGCACGCGCACACACATGTAAACACAAATTCGTGTTCGTCACTCTTGACTGACATCCATTTCCTGGAGAACAACCCTGACTCAAAACACGTTTACTTGTGTAACCTTTAAATTATTATTATTTTTTTCCCCAATACATTTTTTTCAACTAAAATGAAAATATTAAGAACTTACATTTAGACTATATAGATAATTTATGGCACTAATTGTATACATAATGGATAATATCATTATCACTTTAGAGCCTATAAATTATGCTACTTTAATCATATTTCAAAGAGTCTTGGGTTTATTTATTATGCATTCCAATCATAAATCAAAGTAAGCAATGCTAATCTCGTCACATTATAGAACTAATTACCATCTGAATTCTATCATCAAACATGAATACATGTTTCTGTCTTGAACAGAAAAATGGACACAGAAGCAAAATCATTGGTAAAAATCCATTAGAGTGTGTTTGCAAGTATTGATCGACGCCTCAGATCATCAGTCTTATTGATCCCCTCCGCTGTGATCTTCATAAAGCCCATTTGTTCCATCTAAAGTTTGCATATCCAGCCAATAAGTTGTTCTTACTCCTTGTGATCTAGTTTGCAAACATAATATCATAAGAGGGGAGGGGAGCATAAAAGAATTAAGTTTTAGAAAAGCAGTTTATTTAGTTTTCTTGAAAACAAATATTTTATAACAAAAAGGTGTGAAAACCTATTTTGGTGCAAGCATGTATATAATCCTATGTATTTTGTAGTACACATAATGTGTGTATACAGTCGTCCCTTGCTATATCGAAGTTCACTTTTTGCGGCGTTACTGTATCGCAAGTTTTTAAAGATGTTTTTTTAAGCATCACTTCTTTTATATCATGTGTACCGTACACGCTGTGCAATATTGTAAATTCATCTCATCGCCATCATCTTCATCGCCATCGTCAAAGTGTTTAAGAGCATACGGTGTATATAAGATGGTGAGAAAGATTTGTAGGAGTGTGGGAAGGGTTTATAAAGCCTTAAACCTATATAAATAATAAAAGAAATATAACACCGCTACATCATGGATTTTTCCCTACTGCGGAAGTCTCTGGGATGTAACCCCCGCGATAGGTGAGGGATCACTGTATAGTACAATGTCACGCTCATAGTATGTACTGTGAATGACTTTCAGCTACAACTACATCAAATTTCAGATCAATATCTGAAAGATTTACTGAGTTAAAGCCATTTTTGTGTTTTCTAATGTCAATTAGTTGTGGCAATCTTGAACCAAATTGACCCTAAAAGTTTGTTTGTCGAGGTACATCAAATGTTTACCTTCTGAAAGCTTCATTGAATTCCAACCAGTAGTTCATGAGGTGCAACATTTTGGTAATTGACAAACAGACAAAAACACTCGCATTAATAACATTATCAACCACCTTTCCTGTTTTGGGAGCGGACAATAATGGTAAATTCCTACACTGCTAATCATGCCACACTGAAAACAAAAATCCCTAATGAACATATTTGTGAGTGAACTGATTGCTCTTAATTATAAATTACGCAGTCATTGTGGCCCTACAAAAGAAGACATCCCCACTCAGCAGTCAGAAGTAATTGCCAAAGTCAGGCACACTCCAATGAGTAATTCATTCCTGACAGCCAACACTGACTGATGACCTTCCTGGCTGAAGACTCCCTTGGTTGGGTTGCTGAGGACAAGACACTCCAGCCCAACCCCTTCCCAAAAAGAACCTCACCCAGCTACCTTTCTAAACTTTCAAATAGATCTTTAAAATACATGCTTAGACACCCACATGAAAGGAACAAAGCTATTTACAATTAGAATCATCGAGCTGCCAATGGATTGCCTTGCCCATCCTTCACAATCAAGGGTTTTATCACCCCGTGTTGCTATGTAGGGCAAAGAAATATGACTCTCCATCATCAGCTGGCAGAAGAGGCTGGGCTTTGGAGTAAAGAGGAAGGGGAAGAGAGGGCTAATTTGACACAGCTCGCTTGGCTTGCCATAATTGCTCCGTCACTGTCAGTCCTTGAGAGGCCTTCTCGCCGTACAATTTGGACGCAATTACCGGCCGTTTACCAGTGGCCGTTACGCCCGTACCACCCCTCCTCCCCCCCACCCTGCCTGTTCTCCCGTTTGGCCGGTGGCTAGGATGTGCCATGCCTCATCAAATGTGGATGCGGGCCATTAATGAACACTGTTAGCATTTCTCTTAAACTTCTCCTGCCTCTAATAAACATGCAGTGTTCCATGAAGGAGCATTGTCATTCTCGTGACATGATATTTATTGTCTCTGCTGGTGGGAGGGAGCGCAGACATTAGGACAGAGGTGAGGGAGGGAGGGAGGGAGGGAGGGAGGGAGGGAGGGGTGGCTTGAAGTGAAGAGAGATATATTAGCAATGAGTAGGGGTAAGGATGGAGTTCAAAGACAGATGAACATGAGAAAATTCCAGGTGGAACAACTCTTTCTAGCCAGAACTGCAAAATGCACAGATACTTTTTAATCTGGACTGCACATATTGTACTATAAATAACCAGTAACATATTACCTTTAAGAGATAACTTAAATATTTAAAGTGGTATTCTGGTGGAGTTGTCATCAGCAGTTACAACTTTACCTGGAGCAGACAGGATTCAGAACTGTAAATATTTATGCCACTGTTAATTTGCATTACATGTTCTTTTCATATACAGTAGAAGTCTATGATTATTTAGATTGTGTCAACAACAATTCATTCTTTGGAACGATGTGTATGAAAGGATGGTGATGACATTTTATAACAGTTCAGGTGAACACTATAATACATTTTTATCCTGCTTTTTGCCCTCATTGGTACATATGCCCAGTTAGACGTTAACATGGACCATTACTGGTAATGGACCGCGCACTATAAATATCCACAGACCTCTGTAAACAACTGTCTAACACAAAAGTAATAGTGTTTTAAAGGTTTATAAAATAGTGTTTGCACAAATTAATATATATATTTTTTTAGATTGAAATTGTTGTAAGGCAGAAAACTGCTTGGACCAGCCATCAGCTATTCCTGTTCTAAGGAAACATACAATCGTTCATTCCATCCATCCATCCATCCATCCATCCATCCATCCATCATCTTTACCCACTTCTTCCTTTTTGGGTCACTGGTGCTACTGGTGCCCATGTTCAGCTATCACTGTGTGAGAGGGGGGGGTATACCTTGAGCAGGTCGCAGGTCCATAACAGGGCCACATAGAGACAAACAAGACAAACAACCGTTCACTCTCTCACTCACACCTACGGACAATTAGAGTTACCAGTCAGTCTAATGTGCATGTTGTTGGTCTGTGGAAGGAAACCAGAGTACTCTGGTTTCCTTCCACAGACCAGGAAGACCAGGAATAAACCACAGACCAGGAATAAACCCACGCATGCACGGAGAGAACATGCAAACTCCACCCAGAAAGGCCCCCGGACCGGGATTCGAACCGGGGCAACCTGCTTGCTGAGAGGCAGCAGCTTTACCAAATGTGCCACCGTGCTGCCCAGGAAACATTTCACGATGTTCCAAACTGAAAATGCTCTGAACAACTTTGACTCTATGCAAGGTATTGATTACTGTGAAATTCACCAAACACCACTGCAAATATCCAATTTTTTCATTAAAAACTGCACTTTTATACGTTTATTTTAACTTTACGCTGTTTAAAATAAAACTAGATATACACAACTATGCAGAAAGGTTTTGATTTACTTACATGGTAACCATTTGTACTAATGGTATTGTTCTGAGTTTGTGGAAACTGCCATTTCCCAATGGAAATAATTTTGCAGGTCCATTATTATGAAAGAAAGTAATCAAGAACAAAATGATTCCTTTCCTTTAATACGATCTGCCAACGCTGTCAGACACAAACAGGAAACACGGGAAAAGGAAGCCAGAGACAGTGACAGAACAAGAGGTAAACAGAGAGCGGGTCAACTGTAGTGACCTAACAGCTTTGTGTCCTCTAAAGAACCACTCAATTTCTCCTCTGGCTCTAGGGTGGCCACATGTGTAGCGGAGCGGGACACTTCTACTGAACAAGGGTGTTTTAGGGTCATCATCTATCACCGTGTGCCTACCTCGGTTTTCCACACACACTCAAAACGATCCAGTGGTTACTGTGATCATAAACAGGCTGAGACAGGCTGCCGTGTACGATAGATATGCTTTATTAAAACTAAAAAAAAAGCTCACGTAATGATCAAACATCAGTTTTATTGTGTCTCTGGAGACATTACTCCACCGTCACATACCCCTCCCTTCTTTGCTCACCTCTGAGACCTGGAGAAATTAATGAAGCCCAGTGCAACTGCAGTCAAAGGCACAAAATGGCTGCTCATTAATAGCCTGCTGTCATTGGAGCCATTATGACACATATTAAAAATCCAGGAGGTTTTATTTATCCAGTGATAAATAAAAACGAGTGAGAAAAATACTGAATTAATACCCCTAAAAAAAATCAAAGTGCTGCGCGTCTTCTGTTGGAACATTTTTGTACTTTACTCGTCTGTGTGCACGGTTTTAAAATCAGTATGAAAACAGCACGCTGCCTTGCTTTGAGGTTGTTTAATGCAACGAGTTACAAAAACGAACAAGAAACAAAGGGATGCAAACTCACTCGGAATAACGCATGCCGGAACTCGTAGCATAAATAACCGTGGCAACAAAGTGAGACTTTTCATGTCTGTGGAGATAGGAGCTGGCATTGTACTAAGTGTTTAGTTGCTCACCGAATAAACTCATTAATTTGCTTAATTATAAAACTGCCTATCAATTTCCACTCCCTGGGTAATGTTCAGTGAAGCTATGCAACAACATAACACATTTAGAGGCTATGTTCTCACTATCACATAATAAACAAACACAAAATACACCAGGGCCTGATTAAAGGCCTTTACACTACAGAGCGTGAGATAGACCGAGGGATGCGAGAGTGTTTGTTTCTCTGCTCACAGATGAAATTGTTCAAGCTTGTTTTTGACAGCTGCAGACATGCAGGCTATTACTGGGAGGAAGAGAAAGACTGGTGCTAATAATTAACATATACCAGTAACCTGAAATAAAGAACGTTTCAGCTGTTTGTGTGCGGCTGTTTAAAGCTGATGCGCAAGCACACGTTCAAACGAGCTTTGTTCATCCTGATTAATTGTTTTGTGTGTGTGTGTGTGAGTGTCTGTATTCATGTGTGTATGCATGCAAGTGTGTGAATATCGGACTATACGATGAAAGGAATTTGCGATGCTGTAGTTGTTTGGTGCTTTAGTCCACAATTCTTATCTCATGAATACAAATGAAAAGTTTTTGAACTATTTTCCTTTAGGTGTTTTTTAGTTTATTTTAATTTTCAGTTCTAATTACCAAATAATAAAACATTAAAAGAGGAGCTGGGACACATTCACCAGTGTTCCTGCTGTACATGTTAGCTATATCAAGCCCATGGCCAATGCCATAACATTTATTGTGTTTGTTATGTTTATGTTGTACAAAAGAACAGAATATTTGTTTTGATATTATCTGACATCAATGAAACAGCGGTTCTCAAACTGTGCTCTTGAAAAAGTTGTAGTCAGAACTAATACTTAAAAAATTTTGTACCTTGGGGTTGTTTATGCGGTACACAAAACTCATTTCCATGGTAACTAGATTGCCCGTGGTGAAGGTTGCACTGAAGTCTGTTGGAGTCAGTCTCCCCACCATCATAGACATCTACACCTCCAGATGCAGGAAGAGGGGCACCTGCATCATGAAGGACCCCACTCACCCAGCACACACACACACACACACACACACACTTTTTGCCCAGCTCCCCTCTGGAAGGAAGTTAAGGTGCATTAAGTGTAGAACCACTAGACTGAGGAACAGCTTCTACCCTGAGACTGTTAGACTCACGAATCTCTAACCAGGATAATCATTGTGAAAAAAAATCACATCATGTTGCAGCTGATCTGTTTAATGTTGCTGCTGATGTGTTTCATGTTGCTGCTGATCTGTTTAATGTTGCTGCTGATGTGTTTCATGTTGCTGCTGATCTGTTTCATGTTGCTATGTTCGTTCGTGCTCATCTGCTCACACAAGACTCATGTTTCAGCCCAAACTAGAGCTGGACAATAATTTGATATCAATATATATGTCACGATATACTTTTATCCAATAATGATGATATGAGTTGTAAGCACATATTCGATATTCCGATATGATTACAGCGTTTCAGTGACACTTTTTTCGTTTCTGTTCAGGTTGAAGCGGCCGCTTCAGTTTCAGCCCGAATAGAAAAAAAACGTGACACAACTACGTAAGTGTGTGGTGACGTAGATGTTACGCAGAGCTCGAATCCAGAAAGCGTTAGCGGTAGCAGGCTAGGCTAGGATAGGCTAGGCTAATCTCCAACGTGCGTCGTCTTTGCTTCAAAATGAGTGCCCATGACCGTCAGAATGTGACTGAACAAGCTTTCACAAGAGAAGAGAAAGCAGATGACATTATTGACAAGACAGGAAAGATTAATTTGGTGGTGTGGAAGTGGTTTGGCTTTCTAAGATCAGATAAACTGCAGGTTTCAGTGAGCTGCATAATGTAACGGAGAGTCGTTCCAACAAGCAGTGGGAGCACAGCTAACTTGTTCCACTCGATATAATATGCTGAGAGTCAGAAGATGAAACACAATAAAAGTCTGAGCCGACGTGTTCCTGAAACAACACCCACAGCTGTACCAAAAGAGAAACCTTTGCAGCAAACGTTGGGTTATGCTGTTGTTTAAAGTTCAACTATTAATTTTGACAAAGTTGAGAGTTTTATGTTTATTTGACGGTGATTTCAATTTTTTTGAAGGCTAAATACAAATAAAAGGTGAATATTAATTTATTTGTACAGTTTGTATTCTTTTTCTGAGGATTTTATATTGTTGACATCGATATCGAATTACTGTATATAGTCATCGACCGAAATTAAGGAATATATTGTGATAAAAGTTATGTCCATATCATCTAGCCCTAGCCAAAACATGACCCAAATAGAAGGGATCATGATCTGGGTAAGAAGAGATTTATCTCATTCATTGAGGAAAACTTTCCCCTGAATTGGCAGACCGGGGTGGTGGTCCCCCTATTCAACAAGGGGACCGTAGAGTGTGTTACAACTACAGGGGGATCATGCTCTTAAGCCTCACTGGTAAGGTCTATTCGGGGGTTCTGGAGAGGAGGGTCCATCGGATAGTCGAACCTCGGATTCAGGAGGAGCAGTGCGGTTTTCGTCCTGGTCGTGGAACACTGGACCAGCTCTACACTCTCAGCAGGGTCTTGGAGGGTGAGTGGGAGTTTGCCCAACCGGTCTACATGTGCTTTGTGGACTTGGAGAAGGCGTTCGACCGCGTCCCTCGGGGAACCCTGTGGGGGTACTCTGGGAGTATGGAGTACCGGGCCCTTTGATACGGGCTGTTAGGTCCCTCTATGACCGGTGTCAGAGGCTGGTCCACATTGCCGGCAGTAAGTCGGGCTTGTTCCCGGTGAGAGTTGGACTCCGCCAAGGTTTCCCTTTGTCACCGATTCTGTTCATAACTTTTATGGACAGAATTTATAGGCGCAGCCAAGGTGTTGAGGGGATCCGTTTTGGTGGCCTTAGGATTGTGTCTCTGCTTTTTGCAGATGATGTGGTCCTGTTGGCTTCATCAGATCGTGATCTACAGCTTTCACTGGAGCGGTTCGCAGCAGAGTGCGACACGGCCGGGATGAAGATCAGTTCCTCCAAATCCAAGGCCATGGTCTTGAGCCGGAAAAGGGTAGAGTGTCCTCTCCGGGTCAGGGAGGAGGTCCTGCCCCAAGTGGAGGAGTTCAAGTATCTTGGGGTCTTGATCACGAATGAGGGAAAAATGGAATGCGAGATCGATAGACGTATAGGTGCAGCATCTGCAGTGAAGCGGGCGCTTTACAGGTCTGTCGTGGTGAAGAGAGAGCTGAGTCAAAAGGCAAAGCTCTCAATTTACCGATCGATCTATGCTTCTACCCTCATCTATGGTCATTGAAAACAGAAACTGTAATGAAATAATATCAGTCTTCACTACTAAAGGGATGTAAGGTTTCTGCCACTTACACTTATTTATTTATTTATTTTTGCTCAAACTAACCCAGACTGATCTATTAAAATAGACAATTTGCTGAGTTTATTTCTGTACACAAATTTAATTTTATTTTATGGTTCTAAAATGATTTTGCATTTTGTTTTATGTCAACTTTTGGAATAATCTAAAACTGATGGAGCAGTCCATTTCATTGATCTGTCAACAAATTAATTTTTTTTCCTTTGAAAAGTTCAAACGAGCAACTTGGCACAATTTACTAAACGTAAAAGAAAATATGTAAATCCTGAGGTATTGCAATTAAAATAGTTAAAAATGTTACGCATCTTGACATTTAAAAGCATCAAGTTTTTATTCAAACTCAGAATATGTAACTCACAACTCTCACATGCACGATCATTTATTTTTGTTCTCGTGGAGCTTTTTACTCTGTGGTCCACTTAAATCTCCTCCTTTTGACCCAGAGAGATGATGCAGCAGCGCTTCTAGCCCGGATTTTGACAATAATAGCTGTGAAAGCACATTCACTCTTATAAATGCATGCTCCTGTTTTTGCACACACGAGTAGTCTGCACAGATATAAACATTAGTTAGAGGTATGTAGATACCCACATTCTCATGAAGACACAAGTAGATATACACACATGCCCACACACAAATGGGAAGGGTAGGTGGCCCCTCGTCTGACAGAGTAAATCTCATTATTTGGTCCTCATCCCAGAGAGTGAATTGAGAGTCAAGTAGGATGCATGTGGTAACCACAATGAAATTACAGCTGCTGGGAGGCCGAGCGCTGCTAATGCACCCCCATTGTGTCCTCGAGTGCATCTAAATAAGCAGGGGTAAAAGGCAGCCCGCACCAGGGGCTGCCGGGGTTACAGGGTATGTGTGTGGATATTGAGTGAAATGGGCTGCTGAGATGTGAGGGCTGTTTTTACACCAAATAATGGGGGAACTTGTGGGGACCACCTGATGCAGCTTTGCTGAATATGACCTTATGAGGCGTGTGTGTTCAGATGGTGTTACTGTACATGTGTGGACCAAATATTATTCTCATCTTAGATAGAAGCCGGAGATGATTCATAGTAGCTTTAACTCAAAGCCTGCCTACGGTGGACATACACAAACAAGCCAAACGTGGTATTTTTTGTGTAATAAACAAGTAGTTTCTTACTTAGATTTAAAAGAAAAGCTAAAAAAAGTTTTTTTTTTGTTGTATGAGAAAGGCACATTTCTTGAAAAATCCCTTACTTGAACCTTTTTTTGCCTTTATGTTATAATATTGTCATTTATTAAAGTACATCTGTCATCATTGTATTCAAAGCATTTACAATACCTGTTGGGGGAAAGACTTTTTATGAAGGAGCCATTTTGTTTTGTTGTTTCAGAAGATGAAATATCCTATAGCCTTAATTCATTTCAATTCATTGTAATTCAAAAATACTTTATTAATTCCAAAGGGACATTAAATGTTGTTGTAACTCATTATCCTCAATTCTTTAAGAGTTGCTGTAGATGCTGATGGCTGTAGGCAGGAAGGATCTCTTGTAAAGGTCCATCCCACAGTGGATCCAAAGAAAATGGCCGCAGATGCCGTCCGATCCATCCGCTCAGACTCGGCTGGCCTCTCGGTTCCCTCGGGCTGCAGGACCGCCCGAATGCTGGGCAGAACTCCTCCCGGAGTGATGGCCGCTCCTCCCAGCAGCCTGCTGAGCTCCTTGGCGCTGCGGACAGCCGTCTGCAGGTGTAAGGCGATGCTCCTGGTCCTTCTGCTGTCACGAGCCATGTTTCCTGCTAGTTCCAGGATCTCAGTGGTCAGGGACTCGAGCACAGCTGGCAGGGAGATATGAATTCATTTGAGATTTGGGAATGTAGTTGAGATATCTTTTGATTTTTTGAGATGTTAATTAGCAGCTACCAGTTGTGAAAAGCCACCTTGTTGTCATGGTTACACATCATAACAAATGTCCCAAACTAAAAAAGTTTCAGTAAAAATCTTTCCAGCTGCACAGCATCTGATACCAGAGGAAACAATCATCCAAAAATGTGATTTACATCCAGAAAAAGAGGAATTAAAGTGTCCAAAAGCAAAATCTCAGAATGAAAGTAACAGAGCTGCTCCAACATGCAGCCACCTTGAGCGGCGCAATTCTCAAACGCCTTCAAGGGATTATTCAGATGTTTTGAGGTGGGTTTTAATAAAAAGCATTATGAACAAAACTTTACTTGTTGTAGACATTAAATAAGTTGAGATTAGAGAAGAATTAAGTTCTAATGAGACTGAAATGCTAACAGCTAGTCCAAGAGGGGACAACAATCATAGAAATCTATTTTTTTAAGAATGTAATGCAAACTTTACAGCAAAATAAAGGTTTAAAAATAAAATTTGCATGACTTTTGAGATGATGGCAGCAAATCATTTTAATCTTGACCTTGGGTCTGTCACAATAGCAAATTTTGCTGGACGAGTAATTGTCTCAGAAATTATTGCGATAAACGATAATATGTTTTGAAATTTGACAATAATGAGTCATTATTGTCAAATTTAAGAAGAAATTTTGATTTTTTTTTGTTGTAGTACCTTTTTTGATCACTGGATGGCAGTGAAGTGACTCGAACCGAAGGATGGATAGGGAGCAAACAAGCATGTCTCTAAAAAAATGGAAGGGAGGCCCCTTGACTTGACATGGGCTGTCTCTCGTTCACATTTTTCAGATCTCAAAATGGCGGTCGCTTGCTGTGTTTGAGCTCTTTAGCATAGCATTTGTCACACAAAGCTTTTAATTAAAAAAAAAATCAATAAACAAGTTCTCAGTTTCTTTTTGCAGAGAAAAACAACTTTTTAGACGAAGGCACGAGTTTCAACAGTGAATTTTGGAGCTTCAACAAGACGGAAGTTTTTCCCCGAGGTCGGCCTGTTAGCTTAGCTTGTAGCTTAGCTTCTCAGCGTAGCTGCTTTTAACGATCTAAAAACGCAATTTTGGACGGTTAAAATTAATTTTAAAGAGAAAAGAGAAAGGTCAGTGAAGAGCATCGGAGTTGAGCCTTATGTCATCCAGTGTCTTCAGTAGAAAAAGAGAGACACGGAAAAACAAAGCCGATAAATGAAAATGAGGTCGATAATTTTCATTTATCAAGCGATTAATTGATTTATTGTTTATCGCGACAGGCCTACTTGACCTCACTCAAACTAATAGTTAGCTCAACAATTCAGTCAGAGTTAAAGTTTATTTCTCCAAATTGAAAACTTTCTAAGAGTTATCTACGACAGTTAAGAAACTATTTGTTTAAAACTTTTTCACAAAAGATTTCAACCAAAAAATTACAAATAAAAAATAGAACTTTGTCAGATCAACAGTTTGCTTTGACTTCCATAAGTTATTTTTGTCTTTTTGCAGCAGCTGAGATGAAAATAGGGTTTAGATAAAAATCCATAGTCAGTCCTTTAATTTTTATCATCTCCAGGGCCGTTTTCACAGCAACATTTTGAATTGCTGTCAATCTTATACGAAAGCAGCTTCAAGTAAAATTAGCTGGATTTGATTGAGTCTGAACAAACAGTGATATCCCCTCACACTTCAACCATTCATCTGGTTCTACTTCGTCTAAAACAGCACTTTTCTGCCTGACTCCTCTGAATGGATTTGATTGAATCTTACTGAAATGTGTTCTTGACTTGGTTGAATGTTGAAGATTTTTACCTTGGAAGGTATTCTCTGATTACCCACTTTGCATAGATTTTCAGACCAACGTAGGGATTTTCAGAAGCTGAACAGAACAATGTGCTGTTGCCTAATTACCGGTTCTTCCACTGCACACATTGAACAAGTTTCACCCAGGAAGTTATCCTGGAAGGAAAAATAGCTAATTGAGTGAGGATTTAATCCAAGTTTAGATCTTTACCTGCTCAAATTAGGGCAAACATAGATGGGATACATGGCATGTTCTACAAAATAAATGCTGTTTCTAAAATGTAGTCAAATGATGAACTTTTCTTTTATAACCTTAAATGGAACTTGTTTTAATCTAAAATAAAAAGTTCTTATCTAAATATTTATGGGCCTTAGTGGAGTTTAAGTCAGCACTGTCACCACAATATCATCTGCTGAGACAAAAAACGGGGGGAAATAAAAGAAGAATGTAAAAATAAAACACTAAAACTGTCAAAGAAAGATTCAAAACAGAGATCCGGATCCATTCGTTATAGATGATATATGTTTGAAAGGTGCTGGCTGGATAAGTGCAGTGACCACGAGGAGGACAAACACTTCCCCTCCCACACATGGGTAACGCTTAACCCTCGACCATCCCTGCAGCTCTCCCTTCCTCTCAGCACAGGCTCTGGCTCATCAACAAAAGCCTTTGTACAGTCAACACTGCTGTTTTTATTCATGTAACATTTATCCTCAGAGCTGTCCATCAAGCGCAGCGGGACGGCTGATCTAAAACAGAGCCTCGCACTCATGACAGGCAGATAGAGCCGTAACTCTAGAACACTAACCTCTGCTGTTATTTGGCCCACAGAGAGCAGGAGAGAAAGAGAAAAGAGGGAGAGATACACAGCCTAATGACAACTACAAACACACACGTACCTTTGTTCCAGCTCTCGAAAACAGTTTACTTCAGTGGGAATGCCTCAGCTTCAACCATCAAACTCCTGTTATTTAGACTTCAAACCTGGCCTCTGCTGAGAGACAGCGAGTAAGCTAGGTGTGTGTCTCTTGCTAATAGCTGCTAGCATGATTCAGTTAAGCTGCTTATTTCTGACATAAATAATGCATCCAGACAGATGCGCTTGACTTTAGTTGAATATGAATCGCTGGCGTGATTGACGCGGACGTTTGTCGAGCGCTAAGTTGATTCTACAGCCTCACCTTTGGAAATAGGCCTGTCTCATTTAATATCCCCCGATGTTAACATAATTATGACAACCAGCGCCGATTCTCGCACGAGTCTGTGTAATATCCATGACAAAATTAGGCTACTAGGTTTTTCTTTTTTTTACTTTCGAAGAGGTGGAGGCGGATTTTAGTGGGGGGTATCAAAGGCAACTAGATTGTCTGCCTGTTTAGCAGCTTAGCTAAATCAAATCAGAAATAAGAGGACTAGCTTCAGTTTAATTCTGGATACTTTCAGAAGACTTACCCACCCACAAACTCTGCCCCCTCTTAGCCATCCTTTTTACAGTGGTTGATTTCAATCAATCAACATTAATTAGGCAGGCACCTATACACATATATGTCATATGCTAATAGGGTAATGATATGGGCATTTAGTTGGTGTTTTAATCTTATGCTACTGGCAGCTAACACATAATGATGCTCTTTAAGCAGCCAGCCATGGGGATATTTATAAGATGAGAGCATGTCAGCGCACACGGGGAGGTTTCGCTACTTCACATTGCCTCACTGCATTAAACCTTATTTACAAGCTGTAACCATTACACAAATGGAGGCACATTAGCTTCCCACAGCATGAAATCAAAACAATCAAGTGTAAATTTGAGTCAATCTCACGGACTGAAACTAAAAAAAGGAAGCGCACACCTGCAAACAGATCATTTCAGGGATACGAGCTGCTTCCCTCCATCCCTTAATGGATCAACGAGGGTACGAGCCTCATTTTAAATTTAATCTGCTTCTATATTACGTGCTGTGGATAAATAGCTTATAGAGTATAAATCGGCACATTAAAGCCTAGCATTCCTTAAAGGAATGCACATCACCCACTACCGTTCAGGACAAAGATTTGAGATCATGTTTTGATGAGAAATGATGGAGTTGTTTTAGTGAAACTTTAACATAACGTTAAACACGAGCTTATGCATTATTGTGAGATGTGATGCTCAGATAGTAGTGAATGACTCTCAGCTACTACCACATCATTTAGCCCATTATCTGTAAAACTGGCTGAGTTGGAGCCATTGTTGTGTTGGCTAAAGTAGATTAGCTGTCCTGAAGTGGACAGACTCCAAAGTTTATCCAGTTGCAGACGTACACCGAGTGACTACTTTCTGACAGTTTAATTAAAATCTGACCAGTGGTTCATAAAATATTTTGCTAACAAACATAATTGATTCCAAAAGATTAATGACCTTTTTTTTCTGGTTTTAAGGTCAATCGACTACGGCAGCCATCTTGATTTTGTCTGACTCCAAAAGCTAATAATTTGTAGATATACATCGAATGATGCTTAATAAAATCCATCCAAGTAGTTCACGAAACAGTTTGGCAACAGACAGCCCCCCCCCCCCACACACACACATCACCACCACACACACCACACACACCACACACACACACAACCATGGGCAGAAACACAATCGTCCACCTCTGCCTCTCAACGACAGCAATTAAAAAGCTCACGGACAAAAACAATGTTTTTTGTGAGTGTATGAGCAGATCTGTTTTACAAAGGCAAAAAAACTTTTGCATTTCCCGTTACTGTCCTCACTTTTTCACAGTGCTGGAAATTAAAAGTCAAACGACAGTCAAAACCTGTGACGTCACAAGATGAAAGCATGCTCATACCTCTTCGGAGCCGGCAGGCTGCCCCAGGCCAGTGTACTCCTTCCATGACAACGGTGTGGAGAGCTTCAGGAGGAATGGGAGGCTGAATGTGATCCAGCAGGAAGCACTTCACCGGCTGCGCATGAGTTATCCCTGAACAGGCCTTGGAAGGCAATTGGACCTACAAGAGATCCGATTTACATCAATTAATATGAGCAGTTCGTTTTAAAGAGTCACTGTTATGACATCAAGTGTTAAAAGGAAGGTCTATTTTTAATATGAGACAAAAATCTACAGTTTGGTCCAGCTGAAGTGACGGGATCTGTTTACTTCTGCCTGTCTAATCAGTTTTTAGAGTTCACTTGAACTCATGCTACGGTTAATTTAGGGTCACTCGACTATTCTTGCTGTTAGAAGCCAGACCACCAAAACAGTGTGTCACCCTTAAAGATTACTTAAAGTTGGTCATTATTTTAAATTATGGTGTTCCAGTGACTGTGTATCTGTCTGTTAGCAAAACCTCTCAAGTACTACTGGAGGGACTTTAGTGACACTTGTAGAAAGCATCAGTGGATGTACAACTACAATTTAACTTTTGGATCCAGCTAGATTCAAGATGGCTGCCACAGCAGACTGACCTTAAACACAAACATGTCCATAAATCAGTCAAATTTACAACTGTTGATCAATTTGGTGATGTCGTACCTAAGACAGATCCACAACACGTACTCGGAGTGCAAACATTATTTTGACTATACTTAACTGGAGTCAACTCTGTCAGTTTGTTAGTAAAATATCTCATTAAGCACCAAACATATTTTATTGATACTTTCAGGACATATACACCAACAAGTGACAAGTCTTTGGAGTTAATTTACTTAGAGGTGGTTGCCTAAACCAACACAAAGATGGCTTAATGTTAATCTTACAAATACAGTAGTCCCTTCGCTACATCGCGGTTCGTTTATCGCAGACTTACGCTATTGCGGTTTTTCAAAACAAGAGTGGACATGACACACAACTGGCTGATTGATGGATGAGCTGCACAGTTGGCATAGAATTATTTAAAATAAATTATTTTTAATCATTTAGCACCTCCTGCACATTTGTGCAGCCCACACTGCAGGACAAACTTCCTGCTGCAGCTGATCAGCTGTTCACCGTGCAGAACAGAGAAGTGGGCGTGGCCAAGAGCGCTTGTAGGAGGAAGAACAGAGGAGGCAGGGAGCTGAAACCGTGACATTCTGTGCTTTTTTAGAGCGTTTATAAACATTTGTTTAGAATATTGCAAGAGTGTGGGATGGGCTTAAAACGCCTTAATATATACAGTATAAATACAGTGAGGAAAATAAGTATTTGAACACCCTGCGACTTTGCAAGTTATCCCACTTAGAAATCATGGAGATACTCTTTGATACAACTGGGGGTGCTTGGCATCGCGCCCTATCACACGGCCCCCCTGGTGGGGTGTGCCCTTGCCTGCCGGCGCGCTTGGGGCCCTTGGTGTCGGGGGCTTGGCGCTTGGGCGTGTGTCGGCTCGGCCTGGTGTCTGCCTGGTTGGGCTCGGGTCCTCTGGCCCTGTCAGGCCTTGGCCTGGGTGGTGTGCGTCCTCGGTGCCCGGGCCTCGGTGCCCGGGCCTGGAACTGCATCGGTGCGGCGGGTTCTGGCGGGGGCCTATGAGTTTGTCGCTGTTGGCCCCGGGGGGTCACTGCATGTGGTCGCTGGTGGGGATCTTCCGGTTCTCCCCTGTGGTCCGATCTGGGGGGTGGGGGGTGTCAGCTTCACTCAGCTGTGGGAGAGTGGTTCGTCCTGTGTGGGTGGCCCTGGGGGCTCCGCGGTCGGGGTCCCTCTTGGGGTCTTGGGCTCTGGTCCCCCCATTTTTGTCTGCCTCTGGTCTTGGGGGTCGGGTCTCTGCTGCTTCACGGTTACTATTAAATGTTCTATTAGAGAAGCCTTATAACTTATGCATGCTCACAACCACACACAAATAGATGCAGGGATGCTTATGTAGGCTTTATATGTAGATATATAGATATATAGATATGTATATGAATGTATATTCATGTGTATGTATGTATGTATATAGGCGTAGGTATGGGTATATATATTTATGGAAACTTACTGCAAAGCCATGAATATTTTAAGTTCTTTATACATATGTATTTTGTTGCTGTGTTTTGTCATGTTCTTTGCAGGTGAACAGACAGTGGCCGGGTGTTTTGCCGTGTGCTCTCTTTGAATATTTCTTATATTTTGGAGTCTTACTTTGTCTTTTCTTTCTTTCTAACCTATTAAAAAAAAAAAGAAATCATGGAGAGGTCTGAAATTTTCATCTTAGGTGCATGTCCACTGCGAGAGACATAATCTAAAAATAAATAAAAATCCAGAAATCACAATGTATGATTTTTTAATAATTTATTTGTTTGTTACTGCTGCAAATAAGTATTTGAACACCTGCCAATCAGCAACAATTCTGTCCCTCAAAGACCTGTTAGTCCGCCTCTAAAAAGTCCACCTCCACTCCACTTATTATTCTAAATTAGAAGCACCTGTTTGAGGTCGTTAGCTGCATAAAGACACCTGTCCATCCCACACAATCAGTAAGACTCCAACTACTAACATGGTTAAGACCAAAGAGCTGTCCAAAGACACCAGAGACAGTTGTAGACCTCCACAAGGCTGGAAAGAGCTACGAGGCAATTGCCAAGCAGCTTGGTGAAAAAAGATCAACTGTTGGAACAATTATTAGAAAATGGAAGAAGCTAAACATGACCGTCAATCTCCCTCGGACTGTGGCTCCATGCAAGATCTCACCTCGTGGCGTATCAATGATCCTAAGAAAGGTGAGGAATCAGCCCAGAACTACACGGGAGGAGCTGGTCAATGACCTGAAGAGAGCTGGCACCACTGTTTCCATGGTTACTGTGGGTAATACACTAAGACGTCATAGTTTAAAATCATGCATGACACGGAAGGTTCCCCTGCTTAAATCAGCACACGTCCAGGCCCGTCTGAAGTTTGACCATGACCATTTGGATGATCCAGAGGAGTCATGGGAGAAAGTTATGTGGTCAGATGAGACCAAAATAGAACTTTTTTGGTCTTAATTCCACTCGCTGTGTTTGGAGGACGAAGAATGATGAGTACCATCCTAAAATCACCATCCCTCCTGTGAAGCATGGGGGTGGAAGCATCATGCTTTGGGGGTGTTTTCCTGCACATGGGACAGGACGACTGCACTGTATTAAGGAGAGGATGACCGGGGCCATGTATTGTGAGATTTTGGGGAACAACCTCAGTTAGAGCATTGAAGATGGGTCGTGGCTGGGTCTTCCTACATGACAATGACCCAAAGCACACAGCCAGGAGAACCAAGGAGTGGCTCCGTAAGAAGCATATCAAAGTTCTGGAGTGGCCTAGCCAGTCTCCAGACCTAAACCCTATAGAAAATCTGTGGAGGGAGCTCAAACTCCGTGTTTCTCAGTGACAGCCCAGAAACCTGGCTGATCTAGAGAAGATCTGTGTGGAGGACTGGGCCAAAATCTCTGCTGCAGTAAACCTGGTGACCAACTACAGGAAATGTTTGACCTCTGTAACTGCAAACAAAGGCTACTGTACCAAATATTAACATTGATTTACACAGGTGTTCAAATACTTACTTGCAGCAGTAACACACAAATGAATTATTAAAAAAAATCATACATTGTGATTTACGTTTTTTTTTTTTTTTAATTTAGATTATGTCTCTCACAGTGGACATGCACCTAAGATGAAAACTTCAGAGCTTTGCACACACACAAAAAAAAAACTTACTACTTGCACTACTATTCCTACTTGGCAGTTTTTCACTTATCACGAGTCTTCAGGGTAAAGGTCCCCCACGATAAACGAGGACTACCGTATTGAGCTAAAACAATGTGATAGTTGCTGAGCGCTATTTACAACAAATATTGCAGAAGATTGCACATAAAGTTATTTTCCAAACTCGATCAAAATGACTACAAGACTGAATATTGCCCACCTTCACAAGATGGAGGGCAATAAATATGTGGAGGTTTATAACTTTAAAATATGGGTTTGTTTTGTTAAAGCACCTGTGGCCACCTTAAACTGATAATGAATCATCAAATAAAAACAAAACAGCCCAGAAAAACTCTTTATTAGTTCTTGTGCTTATGATAAATGATAGTCACATGTCAACACAATACACAGACTAGAAGAAAAGGACTAAAACTTTTCACCAGTGCTGTCCTTGCAAACTTAAGGCCTTTGTATCCTCATAACAACCTTTCTGTGAGCATCTTTTCTCCTTTGTCACTCTGTTGTGTGATAGGAAGAAAAGAACGGAAGGTAAACTCGCTGGTGTTTGTAGGAGAGTTCTCTCTGCTGCTCCCAAGTGATAATTATTTGATCTTGTTTGGTTCATTATTCATCTTGAGGGAGCTGCTTGTGACTTGTGGATAAATGCCATATGAAAGGCATTGTGCGCGTAGGATGATGCATCCTCGCTTTTATCCTGGCTCCCACAACAGATCAATTAGTAAAACTAAACAGTAAATTATTAATCACGTTGCTTTGTGTCCTCGTTCCATCACTGGAAGAAAACAGTTCATTAGAGAGAGAGGGGGAGGAGGCTGGCGGGGGTGAATGGAGGAATGATTGAGAGGGGCTTTAAGCCAAGCTGATGCTGTGTGAACACATGAAGAAAAAAGAAGGTGAGAATTATTAAGCGTGTCCATCATTCCAGGTAACTTCCAAACCACTCCCTGCTGTACCCCCCCACCACCCCTCCCCGCTCCCTTGGAAAATGACATAAAATGGGGTCAAGCAGTGGAGGAGTTCAATGTCACAGCCATCATATATGTTGCCCGTTGGGGTGTGTGTGATTAAAATAACACACAGAGATGTTTCATGTCATGGTGAGCAATCAGACCATATTTGCAAAAAATATTCAGATTAGATGAATTTTAATGAGGTGTACACTCGAGGGGGGTTACCGCTGCCAGTGCGTTGGGGATAGAAGGTGATATCAAGCCCGTCCTTTTATTTGCCAGGAGATAGCAAGGTACATAAACTTTTTTTTTTTTTTTTCCCCTGTCTACCCTTAGATGAAAAGAATAAAAAATAAATAAATAAAAGATCCAAATTCAGGTGGTCCACTCAGTGTTCAGATTGCTCTGCTGTTCTGAGTTGAGCAATTTGAATAAATTATTCCATATGAAAAAAAGAGGAAATGCTCAGTGGGGTTCATTTTGTGAGAAATTATATTTTCGCAGGAAAGGTTAATTTTGAAGGGAGCTTGAATGACTAGGATCTGGATGGGGGTGGGGGGGTGACAGAAAGCGGAATGGGTGGGCGAGTGGAGGGGTGCTTGGTGGGGGTCTACACGAGGGGCATTGGGCGTCAAGAGGAAAAAAGTGGTGAGAGAGAGAGAGAGGGATGGAGGGAGGGAGCAAGGGAGGCAGTTATTAAAAGCGATTGCATTGCCTCCCGGATGTCTCAGGAGAGCAGAATCAGTGGAGATGTTAAACCTTGCTTGACACCCCAGTTGGATAATTGTGGGTGTGGGAGCTAATCAGCGGAAGATGTCTCCTCAATTTAAATCTTGTCAGTTAGTGAAGATTAGGCCCTCCTGTCCCGGCCACCATTAGCTTTGTTGCATGTCAATGCGCCGGTGAGGGCGTGCGCCTGGTCCGGCAGCAAGGGTAAAAAGGCAAATGTGATGAAAAGCATCAGACTTATTCCAGCTAAAGCCACAATGACAATTTTGAATGCGGGGTGGGGGGGGGGGGGGGGGGTTTGGTTGGAGAAAGAAAATGTATGCAGCTATTTTAAATAAAGCATTTGTTACTCCTGACCTAACGGGTGGGGACTCTGAGGAATTAGAAGTGAAGTGCGAGGATATGCTCCAGATTTTTTCTCCAGGAAAAACATTGGCATCTTTGGATGTGTTTGCAAATTCTTTCCCCACGCAACCTTATACATAAAATTAAGACATTGTCACAAAAATCATGTTTTCTGGGTGCATATTTAACACGGTAAAGTATCAGATAATAGAATAAGTGTGAGGGGATGCTAATGTTGAGGCTGTATATGAATCTGTCAGCGTGATCTTGCTAATGAAAATGTGAAGGTATAGATTTAAACTCTGGTTAAAGGGAACAGGGGAGGGGGGTGGCCAATTCAAAAATGTACTGTAAAGTGATTTTTACTGCCTCAGTCTGGCTGGCTGCAGGCCAAGGCTTTGCATTCCCTCTCCCCTCCCGCGGTAAATATTTGCAACAGATTTTTTTATTTTTACCAACAGCACAATGGCTCCTTTCAGTAAAGCAGGTCCCGTAACCTCGAAGCACTCGCGGGGTCAGGGCAAATAAACAAGGCGGCCATGCCAAAACGAGCAGCCCCAGTGATTCCTGGGCCCTCTAACATAGCGGGCCTCCCTCTCTCCTCTTCAGCACCACAGTCTGAGTGCTGACAGATGTTTTGAGCTCCACTAAAAAGGGGAAGGGGAGACCAGGAGAGAAAACAAGGGCGCTTTCCTCTTTCTGCCTCACTTTTTTTTTTTCAATTCCACTTCTTTTTCTCACATTACCTCAGTCTAAATGTGCATTTCAACCTCTCACACCTACATCTACCGTAGAAGTAAAAAAAACTATGTGTGTTGCACAAACATAACCCAACTGGTTTGTAATTCATTTCAGAGCTCCATTATGTTCAAGTATCAACAAAGCCTACTATATTCATGCATGTTTGTAAAGGCGCACATGAACGCGCATTCCTTTAGGTCATATCTGTCCAGGGGCAACGAGTTCAGGGCCAAAGGTGACAGACGGTCAACAGTTTTTTTTCATGCTGAGCCCAGACAAAGCCCGACTGTGTGAAGATCAACAGCTCCAGCTGGGCTGAGCGAGACATCGACACATAACCTCGTTCTCTCACATGTTTCAAGCACTCACCCGGCAGGCAAAGGTGTTCATCGCAAAACTGAATAAATCTGACTAAACCAGTTGTTTAAACTGGTACCAGGTCTTCAAAAGTATTTTTAAATACATGATTAGGTCAAAAATCATTACAAAGGCAAATGTTAGGATTTACTTGGCCTTGATTTAGTTTATGTGCATATTAATGATTTATTATTGCTTAATAAAAAGGTTATTAAGAGCTGGTAAACATTTCAAAACATTCTTTACACACAGAAGAAGCTATTTGACCAGATCGAGGGCTGTACTTACATTTTTCATAAGTTAGATTTTATATATGAAACATTTATCAGGCATTTCATTTTGACACAAGAAAGTTAGTTTAAAAAGTAAGAAGATAAATAAAACAAGCACAAAATTTGATATCAAATATTGAGCTTAAATGTATAAAATGATAATAAAGTGTTTACAAACTCATGAATAACTTATATTTAAAGCATTATTAAATATTTTATGAACGGGCCTTTATTTGGAAGTGGTGCACATGTAGTTCACAAATATTCTATAACGCAAATATAACTCTTCTTTAAATTTAATTTAAAAATAATACATTCATGTTTGTATCAAAGCCCACTTAAATATTCACAATTCTCTTGAAATCATTTTGACCAAGAAGGACCCAGTTAAAAGTATCAAAGCCAAGAAAGGAGACAAGAGACCAGCGTTTAATCTAATCTCTGTTCTAATAGTTTTGGAGACATTAATTATTGATAAGGCCAGCAATTGATTGGTTAATAAGATAATGTAATTGAGAAATGAAAATCATCAGAGTAGAATGAGTGTGTGCGTGTCGGCGCCGGTCTGCTCCACATGGAGGGTGGTGGGGTGTTGTGAGGCAGGGAGGGGGTCTTAGGGGATTGCCCCTACATAGGCTTCCATCATTACTGCCGCACTATAAAAGCAGAGTGGTGATTAAAAAGGACTTGAATGATTTGACTCTCATTGGGATAAGCTGTCCTCTTCCTGTCACTGGGCTCCGTCGTGAAAAAAACGTGTCTGTGGTAAAAATAAAAAAAAAAACTATTCAGATTATTTTTGGGCAAAAAAAATAAAACTAAATGTGTTTAAGAAGTATTTTTCACCACCTAAAAAGGATTTTAACAGTAAACCTGAAGTTAATCCCTCCATGTGTTTGCATGTTTGTGTGTTCAGGAATGCGGCGTGTTTAAATGCGACATATATGTGCGTTTCTGTTCATGTGTGCGACTGTGTATCCGTGTCGTCAAGAGGTGGCCCCACTCCCTCAGTTTTCACTCGCCTTTTGTCTGCACCCTGCTGCTCAAACACACACTCTCTCTCTCACACGTGCACACACACAAGCGTGCACACTCAGCTCTAACCCACCCGAAGAGACGGAGACTCTGCCGCCTGACACAAAAGCTATTGATTTTACTATCCGCTGCAATGAATGATCTTCCTCAGCCAGTTTCTGAATTTAGAAATGAGTTCAATACTAATAATAATGATGGTGGAAGGATGCTTTAAAATATGAGTTGAAGAAAAAATTTAAAAAGGGGGGAGAGAGTGGAAGAAAAAAATGGGATGAAGTGTTTGTTTTGGAAGAAAAAAGAAAGGATATGATTTCTTAAAGATTATTTTAACAGCCTAAATTACTACATTTTACCCTCAAGTTTAAACATTTTATAAGGCTTGACACTGTGGAGTTTCTCGTATTTCGAGCAGTTTCAACAACTTTTCCATGAATGGGTTTCATTCACCTATTTTCACGCAACGCTCTTCCGCTTTTTACGACGCAATTTTCATTATGCAGCATTTTGTGGGCTCGCTGCCTCGTATATTTCATGCACCATAAAGACGGTTTCGATTTTGCAACTGCGGAAATCTTCTATAAAACTGAAAAAACCAGAAAAAAAACAGGCACATAAATATTTAAAGACGGTATCTGTTTAGATGGAGGGGGGACTATTTATGTCAAATTAAAGATATGATAAGACTTGAAGAAACAAAATGTGTCTATTTATTAGAAAATAGCTACAGGCAAGTGTGAATTAAACAGAAAGTGCATGAGTTTTTGTGTACCATCTTTTATCTCTGCTGCTTTATTTAGGCAGACAGGCAGCGGTATGGTGGGGTGATGTGTGTTAATCAGAAGCCCCGTGCCCTGTTGAGGTGTTAATTCAACTCGTACCGTACAGAGAGGTGTAGATTAATAGATAAGGGAGGTCTGAGCGAGGGTCAACGCGATACGGCCCCGGCTGTGTTCGCCCGCTTGTCAGACACCTGCCTGGATTAAGCCGCCGGCTCTCCTCTCCGTTGCGTGCAGGTGAGAGGTCAGCGATTTACCCGGTTCGCCGAGCTCCTGCTCAGGTTGGGGCGGATCTGCATAAAGGCTGCGCTTTGTGGGGCTTGGACGACGAGGGAGAGGAGGCAAGCGGCGATGGGAGATCTGCTGCAGAGGATAAATGTACTTGAAGCTGTTGGAGGGAACAATCTTGAAATTTGTTTTGTTTATTCACTTTTAAAAGCATCCACTTGCAAAACAGTTTTTTCCTATTTTGGGGAATTTATTGGGATGTGAAGACCTTCAGCAAACAGGGGGGAAAAAGGAGGGAAAAGCAGTAAAACAGGGGGAAAGGAATAATGCATGAAACATGAAACTCTGCAAATTTGACTTATAACAAGCAAAATTACGCCCTGCTGTCATTTAAATTATGGCTGCCCTCTATAAAGGTGTCTTTTAGATGCATTAATTGAATTCGGCACTATTTCCCAATAATAATCTGTAAAGTTCAGCCGTCCATCCTTCATGAGATCCCTGCCGCGTACCACAGGAGTATCTATTTCAGTGGCTTAATTTATTTTCATGATTCGCCGATAATGACGGCCATGCAAGCTGTACATCAGAATTAACCTTCATTTCACTGAGGTATATTACGATGACAGTCCCCGACACATTTCACCTACACAAAGGGCATTCTCTCCCCCCATCCCCGTCTCCCTCTTACTCTTACTTTCTCCCCCTGCCTCCTCTGTCGCTGCCCCTGCTGTATAATCATCCTCGGCAGACCAAGATTGTTTGATAGCCGATTAATTTTCATAGGAAATCAAGTGGCCAGCTCTTCCTCACCCTCTTTATCCCCCCCTCCAAACACATTCTCGACAATGGTGAACGGTGCTTGTTCTTGGTGACTTCTTCTGTCAATTAGGTATTTTATTTAATCTCATCGTGCTATTTTCCTTCTAATAAATTGCATTCCCCGACTCCCCCCCAACATCCCATTTCTGATATCTCCAGCGTGGTTAATTTATTTTGGACGATGCCAACGCAACAAAAGTGCTGTAAATTAATCAGGGGACATCAAGCAAGAGGAGGGGGTACTTCGCTCGCTCTCTGTCTCTAATTTCTATGCAAACCATTAAGTGTCAGATGTAGATTCCACCATTTGCTATGGTCGCAGTCAAAAGATTTCATTAGGGATCTGACGTCACATTTTGAAGGCAGCGCCGGATCATTTCTGTCATATTTTCCCCCTCATGAGCTCTTTGTTCTTCGTTGCTCTGTAGGATACTGCCACTATGCCCCTATGCAAATGACAATAATAGATTTCACTAAGCACCGCCGCAACGGCATGATAGCCTATTTAGAGAGAAACCAAAGAAACATTCAATTTGTGGCATTAACCGGGGCGCGTGCGAAAGGTTGCCAAAAAGAAAAAGTGATTAAGAAATTACAGAATTGCTCCTCTCTGCTTGAAGTTCTTTCATTCGTTTTTTTTCTTTCCCCCCTCTTGTTCTCATTGACATGGCATCTGTAATGAGGAGGGCCGGTAATTAGAATATTCTGGAGAGGTGAGCCCTGCTGGAGCTAGAAGCCCAAAAAAAGACTGATCTCTCTCTCTCACCCCTTTCCCTCCGTCTGACTTTGCCGTGTGTCATTTCCTTCCTCTGTCAAAAGGACTCGGACGCAGAACAGACAGAAAAACAGCTGTCTGATGACCAGACTCTCTACGAACGCCTCTCACTCTTCTTTGTGTGAGTGCACATCATATATATATATATATATATATATATATATATATATATATATGTGTGTGTGTATGTATATATGTATACATGTGTGTGTGTGTGTGTGTTAGAAAAGCTGTTCAGAGCTTCTGTGCTAGCAAATAAATATAATCAATCTTCCATTTACATACAAATGGGCTTCTCGCCTTCATCCTAATAATCTCCATGATATCCTCGGAGAGGGAAATAATATTCACTTCACATATTTACCATTAAATGGCTTTATTGATTGTTGTTTTTTTTTTCTTCTGCCTAATTTTTTTTCCCTCCACTTTATTATTTTATAGGATATTGAAGTCATGTTGGGCTGACACGACACATACTCTTCATTACTTCCTGCCGAGGAGCGATTATTGTTATTGACACTGTCACGTCTTTCCCCCCACTCATCATCTGTTCCCGCAGCTTACTCGCTGTGTGATCCAGGAAGTTGTGTGTGTGTGTTCTGAACATCATCTTGGCTGATTAATGGCTGTGAAGTACGGGGGTGCAGGCACGGGTTGTGTGGCTGCTTGTCAGTAATACGGCTCATTCCACTTTGTGGCATGTCACTGATGGGGTGACAGGCGAGGCCATGACTGGGTGTCAATCCCACTTTGGACAAACAGTCCACAGGATCACAAGTGCCTGTGGAGTCCAACACATCCACCGTAAAGAGAGAGAGACAGAGGACAGGAAGCCATGAGATAAAGACTTAAAGCAGAATAAAGTTAAACTACATAGTTTTGGTTAATTAAACTCATTAAAATTAATGGTCTGGCAATCCTTGAAGAAACACATATCACCCACTAAGATCAGCTCAGTTTCTAATGGCTTATATCCATCCATCCATCCATCCATCCATCCATCCATCCATCCATTATCTTCTGCTTATTCCGATGTTGGGTCGTGGGGGCAGCAGCTTGAGCAGGGAGGTCCAGACATCTCTTTCCACAGCCACCTCTTCCAGCTCTTCTGGGAGGACACCAAGGTGTTTCCAGGCCATCTGAGAGACATAGTTTCTCCAGCGTGTCCTATGTCTTCCCCGGGGTCTCCTCCAAGTCTGACATGTCCAAAGCAGCTCCCTATGGAGGCACCCAGGGACCATCATTACCAGATGCCTGAACCACCTCAACTGGCTCCTCTCAATGTGGAGGAGTAGCGGTTCTACTCCGAGTCTCTCCCGGATAACTGAACTTCTCACCCTATCTCTAGATAGATCTCTCTATCCAGTGAGAGCTGAAGATCACGGCATGATGGCGCCAACAGGACCACATCCTCTACAAAGAGTAGAGATGGAATCCTGAGGCCACAGAACCAGAAACCCTCCGCCCGCTGGCAGCACCAAGAAATGCTGTCCATAAAAGTTATGATTTATATCAAACCTTCTAAAAAACATATTCCCAGTCTAATGTAGTATCACAAGATGCCACGCTCAGAATAGGTGCTGTGGAGGACTGTCATCAACTACCAACTTACATTTTACATTAATATCTGTAAAACAGACCGAGAGAGTTACCACCATTTTTCTGTTGGCTAGTGTTGATTAGATGTGGTAGCCATCTTCAATTGGATTCCAAAAAGAAATCAGTTGTTGATATGCTGGTGCATGTTACTTTTTAAGAATTTAATTACAATCTGTCTAGTGGTAAATAGATATTTTACTAACAGACAAACAGATCAACTCCAACAGTTAATGCTAAAGAATCCAAAAGTTCAAAGTTCATGCTCAATAATCCAGATAAAAAAAATCCAACAAAGTTAAGTCAGGTCAGTTGGACAATTTCATTTTTTGTTGAAACGTTTCATCCTTCATCCAAAGGACTTCATCAGTCCAAGTAGCCACAACAAACTCAGTCCCATAAGTGGGTTACTCACATAGTGGGCCAACAAGTTTGCTGGTGATAAGATGGTTTTTGAGGCCCGCCCTACCCCTTGTGTACTCCTCTGAGGCAGCCACAGACAAAGTGGTTCAAAATATCAATGTTCATGCTCAATAATCCAGGTAAAAAAAAAAAAAAAAAAATCGAACAAAGTTGAGTCTTAGGTTATCTGGATGGTTTATTTTGTTGTTGAACGTTTCGTCCTTCATTGAAGGAGGGAGAGAGGGTGGACTCCAGAAACCAACTTATCACCATAAAACTTGTTGGCCCACTACAAGTAATCCACTTAAGGGGCTCAGTTTGTTGTGGCTCCTTGGACTGATGAAGTCCTTTGGATGAAGGACGAAACATTTGAACAAAAAAAAAGAAACCGTACAGAAGACCTGACTTAACTTGTTGGACTCCAAAAGTTAATCAGTTGTAGGCAAATACCCCCCCCCCCCCCCCGCCAAACACACACACACACACACACACACACACACACACACACACACAC
>NC_056519.1:8859161-8869436 GCF_014905685.2 Nematolebias whitei | reverse complement strand
CACTTAACCCCGTGTTGCTCCCGGTGGGACTGGATGGCGCCTTGCATGGCAGCCTACCGCCACCGGTGTATGAATGTGCGTGTGAATGGGTGGATGGCTGGTACTGTAAAGCGCCTTGGGGCCCCTCATAGGGAGCTGGAAGGCGCTATAGAAGTAAGCTCCATTTACCATTTACCATTTACCATTAAGTTATGTTTACCCCATATCCTCAATCAGCCATGGTAATTAGTCCTTAATGACAGTTATTGACTCAGCAATGGACAGTTTGAGGGATTTTGTGGCTATCAATAACAATAAGCCAATTCTGGATATATTCTCTTAGATTTACACCACGAGTAAACAACTTGTAAAATAGGTGAGGATACATTTATTTAATTATGTTTAAAGTTGATTCCAGAGCTTAAAGCCAAAGTAAAGCATTTCATACTTTAAGTAGCGCTCCTTGAAGGAATGCGCATCATCCTCTGCCTTTCATGCTGAAGTTTTAAATAAAGATTGTTTTATGTTGGAAAATGAACGCCTGGTCTGAACAAATCTTAAAAATAAAATGTTGTGACACTCTAAAGTGTTTAGAGTATGTTTTGAAACTGACTCTCAGCTACAATCACATCAAATTTAAATTAAATGTCTGTACATTTAGAGTTAAATACTTTTTTCCCCTAAAGTCCAATTCTAGGTACCTTTCTATGATACCAATGATGCCTTCCTGAAGTTTCAATAAAGTTGTTCATGACATATTTTCCAAACAGACAACTAGAGTTTTAAACAATTCTTGAAGTGGGGTATAGAGGAAGAAACAAAAACAAAAAAACTGCACACTTATTTTTATTTTGTTTGTTGTTCTCCTATAAAATTGTGGGTTTTGTGTACTTTTTCTGCTTAATATAAATTAAAAAAATTATGATCTGTTTTTGTCACATTGTTCATTGATTCACTGTCCTTTACATTTTCTGTTTTATCTTAAAGTCTTCTGTCATGAAATTAAAAAACAAGTTTAAAATATATGTTACAATATGCAGCAGTCACAGCATGTGTTGGGACGACTACCATAACAAATCGTATTAGGGACAGTCACATTCTGCTTTCTAAACTGAATTAACAGTGGTGGCAATCTTAAATCAAGTTGAGCTCAAAATCAGTTTTAGATTCAACAGTTTTTTGTGAGTTTCAAAAGAATCTACATCATGTTACTATAAAAGACAAACAGGGTTTTATACAATAGTTATTATCAAACTTTTGAGCAAAAATTTTGCGTAAGTAGAGAAATTGCATTTCCTGTGAAAACGCAGTGTGAATGCTTATTGCTGAAAAACAGCTGAAAGTGATTAAAAAACCTCCTGAAATGTTGCTGAAATGGAAGAACAAGAGTAAATAAATTAGCAGAAGAAAGCAGAAAGAACATTATTTGCTGAATTAGGTTTAAATAAGCAGAAATGAGCACAAGAGGAATTTAGCTTAACAAAAAAGCTGAAATTAGCAGAAAATGGCTGAAAAGTAGCTGAAAAGGCAAAAAGAACCTTAAACTACCAGAACGAAGTGGAAAGAGCTGAAATAAGTAAAAAAAGTGGAATTAGCTGGACAAGGTAAATCATCAAAAGAGCTAAATAGTAGCTGAAAGAGAAGACAAAGATTTAACTAGCAATAAAAAGCTACAATTAGCAACAAAAAAAACTGCTGAACAGTAACTAAAACAGCAAAAGAGAAGCTCAAGTTACAAGAAGAAGTGGATACCACAATTTTGCTGAATTAGGCTGAAAAAAGTTTAAATTACTGCAAAAAATCTGGAATTAGCTGAAAAAGTTAAAATTACCAAAAACAGCAAAATAGTAGCTGAACTAACTGAAATTAGCAGAAATAATATGTGAAAGGAGCATAACAAGCTGGAGTTAGCTGAAAGAAGTTCATTAGGCTGAAAGCAGCAGAAACTAGCCAAAAAAAAAATTTAATGTGTCTGAAAACAGCTGAAATTGGCTAAAAAAATGCTAAAAAGCTAACTGAAAAGTAGAACAAGCTTAAATTAACAGAATAATCCAGAACAAAGACATGTTTGTCCTGTTAGGCTGAAAGAAGCAGAAGTGAGCACTAAAAGTGGAGATTACCTGAAAAAAGCTGAAATTAGCAACAAACAAAAACACAGCTGAAAAGTAGCTTAAAATAGCAGGAAGAAGCTTAAGTTACCCAAAGAAAGTGGCGAGAGCACATTTTTACAGAATTAGGCTGAAAAAAGTTGAAAGGAGCTCAAAAAATGAGGAATTAGCCGAAAAGGCTAAAATGGGCAAAACAGCTGAATAGTGGCTGAAATAACAGAAAAAGTTGAAAATTGCAGGAACAAGCTGAAAGGAATATAACAAGCGGAAGCAAAATGGAATAGAACATATATAGAATATATGTTGGAGGTGACGGCTACTTCCACATTAAACTTTAGGATATTATCTGTTAAATTAATTTTATTAAAATCTGTCAACGCATTCAGGAGATAATTTGCTAGCACATGAGACAAACACACAAACATGAGCAATTACAATATCGCCCATTTGTCATGGCGAAGTACGAAAAGCACCTAAAAAAAAAGTTGTTCCAAGTTTATCTGTTTTGTGCTAGGGACGATCTACACCTAAAAATTCCTGCTGCTACTGTATCGTAATTTATTTGGCAGGATGAAAAGGAGCCCAAATCAAAGTTGTTGCACGCTTTTAAGAAAAAAACAAAAAAAAAAAACAAAGACGGCGTTGAAAGATCATTAACAGGAGCTGACAAAGTGGTGCAATTAAGACGAGTTGGAATCTGACAAAATGTTTGTTTGAGGTGTAAACACACAAGTCAACGGTTTGGAAGATGTAAGGAGAAAACAGCAGCAATAGATCACAGTGTTTAACAGCTTGTCACGATCAAACAGGATCATTAAAAATGCTAAAACTCCACAGAGATTCAGACGCTGTTATGAAGTGAACGTTGATGTTGATTTAGGGGTGGAAAGAGCACTTTTTGTGGGCCGTTCGTGTATTTTTAGCAAGTCGAAAATATGGAAATATAATTCTACGTAAAAAGTAGAGCAGTACTTCTGATGCTACAACAAAACTGACGCATCACTAATAAAACCTGAATTTAAAAAAAACAACAACTTGTAAACAAGACAAAAATTAATTTGCAGAGGTAGAATTTGACAAATGCAATAATCCATCCAGAAGAACGTGAGACGATTCGCCTTCTCATCTCCAGACCTTATCGCCTGGTTAACGCTCCACCTCAGGAGAAAAAAAAAAAAAAAACTAATTAACAAAAATTATGACTGAACACCGTTAAAAACACATATGTTCTTTGAAACCGCTATATCAGCAGAATTATACATATATATACACAACGTATATATATTTTTAAGTATATTTAATTAAAATGATAACTCCATTCTCATTTTTCAAACTCTCATATCCTGAGGGGCAATTGGGATGAGTGCACCCCCAACCCCCCTTTTCTGTCCTCCTCCAATGCAGCTACAGCTTCTCCCTATCAGTCTGTCTCCTCTTCCCCATCTCTCCCTCTCTGTCTTTTCCTCACCCCACTGTGGCTCAGTGAACTGCTCCTACAGCAATATCCCATCATTACCATCTCCCCAGCTGAGCTTCAGCCAGCCATTATCATGCAGCATTATTAATCTTCTTGTCTTATCAACTTGCAAATCACAAACCATTGTGCCTTATGGCGCAGTTTGGGGCAAGCTGTTATTCATTTTGTAGGTCCACCTAGCCGCAGAGTCTTTCAGATCACCTTACGAGTTTCGTTCTCCCACGCTGTTGTCCGGCCGCGCCAGTAAGAAGGTTCATACTCACTCTTTCACCAGCAGGTTTCACTCTAATTTACACTTGAGTCACTGCCCACCTCAACATGGAAGACCAGTGTGAGATTTTAGCATTGCTGAGGCAAAAACTGGTCCAAAAACAAATTAGATTTTTTTATTGTTTTTGTAAATTTTTCAGTTTTCTTTTCACAAAGAAATCACAATCAAGTTTTAAAATCAAATATAATGTTTTAGATGAAAATATCTAAACTGGACTTCACTGTCAATTTTACCTGAAATCTGAACTTTTCCTGCCGTGCATAACAAACACCCTAACAAGGGATTATTTATTTTTACACCGGCACCTGGGTATGACACTCAAGGTACAGCACCTAACACCCATCGCCCTCCAGAAAAAAATAAAAAATTAAGGAAATACCATCATTGCACTTTATTTTGAAAGGATCATGAAGAGGAAAGTACGGTCACAGGTGAGCTCATCTTCACTGCCAGAACACAGTCAACCAAGTTGAGCCACTGGACCGGTAAAAATGAAGTAATGAACCCAAAGCCTCAGTTTCATTAGATGGGTTTTCAGCTGCAAGACTTGGGATGAGTAAACTTTAATTCACAGTAAGTCCCAACCATGTAGACACGGCCATTTTTAAATTAAAACTGTGAAACAGGCAACAGTCCCAAATCATAAAACTTCAGCTGAGATCAGTGCTTATTAAGATGCTTACTCTGCTTTAAACAGTTGGGTGTGCTGACACTCGTGCTATATTAATTGACCCTGCATGAAGAAAAAACTAAATAAACATGCTGCACCTTGGTCTTATGTATGTAGTTGTGACGGCAGGTGGGAAGTTAGAAGGAACCAGAAAAACTGGACCAGGTGAAGAATGTTGAATAGTCATAGAAATACTAAAAATTACCAGACAAATTAAAATACAGTAGTCCCTCACTACTTTGCAGTTTGTTTATTGCAGACTCGCTCTATCGCAGTTTTTCAAAGTAAGATTGGACATGACACACAATTGGCTAATTGATGGATGAGCTGCACGATTGGCATGGGATTTTTATTTAAAATAAATTATTTTAAATTATTTAGCACCTGCTGCACATTTGTGCAGCCCGCACTGCAGGATAATCTTCCTCCTGCAGCTGTTCTCTGTGCAGAATGGAGAAGTGGGCGTGGCCAAGAGCGCTTGCAGGTGGCTGAGAGCAGTGGAGGCAGGGAGCTGAAATCATGACATTCTGTACTCATTTAGAGCGTTTACAAACAGTGTTTAGAATATTGCAAGAGAGTGGGAAGGATTTAAAATGCCATATATATATATACATATATACATACACACACAAACTACTACTTACTACTTGTACTAGTATTCCTACTCTGCGGTTTTTCACTTATCACAGGGCTTGAGGGTACATATCCCACGCAACAAATGAGGAACTTGTTGCGGCCTTCAGGTCTTATCTCGGACCTTCGGCCCACCTCCAGCTCAGGAGACTTCTGGCTCGGACTCCCTCTTCAGAAGTAGTAACTCACTCTATCTCAATAAATTAAGGAAACGTGAATTCAGTTTACCAATTGTATTAAATCAAGGCAGGAAAAGGTTACAGTTACAGATCAAGGACCGGAAGGGTCGATGACGCGTTGCCTTACAAATATATTGGGCCTAGGCTCCGCCTTCTTCCAGGAGCACAGCCTATCAAGTGAATAAGAGGGGAGGACTAAATGTGATCTCGTTGGATCTTATGTGAGCTGGCATGTCAGGAAAATATAACAGGGTGTTGAGTGAAGACCTATCTGTGTGGTGAAGCAAGCAAATAGAAAAATACCAAATAAAAACAATCGAGTTCTTGACGGATATTGAATCCATGGGAGAGACTTCGTTTTTGAGTTGCTGGCCCTGTTTAAACGGGTCAGAATCAAGTCAGAATCATATTAAAATCCATCTCTGAGCAGATCAAAACCCAGGGTCACAGTCTAGATAAAATATTTCTATCAGACTACTGTCATGTATTAGCCTAAAATGCACATCTCAAAACCAAACAAACTATTTCAATGCCTCACTTGGTAAAATATCTAATTTAATATTCTGCCTTTACTCAACCTGTTTTTTTCCAATCCACAGAAAACAGGGCAGTCAATGACTAAACTGTAAAGCTAATTTGTTTGTCATTTCCAACGATTTGTCGCGGGTCCAAACGTGAATTAGTACATCTTACGTGTGCTACTGTTTACTGAGAATGCAGTTTCAAACATGTTTTTGTTCTCAAACTGCAACAGTTCTTGTCTAGCCAATTAAATGTAAAGGGTGCTGAAAGTTACAAATTTAGGCCTTATCACTTGCCCTGGTAAATACGACCTTGTTCGTTTAGAAGTTAGCTTTATATTCTGGTCAAATCCCTTTGAGTCTGCCAGTGCTGAACTGAAACAAGCGCCCTTACTGTGAAAAGAACCCTTGTTGCAGGAGGCACATGGACAAAAGAGCATAGTGTCAAGTGTTTAAATGTATCTACATGGTCCGACCCTTTAATCGAGTTAGTATGGTCAGGTTCGGCTGATAACGATTATTTAAGATTGTAAAAATCGTCCTAATTAAATCGGCTGACAGATCAACCGGTTTACCTTTAAACAAAACCTTTGAAAATAGACTACGAAGCATTTCAACAATTTCAACTTTGATCTCTGCTGAAAGGAATCAACAGTGAGTCGGATTAATTTTATTAATGGGCATGCATTAACATCATTCCGTCTGATGCTGACCCTGTCATCAAGACACACATTCACAGCGTTCCTGTCATCTCTCCCTTTCCTTCTCTTCCTCCTGATATTAGTATTCAAGAAAGGAGGGGGGACAAAGAGAGGGAAAGTTGCTTTAAAGACACACCATTGACCCACGATTCTCGCTCTCGCTTTAGTTTGCTTTTCTCCGGGGCTGAAATATTCACCCTGGAAATGTGGCGTGGCTCAGGCCAGGCAACTTGAAAAAAAAAAAAAAACTCAAAAGAAATTTCAAGGAATGTGTGTTCTGCTCCTGTGTGTGTGCATATCTGAATTTGCATTTCCTTTGAAAACTTTGCATGATAAATCACCATTTTGCCCCATAGCTCATTAAGCTCTATACAACAGGTACCAGGCATGAAATATTTAGCAGAAGACAAAGTGTTTCATGTGCTCCTATGGACCCAGCTATTACCCAGGCCTTTCACATAACATCTGCTAAAAACAGCCCACCCTTTGATCTTCATTAATATCATTTGGTTAAATATTTCAAATACGCCTTCATATGTTTGATTAACATCTTTCAGAATTATTCAGTAAAACAGAAATTAGCTTTGAATCTTCAAGTACTAATGACGAAATTACCTTTCCGTCACTTTAAGGCAGGAAAGAGTGGTAATTTTCTATTTGATCAGTAATATATGACATTGCATACTGGACACTCCACAAAACTTCATATATCAACTTCCACCCAGCATTCAAATATGTGCATATAAGCCTTGGGTATTAATATTCGTGATGGGTGTACGTTAGAGCACATTTCAGAGCACTGCGTGCTCAACATTGTAATTTCCAAGCTTATCTAATCAATTCCGCAAGCTCTATCGGCCTCATATCAGGCCTTGTGAAAGAAATCAGCTCAGTAGCACCTTCCGAACACTTATAAATAATGAAAAACAGCTTTTAAAAAGAAAAAAAAGTGCTTAGGGGAAAAAATGTTGATTAGAAAAGTGTCTTTTATCCACGACTTCAAATCTTTCACATTCCAAAGATGCGGAGAACTCCAGGCAAACCGTGACGAATGAAGTATTCGTATCTGACCAGAAAAAGAGAGAAGTATTAATTTTTAAGATAAAAAGTGCTGACAGCACAGAATGAGCTAGGTAGTATTTGGATATGAGCGGTGAAGATGAGAGCCCCAAAGATTGCTTTCATCTTGTGTATAGAGTTGTCCTTGAAAACTTCTCTGAACTCCATTCTGGGCAGCAGCATGTTGCTTCTCTTGGCCAGTCAGACATTTGGCCAAATTTGATGTTAAAATGAGAATTTCACCAAAGTGGTATTAGTTAGATATTTTTAAGCCCTATGCGTATTCATATTGTCTGAGGGAGTCAAAAAGTTGGAAAACACAAGCAAGAAATACTGAGAAAGGGAGAAGAAAAGGGAAAAGCTTTATAAGGTTAATGTATTGTGTCCTATTTTGTCATGCTGGTGTTCTGCAGGGTTAGGTGGAAGGTAGGCTGGGGAGAAACAAGAGACTTTTTATGTCCATCTATAAATTAGGACTGGTGGGTTGATGAGCAGTGAAGGAGAGTCGTGTCTTCACTCGAAGAGGGGTTGGAAGAGAAAGGGACTGTGCCACTACAGCAGCGAAATGATACATTACACACATCCACACATCCTTGATACACTGAAGTCTTGAAGAAAATTACCCAGTTAGGCTTCTGCAGAAAAGACGTCTGGGTTATGCACACATCTGGAAGGCTCTGAGGCCCTAGCGCGCCTCCTCCGGTGAGGATTTGCATTCTGCTCCTGGCAGGTCGACCGACAAATTGCCCAGGCAGCTGCAGGAGATGGAGGCTCTGACCGAGGGGGGAGACGCTGCTCAGAAAGTGTCTCATCCGTCTGATACTCTCTGTGGAGCAACTCCTGTAAGACACCTCCCTTCCAGAAGTGCAGCAAATCAAGGCAAAAAGGCATCTTTTTGGAAACCGGAAGGCCTAGCGGCCATGGCCAAACCTTCCCTCCCTGGGGCCAGGAGGGGCTCGGAGGCCAGTGTCCCCCCTGAGCTAGCCCTAGGCCAGCAGCCCTAAGGCTATCGTTCACAAATCAGCCCCCGTTTTTCCAAATCAAAGATCCCAACCGGGGGAAATTGGCCCAAAGTGCTGCTAAGTAGCTTCAATAATTTACCACCCAAAATTTCATCAGAAAGATGGACCATGCACAGAAATTGGAGGAAAAAAAGAAGCTAGAGGTCTCCGGCAGCATTTGTCCTGACCACACCAAATTTAAAACCAGTTTCTTAAAAGCACATTTCAATCTTTAATCAACTAATAAAAGGAATAGCAAAGAAACGGGTTAAAAGTTAAACTAATTGGAATAATTCAAAGTTCAAAATCAAAGTGAATTTATTCTCATTTTACTATCATAATATGAATGATTGATGATGTATTCAGTACTTTTAACAAGATGATGTAAAGACACTTATGCTGAAACTACTACTCAGCTTTTTTCAGTAATGCGGTCTAACTACTTTCATCAAAACAAAAGTTGACCAAAAAAAAAGTTCAGATCAGAATACAGAATGAAAATTAGGATTGAAAAATGTCCAGCCCTTACATGAACATACTCCATATAACCTAGGGAAGTACATTCATTTGAACTCACACAGATGCTGTCACATATACTCCGAGGTGCTTAGAATATTTATGGGGGTCTAATTGGTGGCCAACCAACCTGATCCAAGTACTGTGATCGCATTCCTGTGTCGCAGGACAAATAAGTTGCCGTGATTTAATTCTCCTGGGTGCTCCTAATTTAACATAAATTATTATTACATATTACATCCTAAAAGCAGTGTTGGAGAAATTTTGTGAGGCTGAGAAAACAAAAAGTATTCTTAGGTGAAATACTAAAAGATAGTTCTAAGTGAGTTACAGGAAGCGAAAACAGGAAATAGGGGGGACAATGAAATGAGAGAAAATGCAAGATAATTTAGAAAGTGTCAGTTTTTTTCTAACAAAGATGTCAGTCTGTAAGGCGTTGCACAGAGGTTTAATGGGTGTGAGTGCGTATGTATTAAGTAGCTACAGTATGTACATTCTCAGCATCCCCCTTATGTTTGTTGTCACGCTGCCCTCTGTCCCCCGCCTTAATGAGGCTAGATGCGTGGCTGCTTCAGCACCTGCCATGGGTGGCCACAGGGTTAATCCCGTTTGGCTTCCTCTCTCACTTCGTCCTTCGTCTCTCTGTCTCTCTCTCTGCACTATGCCTCTGGGCTGCTGACGGCAGCAGGAGAGAAGGCCGATGAAGTGGGGAGGGGGAAGGTGACAGGAGGCGCAGATATCCTGGGGTACCCCACCCTCTCCTGCCTCCTAGCACAGCAGAATGAGTTGTACCAGACACCGCTGGGTACCTGACAACCTAACTCCTTCATAAATTACCAAATGAAGATTGATTGTGCTCACCTCATGCTTCTTTTTGTATCACTGTACTGGCAGACAAACACAGAGGCAAGGGAGATCGGCTTACACGTCCCCAACCAGAAAGACATATGAAGAAACACGCAAACAGGCAAGCCAAGTCTCAACTGTCCTTGCTTGTCGTCAGGTTTAAAATAGAAGTGATTTGGCTACTTCATACTCCACCAGACAGGTCAGTCAGTCAGTCAAGGGAATAGGCACCTGGTCAGTCACTCACACTGGTGGTGCAGATTCCATTACAGATCCTGTCAGGAAGGCCAAGAGACTATTATTTGTAGGGGGGG
>NC_056519.1:8828623-8859061 GCF_014905685.2 Nematolebias whitei | reverse complement strand
GGGGGGGGAGGGGTCTGGGAGGGGGGAGGGGGGGGGGCGGGGGGGGGGGGGGGGGGGGGGGGGGATCCAAGTAAACCTGAATAAAATGTATATGCCTTAAAATTTGTGTGTCAAGTACACAGAAAATGAATGCAGACACATTGGCAAGTTTTAATATGTATAATTTGTGCACGACTGACCTTAAGAGCAACGCATGGTGTCCCGAACGCAGCATCCTTCTAACCCAAGTGTGTAAAAGGGTGGATTTCAATGGAAGGAACTGAGTCTATCACCTAAGATTGATGCCTCTCCATTTAACATGAAAAGATCATCTATATCAACGTGCCCCACCCGTCAGTGTCCTGCACTTTCCCACAGTAAAACCATCCACATCAGCAAAACGTTCAACACACACATACACAGTTAATTAATTGGCTTGAGAAATCACAATCAGAACATAATTTCTCATCTTTTTCTCTCTCTCACACACACACACACACACACACACACACACACACACACATACGCGCGCGCATCTACCAATAATGTGGACCTTTTTTTCCCCAATCCAAGAACAGTAACCTTGGCTTGTAAGTTGCTTACTCAACAGACCTTGTTATGGTGTGGCAGCTTCACCACTCCTGCCTTTGCTGAAAGGTCAGCACTGTCACAGCCAATCTCATTTCAACAGGGCACTGCCCTGTTATGATCGAACCATTACCGTAAGCAGATTCACAAATTAGCGCAGGAAGAGATGATATAAAGTGGGCCATGAGGTGCTCAGTGGGTGTATGCATGATTGAAAGTAGAGAAACGAGCAAATGGCTATGGTATACACATAACACAAATTAACCTTGGTGTGCGCGGTTTCAAACACTGACCGTTTCCTGTCTCGTAGGTTCAATCTTATTCACGAGTCGTATCAGTAAATTGGCAGTGCTCCAAGAGGAGACAATACGCACGAGAGAGAAAAAGGATGAAAGAAACAGACAAGTGAAGCATCCTAACTTACTCCTTAAAGGAGACTTACACGTGTAGACACACTAGAATGACTTGAGGGCCTGTCAGAAATCTGGGAAAGGAGCTGAGTAGAGGAGGAAGACTAGAAAGAAAAGTCAAATAAATCTGACTGATATGCTCTTGCATCGGTAGGCCAAAATGCCAGATGCAGCGTAAATCACCACGCGTTGACTGTCCATCTCGGACGAGATGACATTACCCCCACCAGCTGTCTCCGCTTTACGACTTGGCCAATCATCCCATCAAGAGGCACGGGTGCGGAGATTGATGTTTATTCAAAATCGTCCAACATATTTCAGTTACACAACCAGCAAAAGAGACAGTTACACATTAGGTCAGCCCTGCTAAATGAACCCTGGATAATTTAATGTGCCATGCAGAGGATGGAAGGCAATGCAGAAGATTTTCATTCATCTCTCTTCCCATCTCTAAAAGTACCCAGGAAAGTTCAGACAGGGTCAGAATCACGGTTCCTAATGGGTTGGCGTGCCTTAAATTTTTTCTTAAATATTAATATTGTGCACATTTCATTTCCACAGCTTTGCTCCAATATACCATAAAGGCCAGTCACTTAGACCTTACAGGCTGTATGTGTGGGGTCAGATTCTTTAGGTGTGCAGTAATGATAAAACCAGTTATGTTTCTGGCAGTGAGTCCATAATGTTTAACAGTCTATCCATGTGGAACAACATTTTTCTTTTCCTAAAGGTGTCACCCTCAGCAGGAGCAGTTATTTTGAGAGTAACAGAGCTACATGGTGGAATGAATGTCATAGAATAATATCCTTTACTTTTACAATGATTAAACTGCAGTCAGAGGTCAGGCTCAAATGTTAAAAACATTACAGATAAGGAAGCTAAACAGTCTAGAGCAGGGGTTCTCAAACTTTTAGGGTTTAGGAACCCCGTACAGGGGGAAAAATTACAGGGACCCCCTCATAACCCTCATGCTGATTAAACATGTTACGTCACTGAGTTGCAACTAGCAAACCTCCTGCCACATCATTCCTCCATTGCCCACTTTGGCAGCCACCCCCACATTTAGGATTTATGGTAATCTACTTTTTTATTTTCTTCTTTCAGCTGCTCCCTTCTTTAGGGGTTGCCACAGTGAACAAACTCACACGAAGATTGTTTTTATGCCGGATGCCATTACTGACAACCACAGACCACCGAGCTACCACAGCCCTTTGCGTGGAGCACAGGGCTGCCATCTAGGGCACCCCAGGCAGCAGATGGTGGGGGTTAAGGGCCTTGCTCAAGGGCTCAGAGTGGGGCAAATGAGGGTGGAGGCAGGTGTGGGTGTTTCACCTTTCCCACATATACTTTGATGTTGTCGGTCCGAGGAGTTGAACTTCCGATCACAGGCCCGCCTTCTCTAGCCTCTGTGCTATCACTCCTCATATTTAATCTATTACAGTATACCTCCGAAATAAATATAAGCAGATTTGGATCCATTAATATATATATATTTTTTTTATTATTATTATTATCAGTGGTTTCATTTTTAGACCTAACCATTTGAGACCTGATGCTTTTTGTCATAGGAAAGCCCCTATATGCAGGTATCAAAATATAGCTCCCAATTTTAAGAAAACTAACTCATGATGAGTTCGGGAAAGCCTCTGAAACTTTGCAACTACTTTGAAAGAAAATTTGTTGCACAAATTATTTGAGCATCGGCCTCTGCAGCTCATCCACAGGAATTGAAAACCACCAC
Organism: Nematolebias whitei; assembly: GCF_014905685.2. NCBI lineage: Eukaryota > Metazoa > Chordata > Actinopteri > Cyprinodontiformes > Rivulidae > Nematolebias > Nematolebias whitei. Next base: position 8,856,343 of record NC_056519.1, on the reverse strand, counting down.
AAACATTTTGAAGCAATTTGGAGACGCCAATGCAAATGCTGTTTACCGAGTAGTCACAAACCGTCATTACAAAGTCATATTTGTATTTCCACAGGTAAGAAACAAAATAATAATAAACAAGCCTTTGACTAACGAGTAGATACAAACAGAACAGAAATATGTGCATATATACATTTTGTCTTACTCAATATAGTTTGTCACTAATTTCCTGAACAGAAAACTTAGTAAGATGAAATTTCTCCAGCTACTTCATTCAGTGGATCCCCTCTAAAGTTCTTAACAGCTCCGTATAAAATGTTACTTTAAAAAATGATGGAGTTTGTCAAAGTGGAGATCCAACTTAAGATACAGTCAGATATTCGGGACAAGCTAAATGCATACATAAATTTCCATCATTGCAATTTCTGCTTGTGAATGTAAAGGTAGGTCAAAGGTTTTTGGTTTTTAATACTGATGTTATTATTTAAAGAAGAAACATAGAAGGATATTAAGGAAAATATGTAAATAAAAAGTTTAAATTTACCCTCAAATGGGTTTGCTAATATGATTTTAATAACAGCAGGAGAAATAAAGCTTACAGAGAAATCCTAATCACATTAGTAACACATAAGGAAGAGCCAACGTCTTCTGTTTCAAATAGCATACATTTTTTTGGTACTGACAAGAGATGTCACACAGTGACTTATCCTGGGTCCATTTTCATGTGATTTTATGGATCAGTGGCAGAATAACTCTCCACTTCCTTCATCATCCAGCATGCTTGCCTGCCAATACACAGGGCTCCATCTTTATCACACTCCCATAAGCTGTGGGCCTGACTTGCTATATCTACTACTAAGATCTGGGATGTCTGTAATTACTGCTCTATCTTCATCTACTCAAATCAGCTCGATCCAAATCTTTATTTCCCCGAGGCCCCGGCCAGGCTCCTAGCTCGGCTCTTACCTCCCAGGAAGGCACCACCAGTGTCTGTGCTTTTTAATCAGACCTTGACTCAAGCTGTTCCAGTAGAGGAGGGGGGGAAAGATGGTCAAGCTGTGCCAGTGGCTTTTAGAAGGTGTAAGGTTCCAACAAAGTTTTGCCCACATATAAACACAGAGATTCTGTTAATTCAAACGTTGCGCAGTGTGCAAGTCAAATGAGCAGCTGGGAGTAATATTTTCTTTTTCATATAATTGTCTCGTGGCACATAGATGTCTAGCTTTTCCATCTGGACTTTGTTGTTTGAGTTTGCAAGTCATTAGTGAGGTACAGCGCCCTGTAATATCACACAGTATTAATGGCACCGCAGAAATTTTGCAGAACTGGGATCTAATTTGATTAAGGACCTCTGCTTTGTAGGGAGTTGTGTTTTTCTTGGCTACCAATTTGACATGTATGCTCATTTATATTAGTTTGAAATAAATATGTTACCATGTTTCAATGTCAGTGTCTGAAAGGGGAAAAAAAACAACATCGAGAACCAAGAGAGGAAGAAGCTCATTTGCACTTCAGAGCGTGACTTAGCAATCTCTGCAGGCCTTTGCTTATTTGCTCATCGCTTCCCCGCCCTGCTGCAGTAAATGCTAACAAACCCAAACCGCGGGTAGTCCAAAGACCCCACATTAGACTTTATAAACAGTTTAAAAAGAGACACAAGCAAAGGCATTTAGACAAACATCATCAATATTTCACAATTTATAAAATATCCTCTTATGTGCAGTTAAATCCTTATCTTGGAATAAATTAGGCTTAAGCTCGATCAGGAAAGCTAATTGAATGTGACTGTTGGTAAAAACTCCCGCCAAGTGGGATGCAACACACGTCCTCCCCGGGAAAATACTGGAGAAATGAGAGGAAATAAACGCCTGCAATTACAGTCTACGAGGTTTGTCAGATATGGTAACTATGATAGTTCTATGTTTTATCATAGCTGATGTCAATTTTTGTTTAATTTAAAAACACTTATTTAAATGTTAAAAATATATGTAATCGCACTCATTGCTTTATCAAAGTATAGTCGTTTTGCTCATATCTAAAAATAATAAAATAAATATGAGCTTGTGCAATATTGTGAGATCTCACACAATCAGTTAATGCTCAAAGCTATGATTGGAAAAGCCTCTCAGCTACTTCCACTCCAAATTTTAGCTCCCTTTTTTTTTGTTACTGACTAAATTACACTCATTTTTGTCTTGGCTAAGTTTGATTAGCTGTAGCAACTATCTTGAATTGGTTTAACTCCAAATATCAGCTGTAGATATGCATCCAATGATTACTTTTTTTGAGAGTTTCATGAAAATACATCCTGCGGTTAATGACATATTTTGTTAACACAACTGATAAATTAACCCTTGCACACACTATCCTGATGCATGCTCAATAATCCAGGTAGAAAACCTAAATAAGTTAAATCAGGTTCTCTGGATAGATTAAAACATTTTAAAAAATTGAAATTGCGATAAAACTTGCACACACTCTTTACACCTTTCAGAGGCAGGCAATAATAATTTAAAGAGTGGCCATTCACCCCAACAAGCCCAAAAAAATAATAAAAAATACAACCTTTTGTTCTTATAGTAAATACAGGATGTAGTTTCTGATGAATCTGAGGGCATGGTGGGAGTTTGTGCCTGTACTTCCTATATCACACAAATTGTTTTATGTGTCTGCAGTGGGTGGCAAAACTAATCAAAGCCAAATACATGGATCAGCAGAGGAAAAACACTTTATAGTTTCTTAACACAGCAGAGGTGAAGCAGCGGAACAACACACACTAAAAAAAAACCTGAAATCCTCCTCCTGCTTTTTATTCCTCCCCCTCTCAGGTGGATCGCTCATTAAAAGATTGCCACACAGCAGGTGCTCGGTCACAGAGCATTGAGAGAGAGGGTGCTTGAAGTGGCAGAAATCACAAAGTGGATCAGAATGCAGTTCTATATGGAAAGGAGCAAAAACACACAAAAATATGTATTCAGCATAAACACGTAGCGGGAAAGCGTGAGAAAACTGCATGCGAGTGCCTCACAAACACACAGGGTGGTGGTGAACAGCTGCTCGGAGCAGGTCCCTGTAGATCTGACTCGCAGCAGAAGTGCATCATGTTCCAGACTGGCCCTTTTGGGTGGGCCAAATGCTGCTGATTCCTACTGTGCATCCACAAACTCCCACTTGTAAACATGAACCACTTTGTGAGACTTTAGAACTTTGCATTTCCACATTTAGTTTCAGAGTGTAGATAATTTACAGTGCGCGGTCAATAAAACAGAGCAGTAGATTAATCTAATAGAAATTGAAGCTTTTTTTATTTATTTATTTCTGCAATAGTTTGTCGTTTTTTTGATGCATGTTTGAATATTTATTTTATTTTTCTTTAAAGTATAAAAAAAGAGTGTATGCCACTGTTTGGTTTAAGTTTGAATACTATGTACACTGCATTGATACTCCAAACCACCACACCTGTGAAGATAAAAGGAATTAGCAATAAAAAAAAAAAAGATAAAATATTGGCTTCTTGGAGCGTTCCACTTAGTGTAATGTTTTGTTTGTGGCCTAAATTAAAGATCAAGAAGGTGGCCGGACTGCAGGAAGTTCAAATATGCCCAGCATCAAACAGATAATAACAAAAATGCCTGCAGGGAATGCTAGTTTTAAAGCAGCAATGCTACTACTTCAGCACATTTAGCTTCCTCCTTTCTCCCAGGCTCAGATTATTTCCCTCACCTGTCTGTTTTTTTTTTTCCCCCTCCAACCTGGCTGCCTGATTCAATTAATAGTCTGTTAAAGTGAGTATAAAAGTACAAAAATCAATTCATCATGCTCCAGAATAAGATCTGCTCTTCTGTTATGTTTATTTTACTCGTACCGGTCGTTTACATATGCATTTCGATTACCGAGTGCCTGTCCTGCATTGTGCTCTGCTGTTTAGTCTTTCTGCAGTCTCAGGGAGGGATGTTGTTTTGTCTTTGCTCTGCCAGGGCTCTGACATCCCAAATTTGTGGATGTGCTTGTGCAGGCATCCCACGTAAGCGTGTGCATGCTTGTATACAGGGACCGCTTGTTATTCCCAGGGTTGAGGCTCACTGAGGCCTGTGTTTCTGTGTGTTTACAGCTCTGGGGGCTTGTTGCCTCCTGACTACAAGAAAAACTGATGAATAAATAACATCCTACTCTCTCTAGCTCACCCTCTCTGAGGCCTTGAAGTGTGTGCATGTGTGTGTACACTTGTATTTGCGAGTTTGTGTGCAGGGTGTGTAAACTCGCTCCTGTTTGTGACCATGCATTTCTCATTGCGAGTGTGTGCTTGTGTCTCCAACATCTCTCAGCGGACCAGGCTTCTCCTTCATCTGGATGATTCCTGGCCCCTCTTGGCAGCAAGTTCTCATAGAGGGATTGCTCTCTAAGGTTGCAAGGGACAAACACACAGATGGAGGGGGAAAACATCCTCTTTATCCTATACATCAGTAGGAATATGCAGAAGCCTGAGTGTGTGTGTCTGGTGCTTTTGTGTTAGTCAAAGATTGTGAGGCAAAAAGAGACATCCACAGAAAAAGGCTGCATTAACCAGTGCGTATTCTCCATAAAAAAAATACATCCACAATGCTTCAATTTCAAAGAAGATCCTTTAATTAACCCTCGGAGTTCACATTAAACTCTCCCTGAGCTCACTTGTTAAATGCCACCTATTTATCCTGACTGGACACAGTTTGCATTTTATCGCCATGGTGGAAAGCAATGAGCGTTAATGCACCAACCAACAAATAAATGCCCCTTTTTGCAAATAATGTTCAAGTGATTGCTGCAGTGGCTATAAAAGAGTCTCTTGTTAGCACTATAGCAGCTCCATATTCATTTGTCTCTTGCGGCTGCTTAAAAAACGCAAGCAGGAGGGGGAAGTGGTTTTATTTACATGACATTATGTTACATTAAGTGGTTGCACTCAATTAAGAAAGCCATCACAATGGTTTTAAGTCCCTAATACAGTCTGCTGAAAGAGACCATGCCTTGCTAATAGGGTGTAATTCCTTTTGTATCTGTATCCATGTGCGATGGAAGGAAGAGGAGGGGGGCAATCTGTATCATCAGTAAAAACAATGCATCAATTAAGCAATTAGCGAGGAACAAACTGGGCAGCTTTCCAAACCCTCCCAATAAGGCACTGTGCCAAGGGGGCTTGTAATGTTCATTATACCCACATCACAGAGATGGAAGGGGAGAGAGAGTAAAAAGAAAAGAGGCTTGTCTTTTCATTTGTAAAGTCGAGGCATTTGTCTGCCAGCATGGAGACGTTTTGTTCCACCAGATGTGCTTTTTAGCAAGGCCACATGGTCGGTCAAGGCTGGGGGAGAAGGTGCGCGCGGGTGCCAGCTCACGAGCGTGTCTCGTGTACGGGGGTGGCACCGAGCGGCCTTTTGGCTGCCATCTGATTAATTAAGACTTGAAAGGGGCCCAGTGGCAGCAGGGTTTTAATTGTGGTAATTGGGGTTAATAAGGTGCCATTACATGCGCTGATCACAAGTATTGTTTCATCCAGATGGGCAAATTGAGCAGGGTTAAACACTGATGGTGGAATGGATGGGAGGAAAGACTTTGTTATTAGTGTGTGTATGTGTGTGTGCGGGTGGGTGGGTTGGAAGAAGAGAGGGAGGACTTGGCAGGCATTCATGCCACTCTGTTTCTGCATATTAGCACCATGTACCTATCGAGTACTGAACGGCTAATGTACTAGAACGTAGCTGTAAATCACCAACTCTGAAGTTGTTTTAAACAAGAACATCTCTATGAATAAAACTTTAAAGGTTAACACAATGGCTTTAAATATGACTAATAATTCCATTTTGAGCTGGTACAATAGATGATTTTATAAACTAGAGCTTAAGAAATGACTCCACACACCTGTGCATTAACTTATAAACACACCTACTTTGTGTTGAAGATTATCCACTCTATGAGTATATTTCTTTGTTCTTTGGCAGATCTTGATCTTTAACATAAACGTTATTAGCTCCTGCCAAGTTCTGCTTGCTACGTTTGTGGACTGATTGGTCATTTTTTCCTGGCACTGCAACTCTTATTACTCCATTTTGCAGTAACTACAATCTCTGCCAGGATCTTCCATAATAATTCATTTTATCATTTGTCCATACATTCATCATTAAGGAAACCAGTTAATTCTGAGAGTGTTTTGTTAAAAAGTCAGTGGTAATTAAGTAGTTTGCTAATGATAAATGCTTGCAATATAAACACACTGAAGTGGTAAAACTCCATTCTTTGTTAAGCACGACAGGTGTGTATTTTTCTCTGATTTAAAGCAGTTGGAGCTTTATCTGACTGAAAAGTGGAACCAAAATTCACCATCAGTCTCTTTGATTAGTTTTTATAAAGACTATTGAAAACTAACACTTGAAAACAAATTATTTAATCATCTGCAACACAGACAAAGGACAAAGTCCAGTTCTGACACATGGCAAAATGCATGAAGTACTTGCTGACTGTATATTTGACAGAGGAGTGTTTTTGCACAACAGTCAATATATTTGAACTTATTAAGGTACTTTTTGAGATCTTAACTATTACATAACAGGTAAGTAACAGGTAGATTTAAGTTACATGTCAGGTAGTTGCCATGTAAGTACAAGATAAGTATCAATTACATTTCAAGTACATAACAGGCCAATTCGAAGTATGTAACATTCAACCTTTATTTAGAGAGGTAAATCCCATTGAGCCTCGAGGACTCATTTACAAGAGAGACCTGATAAACAGGTAAGTGACAGGTAAGTGTCCAGTAAATAGCAGGTACATACCAGGTAGGCCCACATATGTGCTAGGTAATTATATGATAAGTAACCAGTAAATACTAGGTAAGGTACCAGGTAAGTACTAGATATATACTAGAGCTGTAAATGGCAAATGGACTGTACTTATATAGTACCTTTCTATCATTTCAAGATACTCAAAGCGCTTTACAACCCAATTTGTGTACTCATGTACCTCCGCACATACATTCATAAAGCACTCTACTACATCTCTACAAAGCTAATTGAATAGAGTTTTATCACATTCATACACCGATGGGACACATCAGAGGCAATGAGGGGTTCAGTTTCTTGCCCAGGGACACTTCAACATGAGACTGCTGGTGGAATCGAACCCCCAACTCTCCCATTGGAGGGCAACCGTTGTAACTACTCAGCTGCAACTGCCCTAGACTGTATTAAGTATTGCTACCCTATATAATTAAATTTTTTCTACAATTGTGTACATTCAGAATAGTCAAGAAACTATGAACTGCATTATACTACCTCCTTGTATAGGAACGACTTTAGAGTGTCCCAGTGATTTAAGCTAACATGGCAAAGCTTGGTGGAGTGTGTCATTTTCACCTGCTGACAGCAAGCATAAAGAAAGAAGCGAGAAAGAGGTACTGATAGGGAACGAGAAAGAGTGAGACAAAGAGGAAGAAAAAAAAAGACGGCTCATCCCTGGTGGTGTGGTACTGCTCCGTGGTCTACCTTTCTGTCAGCAGAGAGACAGAAGAACGCTAGGCCAATTAATCAAAGTCAGATGTGGCTGGATGCCTGAAGTCACTCATGATCCCCGTGCTGCCCCTCCCTACACCCACTGCAACATGCACACAAACACCACTCACACACACACTCCATGTATTTCTATTTCAAAGGTAGAATGTGTCTCAAGAAAACTTGTGCATGTACACAGACTTAAGAAAGAAAAGACACATGCACATGCAGACAGTAGTTATGCTGTATGACACACTAATATTTTATTACTACACTTCTGGGAACCCTCCGTGCATGCTGTTCTTATATTGACCATAAACTGAAGCATTAACCTTCAAACAGCCCTTTAAAGAAGTGGGGATCAGCACAAGGTCCTCACATATAAAGGGTTTTATTCATCTTTGAATTGTGGTAGACACCTGGTTTCACACACACCCAGCAACTCATCCTTAGCAAGCAACATTGGAGTTATCCCCACCTAGTGAGAGTTGAGTTTAGTCTTTTCATTGAGATGTAAATCAGTGATACCTCGTTCCCGTGTGACCCCAAAATCCACAGATCATCTCCTTTGCTTCTCTTTAAATTTGTCAAAGTGGCACTTTTGCTTAAAATAGTTTAAGAAACAGTACATATAAAATTAGAGGTGTGTTGTCGACTCTTGATGCCTCATCAGAAACAGGGCTCACCTTCACATTTTCTTTTCCTTCTATGTGACTCATCCTCAAAACAACAGAAAAATACATTGACAAGTCTTTACACTGTACAAAAGCACTTTTATCATTAGAAAATAATTTTTCTTGTGGGCCATGGTACATTTGCATGAACATGCGTTTTCTTTTTGCTTCCTTTTTGTAACTGCACACATTATGTTCTTTACGTATACAATTATAGAACTGACTTGGACAGAGTCAAACCAGTGGCATTAAAACATTGGTGCATTTATGGTTTAACATGAATCACAAGAAAAATAAATATCACCAATTTTGCTTTATCCTAACAACAGATAGGTCAATTTCAAACGGCTGAAAAAAGTGACGTGATCCTTTAATGTATTGTGGATTACCAAGATGTTACGTAATCAGACAGCATTTAATTTCTTACTTTAAATTAGAGAGTGCTCTTGCCAATGGCCATTTTGGACCTCTTGCCTTTTTATGCCTCTTAACTCAAGTCTAACATTAAATGCACTCATGGTTTCATTTTGTTTATATATGACAGAGCAGAAACAGCCTCTCTGGGTTCAGTAAGTCTAGTGAATATGTCAAAAATACAAACACTGATGAAACTCCCATCCCAGTGGCGCTTTGAGCCGCCCTCTGTGCTCTCTGAGCCGCTTCACTTCAGTACAATCGAAGACCATTTGTTGCACAACTGGGGTTTTCTGTTTTTCTTGTTTTGACTAATCTTAGTTAATGGACAAACTATCGTTGACTGAATTGTGCAGTTTAAGGAAAATAACGTTTGACATAACTACAGGTAAAGGGTACATTATCGGGCTACATTATTATATTTTAGGGCAATTACTTCAAAATGAAGGGCACTGACCACAGCTAAGTACAACCAAAACACTTTGATGAGCTACATTTGTTTTTGCGGTACAACACAGGTAAAGCCAGTAAAACTCATTGTTTTAATCACTTATATCTTCCTTTCTATATCTTCTATCTTTCCTCATTCATGTCCTTTCTCTTACTCCTCCTCTTTTTTTTACTTTTCTCACTCCCCTCTCACCCCTTGATGTAAAAGTCAGATGAAGCTCTAATAGAGTCTATGGGGAGTCAGCATTTACCACATCTGAAGCAAACAGGCAGGTCTCCTCTGCTTTCTGTACCGCTGAGGGCCTCGCTCACACTCCCTCCATGCTTCTTTCTATTAACACCATCTCCAACAGCTTCTCCTGCAGAAAGCCCTCGATTCTCCACCGTCCGCCCCACAGAGCCTTGCTAGCCAGTCCGGTTTTCTACAGCTCGTCTTTGATGTGTGCCAATGTTCAACATGCTGCCTTCTTTTGTCAAGGCACTTCTGAGACAACTGAGGTAGACAAAGATAACAGCCCATATCACACCAGTGGAGACTACTTCCCATTGTGGATGGGATAAGTACAAAAGGAAAGCTCAAGGAAAAACCATATTGGCTGTGACAGCAAACCACAAGCCTCCACAAGAGAACCACCGATGTGGATACAGGTTCTTCCCAGAGCCCCTGTAAGAATACAGACAACTGTTGTGCATGGAACAGTGATTTAAAAGCGCACAACTTTTTCTTCATTCATTCAGATAATGCTGGATAACAATGGCAAGTGAATCTGACATCAACCCACTCTAGACAGAGTGGGGCAGTGCAAAACAGACAATGACCTTTAAAAGACAATATGCTAATAAATAGCTGCGGAGAGGGCCTCGGCACTCCAGACAAAGGGACCTTGGGAAACCGGCAGAGTTTTAATCAGGTGCAGCTCTTTCAAAAAGAGCCCGTGGCCACATAATTGATCCCAAAAGGTATGTCCCCACGCAGAACCTTGGGATGCCATTCCATTACTATAAAGAACTAATAGCGCTCTTTGTTTTGCTCTCCGGGAGGATGGGGAGATTTAAAACTATTGTATATTCTTGTGCCTTCAAAGGCCACAAATGGTAAGCATTTTAATGATGAAAATGTTTTGATGTCTTACACCTCCTGAATATGGAGAAGGCCGTATGTGTGTTTTGCCCCTCTAGTGACAGATGCATAGGCAAACAGCCTAGCAAAGATGAAAAAAGTTACTGAATCAGTGCTATTACTGATTCCAGGAGGAAGAATTGTTCATGTGTGTGTTTGCAGAGGTCTGTGAACATGAGGTGGAAGGGAAAAGTGCCCTCCTTGGTTAAACTGCACTTGCTGCTGCAGCCGTTTTGCCTCAAGTGTTGAGAACAAGGCATCTTATTAAAATAATATCAGCATTTCTGTCGCTTATTTAGCAGAGTATGCAAAATGTATGTGCACAGACTCAAACACATACACACCTATATAGCGGCTTTGCTTATTCCAGGGCAAGTATACCATCTAAGTTGAAAAGAGAGACTTATTGCTACATTACTCGTGACACACAGACATAAAAAAGTTTGCAAGAGGGAAAACCTACACTCTCCTCCTTCACTTATGAAAGCTGCCACTGATTTAGTGATAAAGATGAGATAAATGAGCATGGAGCCTGCCAGTGGTTTCAGTGGACTGCCAGAACGCTGCTCCCAAGTACAGTTAGTCAAAGCTTTTGTCTGCCACCGCAATGTAAACACATGTGAAATCTTGGCAGAGGAAAACACATCTTGGCTAAACTGTGGTTTATACTGATTACGGACTTGCAGATGCTGCAAATTCTGCTGAAGAAAAACATCACATGAGGAGGGATCCTCTAACTCCCGGTTGTCAGGTGAAACTGCAGTGGCCTGCTGTTGCCGCTGCCGAGTCTGGTTACATTGACTCGAGCGTAAAGCTGTGATCTCTTGTTTAGAGAAAAAGCACAATTTCTACGCTCAGTTTAACAGTTTTGAGATGAAACTCCAGACAGAGGTGGTTTCTAAATTTGCTGTTTTGATACCGTGTGCATTAGTGGAACCGTACAAACCTTTCTTGTTCAGCTAATGCATAGGGGTGGAAATAAAAACATAGCACGCTGTGGTTTTAAATGTCGCCAATCTACACTGGAAGTGATCTTTGGAAAACAAATCAGGTAATTGCATTACACTCTCGAGCCATAAAGAGATCATCTTTCCCAGCTGGATAAACGCAACATACGCAGCGCAAACATCAACTTAAATGTGAAACATTATACCGATCAAAAGCATGATACCTCAATTTATTCCCTGCAAGTTCAGGATAAACATTGAGAAAAGAGCAGCACAAGAAATCAGAAGTATTTTTCAATATGGAACTGAGCCCTGAGCCTGAAGCCAGCAGTGGGAGTCAGATACCAAACATTAACGTTTTGATTTGGAATAACAGTTAAATGAATCAAATCCAATTACCTCTCCCAAGAACAGTCAAGACTCAGGCATGCTTGCAGCCTAATTCTTCCAACTTGAGTAAGTGGTGTAAAGTCTAATGAATATCGCACGCCAAACATTCTGGACCAGGTCGACGGCTAAAGGTTTCCTTAATTGTCAAGAAAATTAATGGACAATAGAGGCTTTCTCACAATTTTCAAATTACCAACGAGTCCTTTAATTGTCAGATTGAAAATCCAAGGACAGAGTCGTCCTGCAATGCCTCCATCATGCTAACATAACGCCTTGCCTCCAAACCATCCCATAAAATCCCATTGCTGCACTTAATTGTTCAATATGAAGCCAAAGCATCTGAGGTAATTCGAATGTCTTTCTCCGATGAATATGTGCAATTGTCCTCTTTCCCTATTCTAATTTAATGCCATCTGGGGAAGGTGATTGGCTCTGTGTTGCCACTGCTGCCAACTGGGGTCAGCCTAACCATCAAGCTCTGTAATTGAGTAGTTAGTGGCAATTTTCTCCCCTAATTTCCATCTGCGAAATCCGGGCCTGGCATGGCAAATAGCACATTACACAGGCACGATTGTGGCAAAGTGTAATAACATCGTTTCCACAGTTTGAAAACTTCCTCTGAACAAATGAGAATCACTGCCGTACATGTCATTTTGAAAACTCCCTCCTTCCCCCTGAACTCCTTCCTTGATTTCACACACACAAACATGCTTGGAAACACACATCGAAGGGGGCTGAGGCGCAAAATAAAGAATCTGGCGACGTTCCATTAACATATAGATAATTAGCTGCTCAAACTGCAGCCCAGCCCTTTAACACCCTAATCCTCTGACAAAGCCTCTGACTAGCTTTATCGGAAAACACCATGTTGACGCAGACACAGCTCTTAGGAGGCCATCTTGTTTGGCTTATTCACCATGACATGCTTCTATCAAGGCAAGATGAAGGAGGCACTGATTTATGTGGGTGTAATCCATAACCAATGTCATTTCTTGTGTATTTTCGTGGGGCGGGAGGGAGCCAGGGTGGAGTTCTAAACTAATGGAGCAGCAGGTTTGAACACTTTTGGCTGAGAGATTTATAGCGATCATAAAGCAACGTCAGGGACAAAGAAGAGTGGAAATATGAGTCGTATATCTATGGGCTTTCGTTTATCACAGAATTTTACACAATGCAAAACACACAGACGCATACAACTCCTCACAAAAGGAGGTTATATTATCATTTTATCACGTTGGACGCATGTGCTTTATTCAAATTCTAATGATCTTGCTTTAGAAAAGGAATGAAATTAAGAAATTGTTATTTGGAGCAATACATTAAGCGCTGCGGACTTACGACAGGGTTTTTCCACTAACATAAATTTAATTTTATAACTCTGGATGGAAAGACTCCCTGCTTTTCACCCCCCTTCATCTCTACCCTCCCGTTTTTAAACATTTTGTAATTACTTGGACGCAGAACATCAAAAGCGAAGTAATAATAGTTGTAATTTAATCTATTCATACAAGTCATTTTCATAAACTCCTGCCTCTCCCTGCTTAATGTGCATTTCATTCATTATTGATCAAGCCTTGATGATGTAGTAATGACAACGGCATTGTTTTTTTCCCCTACTTTTCCTTAAACGTAGACCTTGTGATTCAGGGTTTTCATTATAGGGCAGCACACCAGGCCTCTGGATTATGAAGGGCAAACAAAAGATAATTAACATGAAGAGGGATGCAGAATAGTTATCCCCTCCCGACTACCACCAGGCGCTACCATCACCAGAGCCCATTCTCCCTTAAAATGGACCTGGGTCTTTGTGCGTGCTGTCCAACTCCCCTTCAGTCAAACAACATCATTACTGAGTACTATTTTCTCCTCCTTTCAATCCATCTCTCCATCACCTCCCTTCTCTCCGATTCTATTTTTTTCTGACGGGCGATCAAAATTGGACAGGATCCTCCTTCAGGTCGGACTTGTTTGAAACAGGAGACTGAAGCTCAATGATTTCATCGCACGACAATGTTTTTGAGTAAATGACAGCTGGAAAGTGGCCTCGTTGCCTTTAATTCTTCATATTTCAGGACGGCGGATAGATTGCAGCGACTCAGGGGAGCTTTTGGTGCTTGGATCGCTATCGAGAACCCACCAGGAGAAAAGAGGTGTAATTTCACAATAAAAGAAACTGGAAAAACATTTGAAAGAATGAACAAGAGGGTTTTTTTCATATCGCTTAGACAAATGTGTCTTCAATTTGCATGTTTGCACACCCCGACAGGGCAGTAAAATGTATTGGAAATCCATAAATTAAACCAAGATGGTATTTTTTTCCACTGTTTGATGGCGAGCTGCAGTTTCTTTCGAGTTCGGCCACGTATTTATCCACTGGTTTGAACTCGTCTTCCTGTCGCTGACCACGCTTGTTCCGTCCTGCCACATAACCCACTATAGTCGGTGACAGACTACTTCCAGTGAAAGCCAAGGAGTTTTTTTTTTTTATTAAGGAGTAGGGACAGCATTCATTTTTTAAAACCTCCTCAATAAAATATCATACGGTCGCTCCACATTCCTCAGAATTATAATGACATGAATATTTAAATTTAAATGCATTCTGAGCACGCCGGTTTTCTCTTTTTCACTACGGCATCAGATCTCATTTTCTACTTAAGCTCCTCCATCATGTTTATGCATATCCACATGCATGATACATATCTTTTTTTGTAAAGCTCCTTAATGCAGGCCTGATAATTTTGCTTGACTTTAATGGGGAATGACTCCTCATTGGCACGCTTTTTCTCTTTAAGACAAAAATAAAAAAACATGATCAAATGCCCCTTTCATGTGGAACAGAGGCCGCGTTTGAAACTTCCCACTCCCTCTTTCTCTCCGTTGCCTCGGCTGCGAGTAAATAGATCAAAAAAAGGAGGCGCAACTTTATATTCTAGTTTTGAAGCATTCTGTAATTGGACACATTTAATTGATATCCCTGAAGCTCGTAATTATAATGCAAAAAGTACGAGAAGGAAACACATGCCTTCATCACAGCCGTGCTATTTTGCTTCTTTTTTTAATGAATGAATACTTGATTTGAAAAAAAGACAAAAGTAGAATGACAAAAAAAAAATGAAAGAGAGGTAAAGTTTATGATGCTTTTTAGCAAAAGAATGAAAAGTAGTGATTGATAATTTTACCACGTATCGTTATGTTGGATAACAGAACCCCTTATGAGGCTGGAGTGGACCCTCGTGAGTTTAGCTCTGGGGGAGCTAGTAGTCTGATCTCGCCTCCTCCCCAACCAGGAGCGATCACTGATGGAGACGAAACAGAGCGCAGATGAAGACGTCTGCAAAATGTCTCTTCTGATGCACAGTCTGCTCGACTCATAAAAGCTCTCAGTTGTTATTATCTCATTTCTAAGACGATTGTGTTCACGTGCGACACTGCAACTGAAATCAATTGAAACGCAAAAATTACACATGTTGGATGTTTCAAGCGACATTTGATTTTAACGTTAGGACGATTTAAAGGTCATGCATTTCTAAAAGGATTGCCCTTCACTTGATGACTTTCATGCCAGTTTCCAACTAAGATTATCTTGTGTTGAGAGACGTAGTCATTTTAATTAAACTTTGAAAATAATATGCACAAACCTCTGCAACATTGCAAGAAGCCACTCTCAAAGTATGTGTTGTGAATGACTCCCAGCTACTACCACATCAAACATCTAACTATTTTTGTGTTGGCTAATGTTGATTAGCTGTGGTGGCCTTCTTACATTAAATTGACTCTAAAAGGTAATGAGCTACAGATTAACATTTAATGACTATTTCTTGAAAGGTTCATTAAAATATGTCCAATGCTTCATGATATTTTGTAAACAGACAGGCATAATTGACATCAACTAGTTATTTGCAACTTGTTTTTACCAATATGTTGCACAATTTCTTAGCATCGGAATATGTTTTGGGGATCAATCACTGTCAGTCACTACCAAAAAAAAATAAATAAATAAAAATATATATATATATATATATAATATCTGTAAAACTTAATCAAGTACAGACATTTTTGTGTTTTTTTAAAGTGTGTGATCTGTGGCTGCCATGGTAAATCGTATTAGCAGTAAAAGTTAATCAGTTATACAGTAAATGTTGAATGAGTTTAACTCCAAAAGGTAATTAGTTGTCGAACATTCAACAGTTGTTTTCTTTTTTGCACGGTATTTAACATTTGTCAAGGAGTTCACGATATATTTTAATAACACACACACAAACATAAGTGAAAACATCATCACCTGTCTGCCTTTGGACCTTGAAATTCATCCATTAATGCACTTCCATTTCTAGTTTGTCTAAAAAAAAGTCTTTATGCCTGACAACCTGTTGAGCAAATGAGTTCTCAGCCCAAAAAAAAAAAAAAAAAAAAAAAAAAATCTCTTATCCACCTGTCAGAGTGATACACTCACTGAAGTGCCAGAGCTGTCGAGCTCGAGTGAGACGAGGGAAGATGAGGAGGTAAAATTACGAACGCAGCACCTATAGGATCCAGTCAGAGCTGTCACATATACAATATGGAGGAGCCAAATGACTAAACGGGCCTACATGGACAAAAGTGTTTGGACTTCATTTACAACTTTTCCCTCCACGATGACTGCCGGTAATCTCTTTCTTTCTACATTTGCCTTTACAAAAAGAAAATCTGATGCTACGTAATGATGACAAGGGACCAAGATGGAGCTCGGAGGCAAGGACAGCTAACTTTATGATCGCCCGCTGCTAGGAGGCAAAGGTGGACCCCGTAATCTCCCCGTCTTAAAGCATGTCTGTCTGTTAGCATAATATGAACCAGTGCTGAACAACACCAACACAAGTGAATGGCACTTTAAAAAAAAAAAAAAAAAGTACGGTAGTCCCTTCGTTACTTCGCGGTTCGACTTTTGCAGACTCGCTCTTTCACGGCTTTTCAACAATTGTCAACTTTAATATTACTCACGTGATTGGGACGGTACAGATAAAAAACTAACAAAAATAAAATACTTTGGACGGTGCCGCCATTTTGTAGTTTTCTTTCAATAAGTCTATACTATATCGCCAGTCCAAAAGAACTAAACTACCCAGAAGCCAACACTGCTTCCGGCTGCCGAAATGGAAAGTTTTGATCCGATCCAAACTAAACAGTTTGGTTTATAGTCATAGTGACATCAGTGGATGCAGAGAGCTGATCAGAACCAGACCAGAACTGGACCAGAACTACTTGCAGCCTCATCGCTCAATCAGAGTGCTGCTTGCCGGCCCATGAAGCCTCTCGAGCGGGGTAGCGTTGCTTGGAGGTCCGGTGACTTCTCCGGAGCTCACCCGGACTTTTTTTTCATCCAGATTCCTCCAGATTATTTGGACTTGATAGGGACCATTGTGTGGTTTTGTTATGGCTCTCAGAAGGTCGGGCTCTCTCCAAAAGCATCTGTTGCTAAATGGATACAGCAGCTGATCAAAACCGGACCAGGGCTGGTGAGTTCCTCCTATAAAATTCTGCAGTAGCCACTGTACAGTATGTATATGTATGTTGTTAAAATTACATAGGTTTAAGAGTTTAGAGCATTGAAAGAGTGTGGGAAGGGCTTATAAATGTAATGTTTGTGATTTTTCACTTATTGCGGAAGTGTCCGGAACGTAACCCCCGCGATAATCGAGAGACTACTGAATTCAAGCTTCGACAGCTACAACTCTGTCATTTATCAACATAAACTGATGTTACTGGAAAATTCTGGCATGAAAGATGGCAAGCAATATGCATTCCTTCAAGAGGCACGAGGTCTTAAGGGGAAAAAAAAAAAACAACAACATTGCTTTGAAATTGTCAGGAACAAGAGGAAGAAATTCTAATCACCAAAGACCAAAAAAGAAAGAAATGGCCATTTTTCCAGGTGTTCTGCAGGTGTGGCTTTAACAGACGTCTATAAAGAGCAACGAGTGATGAGAAGAGGCTAAAGAGGGCTGAGCAAGACCAAAGAGACAGGATCAATTTCAATCCTCTTGATCCCCTGACCCCGAAACCCAGAGTCTCCCAGGGAGTACCAGCGGAGTGTGCCGAGGATAGGCGACTTTGAAGTTGGGTCTGGTAGGAGGCTACTGTAGATTGGCTAAGGACTGGAAAACACTGATGTGTGTGTGTGTATGCATGTCCCCCCCACCCCCACTGTGTGTTTGTGCCTGTGGAGAGGAGTGGGAGGGTTTGAGGTAAATGGTGGTAGCGTGGAAACATCCATGGATGAAATGGGAGACTGAGGCAGATGGGGGTACTTGGCATTTCCTGTGCCTGCTTATTTGTTGGTGCCTAATGAGCTCTCGGACTCCATTAATGAGAGGACTGAATCCATTATCATCATCATTTCAAAAGGAGGCCCTGGCTCTAAACAGCTCCCCACATTAGCCGAACTTACCCTTGTTGCACCGTTTGATCAGTGGAGGCAACAGGGGTGGTGATGCGCACAAGCACACATCTACACACAAACAATCCCTTCCTTGTTAATATTGCACAGCTTTCATGTGGACACAGGCATGCAGATGCTATTAAAAACAAAAAAAATATCTATTATTGAGAACATCAAAACAGCTTCTCATGAATAAAACACTTAAAAACATCAGTTTTAGGGGCCAAATGAATGCATTAAAAAACACAAACTGCTTTTAAATTTCCTTATACATTGATCAAATTTAGTATTTAGTTTTTTTCTGAAAGTTGGACATTTAAACAAATAAGATATTTATTCCAACACCCTTATTTACAAGTTCATTTTCAAGCACAGGGCAGGTTCAAGCAAACATGACAACAAATACATGTAATTTGTGACTTTTCTACATCATCCTATACTTCTTCAAGCAAGAGCACAAACTACAGCCTCACTTGAGTACCACATTATATGCCTGTCAGCAAACTATTATAGAGCAATCTATAGCAATGGCATGGACAAGCAAAGACCTTGTTTGTACTTTGACCTTGATTTGTGACCTTGACCTTGGGGCTGGGGTGATGAAAAGTGTACAAGACACCTGGCTAGTGATGATGAGCAAATCAGAAGTTATGGCCTGAATAAGAGGACATTTATGGATGTACAGACGGACGTAGACCAAAACTCAACAAGTTCATCTCGCAACAGGTGTAAAATAATAACTTTGAATTTTTCAATTTCTTTACTTTGATTTTCAATTTATAGGGAAACTTCCTGCATAAAATATCAATCTGTTGTCGTGTCTGCCAGTTTAATTGTGTAAAAAATAAAATTAAAATAAAAAATTGATTTAAACCTAAAAGCTACAATTTGTAAATCTGAAAGCTGGCTTAAAAAGGTAAAAATAAATAAATAAATAAATAAATAAATAAAATTCTGATGCTTTCAGGCAGTCTGCAACCTTTACAATCAAAAGACATTTTCACCTCTTTGCCCACTAAGTAAAAAAATTCACAGCGCCACAAAATCTACTTGAAGATTGAAATAAAAATAAAAAAAAAATTGGAATAATGCAACTTATTCTTAAGTTTAATACAAATACTTAATTTAAAAAATGTTTGTTACAGTCCTCAGATAAATAATGGCATTAACTTGCTTTTTATGTATATGAATGTTTCTGTTCAGTGCCCTGAGTTGATTTCTGTTGTGACTTGGCGCTGTACAAATAAACTGAATTGAACTGATATTAAAAAAAAAAAAAAAAAATTGTTTGCATTATTAGTATTTTTACAGTTATGACATTTTAATGAAGTGAGTAAACACACTTAATGCATTTGTTCAAATTTAGTCCCTGAATTACAAAAGGCCTACATGAGTTCTTACTATGTGGAAAAATAAAATGTACCCTACTTAGAAACTTTAAAGCATTAGTTTGAATCTCGGTAAATTATTTGAGAAAACATTTAGTTGACTGATAACTCACAGATTATTTTCTCTAATATTGACTGATACCTTAATCTACTTGAACTTTTCTCACGTTTTAATGCGAGACAAGTCTTTATTTCTAATTCCCATTGTTCTCAGAATGATTACAATAACTTGCAAAACAATAAAGTGTCTGTAAAATTACACTTTGTCTTATAAATTTAAATTTTATAGTGAATTTCTGGAAAATACCACACTTTAAAGCTGGAAGTTAAATTACAAACTGGCTAACAAACTGTTAGCACAAATTAATTATTGTCTTATTTTGCATAACTGCGTTTCAGTAATTGCATTCACATATTGCAGAAACATGAACAACTAGTTCTCATTACTATGGTTCTAAATATAAATTTTAATTTACATTTTATTGTTGATCAAAGCTACAAAGAGCTTCTGCAGAGGAACCAAAGAGCTGCATGTTCCCAGAGCCGCAGGTTTTAGACTCCTGCCTTAAGGCAATAAAATGGTGTGATTAAAAAAATAACCATTAAATGTATATATCAGAAGGAAAAAAAAATAAAATACACTTTAGAAAAAGTTTAAAAAGTGTAAAATACTTCTATAAGTTAGACTCAGAAGTTCAAATGCTGTTATTTTGAATTATTTTATGTGGTTTTCCAATTTCTGCAGCTTTGCTGTGGGAAAAAAAACCATTTGGCTTAAAAAATAAATATTTTATATTTTGGACTAAAGTTTCAAAGCCCAACAGTTTGGGTTTGATAAGGTGAGAATGTGGCATTAAATAGTAGAACTCCATTTCCTTTTTTTCATATGCACGTTTGTGATAAGAAAGTTAAACTAAAAACTGGGAAAATAGACGATGTCAAGAAAAACGAAGGACAGCAACAGCAGTGGGGAGAGACGAACCAGGTGGGGAGAGAGAGAGCGAGCTGGGAGGGTGGAGGGGGCGCTAACGTAACAATAAATAGGGCGCCCTCAAGGAGCACTGATAGAATAAGGCTGTGATTCATAAATAAACACAGAATACGCAGTGATATAATGACACGCCAGCAGAAAGGGACAGATACCATTTCCATTGCCTTCACCTCCTTTTCCAGTAACATCAAAGGACCAATTAAGGTCCCAGTGAAGCTGGCCGTCACGGCTGCAGTGGAGGTCCTGTCAGAGTTAGCCTGCCCTCGGTGCTGCTGTCTCTGTTTCAGCCTCGCTGCTGACACTAGTGACAGGGACCCCTTACTGAACCTGCCTGCCTGCCCGCCTGTCTGCCTCAATTCCACTTACCCAATATACGTATGCATTCCTGTCTGTCGCCAACTACTTTTTTATTATTTGGCTCATTCGTCCTTACTTTTTCCTCACCTGCACTTGACTCCTATAGTTTCCTTGCCTTTTGATCATCCCAATCTACAGCATTGCTCTCTGTTAAATGGTTTGAATTTGCGTATTACACAGCACCACTCCTCAGTAGTGAAACACAAGAGCTGGCAAATAGTTCTGAGCTGAGCTTTGTCATAAAAGCAGAACCCCCCCCCCCCCCCCCTTTTAGTTTGATAACTTCGTCATTGCTCTGCTCACCCTCTTGTGTTCTCCCCGTGTAACTTTGGAATTACTGAAATGTTAACGCGCTTTTGCTGCCTTTGATATTTAAGACAAAAGGGTACAGATGTGCAGGCTGCATGCGCGCAGACACCAGGCCAAGTGGAAATGGGGGGGGGGGAGAGCTTTAATCTTGCTCGTTGTCATGCTCCGAAGAGTTCCTCCTCACTGTGTTTTTCCGAATGTCTTCGGTTCATCCTTCGCCTACCTCTCTGCCCTTTTTACACATGCGATTCCCACACTTAGAATGGCGACAAGAGCAGCGCAGCGCCAGAAGAAACCGGCAACAACTAATGAAGGGACGTTTTCAACCCACTGCTCACATTGTGGCTCCTGCGATTGAATTTAATCAATGATGCAAACATGGATTAAGAGAGGGTTACACTTCTGTGACAAAATAAATAAAATAATGGCATTTGTGAAACATTATTAATCTTAACAGCTGTAGTTAAAAGAAAAGTAACTATAACTAACATTTGAATGTTTTTACTCTTTAAAGACAGTTTGGATCTTTTGAAGTGGGGAAATGTTCTGAACTAGGGATGCACGATATTGGATTTTTGGCTGATATCCGATAAGCGGATATGTTACAACTTATTTGGCCAATAACCGATAATGATACCGATATTTTTAATATACTTTCCTTTGTCAGAACACAGCCCTCTTATTTTGGCTTATTTGCTACAAAAATTGTGTAACGGTTGTAAGAGCTGGTGACATATATTCAGTAACAGTCATATGTATAGCACTTTAACTTATATTAAACTAAAAGTGTTAAATATTATTTATTAACATTAGTCACCTGCGATGCTGTCTCACTTGTGGAGGTTTGTTCCAGGTTCCTAGCTGCAGTTTGGGATCCTCTGCACTCTGTCTATCCATTGTGCCGTAAGACTAATCATGCCAACGGGGCCAACACTAGACGTCCAAATGTCTGTAGTAAAAACTCACCCAAGAGCTATCGGCTATTAGCTTCTCAATGGCGTCAAAATGACAGCTTGTAACTTGGGTGAGGCTACGTCGGAAAAATATCTCCGACTTATGCAGCGAGGCTCAACTTAGTCCAAAAATCTTCGGAATCCATTATCCTCAACGGAAAAAAAACGTCCACACCGCCGACATTTTGACTTCTTCCTCTCCACCGTGATCAGATCAGGTCGGCGCGCATGACGTCATCACATTGAGCTGGAGCTGCAGGCGTACTTGTCACAGAGTTGTCATACAAAAACAGCGTCTTTTATATCGGTGGGTTATTTTGATGGACTGTCCGATATTTTACTTTAATGCCAATATTGGCTGATACCGATACAATGCCGATAATATTGTGCGTCCCTATTCTGAACAGTTATATCATACCTGTTGTAAACACCTCTTCAAATAACCAGGGTTGATCGATGAACTAAAAATGAAAGTTGGATTGCCACCGTGCTAAAACAATTTCAGTATTAAACATTTCAACGCTGTTTCAATAATGTTGCAGGTAAATTACTATTACATGGCAAATATCCTGACTTTCCTGCTTGATGAACCCAGGCTGTACCAGAAATGCTTCAGGTAAATGTTGCCACTATTAACAATTGTAGATATATTAACGACAGACCTCTATGTTAGTAACTTTAATGCAAAATTGTCAGTGATGTTTATTCAGGTTAATTACAAAAGATTCCCATGAACTGCTATGAAATTTGATTTGTTTAGACATGACTAAAATCCACTTTGGTCCTAGACTCACTCAAACCAGTCGTTAGCATGTCGATCCAATTAGAAGTAATCACAATGTCTATTTTTACACAAGAATTGGCCTTTCTTCACCGGATTCCTGTCAATTTCAAGATCAAATTTAGGATTGCTTTACTCGTTTTTTTTTTTTTTTTTTAAAAACACTCCCAAAAATACAGAGAGGTAGACATAAAGAAACATTCCAGGTTGTTCAGCGGTCAACCAGAAGTTTTGATTTGCCGCAACCATTACAATAAAGAAAGCAAAAAATCTATGAAAAATGTAATTTCATAAGTAAATTGCACAATATACAAAGTTTACTATAAACAAATGTTCTCAGTCAGCCATCTTGTGGACTGCTTGGAACGTCCAAGCTACTGAGTGGCCGACTCTTTCAGGAGCTGCTCGAGTGGAACCACCTTGTTCTCCTCATCCTCTTCCTTGTCATCAATTCAATTCAATTACGTTGAATCACTTCAGTTTATTTATATAGCGCCAATTCACAACAGAAGTTGTCTCAGGGCACTGAACAAAAACATTCACATACATTATAAAAGACAAATTTTAAAAGTGATCTATCTAAGGAATCCATCACAATGTGCTGAATCTTCACTTGGTCGCGGTGTCCCATCCTGAGCAAGCACAAAGGCAACAGTGGAAAGAAAAAACTCCCTTTAAAGGGAAAAAACCTCCAGCAGAATCAGGCTCAGGACAAGCGGCCATCTGCTTCAAACGGCTAAGTTTGAGAGGACAGGAAGGACAAACAAACATAGAATGGCAGGTGTAGGTGTACTTTCTATCAGAGGAAAGACAAACACATGTGCTAAGAATAGAAATAAATTACAAATACAAACAGGTAGAGTAAAGGAAGTAAAGACAACAGCAGAGTGAGGAACCAGACTTTGAAAGAGGAACTTGCAACATATTCAAGGCAGACTAAAGCAGAAACAAATCTTTTGACTTTTTCCTCCACCTAGAGTTTACATCACCCCCCAACAATACTACGCATGAGTTTTTTCCTGAATGCAGGTAACTTCTCAAAGGTTTTCACGTAAAGATGAGTAGAGTGTGTACATGACCTTAGTAAAAGTACACAGTATAGTGTTCTTTAATGAAGCGTTGAAGCTGAAAGACCAACCAGCACCATCAAGAGTGATGGTATTCTGAAGCTATGAGTTTAAGCTCCAAGTATAAGTATAAATAATTTATTTAAATAACAAAAAACAAATACTGGGCAGCAAAACGTACAATTCTTAGCTCAGAGTGCACTGGATAATCCATGGATAGGGGAACAATAATGACACGCAGAATATAGAGACACTAACGAGGGGATAAACAAGAACACCTGGGGAAGGACAACAGGTGGCAGAGGCAGGAGCTGATTACATGAGGGAGAAACACTGAGGAAGGCACAAGAGATACAAAACAAACAGATCTTCTCAGTTTTGAACAACTTCTCCATAGTTTACTCTTTTGTCATTTCAGTGTTTTCAATGGAGGGGTTGCCAGATATATAGATAAAAACACACACACAGCACAGGAAGTCTGTGCAGAGTATAAATTCATTTAAAATTATTGTTTTTTTATTTACTTCCCTTTACCATCATTAGATTGGAAGGCTTTAAAAAGACCACAACAAAACAAACTTTTTTCCTCCTTTCATTTTCAAAGGTGACGCAAATCTGTTGTGGCGACAAGGAACTTTAATCCATGTCTGTTTCACTTGGTTGTCCACTGGACAACTGTGAGGCAAGATCTGGTCATTTGAAACAAAAATAGGTCGTCTCAGACAACCAGAAACTGCTTATGCCACCCCCTGAATAAATAACTGATTTGTTGCACCATCATACTCCATTCAGAGCAATAGTGAAGCCCACTGTGTAAAATATGACTCAATGGGTTAGATGGACAAATCTTGACCATGGAATTTATCTGGAATGGTTTTGAGTATTGCATTTCCTCTGGCGTCCATGTCCTGGGAGGTTGGCTTCAGTCCCATGAATCTTATACTTTTAAATAACATATTGGTAGTTGTGGTTAGAGGAACAAGAAGCGGCTTTGAGATGGTCTTATGGGCTTTTTTTATCTCTTTTACATGGGTATCTATAATGTTCTGAATTTCTCAGGCAGCTCTCAACTTTGCCTTCTCTGCTGCATGTTCATGTGGTGCACAGAAGAAAAAAAACTACCCAGTGGCATGTTTGTTCCCTTAAAATAAGCTGAAAGGCTGATGAAAAGCTTTAAGGCTCCAGTGATACTAATTAGGGTCCAACACAGTTTCATACATGATGGAATGATTAATATTCTCTTTAAGAGTACCAATAATTCTGTTCATAGAGTTTTAGCATATATTTGTAAAATAAACAACTCTTTTTTTTTCACAACTTAATGCTAAATGCAATGTTTTTTTAACTGAATAATTTTTCACAAGATATAGAGCATGGGTTTTCAGTGAGCTGAACATTAGGTACTTTACTTATTAAATATAGATCATTTTTGCGCGCTGAATTGTCATATTTTCATCTTAATTGTATTTTTACTGCAGTTTATGAACAACACTTTGTTTTTAAAGACGTGTGCTGTATAAATAAATTTGACCTTGACCTTGCTGTTCAAAGAGCTCACAGTAACAGATGAGATATTAAAATGTTCATAACCTTTTAACAGAACCCTATTTTAAAACATCTGAGCTGTCACTTTAAGGAGCACATTCAAACAGAACCATGTGACTGTAACATACTATAATCATCAATGTAATAATAATACATCATAAATATGATATGACTGTATCATTATCATGGTAAAGTTTCATCCATAATGGTGATACCGTAGCACAAAGACAGCTATGATTCCTTTTTTTATTTGCCCCCCACTACACACACGCACGCACGCACACACGCACACACACACACATATTGTGCTCTCTCTTTGGTATCTTTCTAGTGCAGTGGCCTCCGTTTACCATCCTAACCCAAATTAGCTGGGCAGGCGTTATCCTCTCTCATCACTTGGTGCAGTTAGGAGGGGGCAAAGAAGGAGTGGGGGGGGGAGTGGCAGAATTTCCTCCCTGCCTCTGTGACAGTGCTATCTGACAGCGTTTTACATCTCCCCTGCTCTCCCCTCACTACACTCCACTGTCAGACAAAGAAATTAATACCCCCAGTGACTGTGTTTTAATTAAGCAATTTCATGCAAATTACACATTTTAGATTGTCAAATAATATACTGCGCAAAATTGTAGGCAGGCTGATCTGATATGCATGGTGTGTTATTCTTCCAGGCACTGTGCACACATGGAAAATGAACAAAAATGCTAATTTCTAATCTATTATGCAAACAGTTGAGATACTTACATAGATTTGCACGCGTTTCTCGGGTAAATAGATCTCTTGAATTCTATGTATAGAAGGACGGGCTTTCTTGAGCAGCCTGTGCCTTTGTTATTTATATTATTTTGTCCTCAATTCAATCATATCTACTCTTGCTTTTCAAGCAATGTCTACCGACTTGTCTTGAAATGCTGCAGGCTGCACGATGGGATAAATAAATATAGAATAAATCTGCAAGTCTATCACTAAATGCATTTAAAGACAATCAAAGAACAACTTGACACACATACACAGACAAAAGAAAAATCTAATTTGAATAATTCCTAATGCAGTCTAATGAAAAAGAGCCCTAACTAATATTAGTAATCCACACTACTCTTCGTCATCTCCCATTAGCACATGGAACTTATTTGAAATTCATTATAATCCACAAGCCTTTTAGTGCACTGGAATCGGTAATGATGACAAAATGAATATAACATTATACTTTATTACAGCCGACTTGATTTAATCTGGGGTTGCCGCCATATAAGAGTCCTCAGAAAGACCCCTCTTGAAAACGGCGGGTGTCAAAAGTCAGCATGTGCAGGTAAGAGAGTCAAAAAGCAGTCCTTATTAACGGAAGGCTTAAGGAGGGGTCTTGCTGTTTCTTTGTGATTCAAATCCATTTAATCAAAGGTTTGTTTCTATATGCTGCCACTTAATAGTGTATATTACTGCATACAATGAAACTCCAATGAATTGCAATCCATCCATTCTCTTCTAAAGAGAGGGAAAAAGCAGGATAAGAGCAGGAGAAGGCGAGGCTAATGGCAGGGTATGAGCAAGTTGTTGACGTGCTTTCTGCATATTCAGAGCAGTGTGCCTTTCATTTGTACAATAAACGAGACTTCTTTTCCCCCCTCCTTCCTTTACCCAGTGGTATAATAAAATCTGTAGGAACAATAGGGAAATATGTTCACCGCGAAAGCTAAAACATTGTGGGGCAATTACAGTAGCTCTGAATGTTCCTGCTCCACGTGACGCTGCACGCAGGTCCCTCAGCTGTGCACTCCCACTGTTAAAAGATTTTTTTTTTTTTTTTACAGCATACCACTCATTTCACAAAGTCAACTCAGGTCCAGACCACTGGGAGACAACAGCTTCTTATCTTAGAGACAGTTTGGCATCTTGAAGGAAGCGCAGCAAGACGGCAGGATGAACTTAAAACCAGACAAAAAGACAAAAAGATTACAACCCTCTTTCCTCCCATAGCCTCATAAACAGGTGTGTAACTGACAATAGTAGTTTATTATCCTTTTTTCTTTTCAAATAAATAATTGCAGATGACAGAAACCTAGGGCTTTCTCCATTAGTGTCGGTTATTGCCATTTAACATCAAGCTGTGCTTGGTTACTAAACTGCAGTGTTTCAAGGGGCAGGGTGCAACAATTACAAAGAAGTAATTTGGAAAATGGAACAACACTAAAAAACAAAAACAACAAACAAAACTAAAAACCGGTATTTTAGAAACACAAAAAAGGGAAATTTTTGCATGTTTTAAAAACAAGAAGAGAAAAACTATTTGGAAAACAAACAAAAAGCATAAAACAAAGTAACGAAGAATACAAGAAAAATATTTCACAAGATTAAAAAAAAAAAAAAAAAGATTGTTCGTGCTGAAAGTTGCCTATTTTGTTATCTTTTTGGGTTTGTTTCAA
>NC_056519.1:8769792-8828223 GCF_014905685.2 Nematolebias whitei | reverse complement strand
TATATCTCTACGCCCACTTCTCCGCTACAGAACGGAGATCTGACACACTGCAGGGGGAAGCTTTTCCTTCAGCTGTGGGATGCACACATGTGCAGCAGGTGCCAAATATTTTAAAATAGTTTATTTTAAATTCAATTTAACTTTAACTATTGTTTTAATATTTTGTCATGTTAGTTTTGTTATTTTTGTTCTGCTTTGATGCATTTTTGTAAAAATTTCTAAAAAAAAATTTGAAATGTGGTTGCGCTTTTTTAATATTTTGCCCAATTTTGTATTTAATTATTTAAGGTCACTAAATAATTGAACCATGAAATACTTGTATTTCTTTCTGATCATCTTATCAATGCAATCATCGACTGTCTAGTGTATTTTAATCGCCTGCCACTGAAGGCAGAATCATTACCAGTGTCCACGGGCATGTTTTTGATTGTATCTACTGTTAGTAAAATATATCATAAACCAGAGGATACATTTTAATGAGTCTAAGTGTGCATCTGCAACTGAACAGATGTACTTCCAGACAAAAAACTAACAGACCAACAGGGTTTACTCCAGCAGGTTACAGTTGATTTACTTTAGGAGTCACCCCAAAAATGTCTATACCTGAGTGAGATTTACTAATATTGGGCTAAAGTCTGGTGTGGTAGTAGATAAGAGTCACCCATAACATGTACTCCAAGTGCTAACAGATCTGGCAACATGGCTTGAGATTGAATGCAACATCGTTTACAAGATTTGACTGAAGCACCTATTACACGGTCTTCTCTTGTCACAAGGTGATTCGAGTTTAAAACTCCAGCCTGAAGGCAGTCCTTGAACGAATGCTAGTCCTTTAAGTTCGTCTGATTAGTGTTTTCTAATCTTCATTCGAATCAGCCACTTTAAGGCTGCAGTTTAGTGAAAATGGAGGGGTAAACAGTAACGCTTTGTGGCTCCTGGTTGAACCTGGAGCCCAGCCGTCCTCTGTGCCATGCCATTATAGGTTCTGTGGATAAAAACAGAAACTCAGTGACAGCCAGCGAGACAAGTCAGGGAACCATCAGCTGCACACTCCCGGTCTCTTTCGCTGGATATCGAGCTGGTGATTAGAAGCTTCAGCGTACCATCTGATTAGCACATGGCAACAGGCCTTATTGATCCCAGGTGGGAAGAGGGTAAATGTTTATGGTAAATTGCTCGGGTGATTCGAACACAGCAGTCGGGCATTTAAGCTCGCTGGCCAGGAACAAAGAGAGATTAGAATTGAAATTCAAGCCAGTGTGGCAGGAACAATCCCTCTGCAAAGTAATGGGCATAACGCATTACGATAAACAGAGTAATGGAGCGCTGGTAGGCATCACTACAATATTTCTCTTTAGTTTGATTATCACAATGAAATGTCATGGAAAGTTATCCCATTAAAACGGGCAAAAACAAGGAAGGAAAGCATTTTTACGATGGCTTCAGAGTGTGAGTAATGAGGTATGCTCATTGAGAGCAAAATGACTTGGAAAGTTATTAGTCACAGATTGCAGGACTAAATATCACTGCAATGCTTTGTTGTTGTCATGCAAATGCAAGGAGTGAAAAATGAGATCTCTTAAATCATCTTTGGTAAAGAAACACAACCTGAGCATAATTCACAAAAGGGTTGAGAGGGCGGGAAACGGGAAATCATTGCATCTTTTCCTCCCGTTCCTCTTCGTCGTTCCTGAGCGAGTAGAAGAGAAGGAAGCGAGAGACGGCCGACAACAGGGCCCCAATGTTTTGCCTGCTCATTAAGTCTGCCCAGAGGTAAGCCAATTGATCTGCAATTCATTCTCACAAGCGTTAAATCGATGCGGGGAGACATGAAAAGCTCCGGGTTTTTATGACTTCAGTCAAAGAATTCCTGAAACGCTTTGTAACAGCAGATAATGGTAATCTGCCTTGTTTGTGTCTCAGTACTGAGAAATCAATATGGTTAAAAAAAAGGAGAAAAAAGGAGGAAGTTGATTTGAATGAAAACAAAAAAGTGTTTTTTTATTTATTTTTTGTTATCTTGAGTCTATGTTGTCTTGAGATCATTGGAAAAAATGTGTGCCTGTACGGGGCATAGAAGAGGTGCTATAAAATCTAAATGCAATCAATTCAATTTAGGCTCAATATCTGGGCAGCTGTGCATGAGTGGTTGGAGCAGTTGTCCGCCAATTCAAGAGTTGGGAGTTCGATTCCAACAGCACGCACATGCCGAAGTATCCTTGGGCAAGACATTGAACCCCTCATTGTCTCCAATGTGTGTCCCATCTGCGTATGGATGTGATAAAGCACAGATTATTCTTGTAGAGATCTAGTAGAGTGCTGTATGAATGGGTAAATGAGGGCATAGATTGTAGTTTAAAGTGCTTTGAGTATCTTGATGAGATAGAAAGGTGCTATATAAGTACAGTCCATTTACCATTTACACACCTAGCCTTCTATGAGTTTTAAATTTAATAATTTTCATGACAAATGATGAAGTTGTTGCTGTTTGTCATTAAAATTTCAAAAATTACAATTTTATGTGATATCACTGTTAGCGTAGTGTATGTGTTTTGAATGTCTCTCAGCTAATACCATGCTAATTTTTAGCTCAATGTCTGCAACATTGACAGAGTTATAGCTATTTTTGTGTTGGCAAATGTCAGTCAGTGGTGACAGCCATCTTGGGTTGACTCCAAAAGTTATTTAGTTGTAGATGTGCATCCAGTGATTATTTCCTGCACGTTTCAATACATTTTGTCCAGTAGTTCACGAGATATTATGGAAGCATTTACATACATGGGTAAAAAGTTACTGTCTATCTTTGCCGTTTGGTGACAGGCAATAAAGCTGCTGCTTACAAACTTTATCCAACTAAAAGCATCACACTAACCCAACAATAATTACAGCAATTTCTTCTGAGAGCTCCAGCAACAGCTGCATTACGAGTACAGTACGAGACACCTGGGCGATCCATTACCTCTCGTTTCGTATTGATTGACAAAGCAGCAACATAAAATAATTAGAATTGATTCTCGATGAGCCTCTGCCTGCCATACCCAAATCCTCCTCCTCTCCCTCCTCTCTCCATTTCACTTACTGCTTGGAATCTGAATATGGAGCTCGGGTAATTAGGTCACGCTGTTAAATTTTTAATGATCTCTGAAATCATATTCATGCTCACAGTGTGTCAGGTACACGTACAGCCAGCCTGGAGTGATACATCACCATTCTATGACATGAACAGAAGGCCTTAGCCATTTAATTGTATGACCTTTTCGACCGAGCGCCGAGTGAAACCATCGGGAGGAAGGGGGTATTTAGTGGGAAAATGAGTGATTGGGTATTGGTAGGTAGAACAGTGCACAAGCTTGTCATAATAAAACAGATTCACTCGTTTAACGGGTTGTGTGTATATATGCGTGTGTATTTGTGCAAAGGTGATTGCAGGGTAGGAGTTTGCAGTTTGATCGTGGTGTGCGTGCTCCATTTTTATGAAGCCGGAGGATCAGCTGCGGTCAAGGTTAAAGCTAAAAGGGCACCGGGGTCAAACGCTGAGAAAACGGCTGGGATAATTTGCAATGACAGACTATCAGCTTGTTTCTAATTCAACATGTAGCGGAAAAAAGTAAGAGACAAAAAATTAAAAAAATCTCGAAGTGTGTGGGGGGGGGGGTGTTTTTTGTACAAACCTTAACCAGTTATCAATATTACGTAATACATACTTGTACTACTAGTTAGAACAACAAAAAAAAAAATCAAAGAAAACTAATTCTGCATAATTGTGTCTCATAACAATGGCTAATGTATCCTTGAATTAAAAATTTGTAAGCAAAGTTTGTGAATGACTTCCAACATGAGAAATCTGACTATTTTTAATGTATTTCATTTATATCTACACTTAGATTTGACTGGAGTACGCAGATAAAATTTTGGTAGATTCAGCAAAGTGCTCAGTTTACAATGAGTGCAGATCCACATTTCAGAATTGCATATTAATATATTTAGGAAACTACAGGTGTAAACATCTTCAAACTGCACCTTTTGATACAATTCAAGATTAGCTTTTGTACGTTTCATTTCTTAGTTTGCAACGAGTACCTTGGTTGGGCATTTCTCTCAGGATACTAGCAGAGTTTTAGGATTGAATCTTAAAGTTTGATCATTTTAATTTAATAATAAACAAAATAGTCCTACCTTTGTCTTCTGGTATTGATACATTGAACAAATCAGTACAGATAAAAACAGAACACTAACTTTTAGTTTCAAAAAAGTCAAACTGGGTCACAGAACACAGAAACCTGTCTTTTATGAGACACTGTAAATATAAAGTATTTAGTTGTGTCAATGTGGGGCTGATCGACCTTAACACTAAATGATTTTACAGATAAGAAGCTAAACTTTGGTGTGGTAGTAGCCAAGAGTCATACCCAACACATAATTCGAGCGCTAACAGATTGCGTGTAAACTTTAATACCTTGGCATTGAAGCAGCAAATATACATTTCTTCAAGGAATGTTTGTTTCATTTTGATATAAAGTTCTGAAAACCATGTTTTCTTTATTTGCCACAGAAATAAAGAGTTTGTTCATTTTCTACAATGAGTTTATAGAAGACATAAAATAACCTTTTGCATTAATGTGTCAAACAAAAAGCTGTCATAACAGTAAAAATGTATTTAATTTACGTCAAATTAAGACTAAGGCGCCACAGAAACTTAAATTTATACAAAAAGGTGTTGAAACTGGGAAACAAAGTTTAAGGTAAAAAGTTACAAAACAGATGTAAAATAAGTAAAAACTAAAACTGTCCTTTACTGTCCATATTTAAATTAACAATAGGGTTTTATAATATTTGTTTCACTAACCATGCAGTTTTAGTGACTCTAGAACTCAACTTTCTAGAAATATTTCTATATGTACATTTAGGAGGAAGTGTGCTGCATTGTCGTTTGAAAATGTGAAAGGTGGAAAAATCATTTGCCATGGTGCCTAATTTTCCAGGGATGAGTTTTTAAATGGAAATTTATGGTAGGAAATGATTGGTAAGCATCAAACTGTTGACATCTTTGTAACAATTTATGTGAACGAAAATGCTTGATGATATAAAGAACCAAAAAAGACCGTTACAAAACCGGAGGAACATCTTGAGAAACTGAATAAGAGCATTCCAGAGTTGAGTAACGCCACCTTCGTTCACTTTACACATGTAAGATCCTTCATTAGGGAGTGATTGTCTCATCTTTCGCCGGTGTCTGACAGTAAGGTGGGTTTGATCCTCTATAATTACCCTTCTCTTGGAAATGATTGCATCTCAAGTTTCCAAACTGACATCTCTATTTGGACACAAGTAATCCGCTTTCTCAGCTGCAGCTGATACCTGACTGTAATCTGCCCAGTCAAGCAGGGAGAAACATGGCACCGTGCTCGTCTGCTGCTGTGGCATGGAATACAAACAGTGAAACCCGCAGTCCAGTGATTTATCCAATCTGGGGATTATGGAGTTCCGATTTGTGCGTTTCTTTTTTTTTGTTCCCCTTCATCATCATTGTACGGGGCGGTGTTGGAATGGTTGAAGGTAAGTTAAGATGTAAATGGTGATAGGGTGTCCAGCCTAGTCAAAGTGATGTAAGACACAAGCCAGGGATCAGATAAAGCTGTGCAATTCCACCCAAAAGTGGTGGGTACGGACAAGACAGAAGGAAAAAACTGCACCACTCAACTCTTGAAAAAATAAATAAAATAAATAATCCACCTCACATTAACATAATGTACCATTTTTATGTTTAATGTTATACTACTGTTCATTTATTGAGTGTACCTTCTGAACAGCAAGTTCACAAGCAGGTATAACTTTGTATAGAGATGAACAAGTCAACAATAAAGGGCATAAACAGAAAAAAAAACCTATAACCCCAGTAAAAAAAAAAAAGTGTAATTGTGTCATAAAAATAAGAAATTTAAAATGTTATGGCAGCAACAGAACTCAAAGAGTTGGGACAGAAGCAACTAAAGGCTGTTAAAGTAAATGGTTAAGACTAAGAAACAGCTTTTTACAACAAATTAGATTTACTGTGATGGCAAAAAGTCGCGCCAGCTCTAAAGAGAATTTTACAGAGGACGAATCTCTTAAAAGTAAAAATGGGCAGAGGTTTACCAGTCTGCAAAAACCTCTTAAAATAGTGGAGCAATTTCAAAATACAGACCTCAACAGAACATTAAAGATTTTCACTATCCAAATTCAAAATTACTTTTTTTTTTTTCTAAAAATGGACGAGTTACCAAATATCAACACTTGATGTTACTAAATTTCATTATGAATAAAATACAGATTTACAAAGCATTGCATTTTGGTTTATTTAGATTATACACAAAGTTCCAATTTTTATTATTGGACTTTTAATAAATTGTCAGAAACTAAAGAAAGCTAATTAATAGAAGCATCACCTTAAAAGCGATTTAAAATGACATCTTCCATTCATTAACACGTCATTGTGGAAAAGGGACTACATCCTCTTCTTAGGCACTTTTTGATTAAATTAAAGTTCACAGGCAATGCATCAAAAGAAATTGACTGAAATTGACTAGTTGTTGGAGTTGATAGAAATTAAATAGAGGGTTTTAGAGTGTGGTGGTCTGGTGGATGTGGAAATAAATAACAGAGAATAAAATGACTCCAGTAAATAGAGCTGGAGTGTAAAAAGCCCATTAGGCACGAAGCAGCCAACATGACAAGGCAATGATGCCGGGTAAATAGTCTGTGTTTATTTAAATCTCCTCCAGCTGGCTCGAATAATCATGACAAACTGCTGCTGTAGCAGAAGATTAAGGCGACAAATAGCGCAGCAATTCAAAAACAATTTGCATCACACATTTACTGGACAAAAATATCCTTTGACGCAGACGACTGTGGCTGATTTGATTTTCAGTCGGGGATTCCTTACCATCAGATGAGCCGAATACAGTTGTTTTTACATTGTGTTTACATATTTATGTATTTATCCATTTATGTCACCAAGGGAGTTAGTGTGGATGTGTGGTTGTCATGTTTGCAGAATCTTTTCTTGCTAATAAGGCTAAGCCTCCTTCTTTTGAGCCTGGAGCCACAGAGCTAAGCTCTTTCACTCCTTGGGTGGAAATACGCAGTGAAAAGGAAATCAATATACTAATAAGAGAGGGTGTCACAGTGTCAATGTCTGGCTTTTTAGGATTAAAACAGGATGTGGACTTGTAGTTAAAGCCATAAGTCCACTGAAAATCTGACCTGATCGTAGGGAGGAGATCACTTTACCATCCAAGTCCAATAACGCCTAAAAATTAAAGGCCTGATAGGCGAGGTCATGCATATCGCCCACAGATGTTCATGCAAGTGCTTTAAACGAAGATAATCATATGTTGAGAAATGACTCATTTATAGCTGTTTTGGTCAAATCTTGAAAATATTGTGTGATCTCATGCAATACTGGAAGGTGTCACACTCAGAGTAAGTGTTGTGAATGACTCTTGGCTACTACCACATCAAATTTTTATTTAATATTTGTAAAATTGAGTTATAGCATTTTTATGGTAGCTAGTATCTGTTAGTTATGGCAGCCATAATGTATACTTGTAGATGTACATCCAATGATTATTTTCTGAAAGTTTCATTAAAATCCATCCAACAATTCATGAGATATTTTCCTAACAGTCAGCGTCAAGTTAAATGTTTAATGGCAAAATTCTAAACAAGGCTTTTGTTCACACGGTTAGCCCTCAAAGCTTGTGTTGGGACCAGTCTCAGCCACTACCACACCAAGCTTTAGCTCACTAGCTGTACAACTGGCAAAATTAAAAGCCATTTTTTGTGGTTTTAATAGTCAGCTGACTGTGGCAGCCATCTTGAATCATGCTGATCCCAAAAGATAAACAGCTGAAGATGTACATCCAAAGATTGTCTCCTGCAAGTTCCGTTACAAATTGTAAAATGGTTTGCAAGATATTCTGGTGACGGACAGAATCAAACAAATTCACACACAAAATCATGAGGAAAAACAAAAATAAAAACAATATCAGTCATCTTGCCTTTCAACGGAGGGAGAAAAGAAAACTTGCAGGAGGTGGACGTCAACAGAAACTTGGCCAGGTTTGACAACAGTTTACGTTTGAGCCACTTTTACTTCAAAATCACAAGAGACAGATGTTGAGAACTTCAAGTGCTGAGGCCAAAACTAGGAAGCTCTTCAGTATGCAGCTGTGAACCTGTGTGTGTGGGTGGGGGGGGATGGGGGGAGGCTCAAATTGGTCCAGCGAGCAGAATAACAGGAGAGAAAAGATAGTTGTGCATTGTAACTTTATGATTTGATATCTCGGGGTGTTTAAGGTCACAGATAAAAACTTGTTTATGCAGAGAGCGCGAGTATCTTTGACTTTATCCATCCTCTCTCTGCCTGCTCCCCCCCCCCCCCCCCCACTGCTTTTAAATATTTAGTTCTTGAGAGTGGAAAAAAAAAAAGAAAAAGAAAGAAAGAAATAAGTAGTCAAGCTTTTGGACATTCCTGATGCTGTGCTGCACTTTCCCTCTGAAATATCATGCATATTTAAAGCTAATAAAGCATATTCCTTACCTTTTATCCAGGGCTTTTTAATGCAGTGCATGAAACGACAGAGAAGTCTGTGTGCGCACGCATATCCGAGTGTCAAATCAGTTAGTGACCCTCCCCAACAAGTCAAGTCTCTGAAAGGCAAATCATACCAACCATCAGCACCACCACAAACTGCAGTCAATTCCTCAGTGATGTCATGACCTCTGGTATAAAGCTGGGGGGGGGGGGGGGGGGGTATCACGCAGTCGGGCAAACTGAAACAAACCACTCTATAGGTGCCATCATTTAACCGTCACAGTGTCAGGAATTCATCGAGAAGGGAAAACAGTGCTCTAAGTTCAAAGGAAAATCATAAATAAATCAAGCTGCATCACCAAGTGACAGTATGGTAAAGGTATTCTAATGGTTATGGGCTGTTTAGTGATGTTTAAATAAAATATATGTCCTAGAGTTTAGGACTTTTACATAAGCTTGAGTAGAGAAAGAGCAATTAATCAGCCAATACTGGCCACTTTGAAAGACTGACAACCAACCGTGACTGTTCATAGTGGTCAAAAGACCAAAGTAGAAAATGAAGATGCAGCAGCAGCTTTACAACTTGCTGTAGCACATCATTTAGCATTTTTAAGCAATAATACGATTTTATATATTTTAATGTGTAAAAGTTCTTCTAAGGATTATTTTTTTTAATTGAGCAATTTCTGTTGCATTTTGTTGAAAGAAAAATACGTATTTATCATGTTTTAAGAACGTTTAGAATCCAAGAGTGCAGATAAAAACTCTGGGAAAGGCTTGAGTGGAAAATTAGAAAAACTATTTATTCAAACAACAAAAGGTCTTATGTGGCGGCAAAATACTCACAAAGAAAAGCTGGGGAATGCACGGAGGGAGCAAACTCGAACAACTTTACAGCTTAATGCCAAGACGGGGAACTAAAGACGGACTGAAAATAAAAAGACACTAACGAGGGAGTAATGACAAACACCTGGGGGGATAACGAGGATCAGGTGAGAGTGGGAGGAGCAGGAACTGACTACAGGAGGGGAAAAACACTGGGAAAGCTGAAATACAAGTAAAACAAGATACCAGGATTACAGAAATACTAAAACAAATAACACAAAAGACAAGAATCATGAGAATATTGACCAGCAGCTGCCATGATTTCATAAGAAAGGCATCAACCACAGAAAAGCTCTTATCAGACGACTACCTGGAAACTTCTTGTTTGTTTGTTAGCTAGAACTCCCAAGTATATAAAACGCACCAACTTCCCCATACTAAGACTATTACAACCTATAAAAGGAATATGAATAGCAACATTTAGGACTCAAAAGAATTATGTCCACAAAGTGTGCGTTTTAAGTAGAGCTGTTAACGTTAACGCGTTAAGGCATGCAAATGTATCTAAAATGATTTAACTCGTTAATATTACATATGCAGATTAATCCATTACTATACTATTTACCAATGTTCCTTCTTAAGCTGCGCGCCTACACAATCATGCACTGCTCGCACATTCTCTGTGTACAAGAAGAGCGCAACCTTTCTGAAATGCATTCAGAGAGGAGGAAGACACCCCCACACACACACACACACACACACGGTCCTGGTCAAACAGACCCGTGTCATGTGATTTGTGTAGCAACAACGGAAGTCGACAAAGAGGTAAAAAATGAAACCAATGAAATCACAGGCCAACTTTCATTCCAGCCAATCAGCATCTTCTGGAGTTTCGGCGCTCGCTACGTGCGAAGGAGCTAAGTGTCTATCGCTTCTAGCACTTTTCCAAGCTTTATACTGCATATTTCATTGCATATCGAGAATAATATTTGGAGTTGTGGATTTATCACAGAAGTTTACGGTTATATGACGTTAAACAAAGGCGGTAAGTAAGCTAATCCCACGACTTGTAGCCGCTTTTATATTGCTAAGTGTTAGCAAACAGCAGTACTCTGGATATAACTGTGTATATCTGGATGGTCAAAGGAAAAGTTTACAAGACAGTGGTTAGACCAGCTATGTTGTGTGTTCTGGAGACAGTGGCATTGACAGCAGTGGCGCCAGGGGGACTCTAGGGGGTGCTATAGCTCCCCCTGGAAAAGTCATGGCACCCTCGTAGCACCCCCGAGAAAATACCAGATTATTTCCTTTTTCATCTAAGTTAATATTCTTTAATATGTGGTTGTTGTGATATTTTCCTGGCAAAACACAACTAATTTAAAAAAAACAATCAATGAGTAAAAAAAAATAATAATTCAGATCTTGCAACAGGAAATGAACTTCCGAAACGGAAGTGAAAATTCAAGTTACCGAAAGTTCGGTAACATTTGAAAAGTGCACGAAATGCAAAAATGGACCGTTTTTTTTGTTACCCAAATTTCCTAGGATGGAATCAAAGGAGGAGGATTTTTTTGGAAGCAGACTGCGACCAACAAGGAAAAATAATTTG
Source organism: Nematolebias whitei (assembly GCF_014905685.2). Lineage (NCBI taxonomy): Eukaryota > Metazoa > Chordata > Actinopteri > Cyprinodontiformes > Rivulidae > Nematolebias > Nematolebias whitei. Next base: position 8,817,214 of record NC_056519.1, on the reverse strand, counting down.
GAATAAGCGTACTGCCATCCTTCCACATCTACAGAGAATGCTAACACTGCTAGCACTGGACAGCTGGAGGATCTAAGCAGAAGTCCTCGAGATAGATCAAGACGACCACTTCTGCAAAAATACCCGTCACACCTATTTGGATTGAACAAAGAAGTTTTGACAAAGGCTGGCTTGATCAGTATTTGTGGTTGGTATACAGCGTGGGTAAAGATGCCGTGTTTTGCTTTGCTTGTCAGCATTTTCTAAAAGGAGGACACAGATTTCACAATAACAGGTGGATTGTACTGTTATGAAGACTTTTGATGGTGAGTGAATGATTTCAACCTTGTGACTTTATAATGCATTCAGCATTGTACACTGAAATCGTCCACTTATACAGTTACATCTGGGGGAACATTACAGTGGATTTATTATAACAGTTTACATTCTACACCAGTGGTTCCCAAACTTTGTTCAGATGTGTACCCCTTCAGACATATGACCACTGGGCATTGACAAAAAAAGACAGGAGAAAGAACTAGAAGTGTCAGAAATGAAGATGTTGAAGTTCTTCTTAGGAGTGACAAGAATGGATAAGATAAGGAACGAGATCATCAGAGGTACAGCACAGGTTGTACACTGGAAGGTAAAGTTAGAGAGGCTAGACTGAGATGGTTTGGACATGTCCAGAGGAGGAACAGTGGGTATATTGGTAGAAGGATGTTAGAAATGCAGCTGCCAGGAAAAAGACAAAGAGGAAGGCCAAAAAAGCAATAAATGGATGCGTTAGAGGACATGGAGGTAGTTGGAGTGAGGACAGAGGATGCAGAGGGATGCTCAGGTGCTCAGGGAACTTCTGTGTGTGCCCAGACACATGAAAAATTAGAGGGAACATTGCTGTTTACATGTTTTGATCGCATAGACGACACTTAATGAGACATTTGAGTTAACATTTATAAATTAATGTTTGAAACAAAATTACTTCTGTAAACCTTGCCGAGTGTGAAAACCTGGAAAACTGTTTGGTTTGAAACAATAAAACATTTTCTTCAACATTTTATGAAAACCTGCATATTTACAATTCAAGCTTACAAAGTTAAGCATAGTGATTAATCTTGATTAATCACAGCCCCAGAGTGTATTAATCTGATTATTTTTTAATTGGTTGACAGCACTAGTTTTAAGGTTTTGTTAAAGGAATAGTCAGGATATATTTGATGGGATGTTCTGTCTAATAGTTATCAATAGTTAGTACCTTATCCGCTGTGACATCAGTCAGAGAGAACAAAGTATGGAGAAAAGGGCATAAGTCTTCATCCAGGCTAGGTTAATGGTTAGCTAGGTGAAAGCTCATTTCTTAAAAATGTCATATTTATGTGAAATATTGCTACATTAATGATCGGTAAACATCTACACTTGCATACAACTAAAAACTTTTGTGCTACTAAGTAAATGCATGTGTGCTGAAAATATCACGTCTTTGGTGCTGATGCCGCTGAATGTTTTAGTCCAGCAGATCAGCGTGTCTAATCAGTCAAAAGTGTGCTCAACTCTCAGTGGGTTGACAGATTCATCAGTGTCAGGAAACGTTTACACAGTCAATGTTCAGCACAGATACACCTGAACTGTAACACAGATGGTGTTCAGATGAGAAAACAAGTGGTGTCATGCTAAAGTGTAGAGGTTTAACATCAGCTTACGTAGTGTTCTTTCACATTGATATGCCAATTTTGACAGAGTTATTTAAGAATGAAGTTATAAGAATTAAAAACAGTGTAAAACGGGTCCTTGTTTGGCTAGCTAGACATTAGCCTAGCCATGGTGAAGACTTCTGCCTTTTCCTCTATACTCTGCTCTATAACTCATGTGACTCTTCATAAGTCACTAACTACTGGCAACAATTTGACAGAACATCACTTCAAAAGTGACCAAACTATCCCTTTAATGCCAGACACAATTTGATGACCTTATCACAACCGCTGTTCTTGCTAAATTTGTGCTCTGCTTTATTTATATTAAGCCCAAATTAAGTCCTGTTTACACGAGAATAGTCTCAGGAAACATTTGTTTTATGTTAATTTTAGCACATCAACATATAAACAAGTGACTCTGCATTAGTTTGCATGTCAGATGGGGTTGCCAGACAGGAAATGACAAAGAATCCTTTATCGCTTTAAAAATATATATATTTTAACTGAAACTATTAAAATAGCAATTATCATATATCTGGCAATGTTGATGTAGGGTTTCAATGAGGCGCACATGCAGTCACAGCATGAAAAACAAAGCAGTTACATCCAAAATGGCAAATACATTATTGTTCGTTCGGACAAAGGACAAGCTTGGGCTGGTCCTACACGTTGAAACGGGTGAGCAGCACTGAAAGAACTTTACTATCAGATGTTGCTTTCTGTTGTTCTGCTGCTGGCGCAGGCTCAGGAAAAGTATTGACTGCAGCCGCAGGTATAGCGCACGGCGATTACCCACTTCTGCCGAGGGGTTCCCAAAAACCTCCACACTGAGACCTGGATTCAGAAACCACTGGGTTTAGAGGAAATGAGCGCTGGTGTCGTGTGCACGAACGTCAAATCGCAGCAGAAAAGCTACAGTTTCACTCAAAATCCATATTGTGTAAACTGAGCTTGGTATTGAAAAATGAACGGTTCAAAAGTCTCAATGTCTTTCCTTACAGTGTTGTCTCTGATGTTAGGCTTTCCAACATTGTAAGTTTGTTTTCTCTCGGAGGGGAAACGATGAGGAGGGATGCTGGAACAAAAAGACTGCTGGATACGGGATTTGGAGGGAAGTCTTGACTGGAGATCCTCATAAATCACTGGCCTCGCTGCTGGATTCTGACAAGCCCGTACAGCTTTATCTGCTGTGTGTGCCCGCCTGCCTCTTCTGTCTCCTGTTTATGCATATCCAGCGGATATCCCACCTCTTCTATCCTCTTTTTGGATTGCCCTCCCACTTTCTTTCTCCTCCCAACACTTCCCTGGTCCCATCTCTTCCATTGTCTCCCTCCTGTACTTGCAACACCCACCCTCCTCCTCCTGCTCTGCTCTTCATCACCCCCTATGATTCTCCTCCAGTAGGTCTGGTCTTCTCAAGGCCTGGATCCTCTTTTTCTTCCTCTGCTTGCTTAATTGATTCTGCTGGGGCAAAAAAAGAAGCAATATATATATATATATATATATATATATATATATATATATATATATACTTCATAAGTTATTTATGATGCCCTTTGATATGTGTTATATTTAAGAAGGGTTAATATGAATAGGGTTAATCCTTGAGGGGTGAGTTTGTGAATTTTTTATGAGGGACTGACCAGTAAGATGAGATGAAATAAACTCATAAAAATTAAAGTTGGAAGTTCAGGCTGCTTTCTGTGGCTCGTTGATGCTTTCACTTACAATCCAAATCGCAGATTTTAATCAACCTAACAGGAATTTACTTATGCAATAAAACAACTTTCCAAGAACTAATTGGGAAAGCTTATGTGTATATTTAAGTTTTCATGAAACAGGAAGTAATTAGACATAATGTGATAGTAAGAAAAAAAGAAAATGCCATTTACTTTCTGGTACATGGGCACAATCTGCATATAAACGCCCACGCTCATGTACGTACAGTATGTGGGTGCTGACAGAGGAAAGGGGAGACCGTGCTCACAGGCTGGTGCATGGAGGCTTGTGGGGCTGCAGTCCCAGCATATTCATAAATCAGGCCTTTCAGGGAGCTGTCAGGGGCTCCATAATGAGGGTCATTACTCAGGCAGGGTGTCAAAGCTACTATCACAGGGACCCGTCCCTGGAAATCACACTCACTCTGCTCCTTGTTAAATAAACAGTGCAGTATACAAAATGGCAAACAAGCCGAGGGTCAATCTGATGCAGTGCGGGGCCAGGCAGGCCTCCAGAGTAATTTACCCTCAGGGAATACCTCTCGGCTGGGGAGATGGATTACAGAGAGCCCTCAAAAAAGATTAATGGAAATAAAAATACAAAAAAAAGAAAGAACAAGACGAAAAGAAAAATTGAAGACGGAAACAAAAAGAGGATATGAGGAATTTGTACAGCGGATAAAACGATGGACTGACAGACGGAACAAAAAATGCTGTCACTATGAGGACAATCGTTGGCGAAAAATTTCCATAACCGCTACCAAAGCTTGTAAATGTGCATTCAAGTTTAAGGCCAAATCCAATATTATCAGAAGCTTTTCTTTCTTTCTTATGTCTTTCTCTTTTTTTTTTCTTTTTTTGCTGACAAGAAAAAAAACGGCACCTATATTTGGTCTGGGCTCACGGTGCTGATGTAACGGCCTGGTAATAACAGTGTCTGAATCTCTGTTATGAAATATTCATTCTTTTATTGCTTGGATAATATATAACACAATAATTTTAATTTGGTGAGGTGGAAGGAGAATGGCTGAGTGGATAATGGCAGATCAGAGACTCGAGATAAAGTTGGACACATGAATTGTCTCCGACAACTAAAGGTAGACAGAAGTTCTGTCTTAATTAAAAAATATATATATTCTGCACCATTTTTGTTGATTAATCACATTTGATATCACATATATTACTGAATTCATATTTTATTTTACACACTACACAGTAATTCTCGACATGTCAAAAATGAACAATTCAAGAAAAAGAGCAATGAGCAGTTGTTAATATTTATACTTTCAATTTAATATTCATGTGTGGCAGTGGTAGGCATGGTTCCGCTAATAGCAGAACTAACTTTCTGGTTAGCGGATTGGAATTGTCGCTAACTTTAAAAACCTTTAGTGGAATTAGCTTCCGCTAAGTTTAAATCCAGTGAATTTGTCTGTTAATTTTTACAGGAGAATGGTGATTTACACGGTGCAATACATTGCTATGCAGAGCTAAGTAAAGCTGATGACGTCACAGGACTTTAACATAAATGCTAAACCAAACCAGAAAAAGAAAATAGCATAAAAAAACAATTTTCACACTCAGAAACTTTGCACACATAATTCCTACCTATCATGCTTTGCAATGCTCACACTGTCTCTGGGACGTGACTCTCTCACACATTTCATACATCTTTACTTTAATACAAACAGATTTATTACAGAGAGAATATTGATGATGATGTAGAGAAAATTTGCAGTTAGTTTATAAAGTAGCTAACCACAAAGTGGACAGAGTTGTGTTCACTTACAACATTGTCACATTACAAACAATCTTACAGCGTCAGCAGCCTATGATAAAAGTTATCGCTTCAGCGTTAGCGTTTGCTTTTATTTTTTTTATCTGTTTCAGCATTAGCAAAGCTATTTTTTTTAGTTAGTAAATTATGAGTTGTCGAAGTAAACCTAAAGCAACATAGCTAATCAACCTAAGCTAACACAAAAGGACTACAACCCAATCAACTTTACAGTTTTTAAGGTAAAACGTGTTTTGATAGTCACCCTCAACAAATTCACACAACAAGTCAAAGGCCATCTTATCACAAGCATAACTGGTTTGTTCCACTTTGGAATAAGCTGTTGGGGGAAGAATCAGTTTTGTTGTGTGTTCCTTGACTGATGAAGCCTTCTGGATCGAAGGTGAAATGTTTCAGCACAAAAAAAACTATCCAGATGACCTGACTGAAAAATGTTGGATTGTATATCTGGATTATTGAGCATGGACTTTGTTGTTAACAAGCCAAAGGCATCCTTAAAACATACGTCAAGCACTAATATATCACAAGATCTCACAAATATCAAGAGATTGCTCAGATTAACATTTACGTTTGAACAAAATGGCTCAAAAGGAAGCAAGTAATATGAATTTTTATTTTTCTATTTTTCAAAGAATGCTATGCCTCAGTTTAATCCCTTTCAGTTGAAATATTCCTTAACAATCAGCTGGGAAGTGGTTGTTTGGATGCAGCCACTATAAGTATAAAAATTAAAGTGAGTGAAAACAAAAACAGGGCAGCAGGGTGGTGCAGTTGGTAGAGCTGCCACCTCTCAGCGGTTGCCGGATCAAAAATCCTGGCCCTTCTGGGTGGAGTTTGCATGTTCTCTTCGTGCATGCGTGGGCTTTCTCCGGGTAACCCGGTTTCCTCCCACAGACTAAAAACATGCATGTTAGGCTGATTGGTAACTCTAAATTGTCCCTAGGTGTGAGTGAGAGAGTGAATGGTTGTTTGTCTCGTTTGTCTCTATGTGGCCCTGTGATGGACTGGAGACCTGTTCAAGGTGTCCCCCACCTCTTGCACAGTGACTTCTGGGTATGGGCACCAGTGGCCCCCACAACTCAGAAAGAAAGAAGCGGTTAGAAATAATGAATGAATGAATGAATGAATGAATGAATGAATGAATGAATGGACAGACGGAAGGATGGAAAAACTGAACTGCCATTTTTCAACAATAATGGGGGGAAAAAGGAAAATGTGAAGTTAACGCATCAGTAACAGTTCAGTATAAAACAGAAAAATACTTAGTATAATAAATAAAATAAACTGACTTTAATTGACATAATTTCAAAGTCATGAATTCTAATCATTATCACTTTGGTCCTAATAAAGCTGATATACCTTAATAGTGAAACTTTAGGTTTGCAAAACCAATACCGTAACTCAAAAACTGACACCCCCACACACAGAAAAATAACCATTTAAAGAACAAAACTCCCCTAATCTCCCCCTCTAAAGACAAAGTAAATTATCCATAAGATTTAATATTCCAGTCACTTCCTCGCTCCTTGTTCTGTTGTACAAGAACAGCCCAACTGTCACACGGGTTCTGTTCAAGGACAAAATATTGAATACTTCCACAGTTGTGTCGATCTGCCCTCTTCTCTGTTCTCCTCGCTAACCAAACAGCTCGGAGGAGCGCAGGCTTTCTTTCTTTTTTTTTTTAACCCCACCCACTGATTTTCAGCTCATCTACCTGAAGGCAAAAAGATTAATCTTTTACATCTGTGAGTTTTAGACAGGCGCTCATGCTGTGCGAGACACTGCAAAGGCAGCCAGCCCTTACGCAATGCCAATTAATGATTTTGTCATTTCAGTGACAAGGGGGTGCCACCGTGAGTTTTTTTAAGGTCCTACTGTCACTGTAATATGTGGACATCTGTGTTATTGATAGAAAAAAAGCAGAGGGAGTGAGAAGGATGTTATGCTGTGAGGGAGACAGTAGGTGTGTGATGATGCATCTTTGTAACTAGCTAGCGTGGAGCGAACACTGGCTGCCATGTCTTGGGGACACGCAGGGAACATATGTTGTCTTGGAGCCCCAGGGCTGACACTGAAGATGAGGAAAGACGCTACTTCAAGGCAAATGTTTTCCCAGAAGTGAGGCTGCCACAGCCTATATGGCTCCAAGTATTGACAAGTCTCCTGTGGACCAGCTAACGTAAAGATTTGCACTTGAATGCGAAGGCCGGATAACAAAGTGCCCGGGATTCCCCAGTCTGAAGAGAATGGATCAACATGCCTCACCAAAACTGGATCATTTCATCAGATAAGCCTGGAGGAGATGCTCGATCACACGTGTGTGCTACATCCACCTGCGGCTGCACTTGTGGCTCTAACTGCACTTTGTAGCATAAGATGACGAATGCTAAATATCTTGAGTTTAAATGTAAATAATGAGCTGCAGGTGTTGCAGGTGTAACTTTTGCAAGCTTAACTAAAGTGAAGCAAAAAAATGCATATTCACCAGATCCTTTTTCAAACACTTTCAAAAGGCGACGATGGACAATATTGTTTTTACTCGTGTACGTGTTTTTGCTTTTACCAAATGATCTCGTTAACCTTTTTTTATGGTTTTCATTAGATTTAGGTTTAATAATCATTCAATAAACATCTACAACTTGTTAACTTTTTGAGCCAGCTCAATTTAAGATGGCAATTGCAACAAATCAAACTTAGCAAACACAAAAACATGTGTAATCTCAGTCAATTGTACAAACATCAAGTTAAATATTTGTGGTGTAGTAGCAGAGTTATTCACAGCACATAGATCGAGATCTAACAGATAACGCATTAAGTTATTTTTAAGATTTAATCAAAACTATCATCATAAGACATTCTAAGTTTAAACTCTACTAGGCCTTTATTTGTGACATTTACTATAGCTTCAAAACAAAGCTAACTGACAAACTCTTTATGCAATACTGCCAAACTTCTTGGTACAACCTGATCTCTAAGAAAACTCAATACGACAGCAAAGTCAAGTGCTGCTCTGAAAAATGTACAGTGGGGATTTATTTAAAGCAGCCATGTTTAAGTTCTCTGTAATGTGAGTCCTATTCCTCAAAGAGTTTCAGTTAAAACACTCAACACTCTAATGTAGGACCAGCACCTTGATGGCAGGCTGAGAGCGACACAATAATTGACCCAGCTTAATATCGCTGAGGTGTTTGCATGAGAGAAAAGTGAGGGCCTTCATTACAGCCTTGCTAGCAGAGGGCCTAAGTGTCTAACTCTTTTTCTCCCTCTTAGCTACATTCAGACCAATGATGAATGGCTGCGGAGATGGACTGCTGCCGAGGGAGAGTTCCTGACGGGCCTGAGCAAAGCCTTGGATGATGAATAATGATTCTCTAGCCATTCCCCCACAGGAAGTCCTCAGACTACAGTCAGCTCTTCTACAAAGGAAATCCGGTTGACAAGCTTGCTTTAACCAAGGACCGAACCCTATTATGGCTAGGTGTGGCAGCGTATTGCTCTTAGAGAGTGTGAGACATCACCTCATTGAGACAGGATTCATCATCTCATCAAAGCTTGAGCAACAAAGTCTGCTTCTGCCATTGAAGAAAAGGAACGGTCCAGCGGATGAGCAGAACTTAACAAAAGACTAACCACCGACAAGTTTCCAAAAAGTGTTAGACCAAAAAACTAGGGATTAAAAAAAGAGGCATGGAAGGCGCAGGAAAAAAAGGGAAAGGAGAGAGAAAAATCAAAGAGCGCGTTTGCAAATTATCTTTGACTGCTCAACGAGGAGCATGTGTTGACAGGGGGAGAGCGATGATCTGATTTACTGACACCGGCGAGGGATAGAAAGAGAGCAAGCAGAGAGGCATGCACGACAAAACAAATTCAATCATCTTGTCCATCATGAGGAAAACCTTAGCCTTTCCCTCACCATAGACCCCCCCCCCCCCCCCCCGGCTTAAATCAATTGCAAACAAACGTGATTTTGCGACGAGACACAGGGGGAATAAACAGTAGCTTTCAATTTAATTCAGCGCCGTGCCGTGGGAAAGGGAAACTTTCATCCATCACTTTCATGTGCCTTGCGAGGCAGCTGCGGTGCAATTGGTGACAGCGGGGAACGGTAAATACGTCTCAAGAAGTGGATCCACTGACACGCTCAACGTGTTTACAGCAGTATACAGCTGGCAGACGGCTGCGCACACAAGGCAATGCACGTTACGATGAAGCTTCTCTGGAAGTGCCGCTCTTCTAAAGAGTTTCTTAATAAGTCAACAGAAAACTCTATATTATATTTCACTGAAAGCAATGTTAGAAGCAGTGTACGACTGTAGATTGTCTATTTAGGTTGTGACATTAATATGCAGTTGCAATAGAAAAAGCTTTTAGTCACACAACAACCAAGTTTGTGCTTGACTCACAATCCTGTCAAAGTGTCTCCATCTAAACCATGTGGCTGAAAAGACACAAAACTTTGTATAAAACCATAGCAGATTAAGAGAAAGCCGTCGTCTCCAGCCCATTTTCTCTGGACAGGCGCTAGGATGGTACCAGTCGCACCTTGCGGCTGTGGCTGAGTGGTTAGAGCAGTTGTCCTCCAATGCAAGAGTGGGGGTTCAAATCCACCAGCAGTCACATGCCCAAGTGTCCCTGGGCAAGACGCTGAACCCCTCATTGCCTCCGATGTGTGTCCCATCGGTGTATGAATGTGATAAAGCTCTGATTAGTCTCTTTAGAATGATTTGTTCAATTAGCTTTGTAGAGATCTAGTAGAGTGCTGTATGAACGGGTAAATGAGGGCACAGATTGTAATGTAAAGCGATTTGAGTGTATTGATTAGTTAGAAAGGTGCTATCTAAGTGCAGTCCATTTTACCATTTACCTGTTTTTTGCCATTCATATTTTGAAAACAAAGGCCTCATTTCACTTAAACTTTACGTAATATGAAAGTCTAAACTTTAGTTTGCAATATAATGATCAAATATTTTCTATCCAGCTGAAACATTTTGAAAAATGTTTTATACATAAATTTGTTTTAGTCATTTTAAATAAGCTCATCAATGACTGCTGATTATCCATGCTGCTAATCTCATGCTGCTGTATTCATTCATACCCATCTACACACTACAGAGTCATGTTCGGGCTGCTGTTTAATATACTGTATTATTTTGCATTATGAGTGTTTAGCATATATCTTAGATCTTTTAGCGTATTGTTTAGCATTTGTTTGCGTATATCTTAGTGTATATCTGAGATCCTTATATATTATTTACTTTTATACTTTTTATTTTTACTATTTTTGGGTGCAACTGGAACCTTGAGTACACAATTTAGTTCCACCTCATGTACGACATGTGATATGACACATATGACATGCCAATGACAATAAAGATACTTGAACTTGAACTATTTAAAAGCTCAAGATTCCTGTTTAATGTTAACCAAATGACTCCCAAAGTGCATTTGTCATTTGCGGTAAAACATTTTGGAGGGACAAACAAGTGTATGCAGTTCTGTCAAGCACAATAGTCTAACTTTTCACATTCTTACTTCAAATTTGCTCCAATGTTGCACGTATTATTGAAAAAACAAGGAATGTGACCCATTTCCTCATTAGTATCACTACCAAGAAGAAAAAATATTTTGGTTTTAATATTTGGAATTTCTCTACTAAATTAAAAGAATAGTATTCCTTGCAAAAATATTAAGCCTTAAATTATTATTAGGACCAAATTTTATGTTATTGTATCTTTTGTGAAAAGGTGAGATCCGTTTTGTGTTTAGGGACTCTCAGCTGCTGCCCCACTCATTTCCATCTCATTATTGGTAAAAGTGTCGCTAGTTTTGTGTTGCTAAGGACAATTAGCTTTGTCGGCCATTCTAAAATTTGGTTGATACTGTAGTGAACTAAGCCTCAGGTCAAAACCTGGACCTTCCTGGGACAGGAACTGTTATTTCATTGACTTGAGTCTAGAAATACAAATTAAGCTCATCCAGAGACTTTCTGAGTGTGTCCTGCTCTGATCAATTGAAAGAACACTCTCTTTCATATTATCATTACTATTTTACAAATGTCTTGATAATCAAAAGTGTGTTTAGTTCAAACCATTTTAAATGTTGAAGTGAACTACTCACTTTAAATCAACTGTGAAACAGTATTAATGATTTTTAATCCTCATTCAAAGTAGAAATCAAGTTAATGTCTGTTACAAGAGTAATTATGCATTTTTTTGATCTTCTGTCTGAAATGAGCAAGTAGTGAGTCGGTCAAAAGTCAAGGAACGGTCAAAAATATGTTTATCGGAACGAAATGTCATGTTTATCTCTATCAGACAGATAGAAGGAAGACTGGCTCCTAAATGTCTCTGTTTCTTCAAAACCTCTTTCTGTCTGTTCTTAAACATCTACGCTTTCTCCTTGACATGTAATGACCCTCTGACGTCACTAAAACCACACCCCGGTTGGTTCGTTCAACCAATCAGGAAGTTCCCAGAAGGAACCGGAAGTGACCTCTTTAAAAGGGTCGACACTTCCTAGTTCCAAGCAGAACAAGAGTTGCTGGAGAGAAAAGAAGTTCCAGACATGATCCGAAGTTCTGGGATGAACTGAAGTTCTGGAGCGAACTGACTGGTACTGATGGAGTTCGGCTGGAGTTCCTGTAGGAGCCACGATGCCTCGCTGTGACTCCACCCGGTGAAAACTTCATAACTTCTGAGGAAGTCTGTTCTGTGATGATCTCACGACTCCTGAGGTCACAGCTGTTCTTACGGAGACGCTGAAAAGAGTTGAAAGAAAACTCTACACCTAAGCCAAAACTATCGTCTGCAAAGGTAAAAGAGTCGATCTTCACTTGCGAGTGTACCGTGGATTAAGCTGCGTCTAAAGAAGCGTGCTGATCTGGTTATACAGACACATTTCCTCATCCATCTCTCTCCATTTAAACTTCATTTTCCCATCTTTAAAACTCTTCTATCTGCCAGTAATTAATCCAGATATTTTCAGAAATGTCTGTTGTAATTAGTTGCAAGTGAGATATCATGGCCGTATGATTTCTCGTTGTAAAGCTCATTAATTAAGCTGTGTTAATTGTAATCAATCTGTCAATTATTGTAAATGTGTGATGTGTTTTAAATCGTTTTTAATTAAACGGCCCACTGTTGTTGGTGAGTCAGAAATTTAAACACCTTTCCGTCCACATTTAATCATTCAAGGCACGAGAGTACTCAGTCCAGAAAAATGAAAGAATCCGTTTAAATTATGGATAATATCAGACAGGTATCATTCATTACAATACCAAAACTTATTTGATTCTAGATGAACCAACAATGTTCAGTCAGGTCATCTGAATGGTTTCTTTTTTTGTTTGTTTGTTTTTTGCTGAGACGTTTCGTCCTTCATCCAAAGGACTTCTTCAATCTGAGGAGCCACCAACAAACAGCACACTCCCATAGTGGAAAAAACAGTTTGCTGGTGATAAAATGGCCTCCGAGATGGAGCTGTTTGTGGTGGGACTCCGTTTGTTGGTGGCTTCTCAGACTGAAGAAGTCCTTCGGATGAAGGACGAACGTCTCAGCAAAAAAAAAAAAAAAAACATCCAGATGACCTGACTGAACATTGTTGGATTATTACCTGGATTATTGAGCAAGAACTTTGGAGTTCTAGATTAACATAAAAATAATTACTTTTTTGAGCTTTAATAAAATCCACCCACTGATTCATGAGACATTTAGCAAACAGGACAAACAACACACAAACACAGATATGGACAAAAATAAGTTGTGCTTTTACATGGTAGAAAAATATATAAGGTTTTGAAAAGTTCCACTTGTTACATGGAGCTACTGTTTTTATCATTATTATTGTTATTATTTTATTTAATCCCTGTGTTTGAAAACTAATGTCCTTTTCTTGTTCAACTCCCCATATCTGGAAAAAAAAAATCCCGCAAACTATCTGTGAAATGTTTGGTTTTAGTTACTTTATCAGTTTAAACTTATTTGGGTAGATTGGGTATAATTTGCTTCCTACACCTGCCTAACAGCTCAAGAGTATATTTCTTGAAGACTCCTGAGCTGAAAAAGACATTCCAGCAGCCCCTTCTCGACTGCTGTCTCCATGCATTGTGTCTCAATGAGTGGGTGGTCTATGCACATCCTGTATCTGCCTAGCTGAGAAGTTAGGCATTAATCTGTCCTGACTGATGATGAACATTAGCATATAGTACATAGCTGGAAAGGAAATGCATGTGTGAATGGTGTATGTGTACTAGAAAGACGGAGAGGTGTAGGCAAGTGTGTTTAAATGGGCGACTGGTGTTTAAGCGTGTGCATTTTTGAGCGCGCGTGCAAACATTTGCTAAGCCGAGTTGTGTTTGTGCATGAATGCGCGTGCACGTGGACCACTTCTACCCCCTTCCACCTTCACTCCGACCAGTTCGTCTCCACTTCCTGTCATTAAGACACACGCAGCCTTCCCCTTCCTTCCTTCAAAAATATTCTCAGCAGTTTTTTGTCAATCCGGTAATAATTCAATTTAGCAGGACTGGCCAGGTTGGGACTGCCATTAGTTTGGAGGAGGTGATTTAAGATTGATGACTTGTGTCCCCTGGGATTCTCTTCCTCGTCTTTTGGGAGGGAAGGAGAGAAGGAGGGGGGGTGCTGCTGTTGGCCGGGGCTCTTCGGCTGCGCTGGGCGTGGGAGTCGTCGAGCGAATTAAGGTTCAGAATTGATTTCCTCCAAATTTGAGCCGACTAATGTGACAAGTGGCAGCTGTGAGCGTCTCACCGCCGCGGCCTCGGATGTCTCCTTCGGGCTCCTCACTGTGACACCGTGCCAATGCAGGCAACGGAAGGAGAGAGCTCCACCGCCGTTCATCCTTGCAGGTGCACACACACAGACACGAACACAAATGCACACCATCGCAGATTTCACATGTCCACATCTCAAGATAGAGACAGACAAAGTCATGCGGACGTGGCACAAAAATACACACACATATACCCCACCCCTGTGACACAGTGTTGTGCGAAGCTGCTCACCCATCAAACTCAAGTCAGTGACACAAATTACAGCCGAGGACTGCATGAGGGGAGCGTTGCTTGGCCCTGACACACACGCACACACTCGCATACAGCTGCAGTGTTGGTTTAAACACACACACACACACATTGCTACAGCTCTGACAAGGAACAGGTCAACATGATGACACTGGTGAATAATTCAAGAGAAAACTGAAAGGGAAAGAGAGGCAGTAGAGAGGGAACAGAAAAATTAAACTGAGAGGTATAGTTGATATTTATATACAGTAAATAAAAGAACATTACAGTGAAGGCAACACTCAGTACGAGTGCTTTCCTTTAGAACCTGGATACCTTGTCACAAATCTGTGCATCATCACATGAATATTTTATTTAGAGGATGGACAACAGATTAAATAACTATTAGTAAATCATTTCATGCATCTTCCCCTTTGATTTCACTGCTCTTCAACAAACCAACACAATCTGGATTTATTTGTTTTCAGCTAATTCTAGACTCACAATTCTTTAAGTCACACAACCAACCAAGTCGGCGTGGGTGACAGGTTCTAGGTGCCTTAAAGGTATGGTAAGCAAACAGTGTCTTTTTTCTTCTTCTTTTGGTTCAGAAAAAAAAAAGTGGAGCCCTTGACAAGTCAACGCTGGAATTGGTTTCACGCATGAATGCGGTCTTTAAGACAAAAGCACCTCAGGAGATAATTACAGTGTCAAGTATACCCTGCCAAGTGCCTGACGATTGCCCAATATTTAGCTTTAATTAAATCAAAGCAGAAATGTAATTTCTCCTGAGTGAACTCTACATGGAGCGGATTCCCAGAAACACACAACATGGCTGACTAATGCATTTCCTTTGTTCCTGTCACTTTGCCTATAGCTTGTTATGGCCCTAAAGCCTCTGTGTCCTGGAGGTAAACCAACTCACGGTTCCTCTCAGGAGGCGAAGAAAAAGAGGCGTCGCGCCTCGACACGCTGCAGCTTTCTTGACTGCTGCGTTTACATGTGTGGAAAACAGACGCAAATTAGCCGTAAACAATTGAAAATTGCGTCCGGGAGGGGTTTTGGCGGGGGGTGGGGGGGGGGGGGGATGGGACGGAAGGATGTTTTTCTCTTTGGTTTAAACAAGTACCGGTAAATGTGTTTGTTTAAAGTCTTAAAGCTACCAAAGCTTGTTCTTTAATGGTCTGTGTTCTACAGTTTTCTTAACCAGGACTGCAACGTATTAGGAAAACAAACAGTTCAGTAATATTGTTGAATAATGACATGATTATGGGCATCTGATTATGTTGTAAAATGAGGCAGCAAAGATACCATTTACGTCTATACGCAGTTATATTGTTGTTAAACAAGACTTATTTTTAGGCCAAATTTTGTCAAACTTTTAAAAAAAGCTCACATTTTTAACATCTTAATGTGCTCTGAGCTGATACAAATATGTCAACTTGATTGTCAATACAGTGATATATACAAGACACACAGAGGATCTAAATGACCATTTTTCAAACACGCAAATGTTTTTATTCTGATTCATTGTCAGAAAAAATGTATCATGATTTGATTGGGGATGTGCAGTGATTTTTTTATTACACAGGGGGAAAAAAAGGATGCAAAGAGTCCCAGACATTGTAGTTTATTTTGAAAGGATTATAAAGTAGAAACAATAGTCTCAGGTCAGTTCAGTTTTATGGCCACAATATGTCCTCACAGATACACAGCAGCAGAATTAGCCATAGCACGTCTCTGCAGCTAAAGTCTCTGCTCTGTTAGAGAGTTTTAAGCTTAACAACTTGGGGGGTAAACTTTATTTTGCTAAAAGACCCAATCATGTGAGCACTGTCAAATTTTAGAGAAAAATATGCAACAGGCAACGGTCCTAAACCAGTGGTGTAGTCTATGTGATATGCGGGTATACTGAGTATACCAATTAGAAATGCTTGGGAATTACAGTATACCCACTTAAAAGTACCCAATGATATGCAGCATATTGTTGGGCATGTGTCATTGTCAACATATTTGGAACATTTTATAGACGCACTGAGTTGGTTCAACCTGTTTTTTGTATAATTAATATTTATGTACTTACTACTTAATACTTGAACATGTTTTGCTTTGATAGTCTGCTTTCTCTGCATTCAGTTTGTTGTTGAGCTATACTAAATGGCTCAGAATGAGTAAAGGACAGAATAAGCATGTGTTGTGAGAAGCATGAATTGATGCATAAGCATCAGTTGAGTCCAATGTTTAAAGCAGTGGCTGATAGGTGGAGGGGTTGACTAATATTTGAAGAAAATTTGAAAAATTGCTAATGAATATGACGTGTTTTTAGAATGCCTATCCCTAGATTTGGCACTTTCAAAATATTACATTCTTTCTCATCGGCACAGAACGCTTGCCTTAGCAAGCGATTAGCTATTGGAGGACGCAAATGGCCGAACTCGGGGCTTAATTTGAGCCGGATCATGTCAGAACAGGATACGGGAAATCTCTTATTTTGAAAGGGTGTGTTCCGGTAACTGTTTGCTTGGATCCGGTAACTCTCAAGCTTACTAATAATAAAGTTATGTAAGGAAGCTTAGTTCTCAAACCTTAGATTCACCAAAATATTGAATACATTTGGAATAAATATGGAATAAATTATGACACAAATGGGCCAGTAAAATCTATGATTTTTTTGCATGAGTCGGATCCTCAGTGCTACCTTCAATCCATTGGGCTCATCAGCAACTGACCAGTGATCTCAATTTGTTCTGAAGTGGAATGTCCCTTACCTGCAGGAGCTGGAGGGGTGGGGTGGGGTGGTGGTGGTGGTGGGGGGGGGGGGGGGTGTTTGGACGTGTGAGAGATGCAGAGCATACTAAACAACTAGTAAGGTAAGAAATGATCCTGCGCATAATAAGCTACACTTGTAAATCACACATAAAGCGTTTAAAAGTAAATTATAAATATGAATTGGTTTGGTATTTTGACATTTGTGCACCGAAGTGTTGTGTTTGTGATCAGGTATCGGTGTTGGCCTCAGTAAACCTTGGTCTCACACAGCTATTTACGTTTGGTTTACAAATTAAGCACTGGCTGCACTAATTCAAAATGAGGAGAGGTGTGAATCAAGAATTAGGCTATTATTTCTATGAATAAATTTTAATTTTAGTTAAAAACATAATAGGGTCAGTTGAGATTTATACAAATTTATCTTATTGCTTTATTTTTAAAGTAATTTTTTTTATATATATATTTGCACCCTGCTTTAAAAAAAAAATGAAGATGTTATTGCTCTGAATGTTCATCAATCCAACTAATAATACTGTATATTATTTTTCTGCCATCGCAGCACTCACACTTTCCATGTGTTCTAACATCACAATCATCTACACCTGGCGTGCGTTTTTAGTTAACGTTGATCCATTTGATTGCTATTTTTACTGTCATGTACCAGTAGTTTGTGGTTTTGTCAGTGATTGGCTGCAATTTTGGTATAGCACGTTTTGATACTGCGATAACAACAAATGTGATATATCATGTAGCCTTATTTTAAATTGGAGCTGGAATGATAAAACACTTGGTGCAATGGATGCTTTGCATTACATTACATAAGATGATACACATTCTTCTCATCAGCAGGAGGCTCATGTCGTTCTGTTGTGACTGAGATGAAGTTGGGCTGAGAATAACCGATCCTCCCACGCATTTTTTTTTTTTTTTTTTGCTTAATGAATGCATGCAAGTGTCTGCCTTTTTCTCCTCTAGACTAAGGAATTAAAACCAGCCTCTCTGTGTTTGGATTGCAGTACAGAGCCAGCGAATGGCAAAAGGTCAACACAATATTAATACGGGCATTAATATTCCTAATGCAAACTCTCAGTGTTCCGTGTGTCAAAGTTTTGAGTGAGCTCAAAGTGCAAAGTTTAATAAGACCTCTGTGTGTGATCTTTGCTCGGCACTTGGTAAAGTTCAATACATGAGTGCAGGTAAGAGCGCACGTACTTATAGCAGAAGAGCACAAACACACACTCATATTGTAAAAGTGTTAAGTGTGCTTTATGTCAGAATATTATGAATGTCTTTGAAGCTACTGATCAGCAAAGATGAGGAAGAGGGGGCTGTGGGGTTTAATTGATTGTACAACAGTTTAAAAAGTGCCTGAAGTGCAGAAATACTGAAAGGTTGTGTCGAGTGCTGAGGCATGTAATTACTGCTATGATGTGAGAAAGGATTTGTCTCTACAAATTACTTATAACTGTTGAAGACTGTATGTAAACACACTGGCGTAGCTACTGAAAATACCAAAAAGGAGCGCAAAAAAAGTCATAAAACTCAAATTTACAGCTTTGCATGCAGATAGTGGATGTATTACGAATAGGCTTGACACTAATAACTATATTCTTTGTCACAAATAATTCAATGACTATTTTAATTGTCCCATTAGTCTAAACAAATGTTTCTTCAAAAGTCATAAAAACTTTTATTCAATTCAAAAATAATTAATCCCAAAGGGAAAGTAAATGTTGTAACTCATCATCCTGGTTTCATTCGAGTTGTTATAGATGCTCATGGCTGTGGACAGGAAGGATCTCCAGAAACGGATCCAAAGAATCTGGCCACAGATGCCGATCCGTCCACCCAGACGGATATATTAATATTTGTAACAGTTGTTAGCATTTACAGCGTACTGCAAAATAAAATCCAAACAAAAACTTGCACAAAAAAGTACAAAAACTTGGTTTAAACTGCAAACTCCGGCAGGACAAAATATATAAAATGTAGTGTTTATTTTATTTATTTGTGTATTTCAAATAAAAAACCTGCATATTCAGCATGTTGTCGGGATACTATTAGTATAATTCACTCACATAGTGCTGCTTCTCAGAAAGACAATAAACAAAAACAACGTAATTATTTCAAATGTAATACAGCAGCCCCTCGCTACTTAGCAGTTCGTATATCGCGGTTTTTCAAAGTAAGATTGGACATGACACAATTGGCTGATTGATGGATGAGCCATGGGTTGTTTATTTAAAATAAATTATTTTAAATGATTTTGCACCATGTGTGAAACCCACAAGTGGAAGAGAAAGCTCCTCCTGCAGCTGATCAGCTGATCTCCTTCTCTGCCACGCACACATTTATCCTGCTGCGGCTTTGTGAAGGGTTAACCCTTTGCTGTCCAGATCGATTTTTGTCTTCCAACTTCAAATTCAAAGTATTTCACATCGTAAAAATCATCATAATCACAAAATGTAAAAGTGTTAAAAGTTATTTTTAATTCAGTTGTTAAAGTGTAATTGATCAAGAAGTGCATTTCTGCGCCGTGCTGCAGAGCTGAAGATGTGTGACATCCTTTCATGTCCTGCTGCACTTCTCTACAATTTAAATTTAAATACTGTAAAATTTTAAATAAAACAATCCATGCTGTATGGATTGTTTTATTTAAAATGTTACAGTATTTACATTTAAATTGTTTATTTAAGGAGGGAGATTGGGAGTAACAGGTGATGAGTGTGATTGCAGCCTGGCACATGTTCATGACAAAGTTTACTGAACTTGAACTTGGACTACTGTATCTCTACTTTGTTGTTTTTCATTTATCGCAGGAGGGGGGGTCCCAAACACCAGTGATAAACGAGGGACTGCTGTAACAGAAACTAATATTGGAAAGTGTTCTTTTTACTTAACCTACACTATTTTTATTTATTTATTTTATGTTTTGTATACTGCTGCAGTTTGTCTGATTTTTAATTTTTTTTATTTTTTTTTTATTAAAATTATCTACACAATTCAATTTACTTAAAAACAGGCAGAAGTCAATGGATACACGAAGGTGTTCTGTGGAGATCTGTTCCCTTATTTAAGTACCGGTATCTTCTTCCTCTTCCTCCCTTCTTCAGGGGTCGCCACAGTGAACGAACTTACACGAAGACTTGGTGATTGTTTTTACGCCGGATGCCCTTCCTGACGCAACCACCGAGCTACCACAGCCGTCTGCGTGGAGCAGAGAGCTGCCATCTAGGGCGCCCGGAGGAGCAGATGGTGGGGGTTAAGGTCCTTGCTCAAAAGCCCAGAGTGTGGAAAATGAGAGTGGAGGCAGGTGTGTGTTTCACCTTTCCCACCCACATTTTGATGTTGTCAGTCCAGGGAGTTGAACCGGCAGCCTTCTGATCACAGACTTGCCTTCTCTAACCTCTGCACCACCACTCAGTCACTTTAAATACTGTTGCTTAAAAAGCATAAAAAGAAAACAAAGCTGGTGTGAAACCAGATCTCAACGGGGGAAGAAAACTGGACACAATGCTGGCATCAAACTTGGGCCATGAGTCTAAAAATGTCCTTAATTGTCTGATAAACGTAACAAACAGACAACCTGTCTAATTTTATAGAAAGCATTTAAACATTTTTTTTAAATATACTTGAGTACTATAAAATATGAAACTTGTATCAGTGAATTTTGAATCACTAAAACACCTGAACGTTAGCTGTGTAGACGTCTGTAACTGTGTTTTTAGGTACAGTTAACAGTGACTCTCGATAATGAATCAAATCCATTTTTTGGGGGAAAAAATCCATCACAGTTTCACATTTGTTTGAGGCCCCAGTTAAAAGTCGTTCTAAAGAAATAAAGGAAAAGTACAGAGAAAGAAGGTGAAAATAAAAAATAAGTAAAAATTTAAGTGGCAAAGCATCAGTCATCAAGCATGGCTTGATTTTTTTTTTTTTTTTTTTTGCCAAAGCAGTTGCCCGGGTGACGCTTCACAGATCGCACTGACCTTCCACAATTTCCAACCGTCAATCTAAATGGGAGCCCCTTATCTCTTCCTCTCCCCCGCTCACACCCCTTTCTTTGTAGATGTGCACATCTTTTTATTCTAAATCCAGTCATTATTGTTCCTCTCCACTGGCCAGCAGGAAAAGCCCCGCTGAAGTTGGAGAGTTAATTGAGCATGTCTCGCTCTCTGCCTGGCTCTGAGGGCTGCAGCGACCGGCTCTCCTGTCTGCCTGCTTGGCTCGCTGGCTAGCCTCTTTCTTTCTGCTCGATGCGTTTGCCTCGATTGCCAGTGCACGGCCTGGCTGAGTATGTCTTGTCGACTGGACTTCACTTGAGTATTCATGTCTCGGCTGCGGCAGCATCCGCTCATTACGGAGAGAGAAGTGTCAGAACTGGAGAGACCAGATGGCCAAGACTTCTCTAATGTAATCGGGACATGGAACTTTTTTTTCTCCTAATGATATGAAACCTGACTCTATTTGAACTGGTGCCTTGTCAGGCCTAACAGCTTCAAGTAAGAAGAACACAGCATCCCTAAAAAAAAAAAAAAAAGAAAAAGAAGCTAAAACTTACCCAACTGATTCATTCCCAAAACTTTATCATCATTCTTTTGCTTTTTATGGTGTAAAACTCGCATCACTTGAGCAGAAGCTTCTTAATGTTACCAAGGCAACAATTAAACACACAAATCCACCTCAAAGATTTAAAATCTAATCACAAATGTATCTCGCTCCTTTGGGGAGCCAAAGGTGAAGTCAGTTATCTGCCGTTATTTGGTTTCAAACATTCCCAGCAGTATCCAACATCTCGGCCTATTTGATTCACTTTGAGCATGTCTTTCTCCTGGATGCATTCATCCTCCCTAAACTCCTGAGTTGGAGTGGTTCGCCTCAGGCAGAGGAAGCAATAATGTGAACCCTGGAGAGCTATTCAGAGTGAAGAGGAGAGTGGAGAGGAGCCTCCTCCACTGTTCTCCTCCAGCGGGCCGTTTGGGAGGCTAAACGGCGCCGATATCCCTTATTAAACCATCTGGCTGATGCTAATTAGATTATCAGAGATAAAGAGAAGGAGTTTTCTTTGTACATTTTAATGAGATAATGTGTCAGGCAATTGCGAGGAGAAGCGTTATTTTCCAAGTGCAAAAGGCTCTACAGGTGAACAGATGAACAGATGCAGTGGAATGATTAATAGTGCTTATCTGGAAACATCTTGCCTACATAAGGGGAAACAAAGGACTTAGGGGTGAAAACATATACGTCTTTTGTGGGGTTTTTTATCTCATAAGCTAGGGTAGAATATTGTTTTAACCGTAATATCTTTAAGTAAGTCAGGATCAAAGTTAGATTACAAGTTGTTCAACGTCATGAACAAATATTCGAACACGTCATGATACATTTTTGGATGCACAGAGAGAACGTGCGCCCAGAAAGGCCCCCGTCCGGGATTCAATCTAAGACCTTCTTCCTGAGAGGCTCTACCAACTGAGCCACTGTGCCACCCATATTAAATAGGTGCATTTTATCTGAAAGGTCTTTTAAGGTCTGCTAAATGTTTCATTTAGATTCCAAAACAGCGAGTTTGCCACTCATAGGCGTCGTGTAGACGTTACGAAGGCATAACAGAATAAAAATTGCATTTAAAGTGATTTGTTTGCAGAAATATCCATCCAACCATCCATTATCTTTTACCCGCTTCTTCTTTTTTGGGTCGCGGGGGTCACTGGTGCCCATGTCCAGCCATCACTGTGTGAGAGGCGGGGTACACCTTGGACAGGTCGCAAGTCCATCACAGGATGGAATAGCACTTGCTTTGCTTTCTTTGTGCACCAATTATTCAATAGTTGCCCAGCCTCAGATTATCTCCCCCACCTATGTGACACAAGGCGGCAAATTTCAAAACTTCTTTGTCCAACACTGTAGAGTGAACAACACAGCAGTGCTCACACGAGCCATTTGACAGAGTTCAACTTTAATTTACACATACAACTGAATTCCTTTTGGAGTCAACCCATTTCCAGATGGCCACCACGACAACATAAAAATAACTAAAACTCATTTAATTTTACAGATAATACGCGCAAATTTAGTATTGTAGTAGCTGAGAGTCATCCTCAACACGTACTTAAAGCACTAACATGAGCTTTTGCAGATTAGGCCCAACAATTTAATGCTTGACCAAAATGGCTACACTTGTGTCATTCCTCATTATGAGATGATCTTAGTTTAAAATTCTGGCGTAAAGTTCCTTCAAGGAATGCTGGTCCTTTCATTTGAATTCACTAAAAGCTCCAGAGAATGAAAATGTCAGTGTTAGTTAATATAAATTCTGTGCAGCCCTGATATAAACATAAATCAAAAGTTCCCTTTAACTTCCAAAATTCCCTTTTTAATCACTAGGATATCTTTGTTATTTTTAATAAAGTTAATCAAATATTAACCTATATCTTCAACCGCATAGCTGGGCCAAATAAAAAAAATGAAAAAAGGTCCAAGGGCTTGTATGCAGATAGATTTCCAGGCTACAAATGGAGTCTTGCGTCTAATGAGAGTAGGAAGGGAGACTATTGATTAGGCCTGTCACCAGAGAAGAACATAAAAGTACACATTCAATAAGGGACTTCATACTCCGTTCGGCTAGTGTAAAGGTTAAGTGCTGGAGAATATCGCAAAGATCAATAATTGTCTGCAACTTCACGTATGGTCCATTATCACTGAAGTCACATAAGAAATACCACAAGACACTTGTGGGACTTAGTAGATTTGATAGAACTATTCTAAGCAAGCACATTTTGCACACTGCAGTTTCCTGATTATATCTGACAAACTTTAAAACAAAACTGAGAAAGGATGCTGTTCTAACAAAGACAATAACACTGATTAAGATTTAATATGGTTATTGCATATCCAGCCTCAAATAGTTTAGGTCAGTATCCAGTAGATGTGACATCGCATTGAATCAAGGACTAAGTCAGATTGGGTCATTGAGCCACGAGAACTCGTTTTCAAGAGAGACCTTGATTTGTCTTGCTGATCATGATAACTCCTGGAAAATCTGTCTGAATCCCTTTTAAGAGTAATTTAATAAGGATTTATTGATGTCATTTGAAAGAGGAAAACTCAAACCTATTTGGATATCAGGACTTCCCAACTGGAAAGGAAAAAAAACTTGGCGAGCTGGAAAAGTAGCGAACATTTAAGGCTTTTCCATCATGTTCTGTGAGGTTTTGAACCCAATGTGCAGACAGGGCTCGGGGAACTCGGGAATAAAATAAAGAATAATATTTATTTAAATAAACAAAAAGGCTGACGTGGCAGAGAAACTTCTGTGGGGCATGAACAAGAGACACGGAGGAAAGCAGAGCATGACGCTTTGGGAGGACAATCCACAAACGAAGGAAAAAACACAGAGACGCTGAATATATAGGGAACACTAAAGAGACACAATGACGAACACCTGAGGTGATTGGGATCGATGACAGGTGAGACAGGAGCTGCCCACATGAGGGAAAAACACTGAAGGCAAGACAAATGACACAAAAAAAACAACCAAAACACAGATTCTCACATTTTCTACTCATAATCACCATTACTATTTGGCTCGGCTCCGAAAAGTGCTACAAACATTTTTGGGGAATATATTTCTGTCGTTTCATTCAAAGAACCCAAAGATAAAGGTATTTATTCACCATATTTTGACTAAATGCAATTATTTCAACCAGTGTACTATAGCTGCCTATATCACAACATACCAATGACTCACATACTTTAAAAGGCCATACTGAAAGCCTAAAGAAGTGTCAAATCTAAATTGTATTCATTAACTCAGGAAATGCTACATCTCATAACCAGCAGGGGGGAACATTTAAAAAGTAACGCAAGTGTATCCATTTTTATTAAAATAAAGAAATGAAGGCCAGACTGCTCTGTGAAAAAGCCTCTCCTTCCTCTGAAAGTGCAACTGATTGCGGTTCCCTACCGAGAGGTCTGCAGCCCTTTTCCATTTGAACCTATTTAGTATTCAGACATTTAAATATTCTTATTATTGATATTGAACCCTTCGGATTCAGAGTCATTTTAAATCGCTCAACCTCATAAACATCTCGACTGAATGCTGTGCGTCTGTAAACTTGCGCTGAATCACAAGGATTCTGTTGTCTACATTTCAGAATGCACGTTTGTCACTTTGTGGTTTCATTGGGATAGTAATTGTACTTCCAACTTTTAAGTTACGTGAGCTCTATGAAGCACTTTCCCTATTAAAAAAACTGCAGAATGTTGGGAATGAGACACTGCTGGTTGAAGCAAAAGACGGGAAAAAAAAACAAAAAACTTTGACGAGATAGCTCATAAATTATTTGGTATACTCAAAGAAACTTTATTTTGTTAGAAATGTTATTGCTACAAACTCTGTAGAAGAATTATTTATATGTTCCCTCAACAGGGAAATTAACAAAAGAGAAACACAAAAGTTAAAAACAAAAAGCCCATAAATGAGTAGAGCTGCAACAATAAGTTGTGCATGTGAGAATCATATTGAAAAACCTTAAAAGTCGTGAGAGTATAGTTCCAGGAAAAAATAGAAGAAAAAAAAAAAGACTTGTGAGCCAGAATGGACCCTTTAATCAAAAGTGGCAGACTTCATATTGTATTTAGGCCGTACCTTAAAGAAACTTTGTTCTTTTTCTTTTTGGTTTTGCTTGCAGAACTCTGGAGCAGCTGATAAATAAGGTGGCTCTGTGCATCCTGTTCCTGAAAACCTTCATCCCTTTGTAATGAGAGCAAATGCCTTCAATAAAAGTGTTTAATTTGGAATAAGACAAAAGAAGAAAAAAATAATCAAAACAATTAACACGAGTGCATGCACTTCTGTCAGGGGCAGTCCTGGTGTATGTTAGTTTAAATGTACAGCTATGTTTATGACCATTCTCACAAATTATCAAGCCTGTTTATTGTTACATGGTGAGGATATAATGAAAGGGTTTCATCATTGTTTGCTTTCTGATAAAAGATAAATGCTTTATTTCTTACTCACAAAGCAAACACTGAAGTCATTAAATGTGAATAATTAGATAAGGGCATAAAGTACAGATAACTGAATATGACTTTCTGCCAGTTGCATAGATCCTGATCTGCATCAGATCTAAAATTCCATTTTATTTTTCTTAAATCAGACATTGAGCAAAATGTAAATTAAAACAGAATGCAATGATTTGCAAATATTATACATCCAGATTTTATTGACAAATGAACTAACAAATTGCACAATTTTGGAGAAAAAAATGTAATTTTGAATTTTAAGGCAGCATCATCTTAAAGAGTTGGGACTGTGGTAATAAAAGACTAAAATTGAGTGGTACGAATAAGAAACAGCTGGAGGAGCATTTTGCAAAATTTTAGTTAATTGGCAACTGGTCAGTTAAAGGGATACGTTTAATAAGACCATTTGTAAGTCTGAAACTCTGAGAAGTAAAGATGGGCAGAGGTTCTTTGTACAGATTGTTTTCAAACACAGTGCCTTTATTTTTTCTAACCCTTTTTTATTAAACAATATTTCAAATTTTGTGGTTTTAACGTTGAACAATTCACAATTAGTTTAGTCAAAGCAAAGATGACTTCAGTAAAAAAAAAAAAAAAACATACATTAAAACAGAAAGGTCATCTTTTTCATAAGTATTTTGTTTACAGATTTGATAAATATGATTCTGTTTAGCTCAGTTGGGCTCAGCTGGTAGAGCTGCCGCCTCTCAGCGAGAAGGTCGCCGGATCAAATCCCGGCCGGGGACCTTTCTGGGTGGAGTTTGCATGTTCTCTCTGTGCATGCGTGGGTTTTCTCCGGGTACTTTGGTTTCCTCCCACTGATCAAAAATATGCATGTTAGGCTGAACGGTAACTCTAAATTGTCTGTAGGTGCGAGTGAGAGAGGGAATGGTTGTTTGTCTCTATGTGATGGACAGGAGACCTGTCCAGAGTGTCCCCCACCTCTCGCAATGACTGCTGGATATGGACACCAGTGACCCCCGCGACCCGAAAAGGATGGATGGATGGATGGATGGATGGATGGACGGACGGACGGACGGATGGATGGACGGACGGATGGATGGATGGATGGATGGATGAGATTGCAGGTGACTCACAAACCTAAAGTGTATTGCATCTGGCACACAGAGGCCCCAGTTATTAAATTCTCTACAAGCTGTTGCCAAAGAAGATTTAACTAACAACTATAACAATCAATAATACAATTCTGTTAATAATTCACTAGACAAAGTGACACAAAAGTCCATTAGTGATGCTCTGAGACAAAACATGTAATTACTCTCAGCATAAGTCTGATCTTAGGAATTATGTTTTATTGGTGTGGTGCGTTTTAAAAAATGCATGATACAAAATATTTATCTTTATTTTTCAAAGGCTTGTGATGCAAATCTCTGATGGTGCGCTCTAAGTGGATGTGTCTCTTCAAAAATGTATGCGCCGCACAAAGCCTACTGCCGGCATGCAGTTTGAGAGGCTTTTTTCATGAATTTGTTATGAAATGCTGGTTGACAAATACGAAAACATGAATATTGAAAACATTTACAGCATTTTACTTTATGAGTTGACACATTTAGTATGCTGACTAAAAGCCTACAGTTCTAAATTACCCCTGCCCGCGTGTTTACGTTTGTGTAGTATGTCTTAGCCACCCTTCCACAGAGGAAGAAACACTTAGAAAACATCCTCAAGGCTTCATAAAAACATTTGCATTACAAAGATAAGATGCTGCTGTGCATACTGTGCAATTTAAAAACACGCACTCGTTGCATTCATCAAAACTCCCAAGTCTTATTGGAGTGGAAGTGCATTAAGCTTTAATACAGGAGGCTAAATACGGGCGAGTCTGCATGCACGGAGCAGCAATGCAGACACAAAACATGACCATTTAAATGCTTCAATACAAGCACTCGTTTCATTCTGGAAATTTACAACAAAGCAGCCAAACAGATGTAGAAAGAGCACGCTGATAAGTACATTTTATGCCAATCTTCAGAGTTTGTGATAGTTTGAACCACAGTGCAAGCAGACTGGAAGAAAAATCAAAAACTAGAGAAATTGCATTTCCTGTGAAAATGCAGTGTGAATGCTTATTGCTGAAGAACTTGCTGAAAAACAGCTGAAATTAAACACAGCTGAAAGGTAGCTGAAAAGACAGAAAGAAGCTTGAACTACCAGAAAGAAGCGGAGAGAGATGAAATGAGCTAAAAAAAAAAATATGTGGAATTAGATGAAAAACTAATATTGGCATAAAACAGCTAAATAGTAGCTGAGAGAGCAGAAAAAGCTGAAACTATCCCAAAAAAAAAAAGCTGAATGTTGCATTGAAATTAGCATAAACAAGTTAATTAGGCTGAAAGGAGCAGAATTTACCACAAAAAAACTTGAAATCATCTGAAAACAGCAGAAATTAGCTAAAAAATGTTAAAAAGAAGAATAATTAAATAAAGAAAAAGTAGATGAAAAGGTAGAACAAGCTTAAATTAGCAGGAGAAAGCAGAAAGAACATGTTTGCTGAAAGACGTAGAAATGAGTAGAAAAAAATTGAAATTATCTGAAAGAAGCGGAAAGTAGCCGAAAAACAGTTGAAATGTAGCTAAAAAGAAAAAGCTGAAATTAAAAGTGCAGAGAGCACTTTTCTGCTGAACTGGGCTGACAAAGTTTGAAACGAGAGTAAAAAATATGGAATTAGCTGAAAAAGTTAAAATTAGCATAAAACAGCTAAATAGTAGCTGAAATTGCAGAGAAGGCTGAAACTAGCAGAAATATGCTGAAAGGAGCATAATACGCTGAAATTAGCAGAAAGAAATTAGAAGAAAAAAACGTAGTTAGTAGAAAGAATGTGACAGGAGTACAAAACAGCTGAAAAGAGCTGAAGGTAGCTGAAAAAAAAGTTTAAATTTGCACAAGGAAGCTGAAAGAAGCTGAACCAGAACAAAATGTGAAAGGAGCAGTAAAAGGTTGTAAACACATCTAAAGATTTGAAGGATGTAAAATGAGCTCAATTAATTTTCTATGAGGAAAAAAAGTCAGAAAAGGTTAAATATTTCAAAAAATCTAAAGTTGTACCAACACCAAAAGTTATAACACCTTTCTCCTGAACGAGCTGAACGTTTTGATCTATGATTTGTTGAAATAGCACAAAAATTGTGGAACGAGAAAGATGCTGAAAAACGTACAGAAGAAAATTGGATCTCAATTGTGTGAATGCTTCATAAACATTCACACAACGAGGTAACAGATACTGCAAGTTGCATTTATAACCTTTGTGGAGCAAAAAAGAGCATATCTACAGCAATTTATACTTTTTTAATCCCCATAATTATTCTGAGGCTGACACCTTACTGCTGGGAATTCCACTTCTTTCTTTTTTGCTCTTTTAATATTCAATGTTTGACAAAAAAAAAATGTTGGGGGGAAAAAAAAAAATCCATGTATCTTTAACTCTCTTCGATTGTCAGAGAGGAAAATGATAAAAAGCACTACAACTAGTGCGATTGAACATTGTTGTGTGAAGATCAGAGTCCCAAAATCACACCTGACAACACACACACACACAAAAAAAGTTTACACGCGTACGCCTGCCCTCACTCATATACAAACTTCCCCGTGCCGTGCTCTCTGGGGGTGCTGCTTTATTAATGAGTTTGAAACATAAAAAGAATCCGGAGGACGAGGAGTGTCACTCATCAAAAAAGGCTGGTTTTGAACAGTCTTGGCGGATGTTAAAGAATTATTCTCTTTCATAAGGACAAGAGACAATCGGTGATTGCCAGGTTTAGTTTTTTCTTTTTTTCAGATGACCAGACCATGATTCCTTGTTCTCAGACATTGCATGAATATTGTATGTAAAGTGTGCAAAGTTGGGAGCGAAGGGAGGGCTGAAGGCTACACACACGGTGCTATTCATTACAACGGTTTGCAATAAGGAAGAGAATATGATTTTGCGGCACACGAGTGGTATTAATTTCATTGATTAAACGCAATGTTTTGGGTAAATACAGATAGTCGGCCACGTATGAGCTGAGCAGGTCAATGGAATTGATTTTTTTTTTTTTTTGGTGGGGAATAAACTTTCAGTCAGGCGCAATAAAAGCAGCTTTTCCAAACCTGCCAAGGCCAGTGAAAACTATTTAAGATGTGCCACACACAATCTGTATCATTAATATCAACCAGCAATCATTTGGCCTACCGTTGGTTGGCTTTAAAAAGAGATAGCTCCAATAAGGTCTGCACACTTAAATATACATAGCTGAGCATGACAAATCTACACACAGACACTGAAATACACACACAAACCAAGTGATACTCCTGTGTGATCTTGCCTGTGCCTTCCTGGACTGGGACAAATAATGGAGAGGAAGTCGACTGATGGATTTTGAAGCTCTCCCTGTTAGTGACACAGTGTCAGCTCTGCATCCCCCCCCAACACTACCTTTACTAGCACAGCATAGGGAACAAGGCCTTTGAATAATAAATACTCCAAAGTTTCTATACAACTCCAACCACAGATGCCCATCCAGCAAACAATGTTGATGTGTAGAGGAAGTGAGCCCCTGGAAGAAGTCTGAATGAATACAAGATGCGTGTTCAGAAACCACACATGACTGAACTTGGAGAGCTGGTGGCCTGAAACTTCAAAATCCGTGTGTACACAAAGACAACTGACAGACATAAAGAAGATGGTAGAACCGCAGGGTAAGCAAAAAAAAAAGAAAAAGTTTTATGTGTGTGTAAAATCAGAAAAATATGTCATCAAAAGGGTATATATTTTACTGAAGAATCAATGGAGAAATAGTGGCAAAACCAACACATTTTTGACAAGTTCATAATAAAACTTTCTTTTTCAAAGCAAAAAGAAGTCGCACTGTTTCGCAATCTGGTTTCCAGCTCTTCAAAAGAACCTTCTGGGAAGAATTCTGTATTAAAAGAAGAAATGATATAGTGCACTTTTATGAGCTCAAAACGCCAGGACCAAGCTTCACTTTGCTTCAAAGGTAAAACGGAGCACGGTGGGGTTTATATGACGAACAGCATACCATTGTAGTAGTTGATGTGTCCATCATCAGCCAATATTTAATCCTCCCGTTCCGCAGCGTGGCCTGAACATGACAGAAAATCATTAGCCACCGTGGGCCGTTAACTGTCACATGAGTGATTGAATAGGCAGTGAGCCGGGGAGTTTTGTATGGCAGTTAAACATCTGTCCTGAAGACTCGTGGTGGCAGACCATTGAGGTCAATGATGAGGCAGATTTGGCAGGCAGCCACTCCTCCTCTCTGAGGGATGAGGATCTCTTGGTGTAGCACAGCTGAACGAGGAACAAGTTCAGGTCAAGTCCGCCAATTATACATCAGCTGTGGTAAGTCGCATAGCTGAAGTGCTCAAATGCTGTTTTTTGAAAGTCTTCAAGGAAGCAAACCCCTTTTAAAGATTCCCTCTGCTTTGTAGCTACTTTATATACAATTCAAATACTGTGCTTTATAGGCAATGGCTTATTCATTTAGTATTTGCTGAAGGAATGCATATTGCCTTCTGCTTTTCATGCCAGAGATTTAAACTAAAATTGATACAAACTGAGAAGGAAGTTGTTGCCATTTTCTTCAAATACTGTAAATGATGTTGAGCAGTCTTGTGATATTGTTAGAATCAGTAAGATGTGTTTGCACTGAGAGAATGTGTTGCTATTACACCAAATTTAGCTCATCTGTAAAACTGACTGGTTTATGGCCTTTGCTGTGTTGGCTCAGGTCGATTAAGTGTGGTGGCCATCTTGATTTGGGGCGATCAGTTTAGATATACAGCAAATTATAAGTTTCACTAAAAGCTGTTCAATGATTCACGTGATGTTTCGCTAATGAAGAAACTAAACCATAAAAACGTTATGATCTTTTCCTTGCGATCTGTTTATATGTGAAAACTTCAAATAATGTCCTTTCCTTTTGGGGAAAAAAAAAAAAGATAATGGACTTTGAATCTAATATTAACTAAACTGAATTAAAATTAATAATAATGTGTTATGTGTTGTCATCATCGTATGTTCCCATACAATGACAAAATTGGCTCTTTGTGTTTAACCCATCCACCCCCAGGTGGAGCAGTGGGCAGCTATTGAAAGCACCTGGAGAGCAATTGGGGATAGGGTGTAGGTCTGTCACAATTTCAAATTTTGATGGGTGATTAATTGTCTAAGAAATTATTACGATAAACAATAATATTCTTTGAAATTTTACAATAAATAGTAATTATTGTCAAATTTAAGAAGAAATGTTGGTTAAATTTGTTTTGAGTGTAATATCTTTTTTGACCACCGGATGGCAGTATAAGACTGTTTGAGCCAAAGGATGGATAGTGAGGGAGCGAGCAATGTGTCTCTTTAAGAAAAAAGGGAGGGAGGGCTCTTGACGTGACATGGGCTGTCTCTACTTCCTTTTTTCAGTTCTCAAAATGGCGTACGCTCGGTGTGGTTTGAGCTCTTTAGCATAGCATTTTTCACACAACGCTTTTAATTAAAAAAATCAGTAAACAAGTTCTCAGCTTCTTTTTGCAGAGAAAAACAACCTTTTACACGAAGGAACGAGTTTCAACCGGGACTTTTGGAGCTTCGACAAGACGGAGGGTTTTCCCCGAGGTAGGCCTGTTAGCTTAGCTCGTAGCTTAGCTTCTCAGCTTGGCTGCTTTTAACAATCAAAAAACGTGATTTTGGACAGTTAAAACAGATTTTAAAGTGAAAAGGAGAGGTCAGAGAGACACGAAGAAATGATCAATTCAATTCAAAACCGATAAATGAAAATTATCAACCTCATTTTAATTTACCATGTGATTAATTGATTTATTGTTTATCGCGACAGGCCTAATAGGGCGTGCTGCTCAGAGACACCACGAGATGTGCAATGATTGAGGATCGAGCCTGGGACTTTCAGGTCCTGAGTCGGTGGCCCTGCCTCTACCCCATCTCGGCCTTAATGATGTAATATCAATAACATAGCTTTTACTCAGAACAAGCCTTTTATTTTATTTCTTACTATGTTGTCTTGAACTTTCAATATTAGTTTAACGTGATTAATATGATTTTGCATTTTCTGTTGTGGCTAATATAGTTTTTTCTACAAGTTTGGAAGTATTTGGACAGTATTTACAGCAAGACAATATTAGTATTTAGCTGATAAAACTACATAAGTTGCATCAAGCTCTCAAATTCTTTTTATTTTACTTGTAAAGTAAAATCACATAATTATATGTAATGTGGAGAATTATTTCAATCTTGGCAACTGTAAAATTTATTACAAATACATTGCAGTATTTTGTTAGAATGATAAAAAAAAAAACCCTGATCAACCACATAGTACCCCATTTTTGACGTTAAACAAGTGTGTGGCAACACTACCCCTAAGGACCGTCTTAAAATATCACTCCATAGAAGCTTTGGGATATTATTTTCCATCTAACGCCCACTCTTTGACCACACGTTCTGAATTCTTTCCTTTCTTTTCTTTGGCTGAGCCTTGACATGCAGACCTAGGTGGTCTTTGCAACCTATACACACGACTGGTTATGTTCAACAAGGGCCAAATCTCCATATTATTCCCTACTGGCCTCTGTCTGTGTCTCGGAGAAAGTATAAAACCCTGCTTCATACACTCTTCTTAAGAAAGTGAAGAAGGGACAAAGGAGAAGGGAGCTTGGGCTCTCTGGGACAACCATTTTGTCAGGATGGACCAAAGATCTCGTTATTATGAGATAATTTTGCCTCTTCTTTTTAATCCACACGGCACGTTCATTAAAGTCAGTGCTGCTAAATGTTTCTCTTCATTTCCGTTTCCTTTACATGAAGAGAGGGGGGGGGGGGGGGGTGCAAGAGAGGTAGGAAATTGTCAAATTATAAATGAAGCTGCGGCTTCAATTATTTGCTTGGTTTGATAATAACGTAGTTAATTTCTGAACGAGGTTAATTACAAGAGGTTTAAAGATATTCTTATGGAAAAAAGAACTCATCACGTTTTTTTTTTTCTTGCCTAAATTACACTGGCATAAATATCTCAAATACTTTCTTTAATTAATTCATAATTGTTAACAAATATATGAGTATATGGGGGCATTCAAGCTCAAGCCATGTTTTGGGATGATATATTTGAACCGTTTCTCAACACATTTTGCAACAATAATCACAAGATGTGACTTCTCACTGGAGGTAAACTGGATCGTTCCGTTTTTTCAGCATCCAATTTATCTCATGAAATGGGCAGATATTGTAGTTACTTGTAAGAGGTGTTTTTCAGCGTGTGTGACTGTGTATGTGAGAGTGATATAGGGAGAAAGAGACAGAGAGAGGAACAAACAGGGGCCGTGAAGGTGTGATCGCTCATTCCCACTGGAGCTGCTTGTTGTGGAGCTCTACAGGGCATGATTATCGGGCCCTGCGCGATCCTTCAACTCTCCGCCTGACACTTGCTGCCTGTTTCATCCCTGCCTCCCCTAATTCATCTCTCTAAATCGCCTCCCTTTAACTCCACACTTTATTTCTTTTTCCACGTCGCCACCGTGTTTTATTTACTCCCGCAGCCTCCTGTCTGTCTTCATAATGTGCTCCTGCCAGCCTGATAAATAAAGTAGTTTGTCTTTTTACAGTGCCCAGGACGCTTACAGTTAATGTCTCCTCATCCACCTCTGCTATTTATCAGACTTCAGACATGCATTCACTATGTGTGTGTGTGTGTGTGGGGGGGGGGGGGGGGGGGTTTGAGTCCCTCGCGGCACATTTCAACAAGACTATTAGATTTCATGTGAGGAGAAATAAGTGGTATCTACACTACAAGCTTCGGGGGTAACTGGCTCCTTTAAAAAAAAAAGTAGAATTAGCATTTTTACATAAATATTTTAGAAATTTTGTATTTCATTGACGCTCTCACTCTGGCACATTGGTGACTGTGTCAACAGTTGTGGCTTTCTTTGCTGTGAAATTATCACCACTGACCGGCATCAACAAAGAAGGACACTGATGTTCATCACAGGTTCTGAAAACTGACCCAAGGAATGCATTTTTTTTTATTTAACAATAACAAGCTTTTTTCCTTCATTTAAATAAACATAACATTTTCCTAATTCACAAGAATATTATAAAACTTTGTGCCAACCATCATTACCTGATTATTTTAAAGCATCACGACTGTTCAGAACTAAGTTTACCAGGAAATTTATTCTTTTTATTTATCAAAAGATCTTTAAATACATATTAGGATGCACTCAAATGCATCTATTGAAGTGAAATGACAATCAAAATACAGCAACAAAGGAAGTTATTACCGTATTTTTCAGACTATAAGCTGCACCGGATTATAAGGTACATTAAGCAAAACAAAACAGTCAGATAAGTCAAACTTTATTCAACTCGTTCACAATAATCATATAAAATTGGTTCCAGGTCAGAAAGCACAACCAGAATTAATACACAAGGTGCACCTGCTTATAAGGTTCACTTGATTTTTGAAAAAAAATTAAGGATTTTAAGTGCGCCTTATAGTCTGAAAATTACGGTACTAAATTTCTCTCAGTTCAAAGAGGAAAATATTGATCTTGCTCAATTTAAACCGATACTGACTTTTAGAAAATATTAGGTGAGGGGAAAAAAAACTTCTGGAACAGATACTGAAATGCATCAATTTTGCAAATAATGCCACACACTAAATAGTTGACTTTTTGACTCAATAACATGCTCAAAATTAAAAAAAAAAATTTCATTGGAACAGGAAAAAAAGGGCAAATCAGCAATTATAAAGATAAGAGTATTAGAGTGATAAAATGCAACACGGTTAGCAGAAATGAAGCTAAAATCATAGATGCAGAAACAATCAAAGTATTGGTGACAAAAATTTAGATGGTGAGTAAGCTGCGTTTGAATCCGAGCTTAATCGCCTCTTGTTAGCTGGACACAATGGACTTAGGGTGACTTTAGGCGGATAAAATATTACCATGATGGCGTCCTTTTATGCTCTACCCAACACAGTTCTTTTAGACATGGTTGGCTTAAAACCACCTTGTTAACAAAAAAGAAAATGGTGAGAAAAAAATTTGCTCTGACACTTCTGCGGTGTGTGTACTTGAAATTTTCAAACACTTGTCTTTTCTTTACCATAATAGATGTCAGTTTCCTCTGATGTAGCTCAAAAAGGGTGGTGGGGGCATTGTGTGTGGGTGGGTGGGGGGGGGGGGGGGGCAACACGCAAGGTCTCGCACACTTCCTGCATCCGGAGCTATCACTCAATAGCGGGGATCTGTGTTGTTCGACATCAAACAAAGGAGACTTTCGTAGCATCACCTGCGGAGCGCTCCGAAGAGATGAAGCAAAATATCTTGAAATCACTTGTCCAAGACATTTCCCCCTATTAAGGCTGACTCCACGCAGGCTTTAAGGTGGAGACAGGCCCTTTAGATAAGCTAACCAAACCCGAGTGTTACAGCTGAGAGATCTCACACACTCAGTCTGTGATCTATTACAGAGCTCCTTGCAATGGCGTGCCATTAAAGAAAACTCAAAAAGCTCAAAGTTTAACCGTGTTAAATGAGGATAATGATATCAATTTGGATGTAAAACTAAAAAGCAGACGTTACATGAATGTTTAATCTGTTGTATATACAAATGTAGAACACGGAGGGATGTGTCAAGTGCAGGGGTGACCTATTACTTTAATTCTTTGTATTATTTAAAATGTTTGTTTAGGAAGTACCAAAAGTATTACGTTTCCGATCATTTTTTGGTCAAACATCTTATTTTGCGTCAGTTTGGATGTGTGTGCCTATTGTATTTGTTACAATGTGTATATCTCACAGCAGCACTTCAGTTCCAGGTGTGTTTTAGTGTGTGTGTGTGTGTGTGTACTTGTGTGTGTTGTAATCTCAGCAGCAGATCATGTTTTCCAGGCCTCAGATGAGGCAAAGCAGCTTTGGCAGCGGGCCGTTTCATCTCAGGCACTGGGGCCCAAAACAAAGAGAAAATGATTGATTGGATGATGAATTATTTAGAGGTGGAGAGCTGAGGAACGAGCAGAGCCACGCCGGCGAGAAAGAGAGGAAGAGCAGGAAGCGAGTGAGAGGAAAAAGAGTGAGTTCAACCTCCCTTTATCACTCGCTCTGCTTGTAGAAGGTGGGATTTAAAGCAACAAAAAAAAAAGAACTTGGCCCTAATTGTACTAATGCATGTCACTGCAAATTTGCCACAATAAAATATTGATGCAGATGCAGTGACAGAGCTGTGGAGTGCTGAGCTCTGATTGGAGACGAGTGTTGGCGTGTGGATCTATAGGACATCTGAAATTACATGTAACACCAAAAAAAAAGAAGGGAGAGCAAACACAGTTTGATGCATCACATTACTTTCTCCACATATTTACATATCAACTCACCAACAGATATTATTTGAATGGCAGGACAAAAACAACACTTTCCCTAAACGTCATGCATAAAGCGAGTGAGTGAATCCAGCCACAGACATTTACGTGATGCCCGGTTGGACCACAGGGGGCACTGATGTGATATGTGAGGGAGAGACGAACGAGAGTTGAGAGACAGGAGGAGTAAAGTGGAAAAGGAGAAAGGGAGGAAGAGAGGTGCAATGAGGCAAGGCTACAAGGATGAACACCGAGCATCTCTCTCTCTCTCTCTTCATTTTTTCAATATCCCGTCCTCATGAAATTTCATTTGGATTGTAAATGTTCAGTAATTTACCATCATAAATGTGTAATGGGCCCCTGAATCCAATGACATTGTGCTGGCTAATCAAGTCATTTGAAAATGAATATAGATCTATTAAAGGGAACTCAGCATTTCTCCTTTGTTAAGACTGGCATGCTGTCAAACATGGGAACACTTCCTGAAAGAAAGATTCGGATAAGGAGGAAATTCATCTCTTAATCTCCTCATCAGATGTTTTGATCTCTCAGCTGCTGCTAAACTCTGATTTGTTTTGGCATTAGAAAATGAACTAACAGAGGAGGAAAAGAGGCTCATTAAAAAACAGAGTGGGAACCTAATGAGACTTCATTTACAGCTGGGGAAAAAAAAAAAAATCAAGCAAAATTAAATTTTTGAGTTTTTAACTGTTACTTGGTCCCACGACATACAGGCAAAGAATCCTCTAACACACACACACACACAGTAGGATTACTACTTCTTATCTGTGAAAGACAGAGCCCGAGGCGCTACCTACAAACACTTAATCAAAACCGAGTTCAACTCGTGGCAGCTTGTGACTCTTAGAAATAGAGAATGATGGAGAGTGTGGAATGCAAATTGCAAACGTGTGAAGTCTGCCTGTGAGTGTGTGTGTGTGTGCGTGCGTGCGTGTGGACACAATAGGAAAGACTCTCGAAGCCTGTAAATAGAGTTTTGGTAACCAAAAATAAAAAGTTTTGGAATTCAATGCTCTGATTGAGCAGGACACATTTATGTTCACCATGAAGAAGTTTCCAGGTCAAGCAACAAGTATTACGCAATATTTAAAAGTACATAAAAGAACCAAGTCACAGAAAACATCTTAATTTTAAAGATTTAGAACACACTAAACTAGGGTTAAACATGGTTCTAGTGAAAATAAATAAACAAATGAAATCAACTAAAATTATAACCACCACATTATTTTCCATGCTTCAAACCAACTCCACTAGCAACACTGGTAGTCCAAAAAAAATAAAATAAATAGATTTGGTGCATTCACACCAGCCATGTTTAGTCCGCTATAATCAAACTCTAGTCTGTTTGCCTAGAAAGCCTGCTTCGTTTGGGGAGGTGTGAACAAGCAATCGAAATCTAATGCGGACCTAAAGAGCAAACTCTGATCCACCTAAATACCTAGGTCTCGGTTCGGTTGAGGTGAACTCGAATGCGGTTCAAATGTATTGTGAATGCAAGTGGACCAGATACCGCTCCAAAAGCAGGAAGTGGACGACAGCACAGGGCATTCTGTGTAGATACAACCAAAACAGACGTGCATTTCTCTTAACTCATACGAAGCCGTCAGCCACCTTGTGTGAAAAACAACATTCTCCATGGTCTTCTGCCTCGTCTTCCACTCATTCTGAGTCCATTGTTGAAAAATGACAAAAGAAAAATCCTAAAACCGCTAAAATTTGACGCCAATTCGTTTTTATTTCTAGAAGAAGTGTCTTCTTCAGAGGTTTTTGTGTCGTTTCCTTCAGTAGTTCTTGGTGCAGCGCCATCGGCTCGGTTGACTCAGTGCAATGTGAAAGCGAACCGCACCAGCTGAAAATGTCAACAAATGTTTTGAATTTTGGTCCCAATCGAACCGAGTCTACGGGACCATCAGGTGTGAACACGACCTTAGAGTTACCAATCAGCCTAACGTGCATGTTTTTGGCCTGTGGGAGGAAACTGGGGCACCCAGAGAAGACCCACGCATGCAGAGAGAACATGCAAACTCCACCCAGAAAGGCCTCCTGCTAGGACTTGAATTGGCGACCTGCTCGCTGAGAGACGGCAGCTCTACAAACGGAGCCACCATGCCGCCCATTAAGAGCAACATTTAAATGAATTGAGGACAACACTTTTATATTTTGTCATCTTGGCTGTTTTAGTGGTGACATGGTGGTTCAGTTGGTAGAGCTGCCGCCACTCAGCGAGAAGGTTGCCGGACCAAATCCTAGCCAGGGACCCTTCTGGGTGGAGTTTGGATGTTCTAACTGTGCATGCATGGGTTTCTTTCCACATACCAAAAACATGCATGTTAGGCTGATTTGTAACTCTAAATTGTCTCTAGGTGTGAGTGGTTGTCTCATTTGTCTCTACGTGGCCCTGTGATGGACTTGAGACCTGTCCAGCCTGTCCCCCGCCTCAGTGACTGCTGGATATGGGCGCGTGGTAAAGACAATGGACGGATGGCTGTTTTAGTGATTAATAAATGAGAAATAAGACGACGACATAAGGCAGCGTTGACCCAAATTTTGCTTTTAGTTTTAGAGAAACCATTCTGGATGTGGAGTCACAATTTATAATGGAAACTTGTTGAAAACAAACCAGTGAATGAGCTGACTGAAATATTCAAACTCCATTCTTTAAACAATAAAACGTGACTCTGAAATGCAGTGAACGGCTGCTCTTCTTTTAATACAAATTGAAGGTATTTATTGTGACTTCAGTGAAGTTGCTCAAAAAAGAAAACTGTTTTTTTTCTTAAAGGAATGCATTTTACCTGCCGCCTTGTGTGCATAAGTTTTAAATATCTTGTGTGATCTGTTAGCACTCGGAGTATGTGTTGGGGATGACTCTCAGCTACTGCCACACCAAATTTGAGCTCACTTCCAGTCAAATTGACCTACTTATACATTTTTTTTATTTAAATTTTCCAAGACTGATTAGTTGTGACGACCACTTGAATTGGTTTGATTCCAAAAGTGTATTATTTGTAGATTTACATCCAGCGATGACTTTATGAGTTTTATTCAAATCTGTCCAGAGATTCAGGAGATATTTTGCTCTCAAACAAATAAACAAACAAAGACATACATACAATGGTATTTATGTCATGGCAGCAAGTCTAAAAATACTGACATGAAACTACAGTGACAACTACCCTATGGTTGATCCATCAAGTAGTTTAGATCAGTCACTTTAGAGCACCAATGATTTTTGTTTGGATCATATAGTTTTACTGTTTCAAGCAGCCAACCATTACCTCAGGTTACAAACTAACCTATTTCATTTCAAACTGCTCAAATCTTTTTTTCCAAACAAACAAAAAAACTATTTGCTTGAAAAGCTTCATGGATATATATATATATATATATATATATATATATATATATATATATATATATATCAATTTTATTTTAACTTTGGTGGCATTGGCTTAAGTCTTGAAAATATAATTTGTAGAAAAATGGCCTTAACGTTTTTATCATTTCTCACTGTTCACTGATACTATAACTTACATGTAGCACTTGGGTTTAGGTACCAAAATGACATGAGGGTCAGATAAAAGTATTTTGGGGCTAAAAATACTGCTTTATTTAAACTAGGGCTGCAACAACGAATCGATAAAAATCGATGATTAAAAATGTTGGCAGCGAATTTCATTATCGATTCGTTGTGTTGCGCGATTATGCGTCTTTCACGGCGCTGTGGAGCCGTTTCGTTCACCTGCAGTTCATTGTCAATGCTGGCTGACTGAATAAAGTTTGAAAAAAAAAAAAAAAACCTCTGCAGTGCGAGTTGAACAGAGCGAGGGGGGAGGCGGAAGCAGAGCAGAGGCTGTTTTCAAAGGAAATTAAGTAAATTTTACAAATGACCGACGCAGAGAAAACTGTTCGACCCGAGTCCTAAAAGTTTGGGAGCTCTTCACAAAGATAAAAACTGAGAAACATGCTGCTGTGAAAAGTGACGACACGACACGGGAGAACCACGGAGATAAAACGTAAACATGTCAGAGTCACGAGGAGGAGGAGGAAGGAGCTGAACAGCAGATACAACTTGTCTCACTCCCATCTCATGTGTTGCAGGTGAGTCTCCACAATATTCTACATTTGTTCTGTTTCAAGAGAGAAAACGTAACGTCAGTCTGTCTGGAGCTGAAGCTGCTGCTTGTTTGTTTGTTTATCTGATTAATGATGGTGATAGAGAACGTGTGTTACTTTTTATTTAATTTAATTAGAACAAGCAGTGTTTAAA
Organism: Nematolebias whitei; assembly: GCF_014905685.2. Classification (NCBI taxonomy): domain Eukaryota; kingdom Metazoa; phylum Chordata; class Actinopteri; order Cyprinodontiformes; family Rivulidae; genus Nematolebias; species Nematolebias whitei. Next base: position 8,775,550 of record NC_056519.1, on the reverse strand, counting down.
TGTGATTTATAAATAAATCTAACACAAAGATAATAATTTAATGATTAAGCTTCAACTTTTAATTTGCTGGCAAAGTCTGAAGACACTGCAGGTATGGCAGGATGAATTGCATTTAAACAAGAATTAAAGTAATTTATTACATCTACTTAAATGTGTGTAATTAAGTATTTTATGTGTGTGTGTGTGTGTGTGTGTGTGTGTTTAATTTCTCTTTTAGATACTTTTGCCTGAACCTAACACTGTAAGTGAAACAAGGCATTTCTTGAGTTGCTGTAAATTATGTTATAATACATATTTACTCTCTCATTCCAGAAAACAACAACAAACAACAACAGCCTTCATGGTGGACAGACATCATGGACACCACAGCAGCAGCAGTCTTCACTGAAAGCATCCTGAACATGATCGTCACTGACATGAGGCCTCTGTCGATGGTTGAAGACGAAGGCTTCACTACAATAATCCACACTTTTAATACAGGTTACACTCTTCCCTCAAGGACACAATTTACAAAGTAGCTACATATTGTGCAGGTATAAAGCATAAATTTGTATATATTTTTGTGTACATTTATTTTTTAAGCTATTTTACTAACTTTCATTTTTTATTGTTTAATATTTTACTAACAGAATAGTCAAGTAGCAACCTGGTTTTTGTGCAAATTTCTATGTCAGTCAAATGTTCAATTTTGGAATAAAGGGGTGGAAATTAAAACGTTTATATTTTTTGTGCCGATTCACCAATTAATCGAAAAAAATAATTGGCCGATGAATCGATTATTGAAATAATCGTTAGTTGCAGCCATAATTTAAACCAGAAGATCTTGGAATAAGACGGGGCCTTTCTGGTTTGCAAATACTGATTTTAGAAATAAAAAACAAAGTATTGGGTTTAATCCATCAGAGTTTTAAATATGTCTGCGCTACAGTAGAGTGAAGGACACATATAGAGTATAAATGGACTGTACTTATGTAGGTAGCTCCTTTCTATCTTAAGACACTCAAAGTGCTTTACTCTACAATCTGTGTCCTCATTTACCCATTCATACAACACTCTACTAGATCTCTACACAGCTAACTGAACAAATCATTTGAAAGAAACTAATCAGAGCTTTATCACATTCATACTGATGGGACATGCATCCGAGGCAATGAGGAGTTCAGTGTCTTGCCCAGAAAATTTGTAACACTGGTTCTTATTATGCAGCATATGTTTGTGCCCTGTACTAATATACATGTTTAAGAAAACAAAAATGTTTTATATATTTAAAGAGAAACATAGCGTTGGCTGCAAATGAAGTTTGTACACCAACTTCTACTTCGATTGAAGTTCATCTTCTGGGCTTTGCACACTTTTCACCTCTCCTTGCTTCAGATTCTCTACCTCCTTCCTTCTGGTCCTGATGCTGCAATCAAGTAGAGGAACTCATTTGTCAGGTAAGATGAAGGCAGGGGGTGTATTGTGTGCTGGTGGGGGGTTCTTGGTTAGCCTGAATGCTTTGCTTTAGGCTACTGCCCTGTTGTAAGGTCATTGTAATTAAGTCTCGGTTCGCAGAGGCGGACTGTGCCTCTGAGGTTCAAATGTCTTTCCCCTCCATCTCACAAAGTACTTTTCTGCACAATTTGATTATGAGATCAGACAAAACAGTCTTATCCCACACCAAATATTAGGTTCTATCTGTGAATATTGATTTGTCTGTGGACTCAGCTGAGTTAGAATGAGTTAGATTCCCTCAACTTCCTTGGTGATTACTTTGTGGAAATAGAATATTAGAGTTTCGGTGATTGCTGCAGATAGAAAGCTCAGGGCTTGACTGAACACTTAAGATTGCTAATCTAGGATCCTAAACTTGTTCTAACTTCAATTACAGGCGCCTGGAGGGAGAAAGATAAAGAGAGGAGATGACCTATTGATACATTTATGGTATATCTATGTCATCATTCATCTGCTTTCCTTTTAAAACTTGTTGAAGCAAAGTCCAACTATTTTCTCTTCTTTTTGAAGAATGAGTGAATTAATTTCTAGTTTTACCTAGGATTAACCTAATTAGCCAAAAATTTGAGTGGATTTAATAAAAAAAAATTCTCTGACAACTTTATCTTATGACAGAGTGACTGATTGACACATTATCTTTGTTGCAACTGAGAAAATGATTATTATAAAAGATGTTACAGTTTTCAAAAAATGCGAGTAAAAACTGATGGTCTGAATAGAAACACTGATTTTGTACTCAACATTCGAATCATAAATTCATAGTTTTATCCAGAACCAAACTTCTGGAGTTGGAGAAGCTCACCTGGTACACAGTTTTTCTCATTTTCAAGACACGTCCAGGTGAAAACTGTTGTATTTTCATCACTTCAGAAGAGATTATTTTCTTTGAGAATCACTCAAACCACCATAAACCTACTGGAATCTCAGTTTGCACTGAAATCAAGTCTTCACGCTAAAGCTGAAATTGCTCTGTTAACACAGTGATCGCTGAGAACATCTGGTGTTACAAGGCAGAGGCCGACTGATACGCGTTTGTCAATGATTGATGCCAATCTTGGAAATCAACACAGCTGAGATTTTTTTTATTTTTTTTTATCTTAAACTATATTGATGTAATATTTATTTGCATTACAATTTACTAAAATAAATGAAAGAAAGAAAAACAATTGAAGAAATTAGAAAAAATACATATTTTGCTATGGCATTTAGTAGGAATGACATACTGAAAACTATTTGAGCACCTACATATATTTTTCAAATTTCTTTACCTGCTTTTATCATCGGTTTTATCATTTTATCATTGGTTCTAGAATTGCGCCGCTCAGGGTGGCTGCATGTTGGACTAGCTCTGTTACATTCATTCGGAGCTATTGCTTTTGAAAATTTTAATTCCTCTTTTTTCTGGATGTAAATCGCTTTTTTCGGATGATTAGTTACTCTGACATCAGATGCTGTGCAGCTGGAAGGATTTTTACTGGAACTTTTTTTACTTTTGGGCATTTGTTATGATGCGTAACCATGGCAACAAGGTATTTTATTTTTTACAACCAGGAGCAGCTGATTAACATCTCAAAAGCTTAAATACCTCAACTACAGCCCCAAATCCCAAATGAGCTGAAAAGGAGGTGCCATGGACGAATTCCCATCAACAAGGCAGCGGTGCTCGAGTACCTGACTGCCAAGATCGTGAAGCTGGTGGGCAACTCGGCTCATGACAACGGGAGGACCGGGACCATCCACCAGCACCTTCAGCTGTGTCCATGGCGACGAGGAGCTCAGCAAACTGCTGGGAGGAGTGACTATCGCTCAGGGAGAAATTCTGCCCAGCATTCTGGCATTCAGGCAGTCCTGCTTCCAAGGAAGACTGAGAGACCCGCCGGATCTGACAGCAAGCTGGATCCGGGTGGACGGATCGGTATCTGAGGCCAGATTCTTCTGATTCACTGCAGGAGATCCTTCCTGCTCACAACTATCAGCATCTATAACAACGCTTGAATGAAACCAGGATGATGAGCTACAACACTTAATTTCCCTTTGGGATTAATAAAGTATGTGTTAATAAAGTCTGTGTGTGGCCATGAGGAGCTGGTGCTGCTGAGTGCACCCTCGACAAGTTGCCTGTCCTTCTCAGGACTAGTGTGATATTCTTGGATCATATCCACGTATGCACAAATTCTATAACTCTGCATTTTAAAACGTGCTGCAGTTCCATCCAAAGTTTTTGCATTAGAGAAAACAGAGCCCTACAAAAGCAAGCCTCATAAGTCTACATAAAATGTCCCGAAACAAAAGAGATAAATAAAATGTAAATATAGTCACTAAAGTAGAAATATTTAAGTCAGTAAATTTTACTCTCTCACAATTGGCGTTTCCTTCTTCTGGAACTAATTTAACGCCCCCCCCCAACAACTAAAGGGTAAATGTCTGGACACTTTACTTTCTTGATATTTTGGTTTTATTCATGAAAGCAAAGCTTTGCAATAATTTGCAGGGAGTTTGATCTTTGTGGCATGATGAACACAGGCGCCCGACAGAATGCAAGGCAGTTCCACTTACATAACATAGCGGGATTACTGATTTTTGTTTTCCTCTCCCTCTCTCTGCATCAAAATGCTCCTCACACGTCTGACAGTGAGCTGCATTTCAACTAGCGGTGTACTGTGGCATGTCTTTGAACAACCAAACAACTCGAGTGAAGTGCCTGCAGTCCTTTAAGCACTTTATCCTCAGAGCTTCATTGGGCAACAGACAGGCAAAAAGGAGAAAACAAGACAAAATATGCAAATGAACTCTTCATGTCATTCACAATCACAACAAAAAGAAAGAGAAGGGTGCATTTAACTGTTTGAGAAAGACAGACTCATAACTGCACTTTGCAACAATAGGGTGTAAAAAACATTTTTTTTAAAATGCAGGAAGTGAAAGTCAGACGGATATGTTCGCTTTTTGAAGCTTTGTGGAGTCGCATTGGGGAATCCACGTGTCTCATCGTCTTGTTTGGAGTGCATTAGCACCCAATGACACAGCCCCCCTCCCTCCTCATCGCTCTGTTTTTTTCTTGTCGTTGAGGAGATTGTCCTACGGCAATAAAAGCAACGATCAGCACTCCTCCTCCTCCTCATGCAGAGATACGCCAGGGCCTAATTTTCCATCAGCAAAGCATGAAATCAAGACAGAATGCCACACAACAAGCACTCTTACGAGGGGACACACTGCCAGTTCACCCTCCCACACAAGTATTTAGACGAACACATTTGTGCACTTACTTGCAACTAGCACAAAGATACATCCTGACTTCTGAATAAATTATGAAATCAAGTGGATGCTAAACTAAAGTGACAATCAGAGGCTTGTTGATGAGAGCGCCAATGTGACTTTGAGAGACGGTTTTGCCAGGTTTAATAGAAATTATTTGATGGTTATTTATGCAGCCTCTGAAGCAAAGACGGCAATAAATTTAATGGTTTTATGTCAGTTTGGACTGATAGCTTTCAGTTGTACAAAGCTTTAAAAAATGAGGACCAAAATAAAGCTTTTTATTATTATTATTACATAGAAAACAGTTTAGTTTATTTTTATGTGCACACTTTTGCCGACCTAACCCAGCTGCAAATTCTATAAAAGTGGAAACAAAAAGTATGAAATTGGACAAAAATAAAAAGTATTTTTCTGTCAGTTCTTGAGCAAGGAAGTTTAGCGTGTGATTTAGACAATAACTTTTTTGCAAAGATACAACTAATTAATTTGGATGTTTCTATAGACAGCATCTACACTAATGATTCCCAAAGCTGGATTGTGATGGGGGGGGGGGGGGGGTTTGAATCTTTAAAACATGTAACGGCAAAATGCTCTCAAACTAAACATCTAAAAATAATATTCTAAATGTACTGAAATAAGAGACCACAACCCTATTTGGTGTTTGAGCAGAACTCTCTGCACAAACAAAAATTTCATTTGCCCTATCGCAGCACTTCCCTTTGGGTTCTGCTTTCTCCTTTCATTTGTTTCTCTCCATTTTTTTTTTAAGACCATCATTTTTATGACTGTTCTTCTCATCCTGAGCATTTCATTGCATTGTTGACCTTGTGTTGATCTGCATTTGACAATAAACCTAAACGTAGTGTATTTTTGTTTTATTGTCTGCTGAGGAAATGTGGCTTCACTGGTTTCCACATTATCTAACCACAAGGCAGGATTCCATGCAAACTTGCTTTAAGACTTCAGTTTATCCATTTTTACCAATTTAAGCCAAATTTATGGAAAA
>NC_056519.1:8729350-8769392 GCF_014905685.2 Nematolebias whitei | reverse complement strand
TATATATATGTATATACATATATATATATATATATATATATATATATGTGTGTGTGTGTGTGTGTGTGTGAAAGTAAATCAATTTGTATAAAACAATAAATAAAACTAAAGTCAGTAATCAATATATAACACCTTGACACAGAGGGCTTTCCTTGGACATAATTTCAAAGATTCCACTTGCGTCTAACATTTCCGACGTGAACAGATTGCAAACTGAATCTGTCAACAAGATTATACGTGCAAATGAGACAAAATGTAGGCGCTTTAAACGCTGGTGTGAAAGTTCTGCGCACGGAGAGCACCAGCAGCATTTCAAGCCAAGGTATGCAGCTAACGCAATTGAATCCAGCTCGCCAAGACGAGATAATCCACAAAACAACCGTCAAAACAAAAGTTACAAAAAAGGCTTTCCACTGAAGTGGTTTCAGCTCATCAGGGTCAAAGCTTCCCGTCTTTATCAAAGACTAAGATATAGTGATAAAGGAATGCTTTGGTTAGAAATTAAAGCCACAACACAAACAGCACGTCCGGTATGGCTACTTCAGAAATAATGCAACCAAACAGAAAGCAACAGCTAAACTAAACTGTTCCGTCCTGGAGCTCGCTTTATACCAAGTGAAAAATAAGGCAGATCGTTATTAGGACAGTAACACTGACAAACACTACAGAGAGAGCAGAAGTTTCTTTTCTCCACACACAAACACAGCAAGAAGAAAAAAGCCCTCAGAGTGCTGACTGACAAAGATGCCCTGCAATATAGATGACAAGAACAAAGCTCCCCATAACAAACTCCAGTCATATTGAGAAGATTTCCTTTTCAATAATGAATCGCCATCAGCATTACACGTCAATACTGCCTCTGTGTGTTGTGTGTGCGTGAAAGCGAGCGAGAGAGAACGGGGAAAGAAAACATCTATCCTCAACGAGAACAAAACCTCTATATTTAATCTGCGCTGAGAAAAAGCGGGCATGCAAAGTCAAAAACAAAACGGAGGATGGCAAGCTGCGGCTTTTCTGTGGCATGCAAATCACATCCGGACCAAGCAGCTGCTGTGAGCTTATCCCCCCACATCTTTTATGATTGACAGGAATGTTAAAATGTGTAGATTATAAATATTTATAATTGACTTAATATTGACTGTATTCTCTCTGTTTGGTTGAACTTGTGAAAAAAAAAGAAGAAAAAAGAAGAAAAAAATAAAAAAGGAGCTTTAATTTTTATTTTTTTTTCCAAAAGGAGCTCAGTGCAACAATCCAATTCATCTGTGGCTCCATTTTCACACAAACAACCTCCCTCTCGTGCACCACATTTTGTTATGTGTCTTTGTCTAAGTGGGAAATGTTTTTCTTGTTGAGGATGATCAGAATTACGTTGAACTTTCTGTACTTGTTAAGCCTCGTTTGGAGTTGGACTGGTCTTGGGCGCACTTTACAAGGTTATGACATAAGAATTAGCCAGAACGTAAATAAACTATGCAGTAAGGGCAGTCTTAAGGGTAGCATCTAATACAGCTAGGTTCACAATAGTGAGAAAACAGGTGAACTTTAGGTTGCAGCTTTGTTTGGCCAACTGTTGAACATCGTGGCTTGGTTGCGTGCGCAGAGCTCACAAAACTGCATTCTAGGTCATGTCCATTAATTATGTTTGATAGTTCCACAAAGGTTTTGAGCATCCACAAAACTTAGCCACAATGGTTTATAATAGTTGTAGATGGTCTTCAGTGGAGCGTGAGAGAGAATGGTGGCAGTGAAGGTGTGGGGCCCGCACACCCTGCCTTGGCTATGACTATGACCATGACAAGGTCCCAGGAACAGCCTACTGCAAGCATGATGCCAGTAGCTGTGTTTCCATACGTACATACATCCATAATATTTACCAGCTTCTTCCTTTTCAGGTTGCGGGGATCACTGGTGCCCATATCCAGCAGTCATTGTGCAAGCGGCAGGGGACACCCTGGACAGGTTGCAAGTCCAGGGACACATAGGGATACAGTCCAAAAACAATTGTAGAAGAGTTTGCCAAATTGTTCATGATTCAGTCAATATCCTGCTGCTTGTAGGGTTGTCATCATTGTAAAGATGTTAGGTCAGCACAGTTATGACTTTCCACACAGGTGAAGCAATGGTCTCCTGAAATCACCCTAACACAAAAGTCAGATGTTTCGTTTTTATTATTATTTGTATTTGGTACAGTTTCAGCCAAGAAGATCAAAAATATATAACACTGAAAGTCATAGTTTTAAACTTGGAGTCCAGTTTTGATTCAAAACTTGGGTTAAGGTGGAAGAAAAGTGCAGGAGACTCGGGGCCCATGCAGAAACTGGGTGGGCCTGACCTCTAAGAAATTGAAATAACTTTTGGGCTTTGACATGAATTGCACTATGGTGAGCTCACTGCTCCGTTTCTAACTCACTCTCTTTCAGCTCTACATCAAAAAGGCCCATCTGCAGAAGAAAAGACCAGCCAACACAGCACACACCCCCATCTGATCCTCAAGTTTCCTCTGCCCAGCATCCGGGCACGACACTGCCCACCCTCTCATCAATTTTCCCTTTTGATTTCAACCCTGACAGAAACTAAAGATGTATTCCAAGGAGTTTTTTTTTTAAATTTATTTTGCAATATGTTGCATTTTACAACAAAAAATGTGATCAAACACCATAAAACCAAAGTTTCTAACGAATCAAAGTGCAGCCAAACAAACAAAAGAAATATGTTGTAACTGTTTTAAAACACAGACAGCATTAGGATTTAAAGTGAGCATAAAACCCAAACCCCTTCAAGCAGATTAAATTTCAAATCAAGCAGGCCATGTAAATGATGTGGTGACAGGGGGCCCTGTGCAATTAGTATGCCAGGCTAGTGTTAAAGCAATTAGGCAAAACAGACGGTAAGAGCACCAGGGCTAAGCACGGGTAGGGAGGAAAGGACAAATATTTCCATATTGTTCTTCGGGACATAAGCGCATGCGCCTCAATGCGTGGGCAGTTGAAGATTGTTCAGCACTTATCTTGTTTGTGGTTTTCTCTGAGGAAACCAGAAGGTTAATGGAAACTAGACTTTGTTTACTGACAGCCTATCATTTCATTTAGGATGGCAAAGAGACGGGTGGGGGAGGCACTAAAGAAATTTAGTTTAAAGAATTAAAAAAAAAAAAGAAACTTAAAGCGCACACGCTTGAGCTACTTTGGGGAGTCACAAAAACATTTAGTGGTAAACAAGCCCAGAGCGGAAAACTCTGGATAGCACTTGGGGGGGGGGGGGGGGGGGGGGAGCAAACTCATTTGGGCAAATCTCTCAGGTGGAGCCATCAAAAGCACTGTCGGTTTGTACACAGAAACATGGCAGAAAGGACCACCTGGAGACGAGAAGTGACATTTGTTTGAGCGTAAATTACTCGAACAAGCATGCCGGGGAATGGCATTTATTACTTGATGTTTCCCAGAGGAACTGGTGTTGGATGCTTCCAGTTCAAACATGCAGTTTTAATACACAGACTCCTAAAACTAGAAAACAAACAGTACAGTGCACAGGAGCTTGTGTACTGTGAAATGAGGGTCTTTTGGGAGATTAAATGGGACAACAGCTCGTTCTTGCTTGCAATGTGGGATTCCGTGTAGGAGTAGGGTTTGAAAGAATGCCGCTTTGTTTTATAATTCAATGCACTGTCTAAGTTACAGTTTATCAACAGCAACAACAAAAAAAAAAACCTGCACAATCATTATCTTTGTGTTTGAACTACACTGACTAAAAATACAGATAAAAAAAAACTTATCTTAATGGAATCTACTGTGGGAAAAACAGGCTAGTATTTCATATTTTGCTTACAGTCCCAGTTTTCCATTCATCCATCCATTATCTTTTGCCCGCTTCTTCCTTTTCGGGTCACAGGGGGGTCACTGGTGCTCATGTCCAGCAATCACTGTGCGAGTGACAGGATAGACCCTGGACAGGGCACACGTCCATCACAGGGACACATAGAGACAAACAACCATTCACGCTCTCACTCACACCTAGGGACAATGTAGTTTACCAATCAGCCTAACAAGCATGTTTTTGGTCTGTGGGAGGAAACCAGAGTACCTGAAGAAAACCCACGCAGCACAGAGAAAATATGCAAACTCCGCCCAGAAAGGTCCACGGCTGGGATTTGAACCAATGGCCTTCTTGCTGAGAGGCAACAGCTCTACCAACTGTGCCACCGTGCTGCCACAGAGTCCCAATTTTATCTTAAAAAAAATAACCAAATGGGTTGTTTTTTTTTATGTCAACTGGGTGCTGATTAAAGAGCGTGGTCTAATAAAATGGAATTTCATCAAGGTAACAAATCTATCAAGCAGAAGAAAGTTGGGGGGGGGGGGATGTTACGGGGTTATTTTGGTCAGAGAGACCAATCAACCTAATGCCACACACTTTGATCAGCAGAACTGGAATGTAGGTTGTTATTGCTGCAGCCAAAGGTCAAAGGTAGTAATGTTTCTTTTTGTGTAAGTCAATGCAAGTGTACATCAGTGATTATGTGTTTGTTTGCCTGTAACATGAGCAAGATATTTCATGAAGCAGAGACCAGATTTTATTAAAACTCTCAGAAAGTAATCATTAAATGTGCATCTACAATTAATTAACTTTTAAGGTTACCGTGGTTTGAGATGGTCACTACAATGGTTCAACTGTAGCAAACACTAAAATGGCTATAATTAAATTAACTTACTAGATTAGCTCAATTTTGGTCTGGTACTGGCTGAGAAATAACCCCAACACATACTTTGAGTACTACACATTACTCAGTATTTTTACCTAAAACTTTGTAATGACCTGCTAGAGCCAACACTGTCCATTAGCTAAATATTTCCCAAACCCCTCAACAAATTTGAATGAAACTCTCAAAGTGATCACAACCTGTAGATTGTGGGACAATTGTAGATGGACCACTAGACCTTCTGTTGCGTGTGTCCTCTGACAGCTGTTCATCGGCCAGTTGAAAGACATGAAACAGTCCCGAAGGGCCCGAAGAAAGAACAACAATGGATGAAGACAAATCCTTCCCAGAGAGGCAACTTTTTCCAGCACAACAGGAAAGATGAGACAGTTGTGAAGGATATTGTACAAGTCATCGTCATGAATGTATGCGATGTAGTATATCCTTCACAACTGTCTCATCTTTCCTGTTGTGCTGGAAAAAGTTGCCTCTCTGGGAAGGATTTGTCTTCATCCATTGTTGTTCTTTCTTCGGGCCCTACGTTCTTTCTTCGGGCCCTACACGCACATTCATACACCGCCACCGGTGTATGAATGTGCGTGTGAATGGGTGGATGGCTGGTACTGTAAAGCGCCTTGGGGCCCCTCATAGGGGGCTGGAAGGCGCTATAGAAGTAAGCTCCATTTACCATTTACCATTTACCATTTAAAACTAAATAACATTTAGAGTCAATCGATATTTAGATGGTCAGCACAGTTGGCAGTAGACAGCACAACAGTGGCTAAAACAAAGTCAAAGTGTACTGAAATCGAGGTAAAATTGAAGTGGTAGTAGCTTTTATCCTCCAAAAATTATTACAAGAGCATTCAATTTGTTTCTTATTCTAAAAATTGTCAAAACTTCTTTTTACAGAAAAGCTGCCCAAGTTCTGCATGCACTGAAGAAAAGAACCTAAACTCTTCTGAGAAATATCCTTCACAACTGTCTCATCTTTCCTGTTGTGCTGGAAAAAGTTGCCTCTCTGGGAAGGATTTGTCTTCATCCATTGTTGTTCTTTCTTCGGGCCCTACGTTCCTAAGCTACATGAGTCTGCTACATCATGTCATTTGTTTCTCTTGGCTACCAGCCAGGTTTCATTGTGTTGCTCAGTTGTGAGGATTTCGTGATGATGTCTTTCTCCGACTGCTTCGACCTTACTTTATGATGACTCTCTGTCATCTCATGAAAGGCTTCTTTTCTTCCTTTCTTTCTCTCAGTCTCGATATGAAGACTGCTTCTGTGCTTCAAACAAAATGCCGCCTCACCTGCTTCTCTCAGACTCGTTCCATGAATTCCCACAAAGCCCATAGGCCATGTCGACCATATGGTGCTACATAGTCTGATAGATTGTACTACATCGCATACATTCATGACGATGACTTGTACAGGAACTAATTAGTACTCTTCTTAGAAATTCAATTTAATCTAATATTCACTTAATTGAGCTGTTATATTAGTAATGTTTTAGAGTTTAGTACTATTGTTTTAGAATAGTTCCTCTATTAGTTATATCATGAGTGTTTTTAAGCACATTATGAATGTTGATGGAGTTGAAATATGTGAAGCCAAAACTGAATATTTAATTTGTGAATTACTTTTGTTTTGTACTTATCGTACACCTTTCCCTTTTCTGATGAGGACTTATATTAATTGTGTATAAAAGTAAACTCAAGCCCTTTTTTTTTTGTCTTTTCATAGTATGAAGCTGTTTGTCAGCATTCAGCTTTAAATAAAAAAGCTGCTGTGCAAATTATTTAACTTGCTTTGGGGAAAAATTGTTTAATTGTGTATAATTTCAAAACGCAGTACGGAGGGAGTATCTAAGAAACTATCTGACATAATCACACTACACTGTGCACATCTTACCATGTGTTCTTAATTGGCTTTTCAGCATGTTGCACAGTTAAATGGCATGAAAAAGTGACAAAGCACTGCATAACTCTATACCAAATCTCTATATTTGAGCTTTTATTAAACTAGTTTGGTCATTGTTGACTAAAACCAGGTATGGAAAAAAATTAACAGTCAGCTATTTTAATGTAATGCCAGTATGTGTCAATTCTTTTTTTATACTTTAGTTCTATTTTTTAACATAGAAGACTAGTTTTAATCTTAATAAAGTAAATAGAAAAAAAAACTTAATACGCAGTTTGGAAAATAATATTTCGAGCTAAAATATAACTGAATCTGTGGACGCTGGGGTGTGCACTATCTGTATTTTGAGGAGACTTTAGAGCAAACTAAGTCTTATAGAGGGGAGACACTTTGCATTAAATAAGACAAAAAGGCCTGTTTTATGTTGAATTTGTATATGTACTAAAAGGAGTTGTAGGAGTAATAAGAGTTTGTGTGCAGAAGTAACAACACAAAATTTAAAGTGTGTGGAATCAACGAACAGACGATTCCATGGAAAAATACTCAAACTTGTACTGTAATTGTATAAATACTGTAAATGATATCAAAGTGATGGAGTCCCAACTATTTTGGGACTTATTTAAACTTTGAATAATGTTTCAGCTGTGAAGCATGCCTGAGCTATATAGCTCCAAACAGAGCTGCATTTTTTTTCATGCTTTGCCAAAATCCCATTAAATTCTATTTTTGTCCCCAGAGTTTGGTAAATTAGTCTACGCTGTGCAACATAATGCTACCAACATTCATAACGCACTACAGTAGTCCCTCGCTACTTTGCGGTTCGACATTTGCAGACTCGCTCTATCGTGGTTTGTGGACATACAGTCCATAATATTGTACCAAAAAAAATTGTACAGGACACATGATTGTCAACTTTAATATTATTCACATGTTTGGGACAGTACTGGATGCAGTAGAGCACAGTAAAAAGTAAAAAAAAAAAAAAAAAAACTTTGTACAGGCGCCACCATTTTGTAGTTTTCTCTCAGTAAGTCATCACTGTATACCCGCTCGTAATGACCACATTTCCCAGAAGGCAACAGGACCCCGTGCAGAAGCCCCGTTTCCTTCGGCTGAAAAAACAAGGGTAAAGTTTTGATCTGATCAGCACAAAGCGGATGCAGAGAAGCCACACTGAACCCACCAAACTGGACCAGAAAGGGTACAGAACCAGACCCATTGGAGAATCTTGAGAGCTGGTAGCCCGCCCACATAGACCTCCGAGCGGCCGCGCATGGCTGAAGGTCCTGCGCTCCATCCGGAGCTCAACAAGACTTTTTTCATGTCTTTCAACTGGCAAGACAAGCCGTCAGTGGGCACGCACTGCCGAAGGTCCAGAGGTCCATCTGAAGCTCAATGGGACGTTTTTCATGTCTTTCAACTGGCCAACAAACAACCATCAGTGGACGCGCATGGCCAAAGGTCCAGTGGTCCATTTGAAGCACTACGGCACGTTTTTTTCATGTCTTTCAACCGGCCAACGACGAGCCATCACCAGATGTGCATTGCAAAAGATCCTGCGCTCCATCCGGAGCTCAACGGGACTGTTTCATGTCTTTCAACTGGCCGATGAACAGCTGTCAGAGGACACACGCAACAGAAGGTCTAGTGGTCCATCTGAAGCTCAATGGGACCAATAATGTCTTTCAACTGGCCAACGTGGACCTCCGAGCGAAGACACGCTGGTAAGTAAAATTTAGTAGCTACATATGAGTATGTTGTTAAAATTAGTAGGTTTAAGAGTTTAGAACAGTGCAAGAGTGTGGGATGGGTTTCTAAAGCCTTAAAATATATATAAATACTAAAATAAATAGAACGTCGCTACTTGGCGGATTTTCACTTATTGTGGGGGGTTCTGGAAGCAAACCCCCACAATAAACGAGACTACTGTATTGCCAATCAACATGCACATTTTGGTGTTTAATTTGCATGTTTTATTTTAAAACTCTATGAGGAGATAAAGGACAAAACCTTGAACATGAAAAAAAAAATTAAAGAAGAGTAATAAGGGTGTTTCGATGCTTATGAATTGGCATCTTTAATGTGATGTCAAAAACTCAAATAAGTGTAAACAAATGCAAATCTGTTATCCATATGTGAGTATATACATTTTTAACTATAAGATTATACTGTCACACAATACAAACAGTGAAAAGTCCAGACCCAATGGAAGGCTGGTTAGACTGACTTGGAGTTTAGTGATAGACAATAAATTTCCTCTCAGGTACAGCTAGATGTTTTATATTTGCTCTCACCTGTCACATACAGCCACGTCCTATTTTTTAGTCCATCATGAACAAGGTTCATGCTTTAAAACAAAGGGCCCACTAACAAAGCTTCCCATGGAGAATGACTGGATTTCATTGCTATTTACATACAGATGCACTTGCGAGAATTTGCATAATTTTTTTTTTTTTTGTAGCTGGGTACTCAGGGGAGCAGCATTGTAACATATTGGTGCCTAATGAACTCTGAAAAAAATTGATTTTCCACAGAGTAAATTAAGAAATGCATTATAGCTGTTAAAGCAATCTTGGGGGAAATCGTAGCCTTCCTCTGCTAAACTACGCTTGATAAGTAATAAATTACATGTTACACTTATTTGCTTAAATTCATGCTAATTTCACCCAATTAATGTTTCACTGTAGTTCTGAGAGTAGCCACTGGAGATTCAATTATTTATTGCGTTTTGGCGAGTGTAAAAGCTTGTGTTTTGTTGTTGGCACTTGACGTGTCAGAATATAGTAAATATTGTTTCTCTCTTAGTTTTTTATATAATTCCTGGTTTTGTCTGAACTTTGGTTTTGCTATAATGACTTTTGACAGTGGAAGAAATAAAAATTAACTACTTTTTTTTGTTATTATTGAAAGCGTTTATACAGTATTTTTTATAGTGGGGCTCTTTGGTACACAAGTTTGAGTTCAAATAAAGTGTCTTGTAGTCTCTTGGTCAAATGTTACCAAGTTTAGACAAGTTAAATACAGTACAATCATACCCGTCTTGTATTAGCATGTTAGCATACCATGTTAGGGCCATCTTAGTTTCAGTATACTTGAGGATACCGACATTAAATTTGACACTAAAACTGACATCTAAATTTAAATTAACAATTAGCTAAACGTCTTAAAAACAAGCATTTTAAAATGTTTTGTACAACAGTTGGTAGTTGCACGTTTTGTTAAGCAATACCACATTCTAAATATACAGTAGATATTTTGTTTATTTTGGTTTTTGCTTTTAATGTTATGTTTTAGAGGAAGTAAAATCAATCTTTGGTGTCCTGCTGGATGTGGTCGTTTTCTTCCATTCTTCTGGTTTTCCTGAACAAAGAAACTGCTCTTGTATTTTTCCAAAAGAAGAGTCCTATTGTTCATCTCTGGAAGGGTTTCTTCTGAGAACAGGTTCACCTCGAAGGCTTCAGGTTGAGAGAAGACATGTAGATGAGCACCTACTGCTGGCTCAACTCCTCTGATTAGACCAAAAGAGCTCATCACTTTCAAATTAATCTCACTCTTTAAAACTATTTATCCTAAAAAAAAAAAAATCCATCTTCTTAGTTCTGGTTCCATAGCACATGACCATAGGTGAAGGTTGAAACGTAGGTGAACAGGTAAATTCAATTACCCCCAACTCAGGGAGGTATTCAAACTTTTTCTTGTTGAAAACTATGGCCTCAAGGCTTCAAGGAGCAGACTCCCATCCCGGCCGCTTCACACTCGACTGTGAACCATGCAGTCTTTGGCTATCTACCAAAAAATGCCACAAAAGATTGTGTGGTTCAAGTCATCTGTAAAGACTCTTACGATGGTCACAACACTCAGCTCAGCTCTCGAATCGAACACTTTTCAGGACTTCTCTTTGAACAAGATAAATAATTCCTATATCAATACAGTCTGAATGGTCTCACTTGTTTGTGACCAATAGAATCACTGGTTTCCATATAAATGAGTTTTAATTTTTTGACTACAAGAGTCAAGAGTGTTGTCCCCAAACTACTGGACAGAATGGAGTTGGAAGGTACTTTGCTGAGAAACCTTTGACACGGTACTGAACATCAAATGGCAGACCATCCAGGAGGGAAACACATGCCGATAGATCATGTTTGAGGAGATTGTATGTCTCTTGTATGTGCTATAAACATAGATACAATCCAGTAAACTTAAGTGTATATTTGAACGTCGAGTTAAAAAATTAAATCCAGTGTTTATTGGGAATTTTCTGTGAGAGCCTTGATGGTGTGAACTCTCCGACCTCGTTCTCTCTCCAACTCTTATATACACAAAGTCAGACCAGTTTTAGCTGCCTTCCTCCTCTTCTTTCCCTCTACCCTCCGTTGCTAGCAGGCAGGGGTGACTCATTGTTTACAGGCCTTTTCACTCTGCTGTCCTATCACCCTGCACTGACGCAACTTTTCCATTTAATCATAACCCTTGAATGTGGCGACATGACACCAGATCTGGCCTTGCACTTCCTCCTTGAAGCGTCCCCTGCTTTTGTCCACTTGGTAGTCGGGCTGCGGCTTTTCACAACTTATCTCTGTAGTTCTTATTTTAGGCATTGAAGTGATGTTTGTATCTAGAGCAAATTTTAAATGCACATGGGGTTGATAAGGCATGATAAGAAACAATAATAGCATATTTTGAGTGGAAAAGGGTTGCTTTATATGGTCTAAAAACAGAGACATCAATGTCAATGTATTAGCATAGCGCATAAAAACAACTAAAGGTTTACCAAAGCGTCTTACAAATTAGTCAAATCGAAATGAAAACAACAATAAGAACAAGGAAATACATCTTGTGTCACTAAGGAAACAAGAACGCCAACAATAAAATAATATCCTGAGATACTTGTTGCAAGTGGTTCAAAATTAATTAGCGAATGAATTAAGTATGAATGTTCATTCTTAAGCACCTTATTAAAGAAAGTCAGACCACAGCTGAATGCGCTTTAGTGAAACGTTGGCAACGCTACTGGAAAAATCACCTATCAAGTTAGGCTTTGTTTCACCAGGCTGCAGGAGCAATTAGGCCCTTGTATCCCTTTTTGTACAAAAGAAGAAGCTTTCGTTCCACAAAAAAACAAAAGGCTACTATAAGAACACTGCCAAAAAAAAAAAAAATCATAATTTTGTTTCTCTTTCTTTTAAGTGCTCTCTTTAGTCATGTACTCACTTCTAAGGAATCCACTTAATATCCAACTCAATCAAACCAATATTAAAAAGCTTAGCTGGTGATACTTTTTCCAAGTAAATTAGAGAAAACAAAATCTCCCAGATTAGTCAATTAAGTAGCACATTAGTCCAAGACTTAATTAAAAGATAGCAGGACATCCAGTCTTTAAGGACACAGAGAGGCGTTGGGCCTGTTTAAACAACAGATTGAACAAATGGCACTTATTAAAAACTTGACGGCGAGTCACTTGACACTTCACATATCCTCCGTACCTTCAGCTACACAAACAGAATGTCAGCTCCCTGGGTTGCTGCTATATGCAAATCTCCAGGAGGCAAAGAGAGAAGGTGCAATTGTCACAAACCATCCCTGCCTGGAACGTCAAGGTGTCGTCCTGCCATCAGCAGCTTACCAAAGACGAGACACAACATATTGCACTCTTTGCACCACTCATGAATAGTGATAAGCGTTTCTGAAGGTACAACTGAAGTTAAAGTCATAAAAAGTAACTCAAACAGTTACAATGCATCTTGTTCATGAACACACTTAAGTGTTTGAGTAGGTTAGACTCCAAAGACAATTAATCCTCACAAACACACACCTTATATCAGATAATGCTGGTGTGTGTGCATGCTTCATGTCAACTCCTCTTTGAAAAGCATTCTTAATTAAACCTTTTGTTCTGCCGAAATGACAAAAAAAAAAAAAGCACAGCGAGGCGAGCAAAAGGCAGTTATTGTGTTCGAGCACCGAGAATGACGGTACACTAAAACATCACAGTTCACTGCTCGTGTTTCCATTTCGGCGTCACTTTCTACCCGGAACAATGCGACAGCTGACAGCTCACACCCAAGAATTATCACGCTAAACTGAATTATTTCTGCCACGTGTTAATTTATTAACAACCTGTGCATGCTCTAATGTAGACGGCATTTGCATATACATTTTTAACCTGCGAGCTCCGTCGTCTCGAGAATATTTCAAACGGCCTTTTGTTGCACTATAGGCTTGAATTTTGAAGGATGGGGTGGAACGGAAATAAAGACACAAATCTCACATACATCTGCAAGGCGCAGATTCTTTAAGGGCAGATATCTGCATTTCATCACCTCGAAGCGTACGAGTTGTGGCACCTTCGACACGAAGCCTCTTCCTCCTCCTGACTTGTTGAGAGCTATAAGAAAGAGCTATAACTTCTACTTTTAGACGGCTTCAAACTGCAGCTTTTTATGTAGCCAAGTTTTCAGAACTATTCAGTTAAAAAGGGAGCAAAAAAGCATTTATGTTCACCAGTGAATGCTTGACTTCAGTCAATACATGTAATGTATTACTACAACCTTTTCTAGACGTGACAGAGCAGATTTTAAATGTGCACTCCCATCAGTAAATCGATACTGTACAGTGCGTATTTTCACGTCACACAAACTGCAAACAGAGAAGAAAAAAAAAAAAAACATTTTACCAAAAAGATCTGTTCGGCAAACCAAGAATAAATAAGTGTCATGCATAAAACCGAACACCTGCATAACTTTTGTCTTCACTATAGATCAGTATTGTTTAGGGATACACGATATTGGATTTTTGGCTGATATTCGATGCTGATATGTTAAAACTTATTTGGCCGATAACTATTTTACCTTTGTCAGAACATAGCCCTCTGATTTAGGCTTATTTGCTACAAAAATTGTGCAACAGCTGTAAGAGCTGGTGACCTATATTCACTAACAGCCATATGACATGCATAGCACTTTAACTTATATTAAATGAAAAGTGTTAAATGTTATTTATTAGCATTAGTCACCTGTGATGCTGTCTCACTTGTGTGGGATTCTCTGCACTCTTGTGCATGAAGGACAGACTTTTTAAGTTCAAAGTTTTTGTCTATCCATTGTGCTGTAAGACTAATCATGCTAACGAGGCTAACACAATGTCCAAATGTCTGTGGTAAAGCTCACCCAAGTGTTATCAGCTATTAGCTTCTCAATGATGTCGGAAATGACGGCTTGTAACTCTGGTAAGGTTACGTCAGAAAAATATCTCCGACTGGGGACGATGTGGCGAGGATCAACGTAGTCCAAAAATCTTCGGAATCCGACATCCTTAACAAACAAAAAAACTTCAACACCGCTAACATTTTGAATTTTCCTCTCCGCCATGAGATCAGGTAGGCGCGCGTGATGTCATCACGTTGCGCTGCTGCTGCAGGTATCCTTGTCACAGGGTTGTCATACAAAAACAGCATTTTTTTTATATCGGTGAGTTATTTTGATGTTATGGCCGATGTCCGATATTGAACTTTAAGGCTAATATCTGCCGATACCGATACCATGCCGATAATATTGTGCATTCCTAGTATTGTGTCCAAAAATTTTGACTTGAAGTTTAACTTAAGCATGTTCCTAAAAGTCAAACAGACATGGTCTCTTGAAAGGAATGATTCTGGGATGGGGGGGTCATCAAAATTAGAACATATTTAAGTGAAGAGAGAAACTGCATACAGTAAGTGACATGATTCTCTATGCACATGCTCACATCAGGTGGACATAAAGAACATTAAGACACGTGTTCAATGATCAAGCTAGTGTAGGTTCTCGGTCAGCCATGACATGTTGATCCCAACGAGGCAACATTTTGGTTCTCAAAGATCTTTCAATTATAGTTTACAAGTATGGGATCTCGAACATTTCCATTTTAAATTGAGAAGACCATCCATCCATCCATCCATTATCTTTACCAGCTTCTTCTTTTTCGGGTTGTTGGGGTCACTGGTTCCATATGCAGCCATCACTGTGCAAGAGGCAGGTTTCACTGTGGACAGGTCTCCAGTCCAGCACAAGGACACACAGAGACAAATGAGACAAACAACCATTCACTCTCACCTAGAGACAATTTAGTTACCACTTAGCCTAACATGCATGTTTTTGGGCTGAGGGAGGAAACTGGAGTATCCAGAGAAAATCCATGCATGCACGGAGAGCACATGCAAACTCCACCCAGAAAGGCCCCTAGCCAGGATTTGAACCGGGATGACCTGCTCGCTGAGAGGCAGCAGCTCTACCAACTGAGCCACCGTGCTGCCCTTCTCAAACAACTGAGATGGTTAAATGGAAAATAAGAAAAATATATTTAAGAAAAATTAAAAAAAAATACAAGTTCTATGAATTTTACCTTGTTTTTAAAAGAAACAGAACTATTTGCTAAGATTTAGACTGTACTGGCACTGGGATGCAGCAATGTCATGGCATAAATTACACATGCGAAGGTGCAACGCCATCATATTAAAATATATATATATATGTTATTAACTTTTATTTAACCAGGCAAATACCACTGAAATTTCAGATCTCTTCAAAGGAAAGAGTGAGCATGAAGGCAGCTGAGCATTCATGTATTTGAACTTTGAGAGGAAACCGGAAATAGAGCTGTCGTTTCTAACCCAAACCAGTCCCGCCCGACCCGGATTCGGACTGGGCCGAGCTATAACAATATGCAGGCTGAGTCGGTGTCGGGCTTTTGATTGCGTCAGCGGACGTGCGTGGCTGACAATCCAATTATATGGCAACATGGCTTGCCATACAATAACCAGCCACATGCGGCTATTTGAACGCACACTGACAGGCCTTGAAAGAGGTAAAAAGTTCAATTCAATTCAATTCAGTTTATTTATATAGCGCCAAATCACAACAAAGTTGTCTCAGGGCACTTTACAGAAACAAAGTTCAGTTAAGCTTCAGATGGACTACTGCCAGCGAGCCATCAGCCCAAATGGACGTTCAATCAGTCGCTGCACTCAGCGGACACTCACGGTCGATGACCCAAACAGGTGAGAACACAAAATATTAAACATGTCAGAGCAGGGTCCGTGTCTGAATAATGCAGAATGCAGGCAGAAGCAGCTCCGAACTCCTGCCTCCTTTACTCAGCCGTGCGCGACCACCGACCGTTAATAACTATATAAGCAGTCAAAGTATAAGCAGTCAAAGCTCAATTCAAAATGTTGGGGGGGGGGGGGGGGTCGGATTCGGACCTGTAATTACTGTTAATTTGTTGGGTCGAGTGGGGTTCGGAAATGATGGCTATGGGCTGGGCCCGGTTGGGTCGGATTTTTTGGGCCCGAATGCAACCCTAACCGAAATACCTGGAGAAAACCCACGCAAACACGACAAGAACATACAAATTCAACACAGAAAAACCCCAGGTCCAAGCCAGGAATCGAACCCAGGATCTTCTTCTTGCGAGGCAACAGTGCTAACGATTAAGATGATGTGCTTTCAGAGACAAGCAAGTTATCAACAAGATGACCTTTCACAGGTCATGGACACAGAATGTGTGCTTAACTTCTCTGTTTGAGGTCCAAATATGTCTTCAAGAGAAAATGCTGGCCAAATTATGAGAAGAATCAGACAAACGGAAGTTTTATTTTCAAAGGAAGAAACTGTGTTTATGCAAAGCAATAAAGGTGTTAGGATATTTTGTTTTTCCAAACTCAATTTGCAACCCCATCAAAGCCAAAGCCTGTATCTTCACTTGCTCAAGACAATAGTACAAGAAATGCACTTCCAATAAATCTTTAAAGCCCTCTGCTAATTTGCAGTTTAAGTTGTTCCATTTTTTTTTTTTTTTAAGCTAGCAGATGTTGTCGGTGCACACCTAAAAACTCTCCGCACACATCGTATTCCCTGCGGCGTGTGAACACAACCCTCTGCCAGCGTGGAGTTACCCTTTTTTAATCTGCTCACATATCATCACAAACAACCTGTCACTGCGGCTGTTTGCTGCTGCGCAGCGAGTAAACAAAGATGCAACAGGAGATGTGTTTATTTGTAGCAGATGAAACAATTAGAGGAACGTGACAGGCAAAAAAGAAAAAAAAAAAAAACTGAGGCAAAACATCTGGGGTTTTATTGCTGCTGCTGCTGTTGTCGTTGTAGTGGGAGCCTTGCTGAGACAAGCATAATAACAGTCACAGTTTTGAAATGTGCTTTTATGCAGGTTTTCGAACATCTGACAAACAACTGGTGCTGTTTATTTGCAAAAGAAAAGGGTTATACAAAATAATAAAAGCTCAGCATGGATGTTTATAGAATCTTTTTCCCCCGCCTGGTTTTACATTGTACTTTTTCTTGTCTGTGTACTAGGTTTAGTGTGTCAGTTATGCTAAATCATTGGGGAGAAAATGTGCAGAAAGATAAGTCCTACAGATTTCCCACAATAGCTGAAGTTTTTACTCCATGTACTGCGTGGAAAAGGAATCTCAATGTTCCAAATACCTGCCAGCTCTATAATAGACACTTCTCAAACCAAAAATAAGAGGCGCAACACAGGAAAGAAAAGTTTGTTCAAGACATGCTGCCCTTCTGTTCGTCCCGTCAATGGTTTCACCTGGAAGATCCACAAAAATAGTCAAAGAGGGAGAATTGGAGCCTTTCTGTGCTGCCTAAATTACACCAAAAACAAGATCATCAACAACCTGCCAATCACGCTTGACATCCAAATGACTGCAGGCCAGCAGTCTATTTATTTAGGTGATGACTAGGAAAAAAACAATCAGAAGTGTTGTTTGGGAGGCTTGCATCAGCAAATGACATGTAACAATGGTGACATCTAATTTATAGCTCAAGGAGCGCGTACAAGGAAATAAACAGGCACGCCTGATCCGCCCGTCCCTCTCAATTTGCCTCCACCACGGTCCGTTGCCTTTTACATGCAGGGGCGAAAGGAAAATAGAAAAAGTTGAGAGTAAACACTTTGGGCTGATGTCTTATTTACAGGTCCAAGACTCCAACTTCAGTTTACTTCTCCAGGCGCACATCTTTGAAACTGAAAAAACCCTCCTTTAACACAAGCACACAAACACACCACAGCATAAAGGCATCAATAAAAAGCTTCCACCTGCGCGTACAGTTCAGAATGCTACAATGTATTGGGGGGATGTGAGGAAAGAGGAGTTTTCCTGATTGATCTCTGTTTTCCTTCTCTTTTCTCTTTCCTGACTTGAAGGCAAGACGTCAAAAGCTCCTTCTTTCCAGGGCACTGAAACTTTGAACCTAACCGTGCCCCCGTACAGGGGGGTTTGTGAGCTCCACTTCCATGATCTCGCTAACTGCCACATGTTATCTTGGCATCGCGGCGGTGACGCCTCCAGGTAACAAGGAGATTAGAAGCAGTCGGAGGCCCATCTACAATACAGCAGCTAAGCTTTAGCAAAAGGGGGTCTTTAAATATTTAAGGTATGAGCAGGATCACACGTTGCATTTCTGGCAAGAGACGGGAACAAAGAATACAAATCTTTCCCTTGGAAATCATTTACATTTCATTGCCGAAGCTCTGTTCTGAGACTGATGTAATTTGGGAGTGTTGAATTTAAGTTGCTGGTAGCAAAACTGTATGCAAACTTTACCTGACGTGCAGCAAATTCTGCTTTTTCTTAAGCAAGACTAACTTTTTTATCAAGCTAGTGCATCAAACAGAGTAGCAACCATATAAAAAAAAGTCTGCAGGCGAAAAAAATAAGCAAACAACACGTGGTGTAAGAAGGCAATCTTCTTCGGCCTCTTGTCAAAGCCAATTACAGTTCTCAGGTAATGACCCTATTTGCATTGTAAACCAGGCCCATGTGCAGGAGGGCTAATGGGGCCACTACCTGAGGTGATTAATTGAAAGTGACATTAGCTGAACTCGCCTCTCCTGTTTTTTCCTCCGTGCACATCCCTCTGAAGAATCATCTCATCATATTTTAATGTCACGCTGCAACTCTAAACAGCGAGGTCAAGTCTTTTCAAACTTTGACGTTTGTTGAGTGACTGGGAGGGATGCTTTGTTGTACACAAAATAAAACACACAGAAACTTGATTGTGTACGTGACATCATTTTTAAACATTATGAATTAGAAAATTTGGCGAGAAACTTTACACACTAATAGCTTAGAATCAATTGCAATAAATTGTGTCTTCTCTTGGACTGAGTGAGCAGAAAACTGTGCACAGGTGATGACGTGTATCATATGATTGCTTTGAATGAGTCAAAACAATATTTTAAGGAATCAAAACGAACAACCACAATTACAGCAGCTGGATCATGTCTGCTATCATGGATCCTGTGGATTGAAGAGGGGTGGGGGGAGAACAATGACATTTTCACATTCACTTCACAAAAACGTGTTAATGTTCCACCCAAATAAATAAATCAATTTTACCCTCTTTTGTTCTGTTAAAATAGTCATCATAAAAAATGATCTGATCAGCATACACTTTCTATTTCTTTTGTCAGTAAAACTCACAAAAGGTCAATGAAATAACTAGAAAGTGCAACTGTTAAATGTCTTAATCAACTAATGAAACAACGACATAACGTTTGAATTTCAGTTCACTAGAATTGTTTTAAACAAACCAATTAATTATTGGCCATGACCAAAAGGGTGGAACCTTTAACTCTGAGGTAATAACAGCAATCAAGGGGTTTCTGTTAATGTTGTATTCAAGACCAGTCTTGGTTTTGAGACTGGTCTCAAGACCAAGACTACTTTTTGATGGTCTTGGTCTTGTCTCGGACTCGCAGTGTTGTAGTCAAGACCACCTAACCCAAGGTCAAGACCAAGACCTCAAGTCTTGGAGCTCAATCTTTTCACTGATTATCTGTCTTATACTATACTGTCACGACATAGTGACAGTTTTAACAAATGTGTAAAAAAAAAAAACATATGTAACTTTTATAAAATATTTTTTATAAAAGTTACATACTGCAACTTGCTTCTGAATGAATGTATCAGCTTTTATACATTTTCAAAGCTACATAAAGAAATCAGACATTCAGTGGTTTTTGAACAATTTTCATGTCATGTGACCCACTGACACAAAACTCCTTAAACTACTCTACTAGACCTGACAGACGAAGCACCCTAATTTATTTCTCATTTTAAAGCATTTTCTAATTTTACATTATTTTTTGTTCAAAAATCATGATTTTTTGCTCAATAACTATTAGAAAATGCTTGAAAATGAGAAATAAATGATGGTGTCTTTTGTCAGGTCTATTAGAGTAGTTTAACATTAGTTTTGTGTCAGTGGGTCACATGATGTAAAATATATTAAATTCGTTTCTGAAGAGTGTTCAGTTCAGTAATTTGTTGACGGTCCCTAACCGAACCATTATGTCCATCCACCCACCCAACTGTCCATTCATCCATCCGTCCGTCCGTCCACCCACCCACCCAACTGTCCATCCACCCACCCAACTGTCCGTCCATCCGTCCGTCCATTCATCCATCCGTCTGTCCGTCAGTCCCTCCACCCACCCAACTGTCCATTCATCCATCCGTCCGTCCACCCACCCAACTGTCCGTCCGTCCGTCTGTCCATCCATCCATCCATCCATCCATCCATTCGAACCAGTTACAACTGCACTTTGGGTCAGAATATATTTGCTAGCAATAAGCAGTCTAAAACATGACTTAATCACTTAATAAATAGCTTTTGTTTCTCATTTCAAATTGTTTCTGAACTGTTCGTGCTATGCTGGAGCCTCAGTTCTCAACCGCGGTGAAGTTAGTTTTACGTTGGACATTCGAGCTCCATGGCTTCAGCGGTGTGTTCCTCTCGTTTGATCCGAAGCAGACAGTTTGATTTCGGTCAGCTGCACTCAGCCTGCTCCTCCTCCAAGACGGACGGATGGACGGACAGTTGGGTGGGTGGATGGATGGACGGACTGACTGATGGATGGACAGTTGGGTGGGTGGATGGATGGGCAGTTGGGTGGGTGGAAGGAAAGGAGGATGGATGGATGGATGGATGGATGGATGGATGGATGGATACTAATTTGTCCATGTCTGTATATCACATTTTTTTATCTAAAAGACATTCATTTTCTATTTAAAGAGTATTGCTCCCAATCGGAGCTTCAAGAAGGGAAGAATAAAGAGATGTGGCTAAACAGAAGAGCAGGCCACAGCCGCACTTTAATTTATTTAAAAACTCTAAAAGAAATGACCTTGTGATCAGAGAAGTGCAGACTTTCTTCCCAGACAGAAAACAGAAACAATGAAGCGGCCCTAATTGTGACATTACAATCCGGCACACAGCAAGCTATCAGAGGGGGATTGATTAGACGAGTAGAAACATGGAAGACTTTGTGAAAAGGTCATTGCGCACTCCACCTGAAATTTTATTTCTAAATTTGTAGAAATAGAACAAAGTACAAAAGAGAAGGAAAAAATACAACTCCTGCGTGATTACAGACTTTAAAGACAGCAATATTTTTTCCAAACGCATTAGTGAAATAAGACGGCAATTTCCTGAGGTCAGGGTGAATCCAGGCGTCAAACGATGAGGCAAAATAAGAAGATTCTTTTCTCTGCCTCTCTAGCAGATGAGCTGCCATGAAGGTTAATTGAGAGGTTAATGGGAGGTAATGTTGGCTAAAGGTCAGACGTCTGTCCCACCCAGCAGGAGGTTCATGCTCCCTGAGGACCTCACTGAATGTTGTTGGCTACGTACCCATGTTGACGCTGTCCCCATGTTAGAACTCTTAGAGGACAGGAAGGAGACACCATGTTGTGAGACCAACCACTTTTAAATATACACATGTTCATTCCAATTGATATGAATGTCAAGAAAACTCAAAAATATGATCATAACCATGACATGGTTGCAGAATGGCATAAACAGTAGTATATTTTAAACTAATTATTTGTTCCAAACCCAGAGCTCACCGTTTTTTGCAAAAAGACCTGTCCAAACACCCCCATGTGTCATGAGCAACAAACTCCTGTAGCTCTTTGTGCCAAAAAAATATGGTTGGAATGTGTGTAAACAGAACACGATTGATCTAGCTAATGCATTTTGGAATAGGAATGCCAAATAAATATTTTTTGACACAGTAAATTATGTTCAGTACCAACAAGTCAGCATTACAAAAAAATAAAAAGTACTCCCCACTGTAATACATGGCGGTGGAAGTGTTATGGTTTGGAGCTGGCTCCTTACCCCACCGAGTCTGTAGTTTGCAGACACTGTTGCAACTGAAGTATTATTCTTTATTATGTGAAATAAAGTCTAAAGATAAAGTACGATCATGTGTTGATGCTGGACTCAAGGTGGAGACTCCAACAGGATAATTATCACTTAAAAATCAAAGTGCAAGCTTGTGAGAACAAACCGTTTTCCACAAACCATCACTATAAAAACACTTTATTTTAGCCTCAGCTACTGTTCGTTTTTTTAAATGATTGTTGATAATTTGGACTAAAGCTGCAAGAAAAAGTAAAACATTTCTATTTTGATAAATGTAATGACAAACTGCATGTGTATATTTCCAATATTAAAAAGCTACAACTGCTGCAGTACATATTTTGT
This sequence comes from Nematolebias whitei, assembly GCF_014905685.2. Lineage (NCBI taxonomy): Eukaryota > Metazoa > Chordata > Actinopteri > Cyprinodontiformes > Rivulidae > Nematolebias > Nematolebias whitei. The sequence continues at coordinate 8,747,219 of NC_056519.1, read as the reverse complement.
TACTTTTTTTTAAGAGCTACATGACGGACTTGAAGCTAAACTACGGTACTTAAAACAGCTTCAAATGTAAAATGTTTACATTCTAATCAAATTCAATTCAATTCAAAAATACTTTATTAATCCCAAAGGGAAAATAATTGTTGTTGTAGCTGCCGACCTATCTCACTACATAGCTCATCTTGATTTCATTAGAGTTGTTACAGATGCTTTGTGCAGGAAGGAACTCTTGTAGCGGTCTGTCCCACAGTGGACCTGAAGAATGTGGCTGCAGATGTCGATCCATCCACCCAGACCCAGCAGACCTCTCGGTCCTCTTGGGCAGCAGCACTGCCTGAATGCTGGACAGAACTCCTCCCCAAGCGATGGCCATTTCTCCCAGTAGCCTGCCGAGCCTCTAATCACGTCTCCCACTACCTCCAAGATCTCAGCAGTCTGGCAGTCAAGCAACCCTCCAGGTAGACGGTAATGCATCCAAGGCACCTCCTTTTCAACTCATTTGGGATTTGGGACTGTAGTTTAGGTATTACTTGAGCTTTTGAGATGTTAATCAGAAGCTCCCAGTTGAAGAAAACCACTTTGTTGTCATGGTTACGCATCATAACAAATGTCCAAAAGTAAAAAAAAAAAGGTTTCAGGAAAAATCCTTCCAGTGGCACAGCATCAAATTAAGAAATAATTTGGAAAAGGAGGTCGTTGGTACACAAATGAAATATCAAACATAAACATGGGCATGAATGGTAAAATAAGAAGCAAAACAGTTTTTTTTTAAACTTTTATTTTAAAAAGACGGTTTTCTTTGAGATTCTATATATTGTGCAAAACTAATAAACTGAGCTGTGAACTCACGGTAAGCAGTTACGCAGAAGATAAAACAAGTAAACAAAAATAAAAACAACAAAGTAAAAGTAGACATTTACTATATTTCTCCTGTAATATAAAATCTTCACATTTTCTACATTCTTGACAGTCTTGGACACACTTGTGGTTTGAGCTAATCATAAACATGAAAATGAGGTTTACTTTATGCAGATTATCTCTTAAAGAGGCGTTTACTCAATGTCCTTGCAACATTGTGCTATTAGGACGGGCTGTGCATGACAGCACATTATCTTTGATGGAATTAGAAAGGAACTTTTTTTGCTACCATTTAGTAAGCAGTGCTAATGGGGGCACGTATTAAGTATCATCACTTCAACATCAAAGCGGTTCTCCAAGACAAGAAAATGACTCTGCTGGTGACTCACCATAAACTCAGCTTGAGATGCACAGAATTAAGGAACAGAAAATATGAAGACAACTGCTGTTTCCCTGCATTAGTTTACCAACTAAGCTTGACACTTTAAAATTATTTTCTTGGTATTATGAGTCACTGGGGTCTGATACCAAAAAGCTGCTAATATAGCAACTAGGGTCATCATTTTTTGGTCTTTTATCACCAATAGTGAAGAGAAATCGGTTCAATAAGTCATTTTTTACACAAAATGAAAGAAAAATACGTATACCTTAAGACAGAATCTCATAAGGCTACTACTGATGGTGACCAGAACATTTGCTCGAGTCTCCAGAATGTATTGCAACGGTGACCGTGTGTGTCAGTGTGTTTGCTACATCGCAGGGACCACTGAGGTCTTGCTCCTTGAGATCTGAACCGGTTCAAAAAATGTGTGTGGGCACGGTGTTTCAAATCCTTCTGGAATTTGTCATGGGTGTCAAAACCTGTCCCAAGAGTGAGAGCTGTATTTTGACACTTGCACAGAGCTCTCCTCTGACAGAAAACATGTCCAGATCTAAAATAAACCGCACTAATGAAAAAAAATGAATAAATAAAAATGGTCCAATGTTATTTCTAAACTGTATAATGATTCCAATAAATTCTAATTATGATTGCAGCCGGCAACGTAGGTACAAAGCTGGCCGAGGTTGGTATGATGTGGGCAGAGGTGGTCAATGGAATAATGTCCACAGCCTAGAATACAATTGTACAAACAGTGGACACAAAATGTGGGGATTTAAAAAAAAAAAAACGATCACTCGGTTACAAACATCGAAGACTGAAAATAAAAATCTGTATTTTCTCTCAATTTTGAGTCAAGTTTGAGCCAACATCTACTCTTGGAGCAGTCAGAGCCTTGTGAGATGTTGTCCAGCTGTAAAACAATTCCATTGATAAGTAATGGAAACGATAAGCTGCACACAGACATTTTAATACAAAACGTCCAGTTTTACAATAAAAATGTGACTTCATTTCCAGTAAAACAAAGTCTAACGACGATAGCAAACCAGGGAATGTGAGATGAAATACTTTGGAGATTTCAAACCAACTTGGCACTACAGTTTTACAAACCACTATGAGCTCTTCAATTTTGTGCAGTTCTATTGTGCAAAAGGAAATTTAAATAAACGATAATCCTAAGAAAAGCCTTATCAGTTTACACCAGACAACACTGTTATCTCGACGGTTATTCGATGCACTGAACTCTTAAAAACTTTGTCTAATCTGCCCCAGAGTGCTACAGTAGATGTGTAAATGGAAGCCTGTTTTACAGAACTACAGAGTAATGGTTGCATTAGCCATCACAAACCTGTTACAGTGTTGTACAGTACTGAGAATGCAACCTGAATTATTGCATTGAAAAGCTAATATATTGGAATGTTTGTTCAAGATGACTAAAAGAAGAAAATGAGATGCATTTAAACAACAATTCTGATGCGAATACAAAAGCTTAAAGCAGTTTGTCATAATACTTTTTCTGGAAATGATGAAAATGTCATTTTCATTTTAGAAATGAACATTTCTTAACACGTAAGATTTAAGTGACATGTTGATAGATCTGGGTTTAATTCTAGTCTGCGCTGAGCTGATTTTGATAGAGAAGCCCAGTGTCAAAACACATAAGCATGCTGCAACCTGACATCTATCACTTTCACACACACACACACACACACACACACACACTTCCGTCGTTTGATGATTTCAAAGTGACTAAAGCAGAAGATTCCTTCAGTTTTTCCCCATGTTCAGGGTTAACGTCTTATCGTCAAGGAATTTTATGTGGGGAAGCAGATCCCGCAGCATTCCATACAGATTTCCAGGCAATCCGAGGACTCGCAGCAGGCGTCCATGATGCCGCAGTCCATGTCACAGGGGCAGTTGCAGTCGTCGCCCAAGTCGTCAGTACAGCAGCAGCAGCAGCAAGCCTCCGATGTGCACGCGCCACACGAAGCCTGGGCCACCACCATGTTGCAAAGTGTCAGGAACTCACAGAAAAGGCAGGCCAGGATGCAGTGAACGCAGCAGTCTGGGTCCAAGTCAAACCAGTCGTGGTGCCAAGTGAAGGACGTGAATAAAATAAGAACAAAAATAAACAAAACACACTAACAAATATACTTTTTCTTTATAAAGGGATCTTTAAATTGAATATTAATTTGATAAAAATAAAAGTGCAAAGTAAGAGACACATGCTGAAAACAGGAACAGCAATCCGAGGCTGAAGCGTGATGGCAAACTGGGGCGAGTTAAAGAAAATAGGAACATTTTTAAAACTGAATTCTTCCCATGCTGTTTTGATTAACAGCCTGTTAAATAATTGTGGCATTATCATGCAAAACTGCAAGGTTGATAAAACAAAGACGATTATCCGAGTCCAAAAGTCTCACCCTGACAAATAGGTGAATTAATGCCGGCGATGCTCACACCTCTGATTACCATTTAACCTCTACGCAGACCCTTCTTTGTGTTGCTGGATCAAGCTTTCAGTTTGTTTCTCCTTTGATTTACAAATGTGCCCATTAGGCTTCATAAATCTGATTCTCAGCAGCAAAATTAGCTACGTTTTAGAAAACAGTGCTGGTTTGAATACGCAACAGCATGGGAAAAAATGTAAATTTTAGTTCAAACTTTTACTCAGGATGTTAGTAATGTTAGAGTATTAGTAAGAGTATTAGTAATAAAATACATCAAACAAAATATATTACATCTAAACATTACTTTATGATAAAAGTTTTTAAATGTGATTTTCTTTAAAAAAAAAATAATAATCTGAGCATTGAGGAGTAAAGAAAGCCCCGATTGTGTTGAAATCTTTACCTCGCACTGTTACAGGTGCTAAGTAGACTACAGCAGCCAGAGACGCATCATCACCATCTATATTTTTAAAAAGTGGAACTACCGTATTTTATGGCGTATAAGTCGCAGCTTTTTTTGCATAGATTTGTCAGTCCTGCAACTTATACGTCGAAGCGACTTTTATAGATTGTTTGTTTTCCCCCCTCATATTCATAATGCAACTTTTGACTGACGCTTTAAATTTCGAAAAACAGCAATAGCGAGTCCTCCCGTGCCCGCTCGCTTCACTCAGCTGGTGCAGACGGAGGAACACTGGAGAGCTCATGGCTCCGGCCATGACGGACGGACGGACGGACGGACGGACCGTCCAAGGATGGACGGATGGACGGATGGATGAATGGATGGAGCCACCCCGCCCATGTGAAATTAAGCTGTTTTGACCATTAAAATGCATTTATTAAGGAAAAGTTAAACTGAGACGCACCTTTGCCATAATGTCGAGCAAATGATTGTTTTTAAGTGTTAATCTTGTTCATTTTCGAAGAACTGCAACAGCGAGTCCTCCCGTGCCCGCTCGCTTCACACAGTTGGTGCAGGCAGAGGAACGCTGGAGAGCTAGTGGCTCCGGCCGTGATGGATGGATGGCGCCGCCCAGGCAAAAGAAGCTGTTCTGCCCATTGAATAAACGCATAATAAACACAACAGGTCAGTGGTGACGCACAATAAATGAGACTTATTTGCTGAAGCGACTTATATATAAATATATATATATATATATATATATATTTTGTTGTTGTTGTTGTTGTTGTTTTTTTCTCTCCATGATACTTTTTTGAACAGATGCGACTTATACTCTGGGGTGACTTATACGCCAGAAAATACGGTACTACAATAATTTCTGTTGTGTTTTAAATTGCCCAGAGAGCAGAAAGACGGCAGGATTCAAATGAGAAAATGAATTTGATTTCCTTCATCTCATCCACATCTGTTTTGATAAAAATTAACCATCAAAGCACAAACTGAAGGGATGGAAAGTTGTCACATTTCACAATAAAGGCATAAAAACAAATAAATATGATGTGTGAACAAGTCTCCCCGCTTCAGAACCTCTGTTGTTGTATTCATATTTTTCAGTGCATGAACTCGCCTCACACTCCTCGCAGCTGTCTCGTTTTTGATCAGAGTCCAGAGCTGCTTTGGACGGTTAAAAAGACACGATGTGGATGGATGCAGAAAAATAGCATTACAAACAGGGGCGCATTTGCATAACTTTCATCAGCCCATCTCCAGCTATCAGAAGGAGTCTGTTGCTGATTGGGTTAGAAGGAAAGCAAAAAGGTGGAGAGTGTGGAGGACTGAATGTGAAGGCGAACTGAGGCCCTCTGAACACTCATGTTTGATTAATCAAAGTAGAGGGGAGGATTTTTTTTTTTCTTTTCTCCCTAATTTTGCAGTGCTGACGGCTGCAGAGCTGACCAGAAGCACCGGCTGATACAAACAAGATAGCGAAGAGGAATATGAAACGGGCAAGCGTGTGTGAAGTTTGAATGCATCTTATTATCCTTATCTGAGGCCAGGCAGTGATGGAAGATGCATGAGAATATATCCCACACTGTTGAACATCAAGAGTGGATATGCAAACTGGTGCAACAATGCCACATTTTACAATTTACTCGGATCCGACGCAGAGTGCTGCCTCGAAAAGCCAGCGAGTGAACGTGGACACAGCTGCATGCACAAAACCTGAAAGTTCAGCCTAACAAACTCTGAAGGACCCACAGGGTATAGCCATGCCAGCTTTGAGAATGTAACAGCAGAATGCGAATGTGATACAAACACAGTACATAGGCAATAAGCAGTGGCCAGCCATCTCAGCTATTCACTTGGATGTATAATTCAGCACCAGCGATTAGTCTGGTTCTTACAGAAGCCAGGGTGGAAAAGGGGAAAGAGAGAGGGGGGTCGTATATTGTACACAAGAGAGCTGGGCGCAAGGCACATCTCTATGAAAACACAGCAAGACGGACAGAAAGGCAGAGTGAAACCAAGCAAAGGACAGACGGAGCAGAGAAGACTGACAACGCTCCTGTTTAATGTCAACGTGCAGAAATGAAGCCCAGAGTTTGCCTGGGCCAAAAGCAGCGTCCGGCGCCTCTGAGGAAATACTATGAGACATCTGGAAAGCCAACATCAAAAAAAGGGAGGGGAGAGGCTTGACACAAAACAAGCTGGAAGGGCCTCAGAGCAGCAAGCTGTGCAAAACATTCAAACTCACAAAAAAAGAGAGAGTGGGCAAAATGGCTAGACTGATCAGACAAAGCCTTGGTGGCCACTGGAGAGCACACGTGGGTAAAGAGCACAGAGGATATGGGATGGATTGTGAAGGTCCACCACATGCAACTTAAAAGCAGCTCTGTTTATAATGCATGACTGAAGGAACAGTAAAAAATCACGAGGAGTGGAGCTCAAAAAACATGGCTAAGAAAACAGCAAAGACAGGGATTTAAAACTGCACTCAAAGCAAAGAAAGGAATAAATCTTTAAATGAGGCTAAAGCTGCTTGGAAACCTAAACTGATTACACACAAACAAACCAAAACAAAAAAAAAAATTAGCTAGCTAGAGCTGAGACAGCCCACCCTGATGCAGCGTGGTAAATTACCCCTTCAGTATTATCGCACATTGACTTCGGTGCCAGCAGCGCGTGCCAAGAAACACAGAAAGCAAGAGATTCCCCAGGAGCTAGCATCTACTAGCTCACGCCTTTTATATCCCGTGTTCAGAGGGCTGTTTAGGAGGCTAATTTCACAGGCAAACAGATTATGTTAATCCATGTAAACATTCAAACACAACAGCTTGGCTGGTTTCCAGGGGGAAATAAATAGCTGAGAACGAGCATATTGATTCTGAAAGCTCACACGTCTTCAAATAAGCACACAAAAACAGCCATAATGAGACTTGTTGAGCGGCTGCAGTTGTTTTTCTGCACCAATTAGGATGTTACGAACTTGACAACTCTGAAATAACTCTGAGTGCTTTCTAGCTTTACCCTCAAAGTGTTGTAGATGTGTGAGCATATTTAGTTTATGTGAAAACGGCTTGATGCGTATTTCCAGCACATAGGCCACAATTTTCCCTCATTCAAAATTACAGTATGTCCTCATTTATGCTAACATGGAGTTGGGCAATTAGATAAAACATAAAAAAAGACTTTGCTTCAAAAATACATTCAAATAAATAATAATCGCTAATCTGCTTTAAAGAAATATGCTTTAACTCATATTGCGTGGAAGAGGTAAAGAGAGCTCAGTGCATAAACACACACATATGAGCATGAAGTGGAGAAGCTGGAGGACAGAGGCGACGGGGCCCTATTAATGAGGGCCAAGGTGTTGCTGACGGGATGTAGGAAGAGCCAAAAAAGGCCCAGAGAGGTGTGAGGGGCCGTGAGGGGCCTGGCGAAGGTTGGCCACGACTTATAATAGGCACCCCGTGCTCTCAGGCCTCGTTAGACGGTCGCACCTATCTCCCCAACGGAAAAGGAGCGGCCAGCCGCCTTCATTACTGCGCTCACCTCGGCCTTGCACCTGACAAAGTGACGGCTTCCCTGCATGGCAAACGGACCCTCTGACTTATTGTTAAGGAAAATAAAAGCCACAGGAGAGAGATAAGATGTCATTTGCTTGACGGGAGTGATAAATACGAGAGGTCATGCACCGTCATCATTAAAAGGTGAGAGATGGTAAGAATTTATTATCAATATTATATGGAGGGCTTGGTTCATGAGCATCCAAAGAATAACTCCATTTGGTTTAATGCTGTTCACATTTCACTGAACTACAGACTACTTTATAGTACCTTTTTAGCCCTTATCTTGAGTTAGACTAAACGTTTACAATTTTACATTTGAAAATGTGTTTATTTTACACAATTGAGAAGTTCTTGTTTGTCAGTGAGTTACTGATTGGGCTCGTTTTATTTGAGGATCATTGTGCAAAAAGAAGAATATATTTTAAAATTCATTAAAAGAATACAATCAGAAGTACATTGTGTTTAAAAAGCGCTTTGGAAGTTTCTGACCACATTTTTATAATTTTTAAAAAAAACTGCTTTGGGGCTTTTTTTTGATTAAGTCCTGCAGTTGAAACTGACCCTGACACAGGTAAAATTAATTTATGATCATTAGAAGAAGTTGAGACAAAGATAAGAAGTATGCCAGCGATAAGAAGTTAGAGAAGTTAGTATGCGTGTGAGCAGTTTTGCGCTTATATAAAAAAAATTTTGATGTGGGGATACTCACCCTCTGGTAAAGGAGGTTTCTGTGAGCCCATCGAGCTGCCTTTGCTACGTCTGCTGCCATCACTGTTGACTGACAAGCTGGACCTCAGCTTCCTCTGCACCCTGTGCGACACGGGCGTGGACGGCTGCCTCCTGGGCTGCTCTGTCATAGGCGCAGTCGCCGCTGCGCTTGTTCCAGGCCCTGACCCGCTCGCAGTCCTCGTACTGACGTTGGCACCACAGGTGCACGTCCGCATGGGCTCAGGGCCTCCAAAACCAGGGTTGATGCCATTGCCGTTACTCACTGTGGGTGTGCCCGTGCTGCCGTGGTGAAAGCCATTTGGGTCCTTGGCAACGTCTCCATTGGCCACTTCAGAGGACTTGAGATCAGACTCAGACTGCGGTTGGGCTGTTGAGGGGGAAAAAAGGAGAAAGTATATCATTTGCACTGCAATTTAATAAAATGTTTGAGCATATCACATTTCATTTCTAGTGCCATTATTTAAGGATTGGTAGATGAACTTCCTCTCTACAACTGTAGACTTCTTAGATAAAACACAGACAAAGAGTTGGAAAATAAAACAAACTAGAAATCCCAACTTGATTAAGCAAAAATACATTTTAATGAGCGCCGACAAAACACTACCAGAAAACCTCCGGAGGTAATCCAACTCCTGTCTCCTTGCACTTTTTTTTTTTTTTTCAAATTTACTTTTAATGTTCAACATTTTCAATGGAAAAAGCCAAATCCTTCTTCACAAATCATGATAGCATTTTCTAAAGAAAGATCACATGAACTGAGCGACTAATGTTTTAACCCGGAGTGTCAAAGAGAAGCAGACATGCAGCTCCATATATTTCAGTATCTGTAGCGAAACCAGACTTTTGTGGGAACAGTTCCTCTGTGAGTTGAGGCGGTCTGACTGTGACAAAGAAAACGAAAAAGGCAGACTGTGATAGTGTACAAATTTCTAAAATGGCTGCTGTCTGCAACTGTAATGATCTTTTTCCTCCTCTGAAAGCTCAGAGATGGCCCCTACTAGACTTTGAGTGTATGTGTGACAGCTACAGAAAATCAGGAGACAGCAACCTGTCTGATAAGGAAAAGACAGAAAGGATGTGATTGAGTAAAGGAGGTGGCATTTTACCGAGGGGAACACCTGCACATTCAGCTCTACTGGGAGTTCCTCCTGCATTACCTCTCTCTCCAAATCACAGTCTGTACATGTGCACACGCTGCCAGATTTTGTGAATAATTCATCTCTTTTTAAGTTTGTCTGAGTGAACCCTTAGTTATTTTTGTCTATATATGTCAATTTCACAACTTTAATTCAACTATATTAAACTGTATATTGAAAGCGTTGGGATTTGAGTAAAAAAAAAAAAAAACTTTTCCTAAATAAAGTGGATGGAAACGTGGAACTTAAAATGATGCCTGGTAATTTCTTTCCGTCTTTATTTGCTTTCTTTCAGCTCACCAACAAGTGCAATTACGGTTAACAAGAGAACGGAGTGTGAGAATGGGGCCTTGCAGTTTTTAACAACACATCACCCTGGGAGAGGCCGGACGTGAACGTGGATGTAAAACAAAGCAATTAAATACACACTGGGTTTTGCCTTCTCATTCGGGTTTCTGCATATTGCTTCAATAAACAAATATGGACTTTGGGGATCAGGATCCCATGCAATTTGAATTAAGACAACTGGGTAGCACACAATGGAATTCATTATGCAGTGATTTAAGGCAAGGTTGATGGATTTTCTTCTCCAAAAGACAAAAGCCTTACAGCCTGCCCACGACAATGTAGGGAGACTAAAGCTTACTAATAAGGAGACTCACAAGAGGTTACATCTGTTACTTTTTCACCATTTTTTATTTATGACCAATGTGTAATGTTTGCCTTTGTTTGTAGAGCACAACAGCAATAACAAGGTCAGAATCCAGGTTAGAAAGGGGCTAAGATTTTGTTGATTCCAAACAAAACACAAGTAGCAAATGAATATTAATGAATGTTTGTCCTTTTATTCCCCAAATTCTTCTTCTGTTAGTTTTAGCCAAATGAAGGTGTCTTGTTTGGGAATGCCAGGGCTGCACCTCTGTTTTATTGCAGATGGTGTGGTGCTGGTGGCATCTTTAAGACCTGACCTTCGAATGTAATAGAGTGGTTCACAGCTGAGTGTGAAACAGCCAGGATGAAGGTCAACTCCTCAAAATCTGGAGCCAAGGTTCTCAACAGGAAAAAGATGGAAGTCTCCCTCCAAGTTTGGGAAAGTTTCTCCCTTCAGTAGAAGAGTTTAAGTACCTTGGTGTCTGGTTCATGGGCAAATCGTAGAATACAGTAAGGGGTGGACAGACAGATTGGGGTTTTGTCTGCAGTAACGAAGAAATTGATCTGGTCTATGGTGGTAGTGAAGTAAAACTGTCAATCTGGTTCCTCGACATTCCAACCCTCACCTATGACCATTGAGATAACATCATGACCAGATTTAGATACATTGAAGAGCTCCTTCATGCTGGAGGAGCTTGAAGTAGAGCTGCTGCACCTTCACCACAAAATAAGTCAACTGACGTGGTTAAGGTCTCTAAGATGCCTCCTGGACATCTCCTTTTGGAGGTTTTTCAGGCATGTCCCACTGGGATAAAACCCTAAGGATAATCTAAAACTTGCTAGAGAAATTAAAAGGCACATCTGTTTTGACCTGGATGCCTTGGACTCAACCAGGATGAGCTGAAAGTGACAACAGGAATCGGAATGACTGGATTTCCAATCCAGAGCTGCTGCATAAGTAAACTGATCCTGAACAAACTGTGCTTCCAATCACAATGTAGACGTTGAATTATTTTAAAGTTACTTTAGCACCATGTGCAAATGGGATCACCTAGCTGGTTCAAAAACTGTTTCAAGCAAGACATATATGCTTTTGTTACGTTTTATATATTCCACTTTAAAATTTTGAACAAACCGTGTCCATGTGACAAGACACTGCTAAAACAGCCTCAAGATACAGTTTAAAATATCTTCTTTGCCATGCTGTCTTTTATGAGTAGACAAAACCTTAGCGCATCTCTTAAATCTAGTATATTTTCTGTGGTTGAATGATTTTTGTCAATGTTTCAAGGATTGCAGAAAATAATTATTGAAACATTTCTACTGAAAATAGTAAGACTTAAAAATGAGTGTAAAAGTACAATGATTGTTTAAAGAAAAAACTTGATAGACCTTTTAGGAAAGCACTTTAAAGAAATGTTGGCTCTTGAAGTAAAATATATATATTATATATATAAATGAGTGGCAGCTGGTGGTTTTTGCACACCACAGTAATGTACATAGTTGGAAAGACAAATACTGATTAAATATCTTTAAAGACTAATGAACTACAATCTATACACACAGTGCAACTCTGTAAATATTACAGAATTGTCAGCGCAAAACTCAGCAAACTTTTCTAAGTCCCTTAAACAGTCCCTTAAATAAATATAAAATAAAATAAAATAAAAATATCCCACACAGCATTTCAACAAGCATAATTACGTTTACTTTTCTCACTTTGGTTAAGTTGACCAGACACGTAGATCCTTGCATACAAACACACATCCATGCAATTTTTTTTTTAATTTAAAAAAGAAATAAAAAGAAAAAAAATGGGGCTAAAGTTGACCGCGAGGCATAATTACCTTTCCTTTTGAGGAAGCTGAGCCTTCCAATTTACAAAAGTATAAATACTTATTAAGAAACCACCATGTGAAAATCAAGAGTACATTTGCGGTGAGTTGGGTTTTACTGCAAAGCCCCAAAACAGTGGCTGAACTCTGAAGAGCTTTGCACTCCGGTGGCAGGTCCAAGGATAGTCTTTACACAGTTGCAGTCTTTATTTTTAACCTGATGAGCCCGGCGACTGAGATAAATGGACACATTGGAGCAATATTCATAATCATTGATCATAATAATGATGATACTGTCAAAGATGGCAATGACGGACTTATACAGTCACCATGAGATAAATGAAGGCATAATGGGAAAAAAGCAGAATTACGGTAAAAACGGGAGAATTGTGCTACACACAGAAACTTTCACTGTGTATTTATTTTTTTTTAAAACTACTAGTCTGACCTACTAAATATGTTTTGTGAAGTTTACAAAAGAAAATACAACAAAATTAGCTAAATCCATCATTCATGCAGCACTATCAAACAGCCTTTGGGCACCAGTATATTAATAAACAAGAATTATTCACATTGTGGATGTAACTACAGTGATGTGCACATGTCTAGGACATCCTTCCTTTCTTTACACTTTACTCCAAAGAAGTTTGTTTTGTGACTTTTTTTAACTTTGACTTGATTAAATAGTTTAGTGGTTGTTTTTCTGTAGAGAAACTTAATGGGCCGTTTTTTTGTTGAGTACCTGATTTTCAGAGAAATGTTTTTTGGGTTTTTTTTGCATTCAATTCTGACCTAGGAAACGACAACATAGAAGGGCACCTAAACTCTGGTGTTTTGCCTACCCATAACAGAGAACCAATTTTAAACAGGCTCTTCATGCTGTCCCAAATACGCAATGTGCTCCCATTTCTTTATTTCATTTTTTTTTTAAGAAAAGACAGCACAATTTGATAGACGTAAAATATTTTATCTCAAAGTAGAGAATTCCCCAAGAGCAATTAACAGAAACTTGACAAACAGATGATCCACTAAAGGATGATAAATCTCAGTTTTGGTGTCAAACCTCAGCTGGATTTTCTCTATTCCTTAAAGATTTTATTTTTCAGACATAGTTGAAGTTGCTGCAAATAGTTTTTAGGCGTGACAATTTCTTCTATCCTTGTTCATAATTTTTAGGTGCACACTGCACAATATGCTGCTGTGAAAGCAAAAGCTGTCATTGTCAAAGAAAAAGCAGCTTGGGGACCTTTTGTCCAAGACCTTTTTAAAAATTACGAGGAACTAGACCTTCTAAAAGCAAAAGCATCAACAGTCTGGAGGTAGTTTAAAACTTTTTCAAAGTACTGTAAGTTTAGGATATTTTTCACGTTTGTGTGCAACATCCTTTACTTTGACATTCATTCTAAATTAGTTTTCTGGACGTTAGGATAACATTTTTTGGTGATGCTGTTTTTAAAGTAGTAACTTGAATCCATGTTTAGGCATAAAATTAACTTATAAAATACATACCCAAACTTGTTAAACACAGACATACTGCTAGTGCTGTTTCTAGTACAATCAGTATTAAAGTACAAAATATATATATATTACATTGTAATACCAGTGGGCGTTTAGAACCACACGCTTTTAGAAAAGCAAAGAAAACCAAAGGCACAAAAGCTACAAATTTCGGAGGAAAAGCTGGACATGCACACACAATGTACACATACGTGAGCTTCAAATTAGACTTGTAACTGCCCTATTTCCAGCACATCAACAACTGTTGAGAGTGTACATTTGTAGTTGAATAAAACATGGTATTCCCCTGCACACGCTGTCACACACATCACAGGGAAACTAGGGGGTGAGTGGTTCTTGACTGTCTAAGCAGCATCCCAATTTGGTCCCAGCTACTAGTAGCTGACAGCCTCAAATATCTGGGGAGCATTTTTAAAAGGCCAGTGTTTGATGGATTCATGAAGAACACACAAATATAATTGCCATTTGTCACCGAGTCTTCAGTGACTGCGCCACACAGGGACCACGCAGCAGAGCGCCTGTAGAAAGCAGGAGCTGCACTAGAGCTGTGCAGCAGATTGCTCTTTATGCAAAAGTGAGTATGCTGTATAAACACCTCTGTTTTTGTCACAGAAAATAGGTCCTACAGGAAAGAACTGGAAATTGCATCTAAAGGAGGAAAGATAAGGAGGCCCACTATAAGTCTTGCATACACACACACACACAGGTAGACTTAGGGCGAAATATATGCACGCATGCACGGACGCATACATGTCAACTGAAACAAAGCTGTATAAACAAGAATTCTAAAATAGTTGAGAACGTGAAAATATACCACAAAAAGGTCAAACAGGGCAGCATGGAGATTCTCATTTGCACACGACTACATCAAAAGTCGCAGGTAAGGCGTAGAGCAGATTGAACAATCACACCGGCACTGCGCTTCTAAAGCTCAGTCCTTTTTAATATTAATGCCCCTGAGACAGAGAGAAACGGGGAGAGGAGAGTCGAAAGGTGTTTGCTCAAGCTTATTAGAATGCCCATCTTAGACGGCATACAGTTATTCAAATGTCACATCAGGCCTTCCAAATAAAACACCACAATCCAGATCTTGTAGTCATCTCCTAATGGCCATTATTACACAATGCTATGAGTTTGTGAATGAACACTGAATAGAATATCTGAGCAGAGGAGCCACCTTTAGTGTTAGATATGAACCAAAGACGCAGCCCTGAAATGCTTATCCTACTAACAGTGTTTTGTTTATCTTTTATGCCTTGTATCAGAAAAAAAAAACATGTATATTTTCTGCTTGACTGGCCGTGTACCTGCATGATTGAAATGCTAATTTGTAAATGTGCAATGACCTAGCCAGACTCCTCTTACCACCCCCTCCCTCCACTTGCCGCCAAAACAGCCCGAGGTATCATCTCTCCTCCTAACAAACAGCATGTGGAAAAGCCCCTGCTTTTCAATCCAAAGGGATATATTTTCTCATTAGAAATTATACATCTTCCCCATTCGTATTTATAGACGCAAAACCAAGGGAATTATACTGCACAGAGAGTGAGGAGGACGCAGAGAGAGAGGAAAATAGTACAATGAATGTTATTACAAAAGGGCTCTGATTGTAATTTTCCTTGGGCATATCAAAGCCTCGTTTACCGTCTGACCTTCTAAACTCCATGACAAGGACTTTCTTTATTGTCAAAAAGAACTAGTTAGAAAACTACAGACAAGATCAACATTCAAGTGTCTCGTAACAATGAAAAAAAAAACATTATTACCATGTGATTAGTATCAATATAAAGGGAGAATGGGAGCAAATTGTCAGGCAGAAACCAAGAACTGGCATTTGATGGGAAAATTAGATTGTTACGGGTGCCTTGCAAAAGTCTACAGCGTTTACACAGACTGGATGGCAACCTGACACGGGCTAACAGAAATGTCACTCGTTTCAACAGATATTTTTTTTTAAATGTGACTCGGGACATCAAACAGCAATCCTTCTGCTGTCAGTTCATACACAGGCGCACAATGTTTTGTATTTATTCTAGATAAAACGTTGACGTGCAGATGATGATGACCGCTGAAAAAAAAAAGTTAAATTACCTGCTCTGATATTGGATCCTCATCAGCAGAAGTGACATGTGTGTAGCTGTGTGTGTATGTGGTCGCCTGCAACAGAACTCTATTAACTGTCTTCACCTGTCAAGGCTGATCATATTGTGCAGCATCTCATTTAAACAGGAAACATCACGTTTGTCTGCTTTTCGGCGCCACTCTGGGACAGTCTAGGGGATACTGCTCAACTGGTTTTAAGTGGTCACACACTTCTTTCCGTTTCATTTTTTTATTTTTTTATTCTGTCACATTCATTCAAATTTAACTTTTCCAACAGGCTGCAGGGGAAGTGACACTTTCTTTACTTTCACTACTGCTGCTGCCTGTGTGCAACGTAAAGGGAGGAAGCGTGTCGGGGCTTTACTAATTTCAAATTTTGCTGCTGATTAAGTGGAAAAAATAACCCCCTCGGACCTTGTTCTGCTTAATTACATCGAACACTAGCAAAGGCATCTTGAAAGACGAGAGCTTGATTTGACGAACTGAACCTCTCAGCACAAGTGGTAAGGTGTGTACTGGGAAAGGGTGGAGTGGGGAGAGGGGGTATGGCGGCAAAGCAGTGTGGGGTGTCATCAATTATTCTTTGATTTCTAAATGGAACATTTTCCAAGATTAATATGTTTGACTGCTATCTAAAAATCACAGACTCCAAATGAAATGCCATTTTCTTTCACTTGAATTACACTAAGGGGAAGTCATCCAGTCACCCCCTTCCCTCCTCCACCTCCTAAAAGCTACCCCCGCAGAAGTCTCTGGTCTCCACTGTTGTGTGGAATTTGGCATGGTGCTAATTTGAGCCCTACTTATCGTACACAAAGCAAAAAAAGCATGGAGCGTTTAAAGCCTTACAACTTGACTGCAGTGAGAGACACTAAACGGCGCTTCATTCTGTAACTCTACTCATTTCTGACATGAATTTGTCTGAGTCTGTTCCTGAATTAGGCTTTATCAAATTATTTTCATGCTCCTTCCCATCCAAAAGAAGCATAGTATCAAACCACCAATTGGAGAATTGCAGTATTTTTTGTACAGCTACACATCCTGCTTAGATTTAAGACTTTAAACAACTAGCTACCACAATTTCTAGAAAGATCAATTATGACGTGACTCAGAGCAGGCCTGGGGGAGCTGCCAGGCTTCGTACTCCAAAATCGCGCTCCACCCTCTCTTTTCTGACGACTCAAAACAAAATCAGAGCAACAGAGAGAGAGTGAGAGGAAGGAAAAGAAAACGGAGGAAAGGAGGGGAAAGGGTATTTTCAGTTTCAGTTACATCGATGACTCAAATATTCCAAAATCTCCTTCCAGGGAGGAAGCTTGCTTGTTTGAAATTCAATGGCAGGCGCGCAGACATGCACATGTGTAAAATAAGAAGGTATACGCATGTAGAACAGTAGACATGAACAAAACTTCACACCTGACTGAAATGGATCCTTAGAGGAAAACCAAAAATAAAACTTAAAAGAGGTACAGCTACTGATTTGTAAGAAGCCAAAATACCACTGAGGTCTGTCACCAGGTCAGAAAGAGGATAGGCAGTCTATCAAAATACCCCCACACCTAGTTCCTTTATTTGCTCAGCATCAATCTCAGCATTAACCCTCTGCTAATGGGACAGCTGTGGGTCAGTGCCTCACGTCTTAGAGTTGCCAATCAAGACCTTAAGCTGAGAGATCAGCCTTTGGGACAGAGGTGCTCGTCTGCCTCTGAGTGGCTTTTAAAACACAGAGACGCCTGTATTGATTTTAGCTCGAGCCTGAAAAGTGGGGGTGGAGGTGGTGGTTGTGTCATCAGCAAAGGCTGTGAGCGTCTGGACGGGAGCCAGCCCGTGGTCCCTGGTCACCCTTCACTGATCAAAAGGGCCTCAACCGAATGACCTACCAGGGAGGCACTGAACCTGCAAACACGAAGAGGGCAAGGAGTTGGAAGCTCGAGGGGTTCAGGGCTAGCAGGGGCGACATCAGCAGAGATCTCATAATAGAAAAGGGTTTTAACCTTAATGTTGGAGCCAAAACCCTGTTAGGGGCCCTGTAATACCCCCTGCGCCTCTGTCAATTGAACTAGTTGATTTTTCTTCTCTTCCTAACCCCCCTTCCTTTATTTCTGCACATAGCTGAAAGACACTGACATATATAGCTCTGGTTAGTGGGGTGGTAGGCAAAAGCCCACTAACCTAACCAAGGCTTAATGAATAAACAAACAAAAAGGCATACTGGTATTTTATATATATATATATATATAT
>NC_056519.1:8708337-8729250 GCF_014905685.2 Nematolebias whitei | reverse complement strand
TATATATATATATATATATATATATATATATACTATTTGAAAGCTTCTTCAACCCCTTCAGATATCTGCTGCACAAGAACTCTTAAAGCTCGCAGGTCAGTTGGTGTTAAAGTAAAGAAAATTGTTCTCAAATAAAATATAAAAATAAGTGAAACCCTCCTCCATAATCAAAACCCATGTGTGTACATTTTTATCTAATGTGCACTTAAAAGACTGCAGCCCATGAATTGAGGTATGCATATCTAATCAATTGGCTCAAGTGCTTTGGATATCTTACAAGAAAAAAAAAAAAAAAGTCTTGGGCACTTTGAGTAAAATATGCTAATTAACACACTTGAAATTTCCCATATGAAATCTATCTGCACCAAGACAATGAGAAAATAATTACAACAGAGGTAGAATTACAATGACCATTTTAATCAACCCCTACACTAGCATTTCACCCTATTTATACCGTTTTTGATTCCATGACCCACTGGCAAGTAATCACTTGAAAATTATGGTTTGGTTTATAATAGGTCTATGCTTTGGACACATTATTTCTGCAAAGACAGGGCTCCAGGGATTACAATAAAGATATGAATCTTGCAAAACAACAATCAGCATGCAGTGATGGAAGTAACTGGAAAAAAGACCCGGAGAAAAGCAAACTGACATAAGGTTAAAAGCCTTAAAATACTCCGGGCACTTTGTAAAAACCACACAAGGCAGCTGATTTAACAAAGAAAAAAAACAAATCAAAGCTTGTAATAAAAACAATGATAAAGACGCAAAAGTTAACTCTGCCAGACATTCAGAACAAAAAAAAAATTATAATAATTTTGTACACAAATCTTGATTTTTGACTTTCGAGTCATTTTTGGCAACATATGACCTTAACCTATTAAATAATTTCTTTTAAATTTAGTAAGGGTCACAAAATTCACTTCAAAAAGGTCAGCTCTCAGCATAGGTAATAAACCTGTACATCTGCACATGCCATCAAACAGTCAAATTGGAGATTCACACAAAGGCTAAACTAATGTCTTTATTTTAATATAAAGTGTTGTACTTTTCGACCCTCGTTTCTTACTAGTTTCACTTAGATAAGAAAAAAAAAACAGACCTACTCCTCAGAAGCTACTAAGGTCATCTCTATCAACCACAGAACACATTAAAGGAAAGAGTTTCACAATCTGGTAAATGACGTGATGATTAAACTCCTAAAACTAGTGCAAGGTGGAAGCAATTTATTCCGAGGTGGTAGATGAAGAGCGAAGACCCAGTGTGAAGGAGATACCGGCTGCTTGAAAATCCAGAACGATTATCCTGAGGAATGTGTGCCTCTCTTTTCGAAATACTTTTCCAAAGAGCCTAAGAATGGCAGATTTACAGAAGAACATCTCACCAATGAAGCCCTCTTTTTAAAATGTCTACATTGTACTTTTTTTTAGCAATCCTGGATTCAATCAGACTTTTGATCTCATTTTAATGATAGTTTGGCTTTTCCTTGCTCCACTTTAAGCTGTGTCCTATCACTGTGTTTACTACCCTTTCCTGCAAATGCATCCCAATTCCTCCAAGGCCCACTTTCATTATTGTGCAACCACTGCCATGTTTGAGTTCCAGTTTCAAACGGACCGAGTGATTCAACGGACAACTTGTCAAAACAAAGTTATCACAATCAGTGCAGTTATCAAAACATCATAAAGGGCTTCCTGTTGTTGAGAAAATTCCCTGTCCACATACAGTACACAAGCTTTAAATCAGACAGCAGTGGTGGGAAATAACACCATGAAGGCTGACGTGGGCAGACAGATGATTTCTTATTGATTTCCTGTTTCTGTTGAGAAGAGAGCCCTCAATAACCTCTTTAAGAATGTGGCAGCCCCCTAAACACAACAAAACTGGAGTGTGCCTTTGCGAGATTAAAGATATGAAGTGACTTTGATCACAACATTGCTGAAATTAAAGAAAATCGTATCTTTGTCCAGAAGTTTTATACAGCAAACTCTCCCTTCCATGCTACTACAGTAAACAAGTCACTGTTCTGTAATTAAACTTAATAGCAACAAGAGGGGAAAAAGTTTGAAAGGAGGTAAAGGGTACTCTAGAAAAGTTAATAACTTGGAAACAAAGAAGCTGTTGTCAAGAACGGTGTTAAATGAAAACACAGCCCTTACTACGGAAGCAATCAGCCTCCGTTAGCCCATGTTGACACATCTGAGTCCTCTTAGGAAAAATGAAACACACATACACAAAGCTTTTAGTCCATTTTACTTCAAAACCTGCAATCTATATCTTAGCATCAAGTGGAATTACTGTGCAACTAGATTTAATTAGAACTGCTAACTCAAGGAGTTCAAAGCTGAATGGCTGTTTAGCAGAACCTTGCTGTGCACTGCTTTGCATAAAACGTGATTAGTTCAGAGTTTTGACAAAGTTTCTCAAGTAAAAAGAAATAAATAATTGGAAAAATCCAGTCAGCTTGAGAAATAGGGGTTTAATTGATGGTAGGACACAACTATAAAGATGCTGCTCATGGGGGAAAAGAAGAGTAGGTAAAAGGATAGCTAGCGCCAAAACAACTAATCGGATTTCCCTACTTCCAAACCACAGGGCTGTGGGTTTGGAAAAAGTAGTAACAAGAAGTCCAAATGAGCCACGTTGTTACCTGACCTGATTGTGGTCTGAATGTCAGAATAAAAGAGTGAACTGCTTTCTAGAAATTATTTACCAGGAAGCAGAGAAGCTCCTATTTTTGTTGACCAAGTGACTCGTGGATTTACACTGTGACATAACAGCAACGTAGAGTGTATGATGCGGTATGATGTGTGTATCACCTGCCGTCTTTCATTCCTGCGTTTTAGACTAAAATTACCTCACGATGAGAAAAAAAACTGGGACCATTTTGGTCAAACCTTGAAAATAAAGTTACAACGTTGCCAGAAAAAATGTGAATGACTCTCAGCTACTACCGCACCAACTTTTAGCTCACCATCTGTAAAACTGACTGCGTTAAAGCTAGTTTTGTGTTTACTGAAATAGATTAGCTGTGGCGACCAGCTTGCTACAGATGCACATCCAGTGATTGCTACTTATTTTGTTAAAATTTGGCGACTGGTTAATGAGATACTTCGCCAACAGATGGACAAACATACACCGGCATAAAATTTACAGCCTGTTTTTCAGCGGCAGGTGATCATAATTTCAGCCATTTATATGTTCAATAACATTGCAACTTGCTGCAGTTAACTTAACCATAAGACATGGAAAAATGTTAATCATTTTAACATTTTCCGTTTAAACAACTCGTCGTTTATCACTATAAAGATGTCCCGCTGTCCGTCCAGTTTTCTCCCTGAACATTAAAACTTACTTCTTACAGGCTCGCAATAATTGGGCTTCTCCGTGGCCACGTGTCCATCAGCAGGTGGCTTCCTGGGAGACGGCTCTCTCTCTGATGATTCACCATCGCAAGCATCTAGAGTCACAAGACGTTAAATATTAATCAAAAAGTTCATCAACAAAACTGCATTATGACTAACAAGTGGGGCTTTGTTTGCATTTTATTATTTTATTTTACGCTACGACAACTCCACTTGGAACAACAGTTGCGAACATTCACTGCAGCATAAGTTCAAGTGGACAGAACCTTGGGGTCAAGTTGGCGTGCGCTCGGTCCGTTTTTGCCAGAAAAAACAATCTTACTGGCAAAACGGCTCAACATGGAGAGCGGGGTGGTTCAGGTGAAGGCCCTGCCAGAGCTCTGGATCTCATTTTCTCTCCTTTCTGCTCCCGGGTATGCTCGAGCTGCCAAAATTCTTTTCCTGCCATAAAGGCTGCATTCATCTAAATTGGAAAAAGTATGTGGGCAAAAAGCAAAAAAATAAAAACACTCTGGGTGATAGCGAAGACAAGACAGGAGGCACTAGTCTCTCCGAGTCCTGTCTACTGGCTTCTTGACTTCAAACCTCCGCTTTCTAATACCCCATTTACAAAGACTTTATTCACTGGTTTGGTGCCAGGAGTCCACAGCTTTCTCAGGGCCTGAAACGGTTCAGTTAAATGCTTTAGTGTGAACATGCTGAGCTCCTACAGAAAAACAACAGCAGAGTTGAATATCTTTGTACAGCAGCAACTCTGAGTGTAAGCACTGACCGATGAAGAGGAGTGCAAAGGTGCACAAGTTCTAGATAGAAATTGGGACATTTCAGATTGGAGCTGACGTCTGAATATTTCGATCTCTTCTCAGAACATCCGCAATCTTCTGAAAGAGTCTCAACTAAACATCCAGCCCAACCAAAAATAAAAATAAATTCACAATCCGACAGCCTGTGTGATTTTCTTACTTTGTCCTACTTTGCTATTTTTTTGACGGCGCAGTAATGATGCTCGGTTAACGGTTCATTGCTTGTTTGAAGAAAAATGAAAAGCGGGTGTGAGGGTAAGCTTATTTTACATGTGATAATCTTAGGGGCAACTGGAAAGTTAATTAAAAACTATAATTGGCTGTGGTTGCTGTTAATAGTCATGAGGGTGTTTCTTCAGACTTTATTGGGGTGGGGGTGACGCACAAACATTATCAAGACTAAAACACAGATTCTGATGAAGTTGCATGAATAAATTTTAAAAATAACATAAGAAAATTGGCAGATTGTCCCGAGCAGGCTGATAAGCGCATTCTATTAGTCTTTTTTTTTTTTTCAGTGTAAAGTTATTATTTTTAAGTTGTACAGTACAATCAAACTGAGTCGAAGGAATAATATATTTATAGCACAGCTTTATTAGCTGTACACCGGCAGCATGAAGAAGAAAAAACACACATAAGAGAGAACTTTGTGCAAAAACAGGCACTTCTTTCACACATTTTGACTTGCCAACCACAGAAAAAATATCTGTGAACAAATGCAACACCTCTTTTGGGTGTTTCTTTTTTTTAATCACTGCAACTTCATGAAATATACATTAAACCTTGAAGAACCACCTCTGGGACCCCCCTGCAATCGACTTTAACCTACATTTAACTGATATATAACTAAAGCCACTGATTAATGGCCTGTCCTGTGCGCTCTTACCGTGTGACACTGACAGCAGGGGACTTGTCTCTTGCCGGGGGGCCTTCTCTGGCCCGTCTGACGGATGGACAGTCTCCTTGGACATGAGACAGTCGTGTCTTCCTCACGGCAGAAGTAGTAGTTCCTCCCTTTTGTTTTCCTCAGCCTTCAGCGCTGAAAAAAAAAAAAATCAAAACGTCTCATTTCCAGACACAAACGAGTAGCAAAACTGGAGAAAAGAAGTGACGTCGAGTGGAAATTTCCCTTCACGCGCAGTCTAAACTTGCTTTGAAAGTGGCTCGCGCGACGTCAGTTAGCTTAAAAAAAATGAAAAGAAACGAGCGCGTGCGATGTATCATTTTAAGCTAGCAGTTGTTTTGTTTATGACGCAGAACTTACCTTTCAAACATGTCAACTCCCTTCAAATCTCGCACTTTGCCATCCCCCTTTTTTTTTATCCCCCTCACACGTAAAAAGTTAACTACGAGGAAAAAAGTAACTCAGCGTCCAGCAGTTCGTCAACTCAAAGTTGATAGAAAGTTGCGGTTTTACTTCTTCCAGCTGTTTTTTGGGCACGAAGACGTCGAAAACATGATCCTTCTCGACGCCTTCCACGCTCAGTGGCGGCAGTTTAGTCAGGACGCTGAAACTTTTTCATCATATCCGGATTCCTCTCTCCTCTCCCTCCGTTTCCCTGTCGGCGGACAGTTAAACGAAGCCCTCCTTGAGGAGATTTTCAGCTCAAAAAATTATTAAAGGGCTGGTCGAAGAAATGTATATAGCTACTGGAGTTTTTTTTTCAGTTAGGTTTTTGCAGGTACTCTGTTCCTGCATAAGAAAAAATAAAAAAAGCCACAAACATAAAAAATTAATTTAAAACAAAAAGGGGGGGGGGGGGGTTCAGTGAGCTCTTAAAACAGGGCTGTTCAACTGGCAACCCGCGAGCCATTTCCGGTCCGCGGGGGCCATTTCCGGTCCACGGGTGACTTCAATCAAGCCCAGAATCCACCCCCAAACATATATATATTGTCCTTGCTGGAATTTTCCTTCCATGACGTGTCAAAGGTTTTAAGTACGGAAGATTTCTGGACTGCAAGCATAACAGTTCATCGTCTAGACCCTTCTAGTATGAAGTCGTGCTGTTGTAACAGAAACAGTAAGCAAGCTGTCTTACTGACATATGCAAGGCCTTATCTCAAGAAAAACATAATCCTGATGGGAGCACATGTTTTACAACATGTATATTCATTTCTGCACTGATTGTCACATTCCAGACGTGTAAACTGCCCATGTTAGAGGCATGTATGCACCTCCATACCATCAGAGAGACAGGTGTTTGACCTGAATGCTGGCAACAGGCCAGATGTTAACTTTAGTGCAGAGGATGTGGCGTCTGTGGTTTTCAAAATGATTTTGAAATGATGATCCGTCTGACCACAGAACAGTTTTCCCGCTTTGCCTCAGTCCATTTTAAAGTAACGTCGGTCGAGAGAACGTGGTGGTGTTTCTGGGTGGTTCACTCGTGACTTCTGTTTTGCATGACAGAGCTGCATTCAGCATTTTGGGATGGCATGGTGAAATGTGTTTACGGACGGTGGTTTGCAGAAGCGTTCCTGAGCCCAAGAAGTGATGACCAGAGCAGAATTACTCTGTCAGCTCCCTGCAGCCACATCAGAGCACCAATCAGCCGCATCTTAGGATCATCGTCTTGATGATCAGGGGCATAAAAGGCTGCAGAGGACGTCCAGTCAGCACTGGAGCATTACCTGCCAATGGTAGTTGTGTTTCTATCCCTTTTACTTGTGATCAACTCTGTCATCCTCCCGTTTCCTGGATTTCCCTCTGTGGACCTCCTGTGCCTCCTCAGCTCCCTCCACACCTTCCTACAACTTGCCTGCCTCCTACCTAGAATCATTATTTGGGCGTCTACCTTCTTCAATCTGGAACCATTGGGTCACCCTTCCCCACGTCTGACTCCAATCCCTACCGTCATTTGGAGAAGAAGAAGCATTATCACCCCTGCTGATACATCATTAACCCTCCTCCTTCAGGGTTCCAGCTCCTTCCTTTGTGCATTTGATGACACCCCTCACCTTGAAAATAAACTCTGAGTCTTAGAGTCTGTGCGCTGCAGTCCTTGTATCTGGGTATAGCTGAAATCGTTACAGACCTGTTTTCAGTGCAGTGGCTCCTGAGGGTCTGAAGATCACGACCATCCAACTTTGAGTTTTAGCCTTGTCCTTTGAGTCCAGAGATATATCCACATTCTTCAAGTCTTGTGAAATTATGAACTGAGTACGATATCCATCATCTTCCAAGTTTTCCATGGAGGAACATTATTCTGAAATTGCCCCACTGCTTTTAGAGTTTCTCCACAGCCTGCTGAACCTCCGCCCAGCTTTACTTCTGTAAGATTCATCCTCTTTAAAATGTGTTTTGTTTTTTAAAATACCCAGTCCTCTTACGAACTTGCTACCAATTAATCCAATTAGTTGGAAAACTGTTTCTCCAGCTGTTTATTTGTTGTACTATCTTGTACAACGTTTTGCTAGCCCTGTCCTGTCGTCGTTGCGATGTGTTGTGGCCATAAATTCAAAATGGTCTTGATTTTTCTGAAAAATGGTACGATTCCTTAAATAGCTGCTATGTTTCTTGTGTTCCTTCGTTAATTAAATACCAGTTTATGAGATTTGCTAATTATTGCATTTGTGTTTTGATGGACTTTTTGCAGACTTTTCCAACTTTTCCAGGACTGGGGTTGTACAATAAAACGGTTATGTTTAGAACTTTTTAGCAAACTATTGAGCATTGTTAAATAAACTTAATATTAGCGTTTCTTTAAAGTTCATTTCTACCATTGTCATTAAATTTGCGATTCCTGCCTGACAAAGAAATATACTTCAGCGTAGCCAGTTTTAATAAAACAGAGCTTAAACTTTCATTTGAGGAAGAAAAAACCACTCATGACACAGCCTCGGAAGTATTTTGATTTAAATCACCGCAAAGTGAACGAGCTCTGCTTGAATCTATAAACTAGGGGGTTTAAACTCTTTCAATAGAGCTGTACAGTTTGAAGTTTATACAAACAAACAAAAAATATTGAGAATATGACGCCAAACCTTGTTGATCTTGCTCAATTTCAATTATTTACCCCAAGTGAAAAGCACCAAGCCGTGTGCTCTGCCCTCTTTGGAGTCAGTCCTGTTAACGCAGAGTCCTGCTGATTGTCATCGCAGCTATTGAACCCTATTGGTAGCAGCATAAGTGAGATTTAAGCATCGGTAACATGAGTGTGGAGGTGATTGATGTGAAATATGCCCTCCCTCATTGACTGCATGAACTCCATTTTCTGCTCCTAATGCAGAAATCACTCCGGGTCCCCAGCATAATGATTTACGATGAATCTGTGTCAATGTTGAACTCGGCAAACCCCACGTAATCCATCTTGCAGATATACCTACCTAGCCCACCCTACCTCCACCCAGCCCGTCCCCTGCTGTCACAATGGGGGGAAACGTACGGAATGCAGCTCTCTCTACATCTATAAGTGTTGAATCCATTACAGGGCTGATGTGTAATCACAGAGGACCTCTGCGGCCTCTCAGACTGTAATTACTTGGATACGGATCCTCCCCTCACCACATCCCCATGAGCGGCTCAAGAACTCCATTAACCAGCATGCAGTGCTTTCACTTACTACTTGGGTGGAGGAGACTGGGGAAGGTTTTAAAATGCTAAAAAAAAAAAAAAGGCACTTAATTGAACATCTTCAGCTTCTTGAACCCTTTTAAACTGACTTAGTTATAGCCATTTATGTGTCGGCTGATGTCGATTAGCTGTGACAGCCATCTTGAATCAGTTGTGAATTTAAATTTAAGCTTTTTTTTTTCTGAAAGTTTCATTCAAACCTGTCCAGTTAACCAAGTTGACTCAAATATTAAATGGTAAATAACTTGTACAACAAGTAGCAAGTAAAAGAGTTTCAGCTACATCCTCATCCAAATTATAGCACTATATCTGTACAACTGACTGAGTTAGAGCCACTTTTCTGTTTTTTTTACATTCGCTTGACTAGGAAGGCTATCCTAAATCTGGTTCACTCCAAAAGTTAATCATTTATAGATTTGCATCTATTAGTTACTTCTTGTAAGTTTCATTAAAAGCGGTCCAGTGGTTCACAAGATATTTTGCTAACAGACAGACACAAACACAGGGCAAAACATTATCACTCGCCTTTTGCCTCTTAAGGACAGATGAGCATCAGGATCACAGCAAAATGCTGTGACAACCCACCCCCACCCCTGGCCGCCCCCACCCGGTGCAACATGGCTGCACCGTGAAATCAACCCCTGTTGTCAGTCTTTGTACCTTGCGTAGCGACGCCGCTGTTGCTGCTGACAAACATTATCTTGTGTGTGATCATGTGCATAGTGTCATCCCTCCCTCCCGCTCCCCCTCTTGTTTCTGTTTTTTCTAAATAAGTCAAAGTGAAGCTGGCTGTGTAGACGCAGTAGGTTGTCACACTGTGTCAAGCGCCGGTGTCAGCCTGGCATCTGCTGCCGTCACATCTCACAAGACACGAGGAAGCGTCTCTGTTGACTTCATCTGTTTGTTTGGCAGCCTGCCTGATTGCCGGAGTGTGTCGTGGCGAAGAGGAGCTCAGTCGGTGCACGCAACGCCGACAGGCCTAATCCTCCTTTTCCGGAAAAAAAAAAAAAAACGAAGAGGGAATCAGGCTCCAAACAAACAATGCAGCTGCAAGCTCCTGTGATGTCCTTCAAATACACTTTGAAATGTTTGTGTGGATTTTTATTTATTAATTAAACCAGGTAGCTGCCACCTTAAGATCTTACAAATTGTTTTGGTGCTCAGACCATATTTTAGAGACGACTCGGCAACATTTAACTTAAATGAACATTAAAATGTTCAGTAGATATTACAGTATTTTGAGTACTACCACACTAAACTTTACTTCAATAAGTTGGTTGAGTTGTGTGAATACTTCTGAAGCATTCACACTGCTGTGATCCAGTTTTCTGCCGTACATTTTTCAGCATCTTTCTCGTTTCACAATTTTTGTGATATTTCAACAAAGCATAAATCAAAACGTTCAGCTCTTTCACGCTATGACTTTTGGTATCGGTGCAACTTTAGCTTTTTGAAATATTTAGCCTTTTCTGCCATTTTTTTCCCCTCATGGGAAATGAACTGAGCTCATTTTACTTTAGATCTGTTTACAACCTTTTACTGCTCCTTTCACCTCTTGTTCTGGTTCAGCTTCTTCCAACTTCCTTGTGCAAATTTTAACTTTTTTCGGCTACTTTCAGCTGTTTTGTGATCCTTTCAGATTCTTTCTGCTAACTAAAACATTTTTCTGCTTCTTCTAACTTATTCCATTTAATTTCAGCTCATTATACTCCTTTCAGCTTATTTATGCAAGTTTAAACTTTCTGCCATTTCAGCTACTATTTAGCTTTTTTAAGCTAATTTTAGCCTTTTTGGCTAATTCCACATTTTTTGCACTCATTTAAACTTTTTTCAGCCTAAATCGAGAAAAGTGTGCTCTCTCCACTCCCTTCTTGTAATTTAAGCTTCTTTCTGTTGTTTTAGCTACTTTTCAGCTGCTAATTTCAGCCTTTTTTCAGATAATTTCCACTTTTTGTGCTAATTTCTGATTCTTTCAGCATAATTGGGCAAACATGTTCTTTCTGGGGCAGCACGGTGGCGCAACTGGTAGAGCTGCTGCCTCTCAGCGAGCAGGTCCCTGGTTCAAACCCCGGTCCAGGGGCCTTTCTGGGTGGAGTTTGCATGTTCTCTCCGTGCATGCGTGGGTTTTCTCCGGGTACTCCGGTTTCCTCCCACAGTCCAAAAACATGCATGTTAGGCTGATTGGTAACTCTAAATTGTCCCTAGGTGTGAGTGAGAGAGTGAATGGTTGTTTGTCTCGTTTGTCTCTATGTGGCCCTGTGATGGACTTGCGACCCGTCCAGGGTGTACCCCGCCCCTCGCACAGTGATTGCTGGACATGGGCACCAGCGACCCCCGTGACCCAAAATGGAATAAGCGGGTAAAGAAAATGGATGGATGGATGGATGTTCTTTCTGCTTTATTCTGCAAATTGCAGCTTGTTCTACCTTTTCAGCTAGCTTTTTAGCATTTAACTTAATTTCAGCTGTTTTCAGATATATTCATGTTTTTCATGTTAAATTTCTGCTACTTTCAACCTAATTAAACTTCCTTATGCTAATTTCAGCTTTTTATACTCCAAGCTTTTTCCTGATAGTTTCAGCTTTTTCTGCTCTTTCAGCTACTATTTAGCTCTTTTATGCTAATTTAGCTTTTTCAGCTAATTCCACTTTTTTTTTTCCACTTCCTTCTGGTAGCTTAAGTTTTTTATTTATTTAGCCTTTTCAGCTATTTTTTGTTATTTCAGCCTTTTTTGGCTAATTACCCAATTTTTGTGCTAATTTTTGTTTAATTAAATCTAAATGAGCAAATATGTGTTTTTTCTGCTTTCTTCTGCTAATTTAGGCTTTTTCTTCCATTTCAGCTATGTTTCAGCACGTTTTTAGTTAATTTCAGCTGTTTTTCAGGACGTTCTTCTGCAGTCAGTGGCAGCCGCACCTTAAATGGGCTTAACTGCAAAGACTAACCAGCTGTGGATGTACAACTAGTGATCACTGCCTTGTGGTTTCATTAAAATCCGTTCAGTGGTTCAAGATATTTTGCTAACAGTGCAAACTAATGAGACTCTGCTGTTTCGATGGGGTCCAAGTTTTCACTTTAATTTTCTTACCAGGTATAACTTTTCCAAAAACTGAGAGAAAAAATGAGGAATGGCTTCAGAACATTTGTAATTAGGCCTAATGAGCTTGTGCCTTTCTCCAGCTGCGGTTCTGATAGAAATGCAGAAGTTGACCCACCCTGCCCTTGCGTCGACTTTAATGGCCAGGCGAAAGAGTTTGGGGTGTCGCTTTGAACAGCGAGAACCGGCACCTGTACCTGATCAAACCTTCAAAGATTTCAGACTGAAGTCCACGCGGAGTGAAAAGAACTTAACAAGTTAGGCTTTTAGAAGCTGACCGTTACACCAGCCGAACCCTGCCGACCTCGCATGATTAATAGCATCATGTTACGTCCCCCCCCACCCCCCACCTTCAAGCAAAAAGGATTGTTTGAGGCTGTCTGATCAAAACCTTGTATTGGACTTTGCGTTCGGCAGAATCCTGTCTGGACGTCCATTGAACGTGGATGGAACATACAATAAATTGATCGGCTCATTAACTATAAATCTCCCACTGATCAGAATGAAACCTGCTGCAGGGATTGATTAGTGCCTCAATGCAAATAAACACCCCGGCCCTCAAAAAAAGACAAAACTGTGGGAGCTGGAGAGTGGATGACTTTGTGCTTGTAAAGCCACACATCTGGAGTCCAACCACAGAGTGAGACGAGTGCACGTAATCACTGACGAATGTGCTCACAAAAGCACCAGACCCCCATAAATATGTATTTTTTAGGGGGGGTTAAAGAAGCATAGCAGGTGACTGACAATTCAAACTGACATTAAAAACAAAAGTCGGCGAGCTGTCACAACAACATGCGCCAGGCGATGCGAAAACCCACATGTGAGAGGTCTGAGTGCACCGCAGCCTTCGAGAGGGTTCAAAACGCCTTCCGCCAGAGAACACGAGATCAAAGCTGACACCCATCTGAGATGAATTTAACTTTATTGACAATCACTGAAAGCCACTGAGACAGCAGGTGTTTGACCCATCATTCAGGCTCGTTGCCCCGTTGTGGGCTGATAAAGGTACATTTTAGTTTTCAACTAATTTAAAGGTTTATCACCTGAAGGTAAAAATCAGTGGTTCTATCTAAAACCAAATTATCTTGTTGGTTATTTAGATTTTAATCAGTGCAGGGCTACTAATTAATCTCACTATTTTGGTCAATAGTGCACTTTTGGAACATTTCAACCAACTTATCAGGTTATTTTACTAATACTGCAAGTGTGGAAAAGGTTTTTCTATCAAGTATATGCATCAGCTGAAATGTCAACCAAATAGCACTCTCTCTCTCAGCTACCAGCTCCTACTGGGTCAAAGCTCAGATACAGGGTCACTCCATCTATCTGTGCAGTTCGGCTGGTCGTCAGTTCGGGTCTGCCATGGGAGGAGGACTGGTTTGACCAGGGAACTTGGTGGGATCCCATTAAGTGTTTGCCTTAAGGTAGCTCAGCTGATGAGAAGGTCCGTGGGTGACAAGCAACACCTACATGAGCTTATCTTAAGGCGTCAGGTCCAAATGATGTAGGATTCCTAGGTTTTCCAGCCACACTCACTCTCTCCACACCTGAAGCAGATTGGGAAGGACTTCTCTGCTGACCATGAAAGTCCCTGCCAGACGTTCTCCTGGCACTGGGACATAACCTACCAACTGCTAACTAATGGACAGCCGGCTAAATCTGTTTCTTAACAGTAATTAACAAACCTTTATGTGATTTCCTTCAGCAAATTCCAAGTTCTGCCTGCACGAGTCTTCCAAGACCTCCTCACATCTCTCCTATGGATGGGTATGGTCCCTTCAAACAAGCAAACAAGTACCTGAAATCAGCAACGCTCAATCAGGAACAACCTGCTCCTCTCAGCTGTTTTTGTTTTGTTACATTTCTTCTATTAACTTTTCATTTTATATGCCTTTCTATGAATGGCTACTGTTGTCTGTACCTTATCTGTGTTCTTTGTTTAAAACAGGTCTCTCTTATAAATGAGTCCTTGAGGCTCAATGAGACTAACCTGTAGAAATAAAGGTTGAATTAAAAAAATAATCCCCACCTTTGGATCTTCAACTCTGTCCCCAAAAAACCCCCAGAATGAATGATCTACTGTTTCTCAACCATCGCTGCAAATCAAAAGTCATAAGATAGTCACCTTGACCCTTTTCCCTTCCAGCCCTGAAGCTGCTGCACCTGTAAATAAAATCACTTACCTGCTGTACACCTGGCTCCGTCTTATTCTCAGTCTGCTAACTTGAGGTCAACCTTAACCATAAACATGATAAATGAACTGAGAACAGTCTTATACAGTTCTGAAAGATGATTTCAGGTCAGAGTTTGCCAGAAAACGCATCCTTCTCGTACTCCATGTGTCTAGTTTGGTGTATATGATCAGAGATTATATATATAAAGATGTAGCATTATTAGTTTTACATGTCATAAATGGGCATATGGTAACAATTTTCAAAAGTACATCCCACTATAGATGAAAATTTTTGAAAAAAAAAAAAAAAAAATTAGTAATTTGGCTGAGCCTTTCTTAAAATCTGTGAATGTGGCTACTTGATTGGGCGATAGCTGCTGTTTGCAGCTTTATATTGAGAACTGTGGAGAGCGTCCTGTGCTCCAGGGTCAACTGTGGTACGGGAGCTGCACAGCTGCGGAAAGAAAAGCTTTGCAGAGAGTGGTGAAGGCTGCATGGAAGACTGTTGGAGTCAGCCTCCCCACCATCACAAACATCTACACCTCCAGATACAGGAAGAGGGCCACCTGCATCATGAAGGACCCCACTCACCCAGCACATACACACTTTTTACCCCGCTTCCCTCAGGAAGGAGGTCAAGGAGCATTACGTGTAGAACCACTAGTCTGAGGACGTTGCTGGACCCCATGCATGAAGCTGTTACTGAACTGGAGAGCTCGCTCAGTGACAGATTACTGCATCCTAAATGCACAAAAGGAGCGTTACCGCAGGTCCTTCCTCCCAGCAGCTGTTAGACTCTACAACCATCACTGCTCCCAACAGACTCAATAAGGATTAAATACATGCGGACCTCTGCTAAAACACACACTCTGCCTATAATACTGCACTGTAAATAGTCTGTCCTGATCAATGTTCCAACACATATTGAACAATATTATTGACGTTTCTATTTTTTCTTTATATATTGTTTTTAACATTTAGGAACTTTTGAGTGAATCTTTTTTTGTCTGTTGCTGCTGTTACACTTGGATTTCCCATCCGTGGGACAATAAAGGCTGTTTCTATTTCAATTTCTAAGCTGATAAATCTCATTAATCCCAGGAAAAACACTGTAATGAAACTTTAATTGGAAATTTCACACTTTAGCCATGCTGCTGATTATCCATGCTGCTGATTTCTTACCCATAAGCTGCTATATTCATACCCATCTGCTCACAACAGACTTATGTTCAGGCTGCTGTTTAATACACTGTATTATATTATATTGTTTTGTGTACTGTACATCTTAGATCCTTGTATACTGCTAATTTTTATACTTTATATTTTTGGTTATTTTTGGGTGTAACTGGGAGCTTGAGTTCGCAATTTCACTCCACCTCATGTACCACATGTGATGTTACTGACAAAGAACTTTGAGAGGTCCGGGTAACACTAATTAATGAGGCTCAAGCAAAAACTTTATCATATAAACTTTGGGTTACAATCAAAACTCTATGTGCAATAAAATGACATGTTACAAATCTAAAAACGGACATTTGTAATTGTTGTAACTTTTATTTAGCTAATTTCATTCTTATCAAATTCCTCATTCCTGGTGTATGTGTTTTATTCTTCTTTGTGCTTTGATGGCTTTGTTGACCCATATGAAATAAATTAAAATTGTAATGCTGTTTACATTTTTTCTGATCCTTCACAGAATTTCTATTAGCATAAACCCCGCTAAAGCAACATGGGATAAAACTCACAGCGGGGAAACTTATGTAAGACCTAATACCCTGTTTGTCTTTCTTTGAGCTGTTTAAAAAAATAATAAATAGCCCCAAGTCCTGTTGAGTCCCACAAAAAAAAAAAAAAATACAAATTCCTCTAAATTAGTGCAAAAAAATATAAACACACCTCAGTCCACAGACATTGCATTCCTTGATCAATTGTTCGCCCTGTCTAAGCTTAGAAAATTATGCTTTGACGTAGGTTGTTATTAAATAAGACAAATTCAGGAAGTGTATGAACTCTCTCTTTTTCGGAGTAGAAATGTGAGTTTTAATTTACCTCATGCCGAGCCTAGCTGCAGTCACCTGCAGAGAGCCAATTCACCGTGCATCGCTCAGCGCATGACAGCTGGCTTTGGGCAGGAAGCACCGTTAAAACAAACCCCCTCAATGCCAATTTATAGGATATAGAGGTCAAATATTTATCCAGTTGATGAGCTGGGCTGTGCGTTGCTCCCTGACAATAATTAAAGACAAACCTGAGCTAAAGGTGAGAGGCAGCCTGGACGTCATTTCACTCAGGCCTGGTTTGAAGAGACAGTGGACATCACGAGCCCTGTGGTTTGTTACCGTTCCTCCTTCCTGATGAAGGCATGCAAGTTTGGAGGGGTTGTTTGTTCCCTTTGAGCATGAGCCGATGCATGCTGGGTAAATATTCAGAATGTCAAACCTCTTCAACAGCTGTGGAAAGAGCCAGCACTATCAGAAATGTGAAATAAATGACTTGTTGATTCCACGAAAGCCACACAGCAGAGCCCACTCAACACAACACAGAGGAGTCAGAGTTCTCTCATCTGGAAAAAGGAGTAAATTCCTCATTTTCCAATGTACAATAGAACTCAAAAGATCTGAGGATGCACACTACTTTTTCCTTTTCGCCTGGATATGGTTGCCCGCTACTACCTCCTGTGTGGAGGCTATTGAGACGTAGGCATGAATGGGATGCCTGTGGTGAAAGCTGGGGGTGTCTCAGACAAGGATCACAGCTCGAGGTGCGCCGTGTGTCCGATGAAGAGCGCTCGGCACTCTGGCATAACAATGAAAGTGGAGCAGCTCTGGAAAATCAATAAACTACTGGAGCTCTCCTTCATGGAGAAATAGCATGCCAGAGTCTGTACCTCTTTATTTTCCTCTCCATCTCTTAATGCACCTACTCTCTCGCTAGCATCAGCTTTTGTTTTTTTAATAAAAACACAAATACAAAGAAATAGTGTAAATCCTATTGGAAATTAAGGTCAAACGTATATTACAGTAGTACAGTAAACATTGAGACAGCAGTGGATATTTTTGATGTGTTTTGCGGTTAAATATACCCTCATAAATGTCACTTCTAATCCCTGGATTCAAATGTGAAAATTGCAAGACGTCCATGGAAACAAGTTAGGACAGAAGAAAAGGAGGATTTTGTAAATCTCCCATCAAAGCTGTCTAATTATGCAAATCAAGAATTCTCTAAAATGTCAGTGTTGCTGAAGAGGGTGAGATTTGGGGAGAAGGTACTGTAAACGGAGAGCAAACCAATCAACTGGGCCGCCATGAGAGCATAATGACAATTAATTGGAAGTTGGACATCCCGAGCCGGGTTTAAGTCGTGGTCTCAGTTGCAAATTAAAAATAGAGAATTAATTTACGCCTGGATAAATATTTTCTCTCACAGTTTGGATAGGCACAGATTTTGTTCTGGCTTTGTGGAAATTAGGAGAGACGTTTTGAGTGCCATATTAGTGAACGCTGCAACAAAATTATGTGAAACGTGCTCGATTTCCTCGTGTATTCAGTTTTAAAACCTATCGAGCCTTTTTAAAGAAGTCTAGCTTCAAAATAAAAGCAGATGGAGAGGGTTAGCATCCTGTGCATGCTAGCAACATGCTTAATCTAATTGTGCTAATTTTAAATACTTCTATGTATATTAAGGCAAGCAGTTTGTCCTCGCCCCAGTTTTACTCTATGCTTAACAATGTGTAGGCTAACTTGTCAATTTATTCACATAGATCACTTAATTAAAACAATCTCAAGGCTGCAGGATCTGCTCTTTAGCTTGCAGCACATCTATACGGGAATCAGTGCTTTTCATTTGTAGCCTACTCAGATATTGGAATTTCCAAGTTTCTTGTCAAAAAAATGTAACTAGAACTTTCTGTACAAGTTGAATTCTGATTGGGGGGAAAAAAAAACACCTTAATACTCAAAATGGTGACCTTGCACACAAATAGTAGTGCAAGTAGTATTTCCTCACCTGATTCAGAGGGCCTTGTTCTTGTGTCAAAGAATTTTCAATATTCACCCAACCACCATTTTTTACTCACTTTTTTACTGTATATAAAAAAAAAAAAAATCTTAACTAAAAGTAGTACATTTGAAGTTTATTTTTCCAAATATACTTTAAGTTAAGTATATCAAGTATACTACACACAATACTTGTAGTGTACTAGAAGTATACTGATTTAATACTTGTTTGGACTAAATTGGGACATTTTTATACTATTTTTAAGTATATCAAATAAAGTTTATAAAAAGTAAACTTCAAGTACACTTCCTCATTTTTAGTGTAAAATAAGTATACTTGTAGTATACTTAAATAAACTACTTTTTGCTAAGGGAAACATGTCACAAAAGGTTTCTGGAACACATCTAGACTCGTCAATTCGGTTTTATGAGGAAGTGCAAGCAACGTGAGAACAGACTCAACTCAGGAATAGTTTACAGTGAATCTATGATTCAAGGACTCATTGTTCTTTATTTGTCAATATGCACCACATGTGGTGGAACAAAATTGTGTACACAGGGTCTCAGTTACATCCAAAAAAAAGTATAAAATGTAAAAGAAAAACAGTAATAAGACGTAAAATATGAACTAAGAAAAATGTTAACTAAAAATACGCTAAGCACTAATAGCATAAAACAATACGTCGAACAGCAGCATGAACATGAGTCTGTGTGAGCAGCTGAGCACGAATGAACACAGCAGCATTCATACTTATCTGCTCATTTGCCATTTACAAGGGGAACCTGGAACACCTGAGGGAGGAAGACGAGGCGAGTCCAGGGAATCCACAACGTAGATTTTCAGTTTCAGTTTGAAGTACTCTTTTTTCCCATTGATTCTGATTGTGTTCATGCTTTTTGTTTTATTAGTCCTTGACATTTGACAGTGATCTGATTTACTATTTCATTGTTTCTAATTAGGTTTGGTGTTTTTAAACTTTATTCCATGTGCTGTAAATATATCTTGTTACTTTTTATTTGACACTGTGATCTTTTTGTTAAGCACTTTGGTAACAGCTTCCATTTTAAATGTGCTCTATAAATAAAGTTGACTTGACTTACTGGAACAAGGAGACCTCGAAACGTTGAGAAGATGGCAGTGGTTTCCAGGTAGAGGTAAGCCATTGGGCATGTGGTGGAAAGGCAACTGAGCAGCTGACGGTAGATAACGTTGGCACGAGGAGATGGGTGAGAGATCCAGGGCAGGACTCAGGAATCAGGCACTGGGAGCACGAGGAGAAAACAAGGTAAGCAATACTTTACTGAGTTTGGCTGCAAGCATCTACCAAGAGTTATGCAACGATCCAGCAAGGATCCTTTATACCTCTGGAGCTCATCAGGGAGATCATCCACAGCTGCTGCTCATTGGCACCGTCCAAGAACCATGAAGCTGTGGAAAAAGCTGAATCCCTAAAGCAACATGTCCACCTGGTTCTCATCCAGGCTGGAGTCTTCACCCAGCAGCTTTTACACTTCTTCTCCGAGGCATCACGCTTGATGTCTGACGATTCAACTATTGCTGGACCGGGAGGAGGCCATGTCTGCTCCAGATTTCTCAGTTGTTACACATATCGCACCTCATATTCCTGAAACTGTTGAGCAACGGTCATAAGTGGCTAAAATGTGTAGGTTTGTCACCGGAAAGTTTGCAAATGTCAACAAAATGTCTACCAATTGTAGTGGGATAAATGTGCAAGGGTTTTTCCCAACATTTGTGAAATACATAAACATGTTGATTCAATGCGATTCCGAGATAAAATCTGTGTTGTTTTTTTAAAATAATATTTTGTTTCTAACTGGCTATTCAGCTTCCTTTAATTAGGACATAGTTTAGTTTTTAGTGTAAATAATGAATTTCCATTTTTGATAATTAGGTGAATATTTCGCCAAATAAAAAAACACCATCTAGTCCTAAAATAACATCTCTGAGAGTAAAACACGCTTTCAACCTCTGAAGCTCCACGGCACGCATAAGTGGCAGACATTAAAAACAATCAAGCTGTTTATTGTGTTTGCAATAATTAGATTTTTAACAGCAGGGGGCTTTTTTCCCTCCCTCTCTCCGATTCTCTAATTTGATACAGCATCGTCTCATCACCGAGCCACAGGTTAGCCACATAGGGAGGAAGGCATTAATCTAATCTAACACTTGATTCAAAACTCCAGGGGATCTCGGCTAAGTGTTGCACTCTCTGCTCATTACTGTTGTTGTTTGTTTCATGATGAAATGGGATACGCTCGAGGAATTAGTTGCTTTGCGGAAGAAAATCTAAATGATGCTCATGCGAAATTATTAATTAAGCTGTGGGGAACTGAATAGCAGTCTGAGAAAGGAGACACTTGTAGCTTTTTATAACTGTCACAATCCAAACTTTTTTTAATTTCATTGTCACTTTGAAACTTATTTGTTGATTCCTGGCCGTTTTGACACACGAACCAACTTATAATTCCCACAGAACTTTCCAATACGGGCTTGCGACAGAACATAACGTTAGACCCCATTTGCATATCATTAAGAAAAGGGAAGCCACCTCCCCCTGTGGGTTTAACCCCCTTATAAATATATTTAAATATATAAATATCATGAATGCATTAATGTACATTGCAATCACAACACAACCTTTAAAAGCACACCGTGTGCGCTCTAACATGTGATGCTTGCCAGGCCTGCATGCAGAGTTGTGGAAAAATCTGTGCCCGGTTCACAGTGACCTTCTCGTAAACACACCCAAGCTGAGTTTCACACCCCACCCTCGAAATGTTCACACGCATGATCCTGACTAGCCACCCACACCTCTGGGCATGCATGTTACAGAATCCAGTTTTGGCTTTACAACTTCGTTCTCCGTTTCCCCCCCCCCC
>NC_056519.1:8637563-8707937 GCF_014905685.2 Nematolebias whitei | reverse complement strand
GGGGGGGGGGGGGGTTGAGTTGTGAAGGAGAGCACTGAAGCACAAACACGAGAACCCAGAAGATGCATGTGCGTGCGACCGAGCCCAGTCAATGAAACCCTAAAACAACCCCCACCCGCCCCACACACACAGTTTACCACCATCAGCACCCACCATCAATTCAATTAAAATAAATTCAGATTATTTAAATAGTGCCAAGTAACAACAGAGATCATCTCAAGGCACTGAACAGAAACATTCATATATTTTTTTGAAAGTTAACACTATTTAATGGAAGCATATACAAGGTAAAGTGTAGTGGTCCAAGCACTGAACCCTGAGGAACTCCATGACTAACTTTGGTGTATGAAGAGGAGTCATTATTTACATTTACAAATTAGAATATATCAGATAAATATGATTTAAACCAATTTCACAAGCAGTTAACATGACAATGCTTCACAGCAGTCAAAGCTCAGCCGTGCCACAAAGTTTCAGGCTATCCGGCTCAGCACGCATCTGCTTTTCTGCTTGTTGACGGACGCGTCCATTTCCATTACAAAAGGGGAGCCGTTTGAAAATATTCACAAAACACGTCAGCTGTTATATGGCTTCAAAATGCTTAAAACGAGGCCCCCGAAAGTACAGCGAGTCAGAAGCAAGCGGGACAATAGAAATGGCTTTGCCGTCACCTCTTTCTGCTCCTTGCTGAGGGACACACAACTTTCATGAGACGAAACGAGAGGAAAAAGTGTGAGCTCACAAAACTGACTCTGTTTGAAGAACCTGAGCTCACAGGGGTTGTGCAAGGATCATGGATTTGCTCTTTGACTTGAGTTTAACCTCTCAGAGACGCTATAGAACCATATGGTCGCCATCTGGTTTACCGTACTATTATTTCTTAAATGCTAATTCAATTATGCTGCTATGGGTGATTTATCTTTAGTTTGCTAAGTGCTAAAGATGCTTTTACTTTTAGCCAATCATAACAAGCCAAATAAATCTCAATGGGACTATCCTTATGTTTCTTTGGTCATTTGAGACAAGCAAAATACAGAATTGATTAATTCAAACTAAATGTGTCAAAACAAGAAACTAATTTATTTCAGTTTCCTGTAGGTATTTCTCAATATTTAACAATTACTGACAGTTGGTGGATTTGTTTAGTATCTCTGAAAATGATCATTTTAAAGAAGAATACAAAACAGGTAGAGTAAACCAAAAGGTTTTTTGGCACAAATGCTTCAAGCTTTTTTCTGTGTTCCTGAAAAGATGGTGGCAGCTTCAAGAACTAAAACATGCATATTTTGCTAACGTTGCAATACCAATGAAGGTATTTATTGCCTACCTTTGGTCATTGGGTCTGTGGAAAAGAATCACATAATGAAGAAGACATTTAACCTCAAAGAAAATAACTGAAGATCGCTGCGTTCTCCAAAATGGACACCGTATAGCAGACAAAGCATTACTTTGACGTGGAGTCATTTTATCATCCAAAATTTGATTTTCATGTGTATTTAAACGCTGGGACCTACCGTATTTTCTGCCGTAAACGCCTATTTCTGCCTATAAATCGCATTAGTCCAAATAAGTCTAATAAAATGGAAAAATTCATAAAGACATCGATTCGCCATATATGTCACATCTATTATGCGTCACCACTGATATGTCACGTTTCTTATACGTCAATGTTGGCAACCCGGAAATGTGGGTCAGTGTTGTGCCAAAAATCGATTGGCTGCCAAATGGCAGCCGTGGGAGCGTGCACGGGAGGACTTTAACAAGAATTTAACAAGATTAACACTTAAAAACAATTATTTGTTTGCTCGAAATGATAACAAACGTGTGTCTCAGTTGAACTTTTCCTTAATAAATGCACTTTGACGGTGAAATCAGCTACATTTTCAAAAACCCGATACGCAGAAACATGAACGCACAGAGAGACTCGCTGTTCATTTCTTCAAAATTTAACAAGATAAGCACCTAAAAACAATTATTTGTTAGCTCAACTTTATAGTAAAGGTGCGTCTCAGTTGTACTTTTATTTAATAAATGCACTTCAATGGTCAAAAGATGCATTTTACCGGGGCGGTGCAGCGAAATGAAGCTGATTTAACGTTTGCTCCACGCAGACGACAGCGGCAGGCTATGGCAAGCTGATTGTGTCATTAATAGCCACTTTTACCTATTACATGAAACAACGGCATGCCATACTTCTCGACTGCCATCTAGAGGCTGAAAATGGTAGTGTTCAATATTTTCAGTCAGAATGCGTAAAAAGGGTCATATCTCAGCCAAAAATTGTTTATAAATATGGAAAATATCCATAAATACGTCGCTTTGGCGTATAAGTCACAGGGCATGCAAATTATGCAAAAAAACTGAGTTATAGGCCGAAAAATACAGTATATGTTGTTTACAAAAGTTTCTTATCTTTGGTTTATAATACAGATGAGAAGTCCAAATCTGGAATATTAATACAAGACGTTATGTCTCTTTAACCTAAACTTAGCTTAACCCATTGGTTCAGTTAAGCAGAGTCCAAAGAAATCTCTGTATGGGTTTACGACTGAGTGTACTGTTGTAAAACTGGGACCAAAATGCACACTCAAAGACAATAATGAGAAAGAAATGGGTAAAGAATAAGTTATTATTCACAAAAGGAGCAAAAACATAAGGGACAGCAGTCAGAGAGCTCATTGTTCCAAGCTAGGAAGCACAGTGAGGTTGAAGCAATGAACCACATAGAAAAAACGGTTTCAAAATAAAACAGGAAGTC
The DNA here is from genome assembly GCF_014905685.2 of Nematolebias whitei. Classification (NCBI taxonomy): domain Eukaryota; kingdom Metazoa; phylum Chordata; class Actinopteri; order Cyprinodontiformes; family Rivulidae; genus Nematolebias; species Nematolebias whitei. The sequence goes on along the minus strand of NC_056519.1, from coordinate 8,705,179 downwards.
ATCAACAAGGAGAGGACATTCTTTTCAGACGTCCAGTTGCACCATCAGATGACAATGCAGAATTTAAAACTCATAAAATCTGATGTAAAAAAAAAGCAGTACAGAATGTGAAGAAGAGCAACCAAAATAAAAAGGAAATGTATTTGGAATAAAAATGCTGGCTCAGTCAAACGTTATTAAGGAGCTTGTTGGTGTGCGTTCAGAAAAACAACAAAAAAAACACCACAACCTGCTTCAGATGAAGCCAACGTTTCGGTGCATCTGACACACGAGCACTTGTTGCTGCTGAGTGTGAAGCCACAGCACGTCTTCTTGCCAATTACCAGCAAAATCAACCCAAACAGACTTTCTACTGATAAATCTTTAATGATATCAGGGATTTTACACAAACACACACTTGACTGTGCTAATTTAAAGCAAATAAGAGGCTTGATTAAAAATTCCCCAGGCACCCGAGATAAATGTCTGCATAATTTATTGGCTTTAATTGACACAAACACAGTGTCGTAAACACAAGTATTTCTGTTTATGGTGCATGTTGACATGACAAAAATTTGGAATACTTTGAGAGATTGGGAAGGAATACCAGTGAATCTAAGTTGAACTCCTTCTATTTACAATTTATTTTCAGATTGAGCGTCCTGTTCAAATCCTGTTAATACACCTTTGGGTATTTTTATTAGGAGGATTATAGGAAAAACGCCAAAAAAAATGGGTTAGAATGTGAAAGTAATCAGCAAACACAATGGTACACAAGCCTCGGAGCAAGCCCGAGGCCATAACAGTTTGGTTTGACCCCAAGAATGTGACACTAAACAACGATGTACCTGCAGCAACAAACCCAGGGTGGAAACTGGAGGAATTCTTGGACAGAATACATATGATGGACACGTTAGCGGCACCCTCATAAATACCTCTTCACATCAAGATAAACACAAAATGATGGACAGCAGAAAGATGGAACCACCTTGTCGTATTCTGCAGCTTACGTTCCACTGGGGGGACCCTGCAGGGGTTACACGGCCAGCAGGTGTGGGGGGCCACTACCTGTCTGGTAGGAAACCGATCTGCATGTGCCTGCCCGCTTCACCCATCCCCTGGTAAACACGCCGCTTATCTGCAAACAAACAGAGTTTAAAGGCGACTATGAATGAATACATCAAATTTTGATGGAACTAGCATGTCCCTCGCGCTCAGAATGCATGTCCTCCATGATACAGTGTACACCTGAATACATGAATAGACAACAAGGAGGCCCCGGCTGTTTGTAGGGGGGCTAACGTTGACTGAATTTTTAAAGATGTTATTCTGATTTGACATGACCGGCGGCTCGGTGCACCTTGGTGGGACGGAAAGGGAGGGGGATACAAGACACCCAAAGGAGGAGGCAGAAAATCATCCAAGGCGGTAAGCGTCTGGGGAAGGAATGAAATAAACAGCAGAGGGAGAAGCTGGAGAGGACAGAGACAAAAGACGATCAGCTGGTAAGGGACTGAATCACCATTCTGACTGTCATGGGGATGGACTGTATGGAAGAAGTGATATGGAAGCAGGCACAAACAGATTCAGAGATGACAGGCTCACTGTGACCATAAAGCCATAAAGGCACTAACACATCAAGACAGCCAGATGCAAAGATATACTGTGGACGTAACCGTCAGCATTACAGACAGTCACCTACTGCCTGCAGCTTATGTTAGTAATTGGCCCCATTTGTTTTTTTCCCCAACACCTCAATATTTCTTTTTGTGTGAATGTTTATGAAGCATTCACACTATTGTGATCCAGTTTTCTTACGTACGTTTTTCGGAGCCGTTCTCGTCCTGCAGTTTTCAATCATATCAAAAATGTTCAGCTCTTTCGGGACAATCCTGCTATGACTTTTGTTAAGCTTTTTGAAATATTTAGTCTTTTTGCAATTTTTTTCTCATAGAAAACTGAGCTCATTTTACATCATTCAAACCTTTAGATCTGTTTATAACCTTTTACTGCTCCTTTCACATTTTGTTCTGGTTCGGCTTCTTTCAGATTCCTTTTTTTTCTTCTTCTTCTTTCGGCTGCTCCCCATTTTAGGGGTCGTCACAGCGAACTAAGTCGCACGAAGACTTGGTCGTTATTTTTTACGCCGGACACTGTGGAGCAGAGAGCTGCTATCTAGGACACCCGGGGGAGCAGATGGTGGGGGTTAAGGGCCTTGCTCAAGGGTCCAGAGTGGGACGAATGACGGTGGGGGTGGGTGCTTCACCTACCCCACCCACATTTTTGATGTCGGTACCGGGGCTTGAACCGGCGAGCTTCCGATCACAGGCCCACCTTCTCTAACCTCTGTGTCACCACTCCCCCAGATTCCTTTCAGATTCCTTATGCAAATTTAAACATTTTTCAGCTACTTTCAGCTAATTTCAGCTGTTTTTCTAGCAGTTTTGTGCTCCTTTCAGATTCTTTCTGCGATAACTAGAACAGTTTTGTACTTCTAACTTCTTCCTGCTCATTTCAGCTCATTTCTGCAAGTTTCAGTTATTTCAGCGACTAGCTGTACATGCTAATTTTAGCTTCTCAGCTAATTTACACATTTTTGCAATCATTTCAACTTTTTTCAGCCCAGTTCAACAAAAAATGTGCTCTCTCCACTTCCTTCAGGTAATTTAAGCGTCTTTCTGCCTTTTTAGCTACTTTTAAGCTGTTTTTTTTGCTAATGTTATCTTTTTCAGATAATTTCCACATTTTTGTGCTCATTTCTGCTCCTTTCAGCCTAATTGGGCAAACGTGTTCTTTCTGCTTTCTTCTGCTAATTTAAGCTTTTTTTTTTTTTAATGTTTTCAGCTACCTTGTTGGCATTTTTTTTGGTTAATTTCGACTGTTTTCAGTAAATTAAAGTTTTTTGTGGTAATTTTTCCTACTTTCATCTTAAACTTCTTTCTACTAATTTCAGTTTGTAATGTGCAGCTTAGTAATGCTATTTTCAGCTGTTTTTGCTACTATTTAGTGTTTATTTTGCTAATTAACCTTTTCAGCTAATTCCACTTTTTTTGTCTCATTTCAGCTCTTTCGGCTTCCTTCTGATAGTTTAAGCTTACTTCTGCCTTTCAGCTACTTTTCAGCCATTTTTTTGATCATTTGAGCTTTTATAGCTAATTTCCTAATTTTTATGCTCATTCTTGCTTATTTATACATAATTCAGCAAATATGTGATCTTTCTGCTTCTGCTAATTTAAGCTTGTTCTTCCACTTCAGTTTTTTTTTTAGCTAATGTCCGTTGTTTCTCAGCAAGTTCGTCAGCAATAAACATTCACGTTGCATTTTCACAGGAAATGCACTTTCTCTAGTTGAAGAAGCGAGTAAAGAGGATGGATGGATGGATGGATGGATGGATGGATGGATGGATAATTTTATTTCCAACAACCACAATAAGAACTTCCACGCACAGCGCTGCATGCACAATGCAAAACAGGAGCCTAGGAGCAAAGCTGACATTACAACCCGCGCATTTATGTCTCCTGACAATGCATCTCCTCCACATCAAAGGAAGCCTCACCTTCTGCAAATACGAAATAAGCGGCGGCCCTCCGCTTTATTAACTCCCAATCAATAAACATGCGGTTGGCGGCGAGGTAATCAGGAAACACTGGCAAAATAGCCTGACAATGTATCAAAGCTGACGCTGCGAGGCAACGGCACAAACTCTAACAAGCATTTTATTACCGGTAGCTGTTACTGACATTAGTTTAGGAAAAAAAAAAGATAAAATGGAATAAGAAATGCAGCGCGTCTGGCTGAGAGGGCCCCTCGGCTGAGAGCAAACACCTCCCCTGTTTGATGACCACATACCTTTTCTTTGATACGATTAAAAATATAAATTGTTTCCAACATCAAAAAGGCAGCAAGATGGCAGCAGGCTTGTTGTGGCGTTACGTCTAGTTCGGAGGGAGATAGTGTGGCTTGCTTGGAAAAGTTTTCCTGCAGGTTTTTGTTTGAGCCTGATGACGTTTTCAGCAGGATCATGACACTTTTAGGCTAAAATGGCTGTTTTGTTCATGCACATTTGTTTTTTATGTTCATATGTGGCTGCCTTCATTGAGCAAAGCCACAGATCAACCCCGAGTTTGGCTTCTTCCAAACTTATTTAAAGTAAACGTGAAGTCATGAGTCTAGAAATGTTGCGCTTAACCTTAAAAGTTTCTTTGATCGTTGCATTTTAAAGGCAAATAAAAAGGGCACCAAATGTTGCGGACACTACTTTATCTTTTGGAAACAAGCTGATTTTAGGCTATTAATTATTAAGAAAAGAGGGTAAACTTTTAAGAAATGACGCCTTCATTTGATTCACAAACTTGCCAAGAAGACGGTTACATTGCAGAGTAGCCAGTTAGCTTCACTCACCACAAAGACTGGACAAAGACAGAGAAAATGTCAGCCTCGTCATCAGTTTCTAGCTCTGTCCATTGTTTGAAGAATAAACCAACACTATTACAACAACTGTTTTTCCTGTGCTTCTGCCTTTATTCGTGCAATTTATCAACCATAGTGTGCTATGTTTGAGCCAACAGAGCCATCTCTAATCGGTGAGCTGAGCCAAATGAGCCAGTCCCCAGACAAAAAAAGGCAAAAGTTCCTTTACTAGTTCTAAGTGTTATGTGTCATAACAACTAACAGAAGTTCAGGAACTAGACCAAAGTGTGACAACAGGTGGTTTGATTAGAAAATAAAATCAGGTGGTCGCTGAGGGGGTTTAAGAGATCAGAAGCAACAGAGAACCTCCAGTAGTTGAGACAATTAGAAGAACAAAACAGTGGACATAACTCAGCTGAATAACAACAAAGTCACCATGTAACAAATGAAAACCGGACTAGCATTACTCAAAACAACAACAAACAGGAGAGATTCAAGTCATGACACTATAAAACTGTTTCCTGAGCTGTCCTTTAGTTATGCTGCTATAGGCTTAGACTGCTGGAGGACAAACTGACCACACTTTCACTCTGCTACTGTCTTTGTAATTATTTTTTTTTATCCTTAACATGTTTTTTTTTTGTCTTTCAGATACACCTGGACCTATACCTGGAACTACCATTCTGTGTTCGTCTGTCTCTCCTTCCTGACCTCTCAAACCAGCCGGTCAAAGCAGATGGCCGCTTGTCCTGAGCCTGGTTCTGCTGGAGGTTTCTTCCTTTTAAAAAGGGAGTTTTTCCTTTCCACTGTTGCCACTGTGCTTGCTCAGGATGGGAGACTGCAACGAAGCCAAGATTCAACTTGTCTGCTGGATTCCTTAGATAGAGAACTTTACTAGTGGCTTTTATGTGAATGTTCCTGTAAAGTGCCCTGAGACAACTTTGTTGTGATTTGGCGCGATATAAATAAACTGAATTGAAAGTGAATAGAATTAAAAGACTTTCAATTGTACTGGATTTTATTTAAACCTTCCTCACAGTTAAAGAATAGTTCCTTTCACGTGGCTGAGTCTTATCAACACAAATCCACAACTACAGTAGTCCCTCATTTATCGCAGGGGGTACCCTGAAGACCCACAGTAAGTGAAAAACCGCAAAGTAGGAATAGTAGTACAAGTAGTATGTAGTAGTTTATTTTATTATATGTATATAAAGGTGTTTTAAACCCTTCCCACACTTTTGCAATATTCTAAACAACGTTTCTAAACTCTAAAAGAGCACAGCATGTCATGATCTCAGCTCTCTGCCTCCGGCTGCACGCTGCCATCTGCCAGTGCTCTCGGCCACGCCCACTTCTCCACTGCAGAGCGGAGAAAAACATGCAAACGTGCAGCAGGTGCTAAATAATTTAAAATAATTCATTTTAAATACAAATTTCATGTCGATTGTGCGGCTCATCCATCATTCAGCCAATTGTGTGTCATGCCCAATCTTACTTTGAAAAACCGCGAGTCCGCGAAAAACAAACCGCGAAGTAGCGAGGGACTACTGTATTTTCATCAAACCAAAAGGAAGTGGCTCGGGTCAACATTGTGTGCCAACATGCACAAAAAGTTGGCGCATCAACATGAACAGCGTGCCCCCCGCTTCAAAAACCACTCCACACACACAACACACTTCAGTTCAGCCCTGTGACTACCTCTGTTGGTGCGAGTGGTTGATGAACTTTGACCTTACATCCCAGCTCTTCATATTTACAGTCAATCACCAAAAAATGGCATGTGATCTTCAGACCTTCTTTCAAGATGGGCAAGGCGGAATCACCGGTCTTCCTGGGACTGATTCCTATGTGTGGACTGACGGTAAAAGAGCTTCTATTAACTTAAAGAAAACTTATTACTACCCCTCTGATGAGGTTTTTGTTGTGTAGCCAAGTTTCACCACAGCACATAGTTATTAATAATGTTCTATAAATGTGTTTTTAATAGAGTTGGTGTCTCACTTTCTGTGTTGGGTCTCACTGCACTGTATGCCATCTGTACAACGGGCTCTTGTGGATACGCCCTTGGATGGAAACAAGCACCAAAAAGACATATGGTACCCCATCCCATCTCCCACTTGTTTGTAGCTCTGCTCTCATTGTAAGAATACCTTGTTCAGAGCTGGCACTTCACCCCCACAAGCTAATTTGTTTGTTTCGTTCTGGGGCATAGCTGATATTAAAAGGAGATCCTGAGCAGCGGGGAAAGAGGGACGAAGGGAGCTGGGGATGGAGGGAGTCAGAGAGGAACGACGGGAAGGAGGGATGAGTTTACAAGCCCCAGGTACGGTGAATGGGTTAGTGGGAAGATGCAAAAAGAAGGCAATGAGATAGAGAACGAGAGAGAGAGAGAGAGGAAAAAAAAAAAATCTCATCCAAATAATTTTTACCCCCTGGGCGTCGAAATGCAAATCACAGATCAAAGAGGTTTGCAATGGAAACGAGCAAGATTGGGAGAGAATGTCATCAAGCTGGGGTTATATATGTATGTTGGGGATATGAGAGAGACATGCTGGACTCAGGTAATGGAGCTGACCTGCACTTAAGCACTGCCCCCCCCCCCCCCCCCCCCCCTACCATTTTCCTGCCTCTCTCCTCCCAGGGTTAGAACACATCCAGCACACTGGAAAGTAATTTACTTTCTGCTTACAGTACCGTTCTTACCTCCCTCTTTCCTCGCGACTGCATTTATAAAGCCTTTTTCATCAGCCGCCCAAGGTGCAGTTTACACACACACGCACCTCTCGAAGCGGCGCCAAATTCCCTGCTCGCGTGTTGACACTGACTTCATGTGCGACTACTTTAATGGCCTGTTTGCATGATGCCCCACACAGCAAGAAACGTCCTCCCCCCTGCCTGAGCAACCCTTGTAAACAGTGAGTCAGGAAGAAAAGTCGAGCGGCGGCGGGGTTAGAATGTGCAGTGAAATTAAAGACCTAGCATTCTTTGGACGAAAGCTTATTACTCACCACCTTCAGTGCTAAATGTTTAAACAACGTTTGTCCCAGTTAGATAGCACTCAGCGCATGTGCTGTGGGTGACTCTCAGCTACCCCACAACAAACTTCAGCACAATACAGTGGTCCCTCATCTATTGCAGGAGTTACGTTCAGGACCCCTTGCAATAAGTGAACAACTGCAAAGTAGGAATGCTATATTTATTTTACTCTTTATATATATATATATATATATATATATATATATATATATATATATATATATATATATATATATATATAACTTTATAAACCCTTCCCACACTCTTGCATTGTTCTAAACTCAAACTATGTAATTTTTAACAGCATATGTATATGTACTGCACAGTACTGCAAAATTTTATATGGGTACTAACCAGCTGGAAGTCCGGTTCTGGTCGGCTCTCTGCTGCCCTTGAGCACCAAGATGCTTTTAGAGAGAGCCGGACCTTCGGATAGCCAGCACAAAACCACACAATGGTCCCGAGCTATGTAGGATGGAATGTGACAAAATTAAATAAATAAATACACAATAATTAAATGTATTGTTTAATTATTAAATAAAAAAATAAATAGTTTAATATACAATTAAATGATTAAATACACCATTAATTAATGAAATGTCCCCTGAAATAAATAAATATACCAATCGAGCACAAATCCGGATGAAAAAAGTCCAGTGAGCGCCGGAGAAAACACCGGACCTCCAAGCAACGCCTCCGCGCTCGAGAGGCCTCATGGGCCGGCAAGCGGCACTCAGATTGACCGATGAGGTTGGAAGTAGTTCTGGTCCAATTCCCGGTCGGTTCCGTACAGCTCTCTGCATCCACTGAGCACCAAAGTCACTATGAATACGGACCGAACTTTTTCGGATTGGATCAAAACTTTCCTCCATTTTAGCAGAAAGCAACGTATGGAAGCACTGTTGGGGTTTCTGGGTAATGTAGTCATTTTGACGGGTGATACAGTATAAGCTTATTGAGAGAAAACTACAAAATGGTGACGCCTGTCTGAAGTTTTTTTTTTTTTGTGTGTGTGAACTTTTTACTGTATCCTGCACTGTCCCAATCACGTGAGTAATATTAAAGTAGACAATCGTGTGTCGTGTACAATCTTACTTTGAAAAACCGCAAAAGAGCGAGTCTGCAAAAGTCAAACCGCGAAGTAGCGAGACTACCGAATCTGTAAAATGAACTGTGTTGTAGTCATTTCTGTGTTTGCTAAGTTTATTAGCTGCAACAAACATATTGAAGTGGGTTGACTCTCAAAGTTAACCAGTTGTAGCTACACATCCAGTGAATATTTTTCTGAGAGTTTTAAGAAATCCATCAAGTTGTCCAGAAGATATTTTGCTAACAGACAGACAAACGAGCACATGCAGAGACAATCACATAGTTGCTCCCATGGGTGATAATCAACACTGAAAAGCAACTATTCCAGCTTTATTTAATGGTTGGTTTTAAACTAAACTAGCCAGACTTTTAAAGAGTTAAACCTCAATGAGCAGTTTTAACAATACTTGCACCTTTATCTGCGTCTCGCAGACGTGTGGAGAACATCCAATGGGTGGTTGGTGGTGGGGGCACAAGAACGAGCAAGCTATAGTTAGAAGCTCAGAGGAAGGATGTGACTGGAGGAGGGAAGACTGAAGGAGTCTCCACATTAATACCTAATTAATGTCTGTCTTCCTATTAATGTCTAATTAACAATTTATGTCTGTCTCATCCACCTGCAGCCGTCAGAAGTTTCCTTGTCTCCCATAATTCAACGTGACAGTGCTTTCTTGAGGCGAGTGCTTCTGTTTGTCTCAGACTATAAACGAGCAAAAATCAGCGCTCAAATTTGATCCAAATTTATTTTTAAGGAAACAGACTGCAGCTTCTCAAACTGCACCAACAAACTTGTTTATGAACATTTATTTTATATTTTTGGGCTTTCATTTGCATCGTTTGACCCCATTCATGACATGTCAGGACGCGTTAGCTTTATGTGACGCTGCCTGATGTCGCGAGTGACAACATGGCAGCGTGACAGGAAGTACATTTCTCCTGTCAGATACATGAAGCACCGTGTAGGTAGATCACCAGTTCTCTCTGAACTTTTCAGACGTCTCACTGATTGTAAGTGCACTGTTAGTGAGCGTTGTTAAAAAGATGGTTCAAATCTTTCGGAAGCAGGGCTTTGTAGAAAGAGTGTGAACAATTAATATCTTACCTGTAGAAGAAGGCTCGTTGAACAACTTTAAAAGGCTCGACCAAAGTGAATTTGTGCCATTTTAAAACAACCATTCTCTGATATTTCATAGTATTTCCACCATCCATCAATAAATTATCTTTTTACCTGATTCTTTGATTTATCGGCCCCGATTTATTTGTACACCCCTAAAAGAGACAAACAACCATTCTCTCTCTCACTCACACCTAGGGACAATTTAGAGTTACCAATCTGTCTAACATGCATGTTTTTGGTCTGTGGGTGGAAACCGGAGTACCCGGAGAAAACCCACTTATGCACAGAGAGAACATGCAAACTCCACCCAGAGATGTCCCCAGCCGGGATTTGATCCAGCGACCTGCTCACTGAGAGGCAACAGCTCTACCGACTGTGCCATCGTGCCACCATAGCATTTCATATAAGTGCTATCTATCTATCCATCCATCCATCCATCCATCCATCCATCCAGACAGACAGACAGACAGATAAGGGCAGCATGGTGGTGCAGTTAATAGAGCTGCCTCCTCTCAGCAAGCAGGATGCCATGGCTCAAATCATGGTTTGGGGGGCCTTTCTGGGTGGAGTTTTCATGTGCTCTCCGTGCATGCGTGGGTTTTCTCCGGGTGCTCCGGTTTCCACCCACAGACCAAAAACATGCATGTTAGGCTGATTGGTAACTCTAAATTGTCCCTAGGTGAGAAAGTGAATGGTTGTTTGTCTCGTTGTCTCTGTGTGTCCCTGTGATGATGGATTGGAGACCTGTCCAGGGCGTACCCCCCGCCTCTCACACAGGAAGAAACAGGTAAAAATAATGAATGTGTGTGAGTGTGTGTGTGTGTGTATATATATATATATATATATATATATATGTATATATGAATTATTGCCCATTAAAGAATGCATACCAAACCCCCCACCAATAATAATATTTTGTAATTGAAAATGCCACAGAAAAGTTAACACAGTTAGCATTGCTATTTTTTTCCACAAATAAACAATTTTATGAGATATTTTAATAAATCTGACCACTTGTTTCTTCAAAATAAGGTCATTCAAATAATTACCTGCAACAGGTAAGATAATGTTCATAACCTTCCTACAGAACCCCCCCCCCCCCTAAAGATTGAAACTATTGCTTTAAATGCAACAACTGATCATTTCTGTCCTGTTTTGCATCTAATTTTCCCGTTTTATTCAGAACGACCTATCCGCTCCAAGTCTTCACCCGAACATCTTTAACCTTGATCGCACCATCTTTTCTTTTCCTCCACCCCTCTTCCCCCCCACCGTTAACCTCTCCATCCTCTTCCTGTTGCCAGCTGTCCACATCTTTTCCTCTCGGCACCACGTGTCACCTGCTTGCATTCTGATGACCTCACATCCGAATTAGCATGCATATTTAATGCATCTTTCTCTCCTCTCGGTCCTTTTCTTCTTTTTAAATCTTGATGAGCGATGCAGGAACGAACAGAGGTGGGGTGCAGTTTGGTCTACTTGCATGTCTAGTGGATCTGCCAGGGCCAAGCTAATAAATGACAGCTGATTTATGCGTCTGTATTCTTTTATTTATGTATAAAAAAGCAAGCGGGCTGATTTCTGATATTAATAATACAAGTGGATCCTTTTTGATTAGGCTGCTGTGGAGAGCTGTGCATATTCTGCATTACAATTAAAGCGTCTGATGTGAAATAGGAATGACACGCTAATGAAGCGAGCTAGCGAGCCTGAACCGCGACTGTCCAACAGCATTACGGCCCATCTCAGATGAAGAGTAATTATACGAGGAACACTGAAATGTCATTAAAAATCTTCAGTAAGTGATTTAACCCACCGTTCCTCGCCAACGTTGGGTTTTTCTCTTTACCACATCCCAAACCTCCGGATCAACTCCCAAAGTTTTTGCTCTTGGCATCTTTTTATTACCTCCATTAAAGCTCAGCTCTTTTCTCAGAAATACCACAAACAAATTAAAAACCTTGCATTCCTTGAAGGAATGCATATCACCCGCCATCTTTAAACTAAGACCACTTTTTGTTGATTAATGACAGAGTTATGGATGTTTTGATCAAACCTTAAAAAATAAAATAAAATAAAAAGCTAACGCAATCTCGCACCATCTGTTAGCCCGTCATCATATGTTGTGAATCACGGTCAGCTACCAGGTCAAATTTTAGCTCAACTTCTGCCATTAATGTATATGCTAAGATGGGTTAGCTGTGGCAGCCATATTGACGTAAGTTGACTCCAAAACTTAATAAGTTGTAGATGTTCACTGAATGATTATATTTCAAACATTTAATAGAAATCCACCCAGTGGTTCATAAGATATTTTGCTAACAGACAAGCAATGTTGACTCCAATAGTTAAAGCCAAAGCTAAAGTATGTGTTAAGAACAATGCTCGGCTACTACCACACCAAGCTTCAGCTAAGTTCTAGCCATTTTTGTGTTGCTAAGATCGCTTTGCTGTGGTGGCCATCTTGAATGGAGCTGTCAGTCCAATGGCTGCTTTTTGCAAGTTTCCTTAAAGTGTCTTCAGCGATTCACAAGATATTTTGCTAACAGATTAGACAAAGGAACACACACATCGTTGCGATAAAGACGCGCCGCACAACAACGTTCAAACGTAGACACAAACCCTCGGATGCAGTTTTTCTAATTTAATTCGGGGCCTTTTCTCTTCCAGTGGTGGTAGATAATTGAAATGGCTCCATTATAAATTCCATTATGAACTGGTGATTAAGACCAGATGTGATTACAATGGGTTAATGATGATAGCTCCAATCACCCCCCCCACAACAGAACCTCTCCACCTTCTGCGCCGCAAAGTGTTTATTTATCAAAACCAAGACTGGGAGGAAGAAAACAGTTAACAGGACGAGGTTAAATGTGTGAAATTAAAAGGAAAACAACATGAAGGCAAAGTGTGCCGTCTCGAAGAGGACTGGAATAATCTGGTTGTTGTTGTTTACCCCCGTGTACCAATGGGCGGTCCGAAACGTGGTAAATTCAGATAGAAACAATTCAAATTCAAGCCCATCACCCGCTGCCTTGCGTGATAAGAGTTTAAGCAAGTCTGCTAGGGGATCCTCAGCTACTACCACACCGCATTTTAGATCAATATCTGTAAAACGGAGTTTGACCGAGACCTCTGTAACAGAGGTGTCTAATAAACTGAGCTCAAACAGACTAAACATGTAACACAATTGTCGCATCCATGACAGAATCAAACACAAAGCACAGTTCCTGATTCTGACTGGGCCAGCCAGTCACACACCCCCCCCACCCCCCCACCCCTCCATCCCAACACTGAACCAATCGTCATGCCTCGGAGCCATGCAATTATTTTTGCACTGCGTCCAATATCAACTTGAGAGCAATGCGAATTATTTAAGACGCGGCTTTTCAGGACTCACCATTATAATAATGATGATCTCAATTAGCGCTGCCATCGCCTCAGACTATTTAGCAGGCAATTTTGCAGCCGGGGGCGAGGGTGTTCGAGGCAGCCGACACGCATCGTCGGGTCAGGAGGGCTTTAGGAGAGGAAAGAAAGTGACCGAGACCGAGTCTGCTCTCTTAATCAATAAGCTGAAACTAGAGATATTTACCACTCAGTCCCACAAGGCCATGGCTCATAAACTGACCTAATTGCTCTGTGTTGGAGATAAAACGAACGATGCTCAGATGCAGAGACTAATTTAGACGTGCAGGATGTAGGCCAAGTGCCATTGTGCCGAGATGTGCTCAGATCTATGTATTGCCACTCTTCCATTCATTCCTTCTGAGAGTTAGACTATTGGTTTAGAACTTGAAGGGTTTTACAACTTGTTCAAACTTCCCATCAGCAACAACAACAGTATCTAAATTATAGGCATTTTTGTGTTTAAGGCGGATTAGCTGTGACAGCTACCTTGAGTCTGACAACACATAAGAGTAAAGCAACTTGTGTAACTGAGTAACTTGGTCGTGACCAAAGGATGCTGGGCTGATTCTGTGCTGAAAAAACTATATAAACAGTAGGTGAAACAAAGAGAGACCATGACAGTACCACTCGTTTGGTAATTCTATTCCATTCAGTTTATTACTATAGCGCCAAGTCACAACGAGAGTCATCTCAGGGCACTGAACAGAAACATTCATATATATAAAAAGTAAGTTAACACATTATTTATGAGGAGCAGACTGCTTTGAGTTTAACTCAATCGCAGAACTCTCATCTTGAGCAAACAAGACTGTGACAGTGGAAAGGAAAAACTCCCTCACGATGAAGAAACCTTTAGTAGAACCAGGCTCAGGACAAGCAGCCATCTGCTTCGACTGGCTGGGTTTGAGAGGAATAGATACACAATGGCAGGTCAAGAATCATGTTTAAATAGAAATATCGAATGAAAACTATTCAATTGTAACAACTCATTTTAAGAACCAAGGTCAATTTGTCCTCCAGTAATCTAAGCCTATGGCAGCATAACAAGCCAACCCTTGCTATAGGATTTATCAAAAAGGAAAGTCTTAAGCCCAGTCTTAAACTGGACAATGTGTCAGTCTCACAGACAGAAACTGGAAGTTGGTTCCACAAAAGAGGAGCCTGATAACTGAAAGATCTTCCTCCCATTCTGCTTTTGAAAATTCTAGGAACCGCGAGTAAACCCGCAGTCTGAGAGTGAAGTGCTCTGTTTGGAAAATATGGAACAATAACATCTGTGATATAAGATGGTGCTAGGTTGTTGAGGGCTTTGTACAAACCGGATTCCAAAAAAGTTGGGACACTAAACAAATTGTGAATAAAAACTGAATGCAATGACGTGGAAGTGCCAACATCTAATATTTTATTCAGAATAGAACACAAATCACAGATCAAAAGTTTAAACTGAGAGAATGTATCATTTTAAGGGAAAATCTGTTGTTTCCAAATTTCATGGCGTCAACAAATTCCAAAAAAGTTGGGACAAGTCCATTTTTACCACTGTGTGGCATCCCCCCTTCTTCTTACAACACTCAACAGACGTCTGGGGACAGAGGAGACCAGTTTCTCAAGTTTAGAAATAGGAATGCTCTCCCATTCATGTCTAATACAGGCCTCTAACTGTTCAATCGTCTTGGGCCTTCTTTGTCTCACCTTCCTCTTTATAATGCGCCAAATGTTCTCTATAGGTGAAAGATCTGGACTGCAGGCTGGCCATTTCAATACCCGAATCCTTCTCCTACGTAGCCATGATGTTGTGATTGCTGCAGAATGTGGTCTGGCATTATCGTGTGGAAAAATGCAGGGTCTTCCCTGAAAGAGATGACGTCTAGATGGGAGCATATGTTGTTCTAGAACCTGAACATAGTTCTCTGCATTAATGGTGCCTTTCCAGACATGCAAGCTGCCCATGCCACAAGCGCTCATGCAACCCCATACCATCAGTGATGCAGGCTTCTGAACGGAGCGTTGATAAAAACTTGGGCTATCCTTTTCCTCTCTGGTCCGGATGACATGGCGTCCCAGTGTTCCCTAAAGAACTTCAAATTGTGACTCATCTGACCACAGAACAGTCTTCCATTTTAAATGACCCCTGGCCCAGTGCAAACGTCTGAGCTTGTGGAGCTTGCTTAGAAATGGCTTCCTCTTTGCACTGTAGAGTTTCAGCTGGCAACGGCAGATGGCACGGTGGATTGTGTTCACTGACAATGCTTTCTGGAAGTATTCCTGAGCCCATTCTGTTATTTCCTTGACAGTGGCATTCCTGTTTGAGGTGCAGTGACATTTAAGGGTCCGGAGATCACGAGCATCCAGTAGAGTTTTACAGCCATGACTCTTACGCACAGCAATTGTTCCAGATTCTCTGAATCTTTTGATATTGTTATGCACGGTTGATGATGATAACTTAAAAGTCTTTGCTATTTATATATATATATATATATTAAATAAAGGTTGATTGATTTTACGCTGGGTAACACCATTCTGGTATTGCTGCACTATCTTTCTGCACAACAATGGTGGAATTGGTGATTCTCTTACCATCTTCGCTTCTGAGAGACACTGACACTCTGAGAAGCTCTTTTTATACACAATCATGTTGTCAATTGACCTAATTAATGTTAATTGGTCTTCCAGCTGTTTGTTATATGCTCAATTTCCTTTTTCCAGCCACTTATTGCTACTTGTCCCAACTTTTTGGGGATTTGTTGACACTGTGAAATTTTGAATCAACATATTTTTCCTTTAAAATGTTACATTTACTCAGATTAAACTTTTGATCTGTCATCTATGTTATATTACGAATAAAATATTGACATTTGCCATCTCCACATCATTGCAATCAGTTTTTATTCACAATTTGTCCCAACTTTTTTGGAATCCGGTTTGTAAGTTAGGAATAAGATTTTGAATTTGATTCTAAATTTGACAGGGAGCCAATGTAGAGAAGCTAAAACTGGAGAGATATGATCTCTCCTACTAACACTAGTTAAGACTGTGGCAGCAGCATATTGGATCAACTGAAGACTTTTTAAAAGAAGTATTTGGACACCCAGATAATAAACCATAAGCAAGTCACAGTACACAAAAACACTTCCTTTTCATATTATGGCCTCACATCTGATAATCACTTGGTGGTATTTGTACTAATTTAACAAACAATATGGTGGAACCACCGGCATGTTTACATGGTAACTTTTAATAAACTGAAAAGTACATCTACAAGATTGCTTCACCATCTAACACTCATATGAAATATAAATAAATACACATCCCAAAAACTGTTTAGGTCTAAAGAACAGTTATCCGTTTGTCATTTAGAAATGATTCTCCTTCAGAGCGTTGCCAGCCTGTCGAGCAGTAGACTGCACTGCCACTCTATATTAGAGGGACTTTTTCCTTCCTCATCATTCATGTGGAAAAGGCTTGCACCACCAGCTACCCTTTCTTTTATTCATCGCACTGTAAATAACTCCACTTTATGAAAAGCAGCCAGTGTGACTCACGGATACCTCTCTAACCACAGCCCATTATTATTTCATGGCCTTTGAAAGAAGGGTCTATAGCAGGCGCTCTTCCACTTTAATGTCGGAGCTCCCTCTGATGTTGTGTAGTACACAGCGGCCCTTGTTGCGCTCCGTATGCACTCCCTCACTTGAATTCACAAACACTTCCAAGTGCATAAATAGCATGGAAGACAAGTGCCTTGCGAGCTAGCTAATGCTCTGGAACGCCATTGTTGAGGAGATAACAGGAGCCTGCCATAGTTGATGCCTGATAAGAGTCTTTGGGGGTGAAGAGAAAGACAAGTGCACCTTTCTAAAAATCGCTATTGTTTTCCGACCCTCTCATGGGACATCATATAACACAAGAACAAGCATCAGTGTTACGATTAAATGACCAGCGGACGTGATTCGAAGGCTCCCACAGTGTCTCTTGGCGGAGCATCCTTTGGAACGTGTAGAAAGCTCTCGGCATACAGACGAGCTAATGGGGAACCCATTGGTCATGGTAGATTCAGTTTGAATCTCAATGAGTGTGTCAGTGTGTGTGTGCGGTCACTCCATGACCGACAAGGTGTGGTAGGTCTGCTGGAGTTGATTTAGCCACGCTGCCCGTCAGCGTCCATCAATCGAACCGATGAAAAGCTTGTTTCTTTATCCTTTAAGTGCCAAAGAGGAACCGATGTAAAATGAAACGTGTCTGATGCAATTCCACGTCTTTGTTTCCTCTACATGAATATACGAAGCCCAACAAAACGCTGTGCCTGAAATCTTTATTTTCGATGCGATTTTCTTCAAAATCACGAGCTGTTATGAAAGAATCAAATAGTTTTATCTTATGTAGAATAATTGGTCTTTAGTTTGTTTTTCAAAGTTACGGGATGTAAGGAAATGTTGACATGTTTAAAAATGCTTGTGTGTGTGTGTGAAATTATCCCATTATCATCATCATGTTATGATAACACAAGTCATTTAGTAATAACTGTGGAACTTCCATCTTTAAACAAAAAAGATTGGTACATTTAATTATATCAACCTAATTATTTTCACAATAACAGATCTTGAAATCCCAGCAAAACCAAGTTATAAATCATAGACATGGCTGTTGTACTTCAATTCAATTCAATTCAGTTCAGTTTATTTCTATAGTGCCAAGTCACATAATCATCTCAGGGCTCTGAACAGAAACATTCATATACATAAAAAGTTAACTATTTATTTGAGGAGTAGACTGCTTCGAGTTTAACTTCATCGCAGACTCTCATGTTGAGCAAGCAAGAAGGCGACAGTGGAAAGGAAAAACTCCCTCAAGAGGAAGAAACCTTTAGCAGAACCAGGTTCAAGTGACCATCTGCTTCGTCTTCATCCTAAAGTGCCATCAATGATACAGAACGATGAAATTGGGTTGATGGCGAGCATCCTGCTGCACTCAGATCATCATCGCAAGAAAAATTAATTTGTGTCTTAAGAAAACAAATGTTGTACTTCTCTAGAGAAGCTAAACATAGCGTGGGTATCACAAGACACCAGAACTTGCAAATCACTATCTTGAGAAAATCGTGTAAATTTCATAACGGCAGGCAAAGTTGTCCTCGTTTTGTTTTTTGGCATCCATCCTTCCATCGTCTTTACCCGCTTCTTCCTTTTTGGGCCAGAGGGGTCACTGGCGTCCATGTCCAGCCATCATTGTTCGAGAGGCGGGGTACACCCTGGACAGGTCGCAAGTCCATCACAGGGTCATATAGAGACAAACGAGACAAACAACCTGCTCGCTGAGAGGCGGCAGCTCTACCAACTGTGCCACCGTGCTGCCTGTTTTTATTTCTTTTCATTTTAAATGAATTTCTAGGCATGAGAAAAAGTTTTAGGTTAAAAAAAAACAAACAAACAAACAAAAAAAAACCTAAACATCCAAAAATGTCCAGTCAGGTCATCTGGACAGTTCCTTTTTTTTGTTAAGAGACGTTTCGCTCTCCATCCGAAGGGCTTCATCAATCTGATAAGTCGCATGCAAACTGTTTACCCACCAAGCAGTACATTGCTACAGTGGACCAATCAGTTTGCTGGTGATAAGAGGGTTTCTGACTGATAAAGTCCTTCGGATGGAGGGCAAAACGTCTCAACAACAACAAAAAAAAAAGGAACTGTGCAGATGACCTGACTGAACATTGTTGGATTCCTTTACCTGGATTATTGAGCATGAACTTTGATGAACTACTAGAAAAGAAGCTTTTGTGATGGCACAATCAGATAATCATCACAGCAGAACAGGTTTTATCACAAAATGAGACAAATAATACAATGAATGTAAACAACGTTTTAGGTATGGCTCTTTTCAGCTTCCGTACATGGCTGAACCCTCGTTATTTTTATTTACAATACAGTCGAGGAACGGAGACTGCACCAAAACTACTTGTGGAGTTCATCTGGTGTCTTTACCTGTGCGTGCTTGTTCAGGGGGAACTCCAGGTGTCCTTTGGCAAGATGGAGAGGGTTACGGCGTGACCGGGTCACCAACCCATCAGAATCACTTAGGGATGAACGTGGCAATCGTTCACACTTTAGAAACAATATAGAGTTTCTAATTAACCGAACATGAACATCAAAAAATAATAAAATGCACAACTTGTTACCTGTGGATGTCATGAAGATGCTTTTAAGCATGGCACCTCTTGGCTTCCGTACACCACAGAACCTAAAGGATGCGTTATTAGTGTTAGTCTTTTTTTTTTTTTTTTTTTAAACAAAAGCCTTTCAAACAAAAGTCCACTGTGTAAACTGGGACACGTTTGTGGTACATGAAGGCAGCGGGCTTGAATCATACACAAGATAAACCCATTACAGGTCCAGAGGGGCGGGCAACACATTGCCTTGTCCCGCTCTTCTAAACAAGACATAGCTGCTCCAAAAAAAAAAAAAAAAAGCTTGTAACATATACATTAAATTTTAATTGTTTTTCCAAACTCTTTCCTTCACATCTCTGAAGTAGCAGCTCCTGAAACCTTTAAAGTGTAATGCCAGCTAGATTTCCATCGCTGCGCCTTTGTAGAATAAAAGATAGATGCGTAACAGCAGAGGGGGGAGGAGGGGAAATAATTTACTCTCTGATGCTAGAAGGTAGACAGCTGCTTTTTTCAAATTCCAAGTTTTGGTCCTTTATTTTATTCAGCAGTGAAATGCCATGAATACAGAAAATAATGTCTGTTACAATTCTCAACCATGACCTTCTAATGTCAGAGAAACTTTAACGTATGGACACAGTACACAGTAATGAGGAGTATCAAAACAAGTCTTGATCAGAAATAAAATTACAAAAAAAAAAAAAAAAAAAAAGAAGGAAATCACCATTTACATAAACATGTTTGCTACAGTCCCAATTTACTGTATACATAGGGGGGGTCATATTCTCACTTCTTAGAGAAGGATAGCAGTAGAAAGGATACATGACTCAACTGCCAGACATAATGCTTCATAAAGTATGCACAGAGGTACAAGCAATAAATACACACATTAGGTTAGGCCTTACAGCTACGCAAAGCAGATGCAGAAAAAAGCAGGTTTTGCTAATCTTAGCGAGCAATGAGAGAGAAACAGTAAAAATTCAGGTAAGTCAGAAAAAGAAACACAGAGTTCGTTTTTTTTTCCCCTCTTAGAAAAAAGTCTGGTAAATTTATGGGTCCACCAACATGTTTTTTTTTTTCTTCATTTTGTTTTTTCTTCTTTTTACATAAGTATGCACAGTTATCAAAATACAGACAAAAAAAAATCAACCCAGAAAATCCAGACAATCCTAAAATCTAGTGGAGGAGCAGATCGCAGTTCTGGAGGTCTTTCTGGTATTATGTGCAAGCAACTATTTTAGACTTTTTGTTTAACTTAATTTATATAAAACCCATGCAAATCTACAGGTAATATGCATTCTGTGTGGCTGACAGGTTTTTTCCCCTCTGAGGTAATGCACTCGGATGCATTTAGGCCATCATCCCGATGAGTTTCAAGATTTCCTTTTTATTAAGTCTTTTTTTTTTTCTTTCCAGTCCACCAAATGTTTTTTTTTTTACATGCATTTTTAAAACACAATACTCCCTTACAGGTAATCTATACATTATCATTCTACAAATGTTGCGGACAACCTATTACAATGCAAATCCTCCGTGTGTCTCGACGCAGGGAATGTAAACGTTGGTTCGAGCCGAGCGCAGGAAAATGTACCAGCTCTTGTGACATTCTCGTGCAATCTGGTAGAATTGTTCTGAATTTGTTGTGCAGAGGTAGAAGCTTTCAGAAAGCTTTTTTGGGTAAGTGGGAGCACCCTTTATTTTTTTTTTTTGAAAGACGCCTCGTCCTTTTTATTTGGTGAGATAAGTTTATTAGGTTTGTCGTCTTCAAGTCGTTTTGCTGACTCCAGCTCAGTATTGAAGGGATAATAAGCGTTTTGTTCCGTGTGTGTTCGTACAGTACTGCACGTGTCTGTGCGTCAAGCTTCTTGCAACGGGGCTAGAAAGCAACATAAACACAGTGTCTCCATTTTGGTCAGAGCGGGCAGACGCGTTGCTCGTTAAAAGCGCGACACAAAAGCCACGCCGGGTCTTTGACAGCATACATTTTCTGCCGACGGAAAACAAAGCATGGGAGAACGTGTGTGCGTCAGAGTCCGACATAGTTGTTTTTCTTTATCCCATACAAGAGGAGGCAGAATTTTGTGTAACTTTGGTTTACTGAAAACAGAAATGACCGTTAAAGCAACAACTCTTTTCTAGATGACAGTCTTGAGAGGAACACGACGCGACGCAGTTTCCACTAAAGTCTGAATCCGATAGAAAACGCTGGTTCGTCCGAGCGGAACACCGGCTGGACCGAGACCGTTCAGAAAGCGTGGCGCCCACTCCGCGTGTTGAGGGCTTAAATTAAAGCAAATACCTAGAAAAGGTTCACCTTTGATATCCTCTTCTGAAATGGCTCTTACAGTTTGCTTTTTTTTTTTTTTTGTTTCCCCCCCGTGGTAACCAAGTCACATCATTTCATATTACCTTGAAATCAGGACTTATTTGGCTTCACTAGATATATTTCATGTTTGGTTAGCGACGTTTTCAGTTTCGACACGGCTCGGAAAGAAGAGCGCCACGGAAGTAAAAGACGTGACGGCATCTCCGCCCAAAACAACACACCGGCTTCGAAGCAAGCAGAACAGAAAACGAAGACTCCCCGACGCGAGTGGCGAAACAAAAACGGAATAAAAACTAAAAATAAAAATAAAAAAAGAGCACAATGTTTCCGCACTTCTGTTGAGCCTTTTGGTTATGGTCGACAAAAACGATGCTTTCTATCTGCAGTACGCCTGGCAGAAGATCCCCCAAGGTGGACATTTGATCAAATCACACATGAAAAAATGAATAAAACCAGCATTTGTTTCTGCTCTTCTTCTCAACTGTGTATAGGGCTAAGTGAAACAATCCCAGAGGTTAATCCAAAAGGTAGTTTGCAGAACGAAAGCTTCTCTTCGAACGAGTTTAAAGTCACAGAAGGCGGACCAAGAGGAGTTTGGTGCTTCTGTTTATAAGCTATTGGCCATTGCTAGTGTTGGCTTTGGTTTCTAGCTGTTGCCTGTGACTGTTTGCAGGTAGACAAAGCTTTAAAACGCCGAGGTAAGACGAGCAAGAAAAGGACATTAAGCAGAAATGCATTTGTTTTGTAAAATGGTTATAGTTTCCCCCGATTCCAGTTCTTTTCAAACTTTTTTAATCACAAACATAAGACTGGAAGCCATCTTTTTTTTTGTTGTTTTTGTTTGTCTGGACAGTTGCAACAACAGTCTTGGTATCGCAATTTGGTTACTGGTGTGACTCAGGGAATGGCATTTACAATTGGTGGTGCCTAAAAACAGAACATTTGGGAATGAAAAATAAAAATGCTAAAACGGATACACTGGTTTTAATAATATTAATAATAATAGCAACATACAGGCAGTGACAATTTTCTGAGACTAATCCTGTGCAAATGATAACAGAGCAACAACTTGAATTGAACCAGCAATTGTCTCTAGACAATAACAACTACTGTGGGTCGGATTATTCACAAACATAAAATGTCTTCCTTTTTTTGGCAGTATACGAGGCCGCTAGCTTTCAGCAGAACATGATTTGCTTATTTGTCTCATGTTCTTACCCCCCATCCATGAGTTCATCATCCGTGTACTGTGCGTGGCCACGCCACCTCAACTATAGCAGGTCTCAGTTTGTTTTTGTTTCCTTTACGACAGACATCTCATGTCTGTCATGTTTGGGAATCCCAAAGCTCTGCGACGAAGAGTTCCTTTGGATCGGTCTCTATCCGGATACATGCTCAATAAATAGTCCCAGTGGTGAGAGATAAAGAGCTGTGGTTGGTTGGTGTTTTTGAAGTGACGTGGTTATTGTTTTATTTTTTTTGTTTTGCAGGTCTGTGTGAGAGAAACAGTGCGGTCGGATTGAAGGGAAACGGCGACCAAAAAATAAAAAATTAAAACATAAAACAGTCTATCACTCCAGGTCTTCTGATAGGTTCCCTTCCTCCAGCTCCCGGTCATCGTCCAGCTCCGGACTGTGATTGGCCGTCGTCACAAGTGACATCGGACAGTCGTCGTCGTCCATATTAAGCGGCTCCTCCTTCACATGAACAGGTGGCCTAATGAAAAAGAAGTCACATTTATTAGAGGAAAATGTTCCTATGGGCATTGTTTTACTGAAATGGATGAAACGACTTGCGATGCATTAACGAGAGTATGAAAAGAGTTCTTTAGTTTTCTTTACAGCTCTGAAATAAACATCCTATTGTTAAAAAAAACAAGGCTGACATTCAATCCAATTCAATTCAGTTTATTTATATAGCATCAAGTCACAACAGAAGTCATCTCAGGGCACTGAACAGAAACATTCATATACATTAATCCCTCGTTTATCACGGGGGATCCGTACCCTGTAGGAAGTAGGAATAGTAGTACAAATAGTGGTTTATTTTCGTATTTATATATGAAGGAGTTTTAAACTCTTCCCACACTCTTGCAATATTCTAAACAATGTTTCTAAACTTTAAACACTCTAAAAGAACACAGAATGTCATGATTTCAGCTCTGTGTCTCTGCTGCTCTCAGCCACCTGCAAGCACTCTTGGCCACACCCACTTCTCCGCTCTGCACGGAGAGCAGCTGATCAGCTGCAGCAGGAAGTTTATCCTGCAATGTGGGTTGCACAAAGGTTCAGCAGGTGTTAAATAATTTAAAATAATTTATCCATGCATCATCTTAACCCGCTTCTTCCTTTTTGGGCCGCGGGGGTCACTGGTGCCCATGTCCAGCTATCACTGTGCAAGGGGCGGGGTACACCCTGGACAGGTGGCAAGTCCATCACAGAGACACATAGACAAACCATTCACACTCTCACTCACACCTAGGGACAATTTCGAGTTACCAATCAGCCTAACACGCATGTTTTTGGTCTGTGGGAAGAAACCGGAGTACCTGGAGAAAACCCACACATGTACGGAGAGAACATGCAAACTCCACTCAGAAAGGCCCCCGGATCAGGATTTGAACCAAGGTAACCTGCTCGCTGAGAGGCAGCAGCTCTATCAGTTGCGCCACCGTGCTGCCTTAAAATAATTTATTTTAAATAAAAATTCCATGCTGATAGTACAGCTCATCCGTCAATCAGCCAATTGTGTGTTATGTCCAACCTTATTTTGAAAAATCGCGATAGAGCGAGTCCGTGATAAACGAACCGCAAAGTAGCGAGGGACTTCTGTTTATAAAAAGTAAGTTAACACTATTTAACTGAGGAGCGAATGACTATGAGTTTAACTTCATCGCAGAACTCTCATCTTGAGCAAGCACAAAGGCAACAGTGGAAAGGAAAAACTCTCTCAGGAGGAAGAAACCTCCAGCAGAACCAGGTTCAGGACAAGCGGCCATCTGCTTCGACCAGCTGGGTTTGGTAGGACAGGAAGTAGGATCAGGTCATTGGGTATCATGGACATATATAATCGTGTATCATCAGCATAACAATGAAAATTTATCCCATGCTATTTAATAACTGTACCTAATTCAAGGATTCAAGGTTCTTCATTGTCATTCGCATCACATGTGGTACAAGAGGTGGAACGAAATTGTGTAATCAGGGTCCCAGTTACATCCAACAAAAGTATACAATGTAAAAGAAAAACAGTAATAAGATCTAAGATATGAACTAAGAAAAACGTCGACTAAAAAGACGCTAAGCACTAGCAATAATGGAAGCATAGATAAAGAGTAGTGGTCCAAGCACTGAACCCTGAGGACCTCCACGACTAACTTGAAGAAAATTCATTATTTACATTTACCAATTGGAATCTATCAGGTAAATATGATTTAAACCAATTTAGAACCGTTCCTGTAGTTCCAACATCATATTCAAGTCTCTGTAGTAGAATATTGTGATCAACTGTATCAAATGCAGCACTGAGGTCTGAGGACATGTATCATGAACAGAAAGTAACAACCTTGTTGTTTGCAGGACGCTAATTGAACGCGATGCCTCACGTCGACTGTAAGTAAGCACATGAAAACTGCATGAAGAAACACAGCCGGTAACTGTGATGCTCCAGACATGTTTGGCATTTAAAAGTTTACTGATGACACCAGGTTGAAATACATGAAAAAGAAAAAAAAAAAAAAAAAACAGGCCACATGATAAATAATGGAGAATTCCTCATCCCTGAGCCCCCTGGAGCAAAGGCAGAGGAGAGGCTTTTTTATCTAGTTAATAGAAAGCACAGCCACTCGTTAATATGCAGAAGCTGTGCATGTCGCTCCTCAAGAGGAAAAACCGGCAGCTAGGTTCTGCCATTAATCAACTTCAGCCCCGGCAGTTCACTCGGACACAGTGATACATGTTTTTACCTCTAAATGGATGAATATCTTCAGCCGCTGTCAATAAGCGGCTCACCGGACGCCGTTCTCCTCTGAACAACAGAGGAGTGGGAGGACGGAGAAGAAGAAGTGCTGGGCAGCTAACAAGAATAATAATGCTGTCACACACAAACAAGGCGTAACATGATCCGGGGCTCGAGTCGGGGAGAAGGGGTTTGTGCAACGATGATAAATCTGACAAAACCTAATTATTTCTGACACATCGGATGCTTCTGGAACTCCCCCAAGACTCGGAAAGAGGAGAGGGAGCCTTATCAAGTGGTGGTACGTTAGGATGCGCCTCTCCTGGGCCGCCTTCATCAGTTGAAATGGGGAGGGCAGGCGAGAGGAGGGGGGGCTTTAGATTTGAAAAGAATTTTTAAAAGGTACAGATGACTTTAATATTCTGAGCCAAATACTGTAAATTAATATTCTGATGTGGTGGGTTGAGAGGAGGAGGCTGATCTGAGCGGGACGATGAATATTTCTGTTTCTGTTCCTCAGATTTACAGACTGTACATACTGGGGGGGGCAGAGGTACAAAAAAAAAACCCGTGAAACCAAAGTGAAGTCATTCATTGAACTCTTTTACTACAATATTTTATTTATAGGCATTAATTTAAATCCAGCACAGCTTGGACTGATCCGTGCAGAGAAGTTGTGATGAACAAAATAAAGACTTTGTGCTATAAATACCCATAACGTTTATTTACATAGTCCAGAGCTGCTCATTGTGACGACTTGAATTTGCACACTAAAGCTTATTTTGTAAAAAGCCCCTTTTAATATTTATCTCATTAGGATGTTTGTAAGGCCCAGGAGAAAAAATATGCACCGGCGTATGTCGCAGGCTTGAGATTTCCGGCACTTTATTAAAAAACATGGACGAGTCATTTACTGCCTAATGGCCAGCTGCCATTATCGAGTCACTCAGGAGTGAACGCTGCTCTGGACGTGGCGTAATAAATACCCGGCGCTCCGTGTGGATGTGCTGCGCTCACATCAAACGCAGATTAGCGCCGGCAGTCGTGCAGAGGTTAAGTCGGGGGATGCAAATACGGTCATTAGTCCGGGGGGGTCCGATGGTGAAGTGAAACACGGAAGAAGACGGAACGACGGAGACGCTCAGAGCGCACAAACACCAAACAGAGATGGCTTCCAAGATGCATCCCATGAATTGTGTGACATTAAATAATGGTGTGAATGTTTATGAAGCAATAACACTGTTGTCGTCCATTTTTCTTCCGTACGATTTTCCGCTTTATGAAATATTTAACCTTTTCTGCCATTTTTTTTTCCTCATAGAAAATGAATTGAGCTCATTTTACATCCTTCAAATCTTTAGATACGTTAAACTTTTACTGCTCCTCTCACATTTTGTTCTGGTTCAGCTTCTTCCAGCTTCCTTGTGCAAATGTAAACATTTTTTCAGCTATTTTCAGATAATTTCAGCAGTTTTTTCAGCTGTTTTGTGCTCCTTTCAGATTCTTTCTACTAACTAGAACATTTTTGTGCTTCTTCTAACTTCTTTCTGCTAATTTCAGCTTGCTATGCTCTTTTCAGCTTATTTCTGCTAGTTTACGCTTAAGCTACTATTTAGCTGTTTTATGCTAATTTTAGCTTTTTCAGCTAATTCCACATTTTTTCCCACTTTTGTCAGCCTAATTCAGTAAAAAAAAAAAAGCTCTCTCCACCTCCTCCTTGTAATTTAAGCTTCTTTCTACTTTTTTAGCAACTTTACCTGTGTTTCCAATCAGCTGCTCCACACTCAGACCAGGACTGGGAAATGTCTCCTTCATGTCCAGGAACTCTGCCAGAAGACTGCCGTCCTCCTCCTGATAGCTTCTGGATTTGACTATCGTAAGAAACTGCCCAACTGAGACAGTCCTGAGTAAACCTGCTTGTAAACACAAACATGTGTCCATGTCTTTTTGGACTTATTACAGTTTAAAATGTCTTCAATGGGCCGTTAGCAATTGGTTAGCTACTCTAATGTCAACGAAGCCAGATTCTACCAGGATTTATTTAGATTTTAATGTTTCCTTTCGGATTAAAATCTAAATATCTGGCTAAAAATTCAAATACTGTTACAGCTTTGACGATATCTGAGCCCATCAGCTTTAAAGTAAAGTTTTAAAATTGCATGCAAAACATTTATTAGAAGAGTTCAGTTTCAGCTAAACAACCATACTTTTTCAGAACAGTTCTGACACTTTTAGAGCTAAATTATACGTCTATAATCCTCTGATGAAGCATGTTGCATTCAAAAAGTATCACAAAGGTAACAATATCTCATTTTCTGTCTTCCCAAAACAATAATAGCTGAATCAAGAAGTTTGAATAAAATTACTTTAAACACCATTTCTGTTCAGTGCTCTGAGATGACTTCTGTTGTGACTTTGCGCTACATAAAGAAAATGAATTGAAATTTGCAGCTGTTTTTATGCTACTTTAAGCTGTTTCAGATAATTTTCAATTTTTTTGTGCTAATTTCATCTTTTTTCAGGCCAATTGATGAAACATGTTCTTTCTGCTTTCTTCTGCTAATTTAAGCTTGTTCTGCCTTTTCAGCTACCTTTTTAGCTTTAGCTAATTTCAGCTGTTTTCAATAAATACAAGCTTTTCATGGTAATTTCCGCTACTTTCAGACTAATTAACTTCTTTCTGCTAATTTCAGCTTGGTTTGCTACTTTCAGCATATTTTTGCAAGTTTCAGCTTTTTCAGCTACTATTTAGCCGTTTTATGCTAATTTTAGCTTTTCAGCTAATTCCACAATTTTTAGCTAATTTCAGCTCTTTCCACTACCTTCTGGTACTTTAAGCTTCTTTCTGTCTTTCAGCTACTTTTTAGCCACGTTTTGCTAATTTCAGCTATTTTTAGCTAATTTCCTAATTGTTGTATTAATTTCTGCTTATTTAACCTAATTCAGCTAATATGTGTTCTTTCTGCTTTCTTCTGCTCATTTAGGCTTGTTCTTCCATTTCACCTACATTTCCGCACTTTTTTAAAAAGCTAATTTCAGCTGTTTTGCAGCAAGTTCTTCTGCAATAAACATTCACACTGCATTTTCACAGGAAATGCAATTTCTCTAGTTTTGTTTAATCTGTACATTTAATTAACAAGTAAAAGGCGCACTTTACAAGTTGGGAGCTGTAATTGTGGATTTAGGTGTTTCTTGGAATTACTGCTACAACTTCTGTTAAGCAAAACCCCTTAGGGTGGTACATGAGTGTATTACACATGCATACTCACACACACACTCAAGTGCACGCTAACCCAGCATGGCCCAGGGCGAGCCGGTCTGCGGTTAAGCAGATATCATTAACCTTTAGACATTTAGGGGAAAGAAGAGGTTCGTCTAACTGTTGAACGGACTCGGTCGTGCCGAGGACTCTCCTCCTCTGATGGGTCGAGGTGACGTGCCGTTTAGTTTAGTGCTACACGCCACTCCATTATTTAAACACACGCTGCACAAGGCAGTCGTGGAAAACACACTTCTTCCATTTTGAGGTTGTAGCGGACTGCGTGAGGGCAGTCTGGGGAGGGGGAGGAGGGGCGGCTGGGTGCGTCTCATCCTCCGTAACTACTTCTGTCAGTGTCGGGGGTGGCGTGGCCACAGAAAGCAGGAAGAAACAGAAAAAACGTCTTGGCTGTCCTGCTGAAAATTAAATGACCTTCGGGAGTGGCAACACAGGGATCCTGTCTAGTGCTGGGCAGATTTGCTCCACTTACCACCTCATTTCAGAGGAGTAAACACGTCCAAATGTATAAACGTAAAGACGCTCGGTAAGATTAAGCAAACTCTTATTCTCATTAATATATTTAGCCTCATAGGGCTGGAATGCATCCTTTATCCATTACAGAAGTGGTTAACTAATGTCATCCGAGCTTTGATGGACAGTAGGATAAGAAGCGCGTCTCTAAATGCTGCCTTCACTGGTTTAGATGTTCCTGAAAGTCACACATGAATAGTCTTTTCTGAGCCACATAAAAAGGGAGAACTGTTTAAAGTTATTAATGCTACATTTTCCAAATATCAATACGAAAAGTTTGGCATAAAAATCAAGCTGCCAATCTGCTAGAATGTCCACATTTAGTGTAAAAGAGATGTGTGGTGAAGCTGGTTTGAATGACTGCAGCTGCCTCCCAGAGTATGACCAGTAAAAATAATAAAACCACATAATCAGGAACAGGAAGAGGAAAATTAACCCGATAACGGCTGGGAATGGAGCTCTGCCCTGGGGTCAGCGCTAACTGAAAGAACGCTGATACTGCGAGGTAAATGTCAAACAATTGAAGCAACATCAGGGAGCCAAGGAGCGATTTCGGTTTCAGCCGCTTGTGTTTGCGTTATCTCATGACTTGAAGAGTTGAAAGGTGAGCAGATCAAATTATCATGACTTCAGACGTTTTTTAGGCCTGTTCTTGGCACATTTTTACACATTACTGCTGTCAGGCAAAAACCTTTTATCTCCCAAAGTTGAATTTGTCAGAATGTGATCAGGTTTATTTTTAATAAAGCCATACTTTTCTTCACTCAGGTGGTGCAGGCGGAGGAACGCTGGAGAACTAGCGGCTCCGGTCGCGATGGATGGATGGACGGACGGATGGATGGCGCCGTGCCACCCAAGTAAAATGAAACTGTTTTGACCATTAAATAAACACATAATAAATCTGAATCTGACTCCCCTGGCAGGCCTCGAAAACAGGCCGACATATCAATTTCTCCTGGGGAATGTGTAAACTAAGGAAAAGCTTTGTCTATCGCAGCCCCTCACCCCCACCTTGAGAACTTCTCTGGAGGCTTATCAGAACTGTGCTGGCTGACCATCATCTTATCAGGACAATGGACCATCTGTTAGTGCTTCACGGAGCGCCTTGTCATCATATGCATATGTAAAGTGCTCATAAATGTGCTGCTGGCAGAGTTTTTTGATGTCTTAAATCATGTCCTGATAGGACAAGGTGCGAAAAGATCTTTTTTTTGTAATTCCACTATCCTATCCTCGTGGCTTTTTCCCCTTTTCTATCTAAAAAGGTATTATGAAAAGGATAAGAGGCTGCGCTATCATAGCAGCAGCTACGCGCACTCCGCCCATCTCTTGAATGACTGTACAACCGTACAAGGATAATAAAGCTTATTCTGATTCTGATCATAAATGCGGTGATGCATAATAAATGCGAGTTATACGCCAAAGCGACTTATGTATGTTTTTTCCTCTTCATGATGCTTTTTTTAAACTGATGCAACTTATAATCCGGGGATTGATTTATACGCCGGAAAATACAGTATGTTAGAAAGGACAGGCAAAGATTTCGTTTCTACACTGCGGGGGCTTACATGTGTACTGGAGGAGAGTATCCAGGGCTGCTGTGTCCGTTGGTGTCCAGGTGGTCGATTGAGCCGTTGAGCTCCTCATGGGCTGACTGCAACATAATGGGGGGGCTGCCGCTCAACGTACCAGGGGGGCTGATACCCAGCAAGCCTGGTGGACTCCCGCCCAACAGTCCAGGTGGGCTTCCTCCAGTTGGCATGGACAGGTCTCCGCCCAGCAGGCCGTGGCAGTTGCCTCCCATCGGGCCGGCGGCGCTGCTCATGAGCCCGGGGGTCCCCAGCAGAGGCAGGGAGGTCTCTGCCAAGGCAGCCTGCAGGAGAACCACGGAGAGAGGGAATGATGTAATAAGAGTCTGAATATGGCGGTAGCTGATGAAGGTGAAGAATGAGCGATATGTGGCAATTAAAGCACGTGGAAGATTTGTATCCTTTGGGTGATGGCTGAGAGGAGATGAGAGAGCATAAAAAATAAAGTTAGCAGGATAAATGACTGCACGGAGGTGATTTGGAGTAAAAAAAAAAAAAGATATTTGTGTGAATAATGTGGTTTAACAAAGTTATTATTAAAATACAACATCCTAGTCTTATTCTGTTGAAAGCAATTTCCCCCCAAGTGGAAGCTCGTAGATTACTTCCCACTAACCGCCATTCATGTGCCTTTGTGTGTGGTGGCTACATTCATATATTAAAAAAAAAAAAAGATTTCTGAAAACTTTACCTCAAAATAATAAAAACTCCTGACACTTTCGCCTGCTGCGCATTAAAGTTATATACACTGATTAAATTTTTAAAGTTTTTGCCATGAGCACCTCGCCAGCGTACACTACGAAGCCAAATCATTTATGACAGCTTAGATAAATATTAATGCGCATGCCCTTGCATTTGCACATGCCACAATCAATCTGGGGTGGATGCCACGACCGGGAGAGGAGGAGGAAAAAGAACGGAACAACAGAAAGCGAGTTCCTTCTAGGTTCAACCACAGGGTGGCCTTCTGAGTCTGAAGGTGGCTGGGGAAGGAGGTGTGAGGAGAGATGCAGGAAATGAAGCTGTGGCATGAACAAACTGGAAAGTTCCTGGAGAAACTTTGATGGGGACTGCCATGGGGTGGCCATTTTTAAATTTTGATTCAATAGTATGTGTTGGCCAAGTTTCAGCTTAAAATGGCAAAATATCAATGAGTTAGTCTTTTTTTTTCTTTTAAGCTATGGTGGCAACCTTGGATTTTTGGTTTGGAGTCAGTGTGTGATAGGAAATGTTCTTAGCTATAAGCACAACAAATTTCAGCTCTATATGTGTAAAAGTAGCCGAGCTAAAGCCATTTAAATTTAGCTTTGGTGGCCATCTTGAATTTTTTTAATGCATTATTTATTGGGCATTGCTCTCAGCTACCACCACACCAAATTCAGCTTAATAACTCTAAAAATGTCTGATTTACAGTATTATTCCTTTGTAGCTCAGGTGGTAATCTTGGATATTTGATTTTCTATCAGTCCGGAAAAAAAATACTAATAAAAATGGCATCTTTGTTTGCAAGTTACATGGCCATTGTAACTCAAAACGCCAATAAAAGTAATGGCGAACAACAGGGTGCTGAGCTGGTCGTTTTGATGTAACATTTGTGGGGGTACACGTTGCGTTTCGGACCGCATTAAAGTTGATGGAAGAGTAAGATATAAAGTTAAGAAACCCTTGTCAGGTGGATAATAATAGGAGGCTGCGTTACTAGGCAGTCCCCAAAAAGCTGCTTCGGCTTCTGTTAATGCAACAACTAAAATATGGAGTTCTTTTGTGCAAAATAGTCACACCCAATTCAGCAACACGTTCTCTGAAGCTTTAGTTCGTACCTGTAAACTGGCATTTAGTGCAGTTCCATAACCAAGGCTGGAGGGCAGGTTCTTCACAAGAGACGGACTTCTAAACAAAACGACAACAAAGTTATTGTCAAAAGCAGATTTAATTAAAAAAAAGGGGGAAATAAAGGTAAATAGGAGCAGAATGCAGAGGCCTACAGCACACGATGTAGGAAGAGGCGGTTGAATTCGTACCCTGTGATCTTCTGCGACCTGCGTTTCTGGTACTCCATCTCGTCCACCGTCCACACCGCCCCCTTCACGTTCTCCACACGCACGAAGCACTTGTGCAAGCTGAGGTTGTGGCGAACGGCGTTCTGCAGGAAGACGACACACTCAGGTCAATCGGAGGAGGTAAAACAAATCATTATCCTTTATGACAAAAAAAAAAAAAGGCTTTGAAATTGAATTTTTTTCTAACGTTTTTAAGAAATTCTTAACATTCACGCACCGTTGATTTAATTAGTAAAAACTGAGTGAAAGCGAATGCTCTTACAAGTCCTGCACACAGTACATATCAATCAGAGTAAGTAGGCTAAAAGGAGGTAATCAGCATAGCGAATGGCTTATGGTGGTGACAGAAGTGGTAATGCCGGCCTTGATAATGGTGATGTCAGTAACCCTTCCCGCTCCAGAAAAGTACAGCACTTAATGGACACGTCGCTTTAAAGATGACAGTACTGGAAGTTTTAAGAAGCCTCTCCTCCTCCGTGTGTGAATTAACTTGAACTGCACCAATTTATACGACCAAATGTTAAATTAAACATTGACGCTTTCCTAAAATCAAAACTGCTTGAGAAGAAATACTTATAATAAAATATGATCATAATTAAAACATGCATTAGACCTGACAAATAATAAACCCTGCTTTAATATTCCTGCCTCTTATATTTATCGCCCCCCTCAGCTTGGTGTGTACTCCAAGAGAAAGGGGATTCTGAAGAAAAAAAAAAATACTCATAAGCAGATCTTGCATCTGACCTGAAAATCCCATGATTTGATTGATCTTAATGCCCATGGCTCTGAATATGATAATTTTAATATTAATGAGCAAATGAGCAGTTTTATTATGCATGCTATAGAGTTAGAACTAATAAGCTTCTGGATGAGAGGAAAAGGAGAGAAAGGAAAAGTGGAATTGGGAAGGGGGGGTGATCCCTCTTTTGAGCTGATGAGACCAAGCTGAGATATTAAACTACCTTTCATTTATTTCTCTCTCTTCTCTTGCTCCCCCCACCATGACACATTCTCCCTGTTAATCAAATGACAAGCCCATCGCTGATCATCCCACTAACGCTTACAAAGGGAACCGCGGCGCCGCAGATGTAAATAGATCACCTTGGTTATTGTGCAAGCCGGGAGACATGAGGATATTTCTAAAGTCACTGTGACATCACAGGCTGAGTGGCACCGGTTGTTTTCTGCTGCAAAAAGTCTCATAAGATCACCGCGCGTACAGTAGCTAACAAACTGGAGAAGGGGCACCGATCTTTTCGCCCCTCGAATTTGCGATCGCACACACCCATGTGCTCATTTGCATCCCAAATCCAAATTAATTCACTTTGCTAAATCTAGTGCCGCGACACGTCTTGCATGCTGATGAGCGGCTGCTTCGGTCCCCCCCCCTCCAGTCCTCTGTGCAGCTACAAAGGCTAAAGAAACAGATGCAGGGGCCACGGGACAAAACGTCGAACACGACGACACTCGGCGGGCCTTTTCTCTTTCAGCGCCGAGACACACTCCTGACTGGGAAGACATTTTTCACCATCTTTGTGCAGTCAGACAGGACCATAAAGTTGCAGGGAGAGACATACAAATGGGTCCTTTTGTGCCCCCCCCCCCACTTCAGCTCCACGTAAACCCCTCTTTTGGAAACAGTTTATGTATATGTGTGGACATGTGAGTCCCCTGCCGACCTCTTCACACGACTGAGAACGCTGGTTAACAGGCGAGCAGCCATCTTTCCTCACGATTAACCAACGATGTGCAGAAGAAGGTGGTCCCCGGACCAGGAGGGGGGGGGTGCATCTCTTAACAAAAGGTGCTGATGATGGAGGGGCTGCTGTATAATTAGAGCGTCAGAGCCCTCTCCTCTGCACGCCAAGACTTCGCTATTAATTGCACCAAATTAGAAAACCATACCTGAAGGTGTGCGTGTGTGTGTGTGTGTGGGGGGGGGGGGGGGGGTTCTTTCAGCTGTCATTTCCAAACAAAAAGGTGGAAAATAAATAAAAGAATGAGCTCCATTGAACGGAACATGATCGGCTTCTCGTCGAGTAAATATAGGTTTCGTGCGCGAGGTTACCTTCCAGGTTGCAGCGTTGCGTCTGAAGTAGGCGAACGTGCGCGTGAACCAGCTGTAGATTTCGTTAAGCGTTAGCTGCATGTCGGCAGAGTCCATGATGGCCTGGAACGAGACGACACCAAGTAACGGTTTACTAACGAGGACACGAACGCGCTGCCAGGACGTGGACGGCGAGGAGGGAGAGCCGCCATGATTCCTGCAGCAATTAATTTGAATCTAATCAGGCAAAGTTAATTTATTTCCCACTCACCTGTCTTATGAGGGTTGCATAAGTAAACGGTGGTCTGACATCTGCGTTCTTATAAAACTCGTAGTTTGGGGCAATCTCTGGAAAAATAAATACTGTGTCACCACCTGAAATAATTGGTAAATTTTATTCCTTTAGGTATTGAATTTGCTCAAGGTTTCATCAAATTAAAACGAGGGGATGGGGTGGGGGGCAAAGAGGGTGGGGTGGGTTAGAAAGAAAGGGGGGCACATCAAATCAGCACTTTCCATGTCTAACAAAATGCATTTTTAATTAATCTCTCTCGTGAGAGATATTAAACACTTCCATATATGAGATGTGTGCAGTTAGTTAGGGCGAGGCTGAATAATTTATGCTGCTTCACACTAAACACGGGAGTAAATATAAACATCAAAGACGGCCCGTTTAAAATGCATAGCTTAATACATGTCTTAATGTAATAAATATTGTATTTTTTCCACCATTATTTGAACTTAATTAACATTCATGCAATATTTATGCGGGCAGGAAGTTCTTGTCTGTTTACATATCGAGTGATTAAATACAGACTTTTCACACCAGTAAGTCCAACAAGCCTCTAAATGTGTGGGTGTGTTTCTGCACAGTGTTACGTGCACTCTGTGTGTGTGTGTGTGTGTGTAGGCTCTTCTGAGTTGAGTGCAATTAATCGTCTAGTGCTCGTGATTGAGGTATCACTGTAATTTGCTGTTTTAGCATTCATTAAATTTTAATAGAAACTTAAAATGAAGGAAAACTGTGTTTTTATTCAGTCAAATTCGATATAAACCAATATTTCAATTGTTAAAGCTGTTTGAAGAATTTCTCATATTTCAATGGCTTGATAGTGGATTGTTCCTAATACAGGGCAATTCAACTGGCGGCCCAGGGGCCAAATCAGGCCCACTGGTGAGCTAATTTCAGCCCACCAGTGGGTTCATTTTTAAATAAAACTAAATTTTATACCGTAAAACAAGCTTAATTTATGAAAATAGCTGCTGGATTTCCAGCTCCTGAGCGATTTAGTTGAATAACCCGGTCCTAAAATATGCAACAATCAGACAGATTTGTTAAAAAGTGACCCGTCTACGCTGAATTAGTGGATCTGTGTCGTGTGAAGTGCTGAGTAGTTGGTCCTACCCGACGACAAAGGCATGGAGTATTTGTCCGAGTGGCGTCTGCGCATGGCACCCATGCTGGGGACGTTGGCCCCTCCCAGTACCGATGGCACCTGTGGCATGGCAGCCATGGGTGTGATGGGGGCTGTGGGCGTGGTAGGGGTCTGTGGCATGTTGGGGGGCGACGCTGAGGGCAGATTCTTGGACATGGTGACGCTGGACACCAAGTTGAGCTGCAAGAGGGAAAGGAGGAGATAAAATCTGAGTCGTGAAGAGGAAATGGAGACAGACAAGTGGGTTTAGTGTGGAGGAGGGAGGCGTTATTTTGTGGTTTCCCTGACAGAGCCGAGCGTGTGCACTCCTCCTCTCCAACACAGCTGTGTTTCCACTAACAAGGCTCGTGGAGAGGAGCCAGCCCATCTCCACTAATTACAACCACCAAATTGTATCATAAGAATTCTAATTAGAGCACGCTGTTCAAGATTATCCAACGATCAGCCTCCATGTTATCCCAGCCCCATCTCTCTTTATCTCTCTATTTATCACAACCTCCCTTCTCTCTCTCTCCCTCCCTCCCTGCCTCCCTCCCACTACAAACACTCATCATCACTACACACTGAAGAAACGAGCCCCTAAAACTCTTGCCGTTGCTGTGACCCTGCCAGATTATCTGACCCTGTTGAGTTTATAGCTCTGTTATAGAAGCCATACTGTCAAAGAAATAAATAAATAACTTTTGGAAAACTACAGCATTGAATGAGATAATCCACAATATAAGGCTTTGTAAATCTAAATGAAAGGCTTTGGATGGAGTATTAATGTCAACATAATTAAAAGGCGTTGCTACAACTTCACCTAAAGTAATCAGTCTTTTCATTTAGCTATTCATAATCTCTCTATAACCCGTTAGAATTTATGAATGCTTTTGCATCTGACGCCCATAGGTGCTTGCTCAGTGGAACAGGTGCCCCCAACCCCCCATTTTCTATGTTGGGGTTATTGTGTGAATGTTTATGAATCATTCACACTATCCATTTTTCTTCCGTTCGTTTTGCAGCATCTTTCTCGTGCCACAATTTTTGTGCCATTTCAACAAATCATAAATGAAAATGTTCAGCTCTTTCCTGCTATGACTTTTGGTATTGATGCAACTTTAGGTTTTTTAAGTATTTAGCCTTTTCAGCCATTTTTCCCCCCTCTTATAAAAAATGAATTGAGCTCATTTTCCATCCTTCAAATCTTTAGATCTGTTTACAACCTTTTTCTGACCCTTTCACATTTTGTTCTGGTTCAGTTTCTTTCGGCTTCCTTGTGCAAATAAAAAAACCCCTGCTATTTTCAGTTAATTTCAGCTGTTTTATGTTCCTTTCTGCTAACTACAACAATGTTGTGCTTCTTCTAACTTCCTTCTGTTAATTTCAGATTGTTATGCTCTTTTCAGCTTAACTATTTCAGCTACTATGTTGTTTTTAAAATAATTTGAGATTTTTCAGCTAATTCAACATTTTTTGTACAATTTAAAACTTTTTTCAGTCTAATTCAGCATATGTGCTCTTTCTACTTCCTTCTGGTAATTTAAGTTCTTTCTGCTTTTTTAGCTACCATTCAGCAGTTTTTTTTTTTTTTGGTTGCAAATTTCAGCTTTTTTCTTCTTCAGATAATTTTCACTTTTTGTGCTAATTTCTGCTTCTTTCAGCATAATTGGGCAAAATTGTGCTCTCTCTACTTCATTCTGCCAATTTGAACTTGTTCTACATTTTAAGCTAAGTTTTTAACATTTTTAGCTAATTTCAGACGTTTTCAGATAAATTCAAGTTTTTACTGGTAATTTCTGCTATTTTCAGCCTAATTAATTTTTTCTGATAATTTCAGTTTGTTGTGCTCCTTTCAGCTTAATTATGTTAGTTTCAGCTATTTCAGCTACTATTAAGCTGTTTTTATAG
Source organism: Nematolebias whitei (assembly GCF_014905685.2). NCBI lineage: Eukaryota > Metazoa > Chordata > Actinopteri > Cyprinodontiformes > Rivulidae > Nematolebias > Nematolebias whitei. The sequence continues at coordinate 8,666,879 of NC_056519.1, read as the reverse complement.
TAATTTTAGCTTTTTCAGCTAATTCCACATTTTTAGCTCATTTAAGATCTTTCCATTTCCTTCCAGTAGTTTAAGCTTCTTTCTGCCTTTCAGCTAATTTTCAGTCATGTTTTGGTTAATTTCAGCTTTTTTTTAGTTATTACGTTCCTAAATTTGCTGCCAATTTCTGAATATTTAAACCCAATTCAGCAAATATGTGTTCTTTCTGCTTTCTTCGGCTAATTTAGGCTTATTTTTCCATTTCAGCTACATTTCAGCATGTTTTTTAAGCTAATTTCAGCAGTGTTTCAGCAAGTTCTTCTGCAATAAGCATTCACACAGCAATTTTGCAGGAAATGCAATTTTTCTAGTTACTTTGGCACATTTTTTAAATTCAAAAACATGTTTTTGCCCCTAGCAATAAGACTAAAGCTTCTAGTGTTTATGGATTCTAACCAAAAAAGTATAATAAAAATAATCACAAGGTTCAGCACCCCTTTTCCTCACCTTTGAGTTGGTTCAGTCCAGCTCTGTGACACATAGCTGCTAGTCAGACGCTTTTTTTTTATTTATTTTTTACGATGAGTCAGACAGAATAACACAAAAGTCCAGCTGTTTAAAAAACTTGAAAAAAGTCAGATTCCTGTGTCACGGATATGATGTGAAGATTTAAAAATAACCTCGTATACACACATAAATACAAGTGTGTTGTTGCTAATAGCAGCACCTGATAATTGGACAGTTTAAACGACTTCATGGATCCACACTTCAAATCCAGAAGAACTTTTCTGAGATTAAACTTATGGACTTCTAGTACATAAAGTTCGTCTTCACTTATGGTCACTTCCCAAATACATGCACTCAGTGTTGAGTCTTCATCTAGCCCACTCCAACTGATCTTTGAGTCTCTGCACTAATTTGGTCGGAATGATAATGACATTGTTACGTATTTAAACCAAACTGCATTAATTGTAAGAGTACAAATGGAATGCATCTGAAGCCAGAGTTTGGATTTAAATAGACTTGAAAGACAGAAGGCGCTTAGAAACGGAGGGGCAGAGCTAAGGAGGAGGTATTGGCGATCACGTGTTGATAAATATGATAAAACCATGATGATGGAGAGGGTTTCAGATTATTATATACCATCAGCTGTAATGAGCTGGTTCGGAAGTTGACAGCTCAGATCACTGCTGAGGAGACTTCTGGACTTCACGAGGAACTCTCCATTCCTGAAGTTCTTTGCTTGAATAACTTGTTGCATGAATTTTGAACGTGTTAAAAAAATGTGTGACACATTTTCCTTCAAAACAATCAAGAGTCACTGCAGGTGTCTCAAACCTTTTTCTATGTTGTCACAAGCACCTGTCTCAAAAATGAAAAATCTTAATTTTAACATTTGCATGGGAGCGTGTGGCGGCAAATACTGAGGTGGGCAATGAAAAAATGTGCATGGCCTAAAATAAATATTGGCTGGCCGTGCACATAAAACCAAACAGATTATAAAAAGAATTAGCCATGGCAAACGTGGACGCACGGTTTTCTGGTCGCTTGGTATTTACAGTTTGTTTCGGACTATAAGGTGCACCGGCTTCTAAGGTGCATTAAGCGAAATAAGTTTATTTTGACAGATTGTTGAGTGCCGTGTACCACATAAAATCGGTTCGAGGTCAGTAAGCACAACCAGAATTAAAATATAAGGCTCACTGTCAATTTTTAAGAAAATTCAAAGATTTTAACTGTGCCTTATAGTCCAAAAAATATGGTAACACTCAAAAAAAAAAAAAATTGTGTATTTTCTCGCAATAGTGAGTCAAATCGGAGTTTCCAACGAGCCTCCAACAGTCCCAGCCCAGTGAAATACCACCTTAATCAAATCTTAAAAGGCTAAGTGTGCAGCAGCCACTCAGATTATTTGTTTTCCTGTTGCATGCCCTCTTGTGGGATGTACAATTAGAACGTTAAAACATAAATCTTCATCTCACCTTCCTTGATAAAGTGGGGAAGCCTTAAAACTGAGGACTTAACTGTTCGTTTAGGAATTCTCTGAATTGCCCCCACCATCAAATGCAATTAGCTGCTCTTTCATGTGAGCTTTATGTAATGCAATACTTCATTAGCATCATTCATTCACATTCAGCCACGGATTATAGGCTGCACATTCTTTATTGGACAAGATGGATCCAAGCTGCTGAAATTTGGAAGATGGAGAGAAAAAAATGCTACATAGAGGGAGAGAGCAAAAAAAGATAGTTTGATTCCTGATGGAATTATAGAATAATTATGCTATCTTCATTATCTACATTCTACGATGAGAGGTGATTGGGAAATTATTATATTGAAAGTAGGCACTTACTAAGCAGCAGGAAGACGCCAACTATGTTTTGCTGTCTAACACTCTAAAACATTCAATACTTGGAGGGGGATGAATGTTTGCCAAAAATGTATAATCTTGATATCAAACCCAAATACAGCTCGGAGCGTAGTCGTTCCAGCTAAAAATGGAAAGCAAAGGAACAAAAATTCTTATTTTTTTCCGTGACCCCTTTCTTAGTTTTTGCCTCTTTTCTGTTTTAGTGGCCAATTTCAGCTCCGCTGTGTGTATTCGTGTCAACATCCCACCGTCTTCGCCGGCGAGCTGTCATTTTCAGCTGTTTGTTGTTAAAATGACACATCTTCTCCTCTGTCATTTCACTTCTGAGTGCCGCTGTGGCCACTGAGCCAAACAGTCATCAGCAGCCAACAGGTTGTTTTGGCTATTATATCCATCACAAAGAAATGACCCCGCCGTTTTAGCCGAGGACTCCGCCGCTCCGCCATCTAATACACTTCCAAACTCTATTGTCCTCTCACAATGCGCAATAAGTGATAAGACGCCAACTCTGTATTACAAATCCTATTCCCCCCCCCCTTTCATCTTCTGTCGCTCACTCACACAGCGGCTTAAACTGTTCATTTTCTGTGCGGCTGTCTCATGTGTTGACGGGAGGCAGAGCAATATGCACTCACTGGTTTGGGAGATGACTTGGGTTCTGAGGGCCGCATGTGCAAGTGGGTCATCATCGCTTGAAGACGCTCTCGCTCTTTAGAAAGCTGTTAAAGAGAGAAGGAGAGTACATTAGGGTCGATTAGAGAGGAGAGGAAGGGAAGATAGGGGACGGAGAGCAAGCGAACGGCAGGGAGAACAGGTCAGCCAAAACAAATAGCGTTTCATCTTTTTGTCAATATCAGAATTTAGGTTAGCGAGACTGACAGTAACAAGGCAGTCGGGCCTTAAATGAGGTGGTCCTGAGTGTCCGCTCAAAGTCCTGTGGACACTGTTAGGGGGATGGAGCTCAGCCTGCAGCTGCTGAGAGGTGAAGGGGTCTCCCAAACAGGGTGCCAGGTGGCCCCGCCTCCCCGGTCCAGTTAGTGGCCCCAGCCGGTGCTCATCATCAATCTAATTCACGTAGAGTGACAGGGACCAGACCTCGCGAAAGGCCGAACCCCCATCCCCTCTCCTTCGCGCACCCTTAATACGCAGACACAAGATAAAACACACAAACAGGAGGGGAAGCGGGTACACACAGGTGTACACATACACAGAGCTGGGCCTCATTACTAGTGACGGCTCTCGTGTAGAAAAGACAAAGAAAGAGATGATGGGGTTCAAGAAAAGGGATAGAGGAGAAGAAACAGGACAGACAGCACAAGTGCACCACTCTAACTGGTCCCACTGTTCACATCAAGCTTTAGCTGTTTAGGCTGCAACGATATAAAAAAGGAATGATCAAATAAAAATGGTACTTTCACAGATCTTTTAAAAAAAATAGCTACTTTATTCATTCACCTTTAGGACCCTCTGATTTATGCGAGTCAAATATGAACTTTCCACAAAATAACAACTATGTTAAGTGTGGATATTCTCATCCTGCCAGAGGTGGTGAGGTCTACTTTGAAAGTTACTGAACAGTTTTTATGTAAAAACAGCCTGAAAACCCTGAAAGAAAAACTACAGGCCCAATACCCTTTTAAAAACCGATTTTATTAGTTTGTGCTTCTATCTACAAAGCCCTCAACATCCTAGCTACATCTTATATTACAGATCTTACTGTTACATATTTTCCTATCAGAGCACTTTGCTCTCAGACTGCAGGCTTACTTGTGGTTCCTAGAGTTTCCAAAAGCAGAATGGGAGGAAGATCTTTCAGTTATCAGGCTCCTCTCTTGTGGAACCAACTTCCAGTTTATGTCTGTGAGACTGACACATTGTCCAGTTTTAAGACTTTCCTTTTTGATAAATCCTATAGTTAGGGTTGGCTTGTTATGCTGCTATAGGCTTAGACTACTGGAAGACAAATTAACCTAATTTCTTTAAATTAATTGTTAAAATTGAATAGTTTTCATTTGATACTACTTCTATCTTAACATGTGATTCTCAACCTGCCATTGTGTATCTGTTCCTCCTTCCTGTTTCTCTCAAACCCAGCCGGTCGAAGCAGATGGCCACTTGTCCTGAGCCTGGTTCTACTGAAGGTTTTGTCCTCCTGAGGGAGTTTTTCCTTTCCACTGTCGCCTTCATGCTTGCTCAAGATGAGAGTTCTGTGATGGAGTTAAATTCAAAGCAGTCTGCTCCTCAGATAAATAAAGTTATTAACTTACGTTTTATGTATATGAATGTTTCTGTTCAGTGCCCTGAGATAACTTATGCTGTGATTTGGCACTATATAAATAAATTGAATTGTGCAATTCTACTAACTTTAGCAAATAATTAGAGGACAAAAACTGTGCAAGAACATAGAACAATGAATATAAAATTCTCTATAGACGTTACTATGATCGCTCAGCATCTTCTAATCCTTCATAATTTAATATTATTAAGTCATCCATCTATAGATTCCCTAAAGTTGGGTTCAGACCCCACTGTGGGTCATAAAACACCAAGTGAGGGGTCTTGAGATAATTCCCCCCAAAACACAAATAAATAAATTAGAGTTAGACTAGTTAATAAGCCATTCAATTTTGTATATTAGCCATTGGCAATCTGATAACCTGTAAATTTAATGAACGGTAACAACAGACATTAGTTTTGTGACGATGGTTATAAGAAATAAAATAAAAAAATTGTAGTCCTGTCGTTATAAGTGGTTAAAAAAATGCTAATTGTGGTTGAGGATGTTTTGGCTGTCATTATATCCTTATTTGAGTTTTTAGCAATGTTTGTACACTTTAGCCTGCAGCAGTTTGAGTCATAAGTGGGAAAATATGGGAACTGCTGGTTTAAGGGACAGATTTGTTCATATACTGTATATTTTTGGCTACCAAGTGAAGCTGTCTCCAAAAAAAGAAGAGTCCCACGTCTGCCTGGACTTATCGAGCTGCTCTTGAGCAGAGTTTAAAAAGTACATTTCTATTTGTTTCTACAGTAAAAGCCGCGCTCGTCAGCAGTGCTGAGTAATAACGTCACTCAATCAGCACTCTCATTATCTATCCAACATGACTTCTTAATAAGGTCACGCTCCACCTCCTGAAAATAGTTCCCTCCTTTTGAGCTTTCTTCAGGTGCAAAGTGCAGTTAATTAACACAGCAGACTGGGAGAGATGCGCTCACTATTAATTGGAAAGAAAAAGAGGAGAGGAAAAAAAAAAGAGGAGAGAAAATAAAGCATGGGCTTAATTCAATTAAAACAGCCATAATGGCTTTCGTTGTAAGGCCCGAGGATTCCTTTGTTTGGTGGCTTTGTTGAATCCAGCAGGTCCTGCTTGTCTGGAAGTATTAAGCAGACCACAATGTGGCCTTTCTCTCATACAACTTTAAAAATAAAGTTTCACTGTGCAAGTCTTTGCAGTACAGTAAAACGACAAGCCGACTCGAAAAAGAACTTACTTGTATTTCAAGCTGCTGAACGACTTGCATCTGGACTCGACACTGAGCTGTGCTCCGGTCGTCGAGGGCGTGCTCGCTGTTTAGGTGCCTGAAGGGAGAAGACGTACAGTAAGAAAAAAGTTTTATAATACTTTAAATGTTAAAGGCTAAAAAAACAAAAAAACGACAGCTGATTGTACCGTATTTCTCGCCCTATAAGTTGCGGCTTTTTGCGTAATTTGCATGCCCTGTGACTTATACGCCGAAGCAACATATTTATGGATTTTTTCCTCATATATATAAACCAATTTTTGGCTGAGATATGACCGTTTTCATTCATTCTGACTGAAAATATTGAACACTACCATTTTCAGCCACTAGATGGCACTTTAGTATGGCATGCCATTGTATCATGTAATAGGTAAAAATGGCTATTAATGACACAATTGGAACCGGAAAAGGGTGGACTGCTCTCTTCAGGTCGAGGGTGAGGTTCTGCCTCAAGTGGAGGAGTTCAAGTATCTTGGGGTTTCGTTCACGAGTGAGGGTAGAATTGAGCGTGAGATTGACAGACGGATTGGCGCAGTGTCTGCAGTATTGCGTACTCTGTACTGGTCCGTTGTGGTGAAGAGAGAGCTGAGCTGTAAGGCAAAGCTCTCCGTTTACCGGTCGGTCTACGTTTCTATCCTCACCTATGGTCATGAACTCTGGGTAGTGACCGAAAGAATGAGATCGCAAATACAGGCAGTTGAAAAAAGTTTCCTCCACGGGGTAGCTGGACTCTCCCTTAGAGATAGGGTGAGAAGTTCAGTTATCCAGAAGAGACTCAGAGTAGAACAGTTGACTCGACACTGACACATCGAGAGGAGCCAGTTGAGGTGGTTCGGGCATTTGATAAGGATGCTCCCTGGGCGCTTATCTAGGGAGGTTCTTCGGGCATGTCTGACTAGGAGGAGACCCTGGGCAAGACCCAGGATACACTGGAGAGACTATGTCTCTCAGATGGCCTGGGAACACCTTGGAATCCTCCCAGAAGAACTGGAAGAGGTGGCTGTGGAAAGAGATGTCTGGGTCTCCCTGCTCAAGCTGCTGCCCCCACGACCAACTTTGGAATAAGCGGAAGATAATGGATGGATGGATGAATAGACACAATCGGCTTGCCATAGCCTGCCACCGTTGTCCAGCTTACTTGGAGCAATCGGCTTCATTTTGCTGTGCCTAACTGGCGAAATGCCGCTAATTTGACCATTAAAGTGCATTTATTGAATAAAAGTTCAACTGAGACACACCTTTACTATAATGTCAAGCAAACAATTGTTTTTAAGTGTTAATCTTGTTAAATTTCTCCCGTGCATGCTCCTGCGACCGCCATTTGGCAGTCAAGCGATTTTTGGCACAACACCGGCACACATATCCGGGTTGTCAGCGGTGACTCATAATAGATGCAACTTCTACAATCAAGAGACGTATCTATGGATTTTTCCACTTTATTAGACATATTTGGACTGATGGGACTTATAAGGTGGAGCGACGTGTACAGCAGAAAATAAAGTATTCATTTTTACCATGATCTAAAATGCAAAGGATGATAATTACAGTATCAGCCTCACCGTTTTTTTGTTTTTATGATAATATTTCTATACAGGGACAATTATCTATAGGATCCAGTTAAAAACCATTGTTCCACATCGAAATGAAATAATTAGAAGTTACATGACGGTGTGCGGTGCCACGTTTAACATGACAAAAGGCCCTGCGCCGGTTTAGATGGCTAACTTCAGTGCCACCCCGAGCGCCGCTTTCTTCTGAGAATAAAACGTGCTGGCCCAGCAGAACGGCTGCGTTGCCTCGATTTATGGAAAACAATACACACAATTTAACACCGCCAACATCTGATGCACAAAGGCAGCTCTTCAGTTGAAGGTGCATTATCCTGCTGCAGACATATTAAATATATCTGGTGTGTTCGCCTCATTAGAAGAAAAAGGCAGCCAGACAGCCATAACAGTCAATAACGAGTTTTTTTTTTTGGCTTGATTGGATTTCATCTGTAGGGACAAAAGCTCAACCATTAAGGTAGACCTTTCTTCCTGGGAAAGCACACAGCCGCTCAAACACAACTACGTGGCGAAAAGTGGCTCCTAAAGTGTTGTGATGCTGTGGGTAATGAGCCTCTGTCTAAATGATCATTGGAGACAAACTCACAAAGCAAGCTTTAAGGAGACATGCTCATGAAATGCCAGAGCTGCCACTTTATCTCCAGTAATTATAGGTTAGCTTGCAGACCCTTCAGTGATCATTTACAGCACAGCCTCCAGTGCATTAGAGGGAGTACAAAATCTCTTCCTCCCCGGCTTTCACTTTATCTAACGACACACGCACACCCTTCGCTTATGTTATCGGGAACTGGCACAAACACAGCTCGGTACACGCAGGGAACAAAAACACACACTCCCACCACGTTTTCCTTTACTCGTGTTTATCTGCAGCTCGCAAAACAAGACAACTCAATGAGCTGGTTTCCCCTCGGCCTGTCAATCAGAACATCTGTAATCACAATGTACCTTTCAATTAGACTTGCACTGCTTGTTTTTTTTTATCTGCAATTTCTGCTCTAATACTTTGGAAAGGTTCCTTATAAATCAAGAATAAGGTGTAAAAAAGGGAGAGGTGGGAAGAGGGATGGCCGTGGAGAGGGGTGGATTTCTTCAGCCCTGTGCCTAATTGCTGTTTCAGAATGTGCGTGCAAAAAGAGAGGGGTGGGAGTGGGGGGCATTTCATTAATCATTTAATCACGTCCCTCGCAGGATGAGGGAACTAATGTTGCAAATACCCTTTTCATTTCACTGCCTATAATGCTATCTTATGCACTTGATGTATGGCGTGTGTCATGAATTACAGCTGCTTCAAAAGCACAGAGATGGCTGCTCGCTGTCCCTGAAGATACCTCATTACAAAAAGGGAGGAGGGTGGGTGGAAGATGGGCAAAATCTTTATTAAGCTTGCATCTCATTGACAAGCAACTTGTTTCTTTTACATTTTTGTCAGCTTTTGTCCGCGAGGCCTCGCGAGCGTCCAGTTAAGAGCTCCGCGCATTCAATTTCACTGCTGGCCAGTTAGCGAGGCGATTACAGGAAGATTACTGCGTGCATTTATGAAATATTCAAATGGCAGCGTGTTCTACTGAGCATTAATAATGCCAAACAAAGACAGAAGTGGAGGAGGAGGGCAGAGGAACACGACAGAGAGGAAAAAAAAGCGATAATGAAAGAAAATCTTATTTACAGAAAATGGGAATAAAATATTGCTTTCGTGTCTGAATTAGGAAATGGGTTTTAATTACTAAAATTTTCTAATTATTACAGCCTATTTTTTGTCTTTTACACCTGAAGATTTTAATTACACAATAAACTTGAATTTACTGGTTTCTTGTTTGGATCATTTCTAGATCATCTGAAGAAGGACTTGACTTCAAAACAAAAGGGAGGAGTCAGAGGGACATGCCTGGTCCATTCACATAAGACAGACAAGGACTGTTTCAGTTTCAGGTTCCTGATGACGGTTATGGTTTATTCTAAAGGAGAATCGATTTTAGTCCTTCAGGAAGCTCCTCTTGTTATGAAAAGAACTGAAGGAAAACATGGAGATGAAACTTCAGAGATGCAGCAAAGGCATAGTTGTCGCAACAATTATATGTGAAGGGGTCGTGTCCCCCTCATATTTTAAAATTTTAAATATATTTGTTTGGACCCCCCCCCCCCCCACACACACACACACACACACACACACATTTACCATGAAATATTAGTTCACCCAGTAATATTTCTATATCTTCTTGAACAAATCCATTCCACTTGATTAATATGAGAATCCTCAAACCACTAAAAATCCACTCCTGGTTTTCCTGGTTACCACTACAACAACGCTCCGCACCGCATGCAGTGTTTTCCGAGGTCACTTGACGGGGCGGGGGGAAAAGGGGGGCCACACCTCTGTGTTGCGCACTAGCTTAGCGCCATGTTAATGCAGGCAGTTGTCAACCGAGGGGGGTTAGGATGCATGAGAGAAGCGGAGTGCTACATCTGTAGCATCTCAGCTAGCTAGCTACAGCTAGCATCTGTATTGTGTGCCGCTAGCTTAGCGCTACATTAGTGCCGGCAGTTGTCGACCGGGGGTGGAACATTGTGCCATGATCTCTAAAATAGTCATTGAATCAAGTGTTTACTTATGTAGGTAAACATAGATGTTTAACAACCTGTTAAAATACACCAGAATGCAGGAAATTGACATCTACTTAATTAAAAAATTTCTGGAGGAGGACCCCCCAGACTCCCCCCATTAGTGTGTCCCCCCCACATTACAAATGCTTCCGACATCAATAAGCCATGGTGACGGTATCGAAATGATTCGCAGTAGGGCTGCTGCAATTTTTCAACAGCGTATTCTTAGCTGACACTCATATTATTGGATTACATAATCTTCATCTTCATGTTTAAATGTTTTAAACATGTATCCCTCCACACTGCTGTTGTTTCCTGAAACCATCTGATCACCAGCAAACTGTTTATTTCCACTATGGGAGTTGGTGCTTGTGGGACTCCAGTTTGTTTGTAGCTCCTTGGACTGAAGAAGTCCTTTGGATGAAGGATGAAACATCTCATAAAAAAAAGTCCACATGACCTGACTGAACATTGTTGGGTTTGCACCTGGATTTTTGAGCATGAACTTTGGTATCCTGTCCTACAGTTTTGAACTATCATGGTGAAAATAAAAAGTCCACATCTGCTTCAGAGTTGTGATGGAACAAGTTATGAAACATTTTCAAAGGCTGACGGGGTCTAAAGTATTGGAGATCTTGAAGCTAGCCGACAATAAAACTGGTTTGTACGTTCTGCAAAGTTTCCTTGGCTTTCTACATCTGAGGAGTCGGCACAGAACTACCGAGGAGCGTCCAGGAAAAACAAAAAACTCTAAATGCACTTAAGATTTTCTGACTGCTACATTTTCACGAGAATAAATGTTTGAGGAAACGATTACTCTAGAATATGGCTTCATGCTTAACTGATCAACACTGGTTCTAACCGGTGTTGTGTTGAGTTTTCGTCCACCGGAATCCGTTTCTCCACCAACTTCTTTATAATTTCTGTTTTAAGCAGTTGTGTTTTAGGAAAAATGCTGAAATAAAAGATCTTGATCTCTTTTGTCCTCTTTTGTTTGCAGAAACATGTTATGTGCCTGCCATAAGTAGTTAAAGGGACATTCAGCAGAGTTACAGCATTTATCAATATGTTTTAAACGTCTTGTATTTGTTTCTCTCCTCTTTTTGTTAGATAAATTACTGCAAAAGGAGGATTTCTCACCACAATTAGATGCACTTTCTTACAATGTGCTGAATATTAAGGTTCTTTAGGAGTACCTTGGAAAACCTTAGATGTTCGCTGTCTGCTGGACCCGGTTCTGGAGGGCAGCTGCTGCGGTCATTATTACCATCAAGCTGCTAGCAGGACCTGCTAATGCTGCTAACAAGATCCTCTATCTGCCTGCATGGATCAAACGCTACGGACCCATTCAGTTCCACAAGGAAACCTTGGATGTTCTCTGTCTGCCAGACCTGGTTCTGGACTGCGGTCTGTGAGGGCTTCTGCTGCGGTCCTGATTACCATCAAGCTGCTGACCGGACCTGTTAACAAGAACACGCCGCTAACAGAACAGAACCATGCTGCTGAAAGAACCTCACTGCTAACTGAACCACACTGTAGATGTGTTTCTTTTTCAACTTTGGCACTTTGTATTTTTTAGTATTTTAGTAGTATTTTTAATATTTTTAGTGCATGCTTTGGTATTTGTTGTTGTTGTTTTATTTTTTGGGGTGAGTCGAGGCGGTTCTTCTCGTCCTAAACATTTCATTGCACTGTTGACCTTGTGTTGATTTTGCATATGACAAATAAACCAAACCTGAACCTGAACCTGAGTACATAAATAATCAGACCTTCATTGTACTTTTTTTGTTGTGTTGGGAGTTTTCACTTTAAATCTATTTTATGTACTTTATTTGCGTGTTTTTGTTTGGGATATAGTTTGGGATAGTATATTGGGATAAAAATGAAATGAACTAAAATAAAATAAAATGACTTGGAAGAAAGTTGGTCATTTTGACAACTGTGGATTAAATGACTTGGTGGATTAATCAAATTAAAAACAGTCTATAGTGGCAGCCCTATTTACAGTAAATAAAAGAAAGAGTGATGAACAGAAAGTGATGGAGGATGTGAGGCAGAGTGGTTGTTAATCAAACCACTAATAAACATTCATTTTTCTATTCTTCTTTGAAAGAGAACAAAAGATCTCAAAGGTTTTTACCCCCATAGCTGCGAACATGAATATGTATAGACCATCAGCGTCCACTAAGGGCCCAATAATAAATCTACTCAAGCCAACATATATGGATGATACATTCTGCTAATTGTCTGTGTGTATTATCAGGGATGATGAAGGCCCTGCAGAGAAATTCCAGCCCCTTATCTGTCTGCATATGACACACCAGTTCAGTATCGTGCACGCTTGCACTTTAAATGCATGTTTCAACACATCCTTTCTCACACACACAATTTGGCGGGGGGTGCCCTCTCTTTTTAAGGTTTTGTCACAGTGAGGCGGACACGTGGAAGGGTGGAGGAACTATCCAGAGGCAGAACCTGCCTGCCTCCATATGTATACATTATATAGAGACAAAGACGTTTGGCGGCTGCCTTTTGGGTTTAATTAGCGGCGGGTTACAGACTCCAATGCTCAGGTTAGTAGCTGAGCTCAACATTTTAACACAAATCAGGAGAGCAGAGTGGCGACAGAAAAAGGAAGAGTTGAAAATGTGTGTGCTTTGTTTTGATTTTCAGAAAGTCTACGTTATTGGAAAGGTAAAAGGGGTAAAACTGGAGGGGATAAATCATAAATTGGATTTGCACAGACAAATACGTCTTCACACGCCTTTAAAAGATGCACATAAGCAAATAAGTTGGAAACATTAATTGCGTGTTCTTGTTTTATTTTTCTAACCAAAGGCTCCTCTAAAAAAAAAAAAAAAAAAAAGCAACCTAAATGCACATTTTGTGTCTCTCATCTCTTTGTTGTGTAACTAACACAAATACACCCGCGAACCGAAACGCTCAACAGACGCAACGAGATCATTTCATTTTGAACTTCACAGAGCTAATTCAGGGTGCCAGCCACCTCGCGGCTACCTTTTCCAGGTGAGAACACTTTAAAGCGCACTGAGGAGCTATTAAATGCTGATCTTGACAAGTTTCTTCATGCAACAAAACAATAGATGACTAAACGTGTCACAGCCGCTGAGCCGAGCTCCTGCAGCGAGCTACGAGACGGCAGCTTGACTCGGGTCTCCCCTCCCCTTTCCAACAAACCCAACAACCAACATCTAAGCTGTCATCTAAATCTGACACCCACTTTATGTAACCCCGTTTAAACTGCGCCTGTGTGTGCGTGCACATGTGCATCGGTGTGTGCGCAGTCAACTGGCATCTCCGGAAACATGAAAGGGCTCCCTCTGACACCTACAATGACTGCTCCAAGGCACGCCACCGAGCAGCCATCTTTGTTCTAATGACGAGCCTGCCTTCTTTGTCGGCGTCTGTTTTCTGGCGCTGGCTGGGTTACGGTGTGTGTGCAGGGCTCAGCGAAGACGATGTTTTGTTCTGTGGCAGGCGATGTTCTGCAAAGTGTTCTTACAAAACTGCCTGCCAACCTGTGCACCTGTTTTCAACTTTGAAATCTGTGCCTTCCTCCTGCTTTTGGTTCATCTTTAAAACCATGCATCCTCCTTTTATTTCCCCCTCACAAGCTTCTCATCTTACTGGATCCACAAAAACCCATGATTTTATACAGTGGTGTCCTCACCTAAGTAACCAGATAACCTACTGGGGTATTGTATCCTTAAAGCACACAGGCTTTGATGTGTTTGTGTGTGAACAGAGCATACATTCCCAAGAATTCGACTGATCCCTTCACTAACTTAGTGCACTAAGTTAATCGGGCATGGTTTAAAAAAACTGCTAATCCGATGCAGTTTTGCTGAATCACACACAAATCTGTTCCCAAGCTGCACGGCAAACTGCTCAACCTGGACTGGAACATGAATAGTCCCAGTTGGATGATGTCGGGGTTTCATATAAAGGACTTTTAAAGTTTCACCACAGCAGATAATCATCATGGATGCTTCAAAGTTCACGCTCAATAATCCAGGTAGAAAATCCAACAAAGTTCAGTCAGGTCATCTGGACTGTTCCTTTTTTTGTTGAGATGTTTCGTCCTTCATCCAAAGGACTTCATCAGTCAGAGCAGCCACAACAAACTGAGTCCCACAAACAGCAAACCCACATAGTGGACCAACCAGTTTGCTGGTGATAAAATGGTTATTGTAATCTACCAGCAAACTGGTCGGTCCACTATGTGAGCGTGCTGCTTGTGGGACTCAGTTTGTTGTGGCTGCTCGGACTGATGAAGTTCTTTGGACAAAGGACGAAACATCTCAACAACAACAAAAAAAGAAAAAAGAGAAAACGTCCAAAGGACCTGACTGAACTTTGTTGGATTTTCTATCTGGATTATTGAGCATGAACTTTGATGTTTTGAACCTGTTTGGCTATGGCTGCTTCAGAAGAGTTGGCGGAGGAGAAGGCAAGCCCCAGTAACTAATCACAAACAAACTGGTTGGTCCACTTTGTGACTTTGCTGCCTGTGGAACTCAGTTTGTTGAGGCTCTTTGAAATGATTAAGTCCTATGGATGAAGGACGAAACGTCAACAAAAAAAGAAACCTTCCAGATGACCTGACTGAACTGTGATGGATTTTCTACCTGGATTATTGAGCATGAACTTTGATGTATTGAACCACCTTGGGGAGAAGGCAGGCCCCAGAAACCATCTTTTCACCAGCAAACTGGTCGGTCCACTATGTGGGTTTGCTGCCTGTGGAACTCAGTTTGTTGTGGCTCCTCGAACTGATTAAGTCCTTTGGGTGAAGACCGAAGCGTCTCAAAAAAAAAAAAAAAGAAACCGTCCAGATGACCTGGCAGAACTTAGTTGGATCACGGATGCTCGGTCCACATCCTGCACAGATGAATCGACTTTGACACGCAGTTGTCACCTCTTCCACAAAAAATAGGCAAACACAATTGTCAGGTTGTAATTGTAATATCTATTTACGTCTGATTCGTTTAAATCCACTGCTGTCAGTGACGGTTCTTTTAACTATGTTACAAGCCTTGACAGCGTGAGAAAATTGAGCCTAATCTAGTGCCTGGCAGTGCTTTTGAAAGAGCGGAAAACACTGTTTATTACAGCTATTTCAATCCACAGACAGTCCTTTTAGCTTTAATTCACAAGCTGCTGTAGAATTAGCAGAAGCCTGACCTAAATCTTACACCGCTCCCCATGGGTGGACTAGTTTCTTGTACGAGCGCATTTCTAAGCTTTCTGCACCTTATTGCAGTCGGTGCTGTGGAGAAATGTCTGACTTGAAAAATAAGCAGCTACAACGTCCTGATTTCAAGAGTTTGTGTGAATTCACATGGACATTTACAACCCATGAAAAACACTCACCAGATCGTTATTTCACAGTTAATTACAAATCTAATTAGAATATTCAAATTAAAGCTTTCCATTTCTTTTCTTCTCTGTGTGAGAGCAGGGAGTCAGGGAAAGAGGGAGGGAGAGAGGCTCCCAGTGAGTGGCAATGTGATAACCTGTAATCGGCGGTGCTGCAAACACCTTCTTCCTTTGATGTCCCCCCACTAACATCCTGGCAACAAAGCCGGCCAATTACAAATGAGCTAATTAACTAAATTGTTGATGGAGCATGAAGAGTTCATTTGCTCTGGCGCCTGCACCATGACAACAGTGAATGGGGGCCTTTGTTGTGGAGGTAAGTGTGCGGCCGTGCGAGTTGCCATTAGCTTTTGACGCTTTTTCACAAACCTATCAGGCCCCTCCACGCCGGGAAGGAAATTTGTTATGGATCAGAGTCGGTTTGAGGTGCGTTTTGCAGGAGCAGAACCCTGTCAACTAGCTGTCTGGAGGTCAAAATGTGCCCCGAGAAAGGCAGAGATGTTTTCTCTGTGAGGCAGCAGGCTGAAGAAGTGACAAAGTAGCACTCCTTGAAAGAAATACATATCAACCTGCTTCCTTAATGCCAGAGTTTTGGACTGAGAGTGAGTGGGGACGAAGCTGAAGCTAACTGTTAGCACACAGAATGAGTTGATCTGCCTCAGCTAATAACACACCAAACTATAGATCAATATCAGTCAAACTGAGATATTTTGGTGTTTTTTTTAAAGGTCAAGTGAGTGTAGCAGCCATCTTTGATTGGACTGGGTAAACAAACAGTTATACAGTTTTATCCGATGATTATTTTCTGAGAAATTCATTAAAATCTGTCCACTGGTTTATGAGATTTTTTGATAAGTGGCAAACAAACACAAAATCACAGGAACACATGCAAAACCATTACAGCCTTTGGCCTCATCAGGGGGCAATAACTACATGAACACAAAGACTTCAAGGACAGGATGCGGAGATGTTCAGTGCATTATTGCTCTGTTCTTACTTCAAAAACTGTCCGAAGTCCTCACACATGGTCTCACAGCCGGGCCACTTGCACACACCATGACCATACAGGGGGTGGGTTCCTCCGACTTCTTCATGTAGTGAACTACAAGAAGAAATAAAGGAGAGAGAAAGAAAATTAACAAACCCAAAACAGAACAAAGTTGCATCAAGTGAAAAAAGATCGGATCAGAAGTGAGCATTCAGATATTCAAGAGCCATAATACACAAAACTAGAGTAACTGCATTTCCTGTGAAAATGCAGTGTGAATGCTTATTGCAGAAGAACTTGCTGAAAAACAGCTGAAATTAGCAACAACAAAAAAAGAGCATGCTAAAATGTAGCTGAAATGGAAGAACAAGCCTAAATTAGAAGAAGAAAGCAGAAAAGACACATATTTGCTGAATTAGATTTAAATAAACAGAAATTAGCACAAAAATTAGGAAATTAACTGAAAATAGCTGAAATGGCAGAAAGAAGCTTAAACTACCAGAAGGAAGTGGAAAGAGATGAAATGAGCTCAAAAATGTGTAATTAGTTGAAAATGCTAAAAATTATCACAAAACAGCTGAAAAGGCAGAAAAAGCAGGAAATTGCAGAAATATGCTGAAAGGCGCATAAGCTGAAATTAGCTGAAAGAGGTTAAATAGGCTGAAAGTAGCAGAAATTACCATGAAAAACTTGTAATTATCTGAAAACAGCTGAAATTAGCTAAAAATGCTAAAAAAAAGTAGCTGAAACAGTTGAACAACCTTAAATCAGCCAAACATGTTTCCCCAATTAGCCTGAATGAAGCAGATGTGAGCACAAAAAAGTGGAAATTATCTGAAAACAGCTTAAAGTAGCGAGAAAAAAAAAAAACAGCTGAAAAGGAGCTAAAAAGCAAAATGAAGCTGAAATTACAAGTTGGAAGTGGAAAGAGCAAATTTTTGCTGAATTAGGTTGAAAAAAGTTGAAATGAGTGCAAAAAACAGAATTAGCTGAAAAAACTAAAATGAGCTTAAAACAGCTAAATAGTAGCTTAAATAACAGAAAAAGCTGAAACTAGCAGAAATAAGCTGAAAGGAGCATTAGTAGAAAGAAGTTAGAAGAAGTACAAAAATGTTGTAGTTAGCAGAAAGAATCTGCAAGGAGCACAAAACTGCTGAAATTAGCTGAAATTTTTTTTTAATTTGCAGAATGAAGCTGAAAGAAGTTGAACCAGAACAAAATGTAAAATAAGCAGTAAAAGTTTGTAAACAGATCTAAAGATTTGAAGGATGTACGATGAGCTCATTTCATTTTCTATGAAAAATGAAATAGCTAAATATTTCAAAAAGCTGAAGTTGCACAAGTGCCAAAAGTCATAGCACCGTTCTCCTGCACGAGCTGAACGTTTTGATCTATGATTTGTTGAAATAGTTTGAAAACTGCGGAACGAGAATCGCACCGAAAACCGTATGGAAGACAAATGGATCACAATAGTGTGAACGCTTCATAAACATTCACAACATCAGCAAATAACGTGTCAAAATGTCCGTTCAGCCAACTTTCAAACTACACCGACTCATGGACTGTGGACCAGTGTGTGTTAAGAAAATAGGCTTCGCTAACGTCCCCCGTGTAAATCTAGAATGAGTCGGGGCTTTGTCTCCACCACAGCCACCATCCCATCTTGTAAAGCCATTATGAGGAGGAGGGGGTGCAGGCTTTCAAGTAAACATTAAAACTCCAGACAGCCATATAATTTTCATCAGGAGATTAATACACTGTGTAACTTATGTTCTTTGAGGACAAGCGAGGAGCGGAGCGGGGGTTCTGGCGTTTTTCAAATGGCACCCAAATAAGTTACGACCCTGCCTAGACAGCACATCCTATTAAAGATGACAGTTTAACCTTTAGGCTTGGCACTGGTTTGTGTGTGTGTGTTTGACCGTGTGTGAAAATGTGAATGAGAGCATGTGTGTGTGTCTGCTTATAGGTTATGGCTGCGCATGCATGTGTGTGGTCCAGGATGACATGTGCTGGCAGAGCTCACGCTGGGTTTTACAGAGGGGCTTCCCCCGCATCGATCCACGTATTGGTAAGCAGCTCCTGACAATACTCCTTGTTCGATCATTACGAGACGCCACACTCTCCCTCAGGGCATGAGCAGATACAAAAAAAAAAAAGAAAAGAGTCTTGTTTTCTTTTCTTCCTCACACTCTCATTCACTCCATCTCTCTTCTAAAGATATCCAAACTTCCTTTTTATTGGTGCCGGTGAGATAGCATCTACTTTAAACCAATTACACAGCACTTCCACCTCCAGTGCGAGTCTCCGCCAAACATCCATGCAGATGTGCACATCTCCATCTCAAGTCCTTATTATAATATCGCCCAAGAAAAGCCTTTGAATAATGCATGGCCCAGATAGGCAGATATGTGAACAGTCAATGTTTCGGTTGCTGGGTGCATTTACAAAGGACGCCATCACAAGGATAAACATCCCGGAAACGCCACTCAAGGCATCACGTATTCTGTTTACATGACACGCAAGCAAGGAAGGTAATTTTCAAAAGAGAAAAGAAGAGAGAAATCACTAAATACTTAATGTACAAGGGGGTTACCTTGTCTCGTCTGCCAGAGAGGTTTGTTCTAAGTGTGTCTGCCTGTTTGGCTTCCACTCCCTGCTTTTGATACGTGTGCGCAAGATAAGTGTGTGCAGTGGCACGTGTGGTCCCCTGGGAGAACAAGGCTTTTGTTTTTTTGCTTTAATATTTCCGAGACACTAACAAACTATTGAATAAATAAACAAAACATGTTGTTTTCCCAGGAGTTCTGAAAAAAACGTGAAACAAAAAGCATGCAAATCTGCCATCTTCTCTGAGTCGCACCAGCAGAAGTACCTTTCTCGCTCCCTTTCCCTTTCACGCTCTCTTCTGTGGTTGAGGGCAGGCGACTGTCCGTTGGTGATGGAGTGGTGAGTGATGGGCGGCGATGCTTTGGCGGAATTGGAGGAGGAGGTAGTTGAAGAGGAATTGTTGGTGGAGAGGTCCAAACCGCCGCCGCCTACGCAGGTGCCGTTGCCACTGCTGCTGTGTTTGATGCCGTTGTCCTCGATGGCGTGGCCGCCGCCTCCTCCGGTCACATCTTTCCACAGCTGTTGGAGCTCTGCTGGGCTCAAACCACCTAGAGACAAAGATCTCTTCACTTTGGATTCATAAAACCACTCGACTAATGTCAAAACATTAAGAGCGTTGACGTCAGTACTGGAACTTAAAACTTTCATCCTAAGTGTAATGCCACTTTTCTCACGCATCACAACTTCTTATAAGCCTGCTAGTTGATTAACTGAAACACAAGACAGCGGTTGAAAACAGGAAGTAATAACTACACATGCTCTGATTGAGTCAAGTTTAAAAGGATCAGGTGACTCACGCAGGGGTCTGCAACCTGCGGCTCTAGAGCCACATGTGGCTCTCTGGTACCTCTGCAGCGGCTCTTTCAGACTTTGACCAAAACTAAAATAAAACTGAATTTTATTTAAATTATTGCCAACAGTGAAGAGGCTAGTTTTAGCAGATTTCCTGTCATTTTCAAGTTTGTGCAGAATGGTACAAATACAAGGCGTAAAACGTGTAAGAACCTTTAAGTCAACTTCCAGTCTCACAGCGTGATCTTTCTCTCAAAACCACCAGAATGTTTTGGAATATCTTTAAGACAAGCTGCTGAGAAGGAATATATGACACTAAGAATAAAAGACAAAAAAACTAAGTCAATGTAAATAAAGTATTCAGCTTCTTTCAGCTTCCTTGTGCAAATTGGCACTTTTTTCCCAGAAACTTTCAGCTGTTTTGTGCTCCTTTCAGCTTCTTTCTGCTGACATTTTATTGTGATTCTAACTTATTTCTGCTAATTTCAGCTTGTCATGCTCCTTTCAGCTTAATTCTGAAAGTTTCAGCTACTATTTAGCTGTTCTATGATGATTTTAGCCTTTTTCAGCCAATTCCACATTTTTAGCTCATTTCAGATCTTTCCGCGTCCTTCTGATAGTTTAAGTTTCTTTTTGCCTTTTCAGCTACATTTTGCTAATTTCAGCTTTGTTTTAGCTAATTTTCTAATTTGTGCTCATTTCTGCTCAATTAAACCCAATTCAGAAAATATGTGTTCTTTCGCCTCTCTTCTGCTAATATAGGCTTGTTCTTCCATTTTAGCTACATTTCAGCATGTTTTTAGCTAATTTCAGCTGCATTTTCACAGGAAATGCAATTTCTCTTGTTTTAATTTAAAAATATAATTGGATATCCAACAAATGGCCTAATTTTATACTGTCTTTAACTTTACGCTTGAAGTAGGAAACTTAATTCTTCAACAATTAAGAGAACTCACATCGGCCTGCAGAGTTCAGTGTTTTCAGTTTTATAAAATTAAAAATTACTTTTTTTTTTCTTTACATGAATCTGGTCTTTTCTATTGCATTACAATGTAAAAATATCAATAAATGTTAATAATAATTAGACATTTTTCGTTTTATAATATCACCCCCACTGGCCAGGAAAGCCATCTCCAACAAACTTGTGGTCCACGGGCCACCAGTTGACAGTACACAGTTGTAGCAGGTTTTGTGACTCCAGACATTGTAATTAATAAGCAAAGTGGCAAAAACAGCCATTTTTATTGCAAAGGTTGCAGACCTCTGAGCATGAGGAATGACAATTGGTTAAGGATTAAGCACATGGAGGCACAGCTGGGTGGTTGCCATTAATCTGATCAGTGAGGGCCATAATATATATAAGTAAACAGTAAATCTGTTGGTAAATTAAGTATTGGTCAAATAAGATGATGTTTAACATGATAGTGAAGCGACATCTGCATACTTAGCCTCTGTTCAATGATTCTGCCTCCTTTTGGGGGAAACAACCCCTCCATTTTGAAATTATTAAAGGTTTATACACAAATCGGGATGGCTGTGGCTGAGTGGTTAGAGTGTCGTCTTTCAGTGGGAGAGTTGGAGGTTCGATTCCACCAGCAGCCACATGCTGAAGTGTCCCTGGGCAAGACACTGAACTCTGCATTGCCTCCAATGCGTGTCCCATTGGTGCATGAATGTAATTTAAAGCCCTGATTTGTCTCTACAGATTCAGATTAGCTTTGTAGAGATCTAGTAGAGTGCTGTATGAACGGGTAAATGAGGGCACAGATTGTAGGGTAAAGCACTTTGAGTGTCTTGATAAGATAGAAAGGAGCTAACAAAATAAAATGACTGCCCTGCTTATCGTTCAAATCTTTTATAGCCGGATTGATGCCCCAAATCACTCCTTTTATTGGTAATTTCTCCCACTTTGAGAAGTGGCCTTAATGAAACAAAAGTCTCAACTTTGTAAACTTTATTTAACAGCTATAAAAGTTTGAAACAACTTCTTAAAAGCCCTTACTCTCAATAAGAGGCTTCCCTCTGCTTCCTTAACTTTCTTAGTGCTCATCAACAACTTTAACTTGATAACGGTTCACTTGTGCAGCTCACTTTTTGATTTAAAACCATTACTGTGAGCATTTGTCTGTTCCATATGAGATAAATACAACTTTTTTTCTTTTTAGCTCGAAAAGTAATTACACAACCCACTGCTGCGTTTTCCATCAAAGATGGAAAATGCCTGTTGTTTTCTGTCTCCGCCATCTTGGTCGTAAACAACAAACGTGAGTGTTTACTCGACTCAGCAGGAGAAAATGGAGCCTGTTCTCCCCTCTCCCTCTCTGTTTGTCCTTTTATTCATCTCATATACTTCTCGGTAAAAGGCAGTAAACAACAACAACCACCACTGAAAGAGACGGGGAGGGCTGGGGAGCAGGGGAATAGAGAACACAGATAATAAAACAACATAAAGAGAGGCAGAGATGAGAAAGAAACAGAGGTAGACAAAGAAAGCTATAATCAGACGAGTAGAAAGAGAGTAAAAGACTAAAGAAAACATTCATGGGGAGAGTTAAGGACAAATTGGATGATAGAGGAGCATACAGATGAGGGGAAGGCAGACAGATACACTTAAAGATAACACACGTGCATACCAATGGGAAAACTAAAACAGGCCAGAGAAAAATAGACACACACCTGCAGACAAATCACAACAAGTCACATGCTCCAAATACATTCTTGCTCCAGCAACTACCCTCCGTTCCCATCTTCTGCTCACCTTGTGGGGGCAGGGTCTGTCCGGGCAGGGCAGCTTGGCCCGGAGCGGGCCCTGGCAGCGAGAGCAGGCCCTGCCGCTGCATGTTGAGCAGGTGCTGCTGCTGCTGGAGCTGCTGCATCTGCAGGAGCTGCTGCTGGAAGACGAGCTGCTGGGCAGCCAGCTGCTGCTGCTGCTGTTGTTGCTATAGAAAGGAGGAGGAGGAGGAGAGGAGCAAGAGGGGAGTACAGAGGAAAGGGGTGGGAGTGAAAACTACAGAGTTAACAGCTGAGAGAAGATGGAGTGCCATCTGCGGTGTGTGCCCATGCTCACTCGTCTCTGCCGTGACCTTAGCTATACCTCTCTTCTTCTTTTGTCTTTATTCAGGTTTTTTATCTCTGTCTGCTCCCACTAAATCTCCCCTCTTGTTTTTTGGGCTGTACCACAATGATGCTGCTTTCCTATCTCCTCGTGTAAGAGCACACACACACAGAAAATAACTAACAGTGACAGAGCAGCTCTCCAGCCTGACAGTGTCTGTGGTTTGTGATTGTGTGCAACACTAAGCCTCTGTCATAACCCCACTTCTCCCCCCACCCTGCATGGCTAATTGTCTCGCCTTCACTGATGGTCTGTTACAGCTTATTTGACCAGAGGGAACTTCCAGAATGGGAGATTTACAGCTTCCCATGCACATTGGTTGTAAACATACGTGCACTGTGCCACTCAGCTCCTTTTTTCTCTGCTCGCTGCCTCACGGAGTTGTTTATCCCTGAACCACACAGGCAGTTGCATAAGCCTCGCGAAAAACAACACAAATGACACTAAATAAAAAAATGTTAAGACTTCTTTACCCCAAAAAAGAACAAAGTAAATAAAAAGTCAAAAAGGAGGCAATTTTAGTAAGTATTCCCAGATCTAAACTGCTTTACTAAATTAAATGTCAACTAGAGAAATTGCATTTCCTGCAAAAACACAGTGTGAATGCTTATTGCAGAAGAACTTGCTGAGAAAAAGCTGAAATAAACTTGAAAATGTGCTGAAATATAAGAACAAGCCTAAATTAGCAGAAGAAATCAGAAAGAACACATATTTGCTGAAATGGGTTTAAATGAGCAGAAAGAAGCACACAAATTAGGAAATTAGCTAAAAAATGACTGAAAATTATCTGAAAGGCAGAAAGAAGCTTAAACTACCAGAAGGAAGCTGCAAGAGCTGAAATGAGCTAAAAAATGTGGAATTAGCTGACAATGCTAAGTTAGCATGAAAACAGTTAAATAATAGATGAACTAGCAGAAATAGCTAAAATTAGCATAATTAAACTGAAAGGCACATAAGCTGAAATTAGTTTAAGGATGTTAATTAGGCTGAAATTAGCAGAAATTACTATGAAAAACTTTTAATTTATTTGAAAAAACAGACGAAATTGGCTAAAAATGCTAAAAAGTTAGAACAAGCTTAAATTAAAAGAAGAAAGCAGAAAGAACATGTTTGCCCAATTAGGCTGAAAGAAGCAGAAATTAGCACAAAAATGGGAAATTATCTGATAAAAGCTGAAATTAGCAACAAAAAAACCCAGCTGAAAAGTAGCTAAAAAGGTAGAAAGAAGCTTAAATTACAAGAAGAAAGGGGAGAGCACATTTTTGCTGAATTAGACTGAAAAAGTTGAATGAGTGCAAAAATTGTGGAATTAGCTGAAAAAGCTTAAATTAGTATAAAACAACTATATAGTAGCTGAAATAGTAGAAAATTTTGAAACTTGCAGAAATAAGCTGAAATTAGCAGAAAGAAGTTAGAAGAAGCACAAAATTGTTGTAGTTAGCAGAAAGAATCTGAAAAGCTCAAACAGCTGAAAAACAGCTGAAATTAGCTGACAATAGCTGAATTGTTATTTTAAATCTGCATAAGGAAGCTGAAAGAAGCTGAACTAGAACAAAATGTGAAAGGAGCAGTAAAAGGTTGTAAACAGATCTAAAGATTTGAAGGATGGAAAATGAGCTCAATTCATTTTCTATGAGGGCAGAAATGACAGAAACGGCTAAATATTTCAAAACGCTAAAGGTGCACCAATACCAAAAGTCAAGAACACCTTTCTCCTGAATAAGCTGAATGTTCTGATATATGATTTATTGAAATAGCTTAAAAACTGTGGAACGGGAATCGTGCTGAAAAATGTACGGAAGATAAATGGATCACAACAGTGTGAATGTTTCATAAACATTCACACTGTTATTTGTTATTTTTAAGTGCACAGTGTTACATACATTAGAATGTTTCTTTATTTTTAAACGATCCACATTTGTCATTTAGACTGTCACATATATATATATATTTTTTTTTTACTTTTTAAGAACAATGTGTACAAGCAGTGTGATACACTTCTGTTTCTGCCTATATTAAAGTGCACCTGAAAAAAAAAAAAAAAAAAGAGTCTGGAAATTGAAGGGACTGAGGACAGAAAGCGAGGGGGGGGGGGGGTAAAACTTGTGATGCACTCACTGGAAAACAGGCTGCATAATAGACTTGTGAAGGGACGGTTTGCCAAGCCCCCACCCCTCCCCAGTACTCTCCAACCTGCCTCAAGAGAAATAAAGGAGCAATTTCTATTCCATATTTGATGGCGAGGCCCCAGAAAAACTCTATTCACAAATCCAAACAGAAACAAAGCCGCCGGGAGGTCAGTTGCGACTTCCTGTAAGGGGCAGCATAATGGGCTGATTGAGGAGACACTGAGAGGCGCTTCCCAGAGAAAAAATACAATAAAAAAGACTGTGTGCGTTTATATGACTTTTTATTTTTATCAATTTAGATGCTTCCAGTGCTGTCTGAATGTGGCCCCCAGACAGACTCAAGGTTCGGCATCAACACAGTTACGCAAATATGCTTAAGGCTGTCATGCTCATCTCTCCTCCGATAGCGGAGAGGAGCGAGGTAGAGCTGCGTCTGTTGACCAGCTGCCTGTCACTGTGATTTATGAGTGGCGTACATGGCAACTTCGGTGGCGGTGTGTGTTTGTGCTCTCACAGAAGCAGTTTATTATCTAGCTTTGTTTCTGGTTATTCTTCGTCTATATTCCACGAGTTTGTCCAGGCTATGTTCAAAAGCTACTTAAAACTGTTAATCATGACATCAGACTTTATTGAAAGTAGCAAAAATACCCACACACATATAAGTACTGTATATGAATCTTTAAGAACTAAACCATGTGGTTTGGCACTGATTTTGTTGTTCAGTCACATGTTGCGTTGCATCTACCTCTTTAGCTTGTTTGCCAGGATGCTGCTGCTGGAGAAGCTGCAGATGAAGCTGCTCCTGCTGTTTCTTGTAAAACTCCTGCAGGTGCTGCTGCAGACACAAACAGACACAAAAACTCAATACAAGCTTGTCCTAATCTCTTAATTACCAAAATAAACGCTAGTATTTCCTGAAGAATGGCATATTTGGACTTTGTGTTGGAAATGAGTCTCAGCTACTACCGCAGGATTTAGATCAAAATTTGTAAAGTTGTAGCTACTTTTATGAATTAGCTAGTGGCAGCCATCGTGAATCAGGTTGAATACAAAAGGTAACGAGTTGTAGATGCAATACAACCAGTGGTTCATGACATATTTTACTAACACTGCCAAAGACGACCTTGTTATTCAATGTTCAAGCTTGTTAGCCTGTCAAAATAAAATACAAATAAATAAATAAATTGTGAGGAAGGTGTGATGAAGCTACCAGGAAATATTTTTTGGCAGCAGTAAACTCGTTAGCCCTTAAAGAAAATATAAAAAACATACCATAAATATTATTTAAAAAAACTAATTAGCCACAGTGTCCAAAGCGTGTGAAAAAAGTAGTGGCTTATACACTGGAAACTACGGTACCTATACCAGATCCACGATAAAACAGAAACAACATTCCGTGATATAAACCTTAGATCTGGCAGCCAGACACAGACTGGTAATAAGTAATAATAAGTAAAGGAGACTGATAGGGAAGTTATGTAAAGATCATGGATGTTATCACTTACTAGTGTTAAATTAATGTAGAACCATGTGTGTGAATTAGAATTGTTATGTCTTAAAGTGGAGCTTTCAGGAGCATGGAGCCTGCACACTTGATAAACTTGACCTCGTCTTTTCTGATGAGCATTATAAGTAGATGCTTCTCTATGTTGTCTGCGGGCAGACCTTGTGACCAGAGCTTCGTATAACAACTTTGTAAGCCTGTTTTCAATGCTACCACCTTGCAAGTAAAACTGGGTTGAAAAAATTTCTTTGATCCTCTCTGTGTGGCTCATTTGATTAATGAATTGATGATAGGATAATCAATTTATCCAACATGTTTGGTCCTTCAAGCCGGATACGTTAAAGGCGTTGAGAGCCAATCATTTTACAAAAGTTAAACTATGTTAATTGAATGCCTTATGAATCAACGATTGATAATTGAATGTTTTGCTGTAGTCATATATAGACTGCATGGAGCAATAAGAAAAATCTGCAGAATGATTGTTTATGGCTTAATGTAAACATTGTTGCATTACGCCCGACCAAGATAACCACATAGTGCTGCCCTAAAAACGAATTTTAAAAAGGGTAATGCAAAATAAATGTATGAAAAGCTCATTCAGTTGCAGTAAAAATGCTGTGCAATGGCCTGCAAATGCACTGAGACCAAATCTTGAGTGGAGGCGTAGTAATGAAGAGGGATAATCAGATTGACTGACACTTTTAATTAAACTTTTCTCTTTCCCTTAATCAAATCTCTGAATGAGAAAAGCATTTTTACTCTGACACGAGCCGGTGCCAAGTGTGCGCCCATCTCCAGTTGATTCCAAATATTACATCATCCATCAGCCATCATTCTGCTGCTTGTGCGTCCAGTTCCCTCAGTCCCTGATGAATGCTTGTCAGGGAATTGAACCAACGACACACCAGAGACAGTTAATTGGAGGTGACACGAACAAGCATGTCAATTTGGTAAGCATGTCAAGGACATTGTGGTGAGTTGGCACGAACGGCTGGTGGCCAAGGAGTGACTCAGGCTCTGCGGAGATGAACGTGAACTGTGTACATGGGCGAGCAAACAAAACTTTAGATCTAAGTTTGTGCTGCGCAGATTTCTCCAGCTCTGTCTGTAAATGTAGATGAATAAAAATACTCTAAGCAGCGTTTGTGCATCTACATTCCTGAGCCTTTGCGTGCATCTACAGCACAGCGACCTGCTGCTAACAAGGCACAGCTCGCATCAAGGTGTGCGTGCTCCTGCAAGCACTATGGGGTGTTTGTGTCAACGTGTTTGTTTTTGTTTGCGAGTGCGCATACCTGCTGCAGCATCACAGCCTGCTGCTGCTGGAGCAGGGCCTGGAGCTGCTGGGGGGAGAGCACCTGCTGCTGGAGGATCTGCTGCATCTGCTGTGGCGTGATCACCTGGGGACTCATCATGGCCACTGACACTGGAACCTGGACACGGATGAGGAGAGATGGAATCATGAAATGAGAGTCGAGAAGAGAGAAAAAAATGAAAAAAAGACGGGCAAGACAAACAAGATGCAATAAATGTGAAAATCGGGACAGGCGAGAAGAGCAAACAATGGGAGAGCAGGTGAAATGGATGACGGGATGAGAGAAACGGGAGAAAGTTTGAAAAATAGAGCGTTAGGAAAATGCATGGATCTGTTGGGAGTATGATAATTGGTGGTTGGAGAGGTAGAGAGAGCAGGCCTCCCATGGCCGTGATGTTTGGCAGCCTAGAGGAGATGCTGAAGGACAGATGGGTGCTGTGCCTTTGTGTTGCTCATCTTATTTTCCTGCCTTTATCCTGCTGGGAAAAGCAGGGGATTTAAATAGACATAGACCTCAATTAGCAGGACTCTTGAACTCCCCCACTTTAGCGTGCCTATCAGTGCTGCTATTGTGAAACAGCGTGGAAATGCACAACTCCAAAGTTGATTAAAACTACACTGATGAAGTGGACACATGGCAGGCACAATCAGTGTGATGTGGTGGCCCACGCCTGGGAGTTTTTGTGTTTACCTCAAGTATTTTTTTTAACACTACACAGTCAAGGAAAACAAAAAACAAGACCATCAAAGACTTTTGTTTTTGTCTTTAACCACAAACTAAATCTGTAGTTTGGTTTCTTTTGACAAGATATTAATAGAGCGTCACTGGATGCTTCAAATTTCTCCCCTGGGATTAATAAAGCATCCATCCATCCATCTTCATTCAATCTTTATTTATACAGGTTAATCCCATTGAGCCTCGTGGACTCGTTTACAAGAGACCTGATTTTAACAGAGCGATGACAACAATGGACAACAAATATTCATATCCATCTTGCTATATCTATGTACTTTGTAACTGAGAAGTGTAACTGGGACCCTGTGTACATAATTTCGTTCCACCACATGTGGTGCGAATGACAAAATCTGAATCTATTTATAACTATTTATATATATTTTTATCCATCTATCCATCATCTATCTGTCCATCTATCCACTTATCCATCTATCATCTATCCATCTATCATCCATCCATCCAAAATCTATCCATCCATCTATCATCCATCTATCATCCATCCATCCATCTATCATCTATCCATCTATCATCCATCCATCCAAAATCTATCCGTCCATATATCATCTATCCATCTATCATCCATCCATCTATCATCTATCAATCCATCTATCCACTTATCCATCTATCAGTCATCCATCTATCAATCATCCATACATCCAAAATCTATCCATCCATCTATCATCCAT
>NC_056519.1:8593374-8637463 GCF_014905685.2 Nematolebias whitei | reverse complement strand
ATCCATCCATCTATCATCTATCAATCTATCCATCTATCATCCATCCATATATCATCTATCCATCTATCATCCATCCATCTATCATCTATCAGTCCATCTATCTATCCATCTATCTATTTTCAGGCGATAATCAACTAAATATAAACTGTCAAGGTAAGTAAATGAACCTCACCATAAAACAACAAAGATACAAATCAAAGTGTTTCCTCTTAATTCTCAGGCACCACAGTTCGCAACTTCTGAGGCAACAGATCAATAATAATAATAAAATAAAACAATGTGGTTTTTCTGATGTTTGTGTGCACAAACTAAGAGGGGGAGTGTGAGCTACCTGCTTTATTGTGGACTTCTAGTTGCTCACAGCTGCTTAAAAATAAAACCAATTTAGTAGAAAAAGGAAATCAACTTGAGTGAATGATTTAGTCTGCTGGCTGCGATAAAACACTGAAGACACCTCGACTAGATGTGCTCTTCTATATGACCTTTAAAAACACTATAATTTAATGTTCTTAATCAGTTTTTAAAGTTTTTGGCATGATAATGTTCTAGTACGGTGTTATCAGAGCTGGATGTTGCCGACAGCTTGATGTAATTCAACAGTTAAAACATCAACAGTGGAACACCTTCACTGATTCTAATTGCAATGGTGTTTGGCTTGCAGCTGCCATGACAGTAGCTAGCCTATATGGCGTGTCAAGGGGCCAATAAGACATCCCTGTCCTCATCGCCAGCTAATCAAGCTGGCTTGATTACTTTCCATGCATGTCTCTCCTTCCTCCCTCCTTCCCTCTCTTCCTCTCCCTCTGTCAGGCCTTGACACGTCCTTGTTTAGCTCTCCTCTCCTCGAACGCGCCACCCCCCACCCCAGGTTTTTTTTTTTCCCCCCTCTTTGATTAGCTGAGACATTTGCATGGTCACTACACATTTTTCATTTTAGAAGTCATTATGCATTAGTGGCTCCTGATCGCCCGCCTTGACTAATCCTGATGAACTGAAAATCACAGCTGAAGGTCAACTTCCAGCCGGCCCCGCTGCACATTCATATTCATATTCAAACAAATCCTGCCTCCATTGTTCATTAGGGTCTTAGAGGGAAGGGACTCCATCGACGGTGGAGGAGACGGAGGATGTTGTGGTGCATCTCTTCTTTCTTTAGGCTCCTCGATGCAAGCGGACAAGAGAAATTGCATTCACAATAAACGAGTCGTCGAACAAAAGCTGTCAAAAGTTGCAAATTAAACAGTCCGTGTGTAATTATGCAAATGCTGTGCTTACACCTTCAATGTTATTAACCCTTCAAGGCACATTAAGGTAAGAAATTACCCTCGCAGTCACTCCTGGTTTTGTGTTAGATGCCATTACAATAGAAGAAGAAACAATACGAGAGATGCACACGTTTAGGCCATTAATTGGGGGAAGGGTCAAAGATGTTTAGGGCCACAAAAAGGATGCGCGCAAACCTACGTAGGATTTACCACTAATATATGCGCATACATATGTAAAGTGGAATTAAATATAAATCGTACATTGTGTGTTGTGTGGGTGGTGAAATGTAGGCATTCAAAGTCAGGTATCTGTGCATGAATAATACAGGATTTTAGCAACGCTCAATAAATACCGAGCAAAAATGAACAGAAAATATTCCAAAAGTTGCTTTTTGCCATCAATGGCTTCTTACCAAATGAGTGATAATCACCAGGAGAGGAAAAGAGGAAAAGAAAAAGCAAAGGCAGTGGCCCACATCCACTGTGAAGTGCAACACAATGCTAATTCCAGCATTTAACTGCATGCTTTTCTGCTTGACGTATCAGAGGCTCCAAGATGAAAGCAGATAAGTAATTGCTCTCCTGGTTCTTATTCTTCACTGACAACCCATAAATTTAATTTTACACACACGTTCATTTACATTTTCGAGTATATGACATGATAATTGCAGCAATATAACACCTCCATTCCGCAGGATCCTGCAGGAGGGCTTGATTGACGTGAGCGCTGAATTGAAAGGAACAGGAGGCTGAATTGCCTCTCCTTGAAATGATTTTGCCACGAAGGGATGAAATTAATGAGCATTTAGTGGACGCTGGCAGTGGCGTAAACATCCATGCACCGTGAATAGACTATCACAGAAAGAGGAGCTAGGATATCCAGTTTGTGCTTCTCTGTAACTCAAAAAGAAAAAGAAAAAAGGGGGAAGGCTGTATTTCCAGCCCTGGTGCACAAAATATATTAATTGGATTTATTAAATTGCTGGAAATGAGCTACAGCTGATGTAGCCTCAGAGGTACTTAACAGAAAAGGTTAGTCTCTGAATCTTATTATTGCAAATTTGCCAGAAAAAGCTTGCAAATGACTTTTAAAAGAGACATTTGAATGTAAACGCTCATTTACAAGCACTTCGGAATAACAGCTCACCGTTTGAACCCTTGTTTGTTTATGTGTCTTGTCATAAAATTAAAATAATGAGCCACGCCGACATGAACTTTGAAGTTACGCGGTTTGCCCCCGAAGCAGAAGAGCAACAACAGAACACCTTTAAATTAGCTCGTGATGTAAAAAACACTGATGAGGGGCCCACAGCAGAGCTATCGGATCATTGCAACACTCCCGTCTTCAGCTGTGCTTTGCAAAAGGTCAAGATCAGGTATTTCTGCTAACCAAATCGACCGTCCAAGTCTCAGTGCGTTTGATTTAACTAGGAATTTTTGCTTTCAATGTACAATTGCGCCTCTTGAGCTTTACAACGACACACAAAAATTTACCAACATTTCTTCTTAAATTTGTCAATAATTACTAATTACTGTCAAATTTCAAACAATATCATTTATCGCACTAATTTCTGAGACAATCGCCCAGGAAACTTGTTATTGTGACAGGCCTAACAGTACATATATGTATGTTGTTAAAATTACATAGGTTTAAGATTTTCGAACATTGCAAGAGTGTGGGAAGGGTTTATAAAGCCTTAAAACATATAAATACTAAAATAAATAGTGTTCCTATTTTGCGGTTTTTCATTTATTGTGGGGGTCCAAAATGCAACCCCCGTGATAATCGAGGGACTACTGTACTTCTATTTAATTTGTATAAGTAGCAGAAATGCAACGGATACCAATGACTTCCTGTCATGCTGGACAGAGCAGTTAGCTGTGCTGTAGCCCCTTCTTGGATAAATGTCGTCTTTGTCTTCAGTTACTGTGAATCTTTGGCAGGAGAGAGTGACTTCTAATTAAACTACTGTCTTCAATTTAAACACAGGCAAAAAGAAATCAGGAAATCAAGCAAAAGAGAAGGAAGAAGCCCCTCCATCACTGTGCCCAAATGCATTTAATCTCAGTCGCCTCTGCATCCCAGGAGAGCATTGAACCGTAACTCTGACCTCCCCTCATTCTAACTTGCAGACTTCTTTCTTTCCAGCTCCATTTCTGTTGCATTGCTCATTTACCAACAGATTGCTGCCCAGTGTGGCCACATCAATACAGATAGCCCGGACAGTCCACCAGGGGACCGGCAATGCAACAAGGCAACGAGCGGGAGTGGCGATTGTGAAGTTCGAGAACGAAGCGTAGAAGTAAGTGTGTCAAGCAAACACACACGAGAGCTTCGCTCAAATTCTTGTTCAGCTCAGGCAGATCAATACTCCAGATTGTCAGGGCTGAAGTTAAGTAGATTACGAAATGTTTTCCTAAATCAATTTCTAAAGCAGTTTGGCAGCAGTGCACGGTAAGTGCAATTTATCATAACATAAAGACCCATCATGTAAAAGCATCTAATAAAAATGCCTGAGGAGCTTGCACAATTTCCATATCGATTCATCTCTACACGAAAAAACTTGGGTGATTAAGCCTCTTGAATGTAGCGTAGGGAGCAAAACGGCTCGTGCACATTGTTTGTTTCACTATCAGTGCGTGTTGTCACACCTTTATCTCTAAAACTGGCACGGTTTACTCCCGACTGATAATCGCCGGCCTCCCTAAATGGGAGCAACAGAGAGAGTGAAAAGGGAGGGAATTAAAAGGAAAGTGCAGAGAGATGAGAGCTGGAATAGAAAGAAAGTGTGAGAGCAGGTGAAAGGAGAATGGGGTGCATTTTCCTCTGATGTTGCAGGTAATATGGCCTCCACTGGATCAGCCTCTTCATCAGTGACACACAGTAAATTACAAGTGCTTCAAGCAGCTCAGTGAATTATAGTTCATCACTTGGAAAGGCTTTCCCCCTCACCACCGGGACCCAGGCGTATCAGATCTGCCGGTTAGAATCCAATTAACACCCTGGCCAGAATCATCTGATTGCATGTGTAAGGGCTGGTATAACTCGTTTATTGCACCCATGTATCTTCTGTCACAAGGTAAATTTGTTGCTGCTACATCAAAGATCTGAGCCACTTTTTTTTTTTTTTTTAAATCCCTCCCTCTCACTTTCGCTTGATCCCCCAAACTCAGCTACTTCGCCTTAGGGTTGCATTTCCAACTTCTTTTGCATCACAATGATGAACCTGCTCAGCCCTTGCAATTTAGCAATCTTGTCCTGTAGGTGTTGTAAATGTGAAGCGGAGGGGGGAGAGAAAAAAAAATCTTGTTTTCTGGTTACAAAAGCAGTAACCAAGGGTGTTTGACTTAAAATGTGCTGACGTTTTTTTTTTCTTTTCTCCTTTTTCTTTCTTAGAGTCAACAGAAGTTTTCCTCATGAATAACATATTATTCCCCCCCATTTTTTACCTTCTACTGTGATGAGTTCCTCTATTTTCAGACCCAACCAGAGGGGATGCAGCAGAGATGTATTCATAAATGTAAATGTGAACTTGCATCCTTTCGCCATGCACACTGGAGTCAGCTAACCTATACTCGGTATGTGCCGAAGCCCTTTTCCTTCCATTTATGTGTGACTGTATGCATGTTCTGGATGAGAGCCAGTAAGCAGAAGTGCACTGCCATTGAGATGATATTGGCCTGCTGCAGGAAATGTGCGGAGTTGACCTTTTAAAGTGTGACACTTCCTCAGACGGCCCAGTGCTCACAGTCAGCCTGACTGGCACTGGGCAGAAAGCTGTAACTACACAGATAACACAGCTGAAACAACATCCTTCACAATCTGCAAAACTTTTATTATTTTAATACTTTGATTTGAGCAGAGTGCAGATCCATCTGTGATTTAAGAGTTCTGTAAAAACCATGTTCACAGCCTGGTAGAGAGAAAGATGCAGATGCAGCACTTGATTAAGGAAAGACTTGGAGTTTTGCATGAATTGAATGTTAACTTTAAGCAGAGGTCAGTGTGTGTTTAGTCTATCAAGCAGCTAACGTTGGTATCTGGCTGAGATGCAACTGTTAGGAAACTAACTGGTGAAAATGGCAAGAAATTCTCTGTCGCAGTCATCGAACTCCGCTTGCCAACTTTAAATTGTGCGGCTGTGTTTTGAGCGGTTACTTCTAAAAAAAAATCGCAGCTCATTTTCTTTTGCACGGCTTATAAACCTACATTTTTGGTTTGAAACTGCTCAGAGGACCTGCTTAACTTTTTTTTTTAAATTATTTTTATTATAATTATTGAGCATGTGCTTTGATGTTTTGAACTACTTTGGCCATGGCTGCCTCAGACGAGTCGGCGGGGGAAAAGGGCGAACTCCAGAAACTATCTTATCGCCATCAAACTGGCTGACCCACTATGTGAAGGTGCTTTTAAGACTGAGTTTGTTGAGGCTCCTCTGGCTGATGAAGTATTTTGGATGAAAGACGAAAATTTTCAACAAAAAGAAACCATCCAGAGGACCTGACTGAACTTTGTTGGATTTTTTAACCTGGATTACTGAGCATGAACTATAAAATTCTTGGCTTGCATTAACAATATTTTGTTACCCACCTTGACAGTCGCCCTTACTTTTTTTATTAGTCTGCTGGAGTACCCTGTTGAAATGAACATCAGCAGCTCTGAACCAGTTTTTCAATAATTATTTATCATCTGTTCTGCTTTTAAACCTGGACGTTTCTACTGGAAATGGTTCTGTCAGAGGACAGGAAACAGAATACGTTAAAGATTTATTCATTCAACCTTTATTTATACAGGTTACTCTCATTGAATCAAGAGGTCTCATTTACAAGAGAGACCTGAGACCAAGAGACATGGGTTGGAAACATTTGCAGCAAAATGCTGATGAATTCAAGATGCCCACGACAACTTTGTGACAACTCGGAGTAAAGTTGTTGCACATTTATTTTCAACTGTTCACCTCTGTAAAAGCTACAATACATTCTGGAGACATTATGAATGAATGTCGTTCGCCACCTACACACAGTCCAGTGAGAAACCACCTCAACTCTGGTTGTTTTATGTGTGCCTGTTCTACAGGTAACCCAACACAACGATGTGCCAGAAGATAATGTGGTAAACCCAACAATGTTCAGTCAGGTCATCTGGACTTTTTTTTTTTGTTGCCGAGACGTTTCGTCCTTCACCCAAAGGACT
The DNA here is from genome assembly GCF_014905685.2 of Nematolebias whitei. Lineage (NCBI taxonomy): Eukaryota > Metazoa > Chordata > Actinopteri > Cyprinodontiformes > Rivulidae > Nematolebias > Nematolebias whitei. The sequence goes on along the minus strand of NC_056519.1, from coordinate 8,631,004 downwards.
TCTTCAATCTGAGGAGCCACCAAACAGAATCCCACAAACAGCTCACTCCCTGAGTGGAATAAAACATCAAAGTTCATGCGCATTAATCCAGGTAAAAATCCAACAATGTTCAGCCAGGTCATCAATTCAATTTATAGAACACCACATTTGTATATAAACATAATAAATTGATAACATTACTTATGTGAGGAGCAGACTGCTTAGAGTTTAACTTCATTGCAGAACTCTCATCTTGAGCAAGCATGAAGGCGACAGTGGAAAGGAAAACCTCCCTCGTGGAGAAGAAACCTTTAGCAGAACCAGGCTCAGGACAAGCAGCCATCTGCTTCAACCAGCTGGGTTTGGTAGGAACAGATACACAATGGCAGGGCAAGAATCACATGTTAAATCACATCGCATCTTGACGGTTTCTTTTGTTGCAGAGACATTTCTTCCTTCATCCGAAGGACTTTTGAACCACTTTGGCATGTCCGCCTTAGAGGAGTTGACGAGGGAGAAGATGGGCCCTGGAGGCCATCTCATCTCCAGCAAACTGTTTTATTCCACTCTGGGAGTGAGTTGTTTGTGGGATTCAGTTTGGTTTGGTGGCTCCTCAGATTGAAGAAGTCCTTCGGATGAAGGACGAAACATCTCAGCAACAAAAGAAACTGTCCAGATGACCTGACTGAACATTGCTGGATTTATACCTGGATTAAAATTTCCCAATTTTACCCTGTTCTATACAACGGACAGAAACTTGTCAAAGTCAAGGTTTGCAATCTAAAACTGTTGCCGTGTGTGTTTGTTTGAGCGCAGGGTTTTCTGAAGATGCATTATGTATCATAGGCCTCTGTAATCCTCTCCGCCTCTCCTTGTCCGCATTTCTTTATTTGTATTCCAAATGTCAGTGTATAAATGTCTTTCGGGGAAGGGGAGGTGGGGGGGTGATGCCATGAAGAAGAAGAGAGATGAGCAGAGTAAAAAAGAAGCAGAGACAAGAGGGTGTTGTGTGCCTTGGGAGAGCCGTGTAAGCAGCATGGCGGGGACAGGAGGATTTACAGGAAGAAATAGGTGTTTATTGAGTGCTCCCGTGGGCTTACTGCGTAATAATAGACCTGTCACATTACGCAAATGTGAAGAAACAGCTTGCGTGTGTGCGCGTTTGTATGTGTTTGTGAGACTTGTTGTCTGTGTTGTGCACGCACGCGCCTGGTGAATGCCAGAGCTGCCTTGCCTCCGCATCATCAACTCTCGAGAAGTAGCAATGAGCAAGTGGATGGAATTAGTCAGGCAAGAGCCTTTAGCTGCTAATATGAGTAATTAAAACTGCAAGCCGAGGCACTTAGATGCTTGTGTACTAAATAATTTACATGCCGTGATCTTTGGATCATTTTGCACTCCTAAATACCAAAGACGGCGAACAAAGAGGAGAGAATCCTCGCTGAGGATTTATCAACATCTCTGCCATAAGCAGGATGTCACGGTTATAATAATCCCCTTTCTCACTTTCTGGAGCACTAATCACACAAGCAGATCAATCCGAGCGATTCCTCGGGTGGAAAATATGTAGCTCGATTGCCACTGACTCTTATCTAGCTGTAAAGCTAATAAAATATTGCACTGTAGCTCCAATTGTGGCCTCATAATCTGGGTAAACAACACAGCTTTATTGGGTAAACTCCCACAAGACAAAAACAAGAAGAAAAAAAAAACATGGCACTGAAAAAAAAACCAAGGCGTTTTAATCAAGTAAAAGTTTCTACTGCTTTGATATTTGCACAATGGAGTATTACAGGCAAAATGTCACCTGAAATGAAAAGAATCAAGGGTGAATATTCCAAGTAAAAGCGATCTTGAGCCAGAATGCAACAAGAACCGATGGTGCAACATACAAAAGAGTGCTTTTTGCACAGCGTGACACTGTGCATGGAGACTTTTTGGAACAAAGAGGTGAGGATGTTATTAAAAACTGGATCAACAAATGGATTAGTTGGGAGCTGACGACGAGCCGATTGGCAGGCCGTCTGATTCATATTGATTCATATCATCAAGAAGAGAAGGATAGAGTAAGCAAATGTAAATATTGAATATTTACCATGCGCTGGTGTTATTAAATTCTGGACATGGGCTGACGGTTCTCATGCAACTACCCATCTCTCATCTAGTATCACTACTCCGGTCATCGAAACGTACTTGTATACGGCTCCCATTTGTCTAAATCTACTGACTTTGGCACGAAAAAACCTCAAACAGAGCAACAGCCACAAAATATGGAGAGCAAACACTTAGCCAACATTTTCACGTAAGTTTAACAAATAAAAATAATAATCCAAAACAAACACTTAAAAAGTCCAATTTGTATGCCGTTGCTGGTGAAGATATTATTAGCACATTTTTTTTTTTTGTAAGTCCGAGCTGAAATAAAAAAAAAAAAGTACAGTGACAGTGTTCTGCAACCTTGTCTCTTCGCCGGAGCGTAATTAGATACACGAGGGTGTGACTCCAATTGAAGGTGTCGCCATTGTTAGACACTGTGAAAATATCAACGGGTGAGGTTAACGCCAATTTCCCTGTCATTAATGAAATGCACAGAGCTCCTAATGAGGTAAACCACTGCTCCTTGATGGTACTTATTAACCGAGTGGAGGGCACAAACACCCAGACTTCAATTTAAAACGACTAAAAATAAATTGGATTAAAAAAAATTAATAAAATAAAAACACAGAGCAGATGTCAAGGAGCCTTACATAACGTGAAGTGGGAGAGTGGGGAACCAACTGTCTTGTTGATATAAACGAGGACGCTGAAAAGATGCTGGTGTGAGAAATATCTCAACACCAGGAAGAAAGTGGGAGTGTGAAACTATGTGCTTGCATATGTGTGACCTTTTCCAAATCACTGACAACAGAAATAGACAGCTCTACGAATCAATACGGTAAATTAGCATTGAAAGGTGGAAATGACAGGCAGGTAAAATTAGCTGTGGAACGTCCCACATGACGAATATGAAGCTCATGAGTTTTCAACAACACTGTGGATGTAGTGAAGAAATGCACTCTAGAACAAAGACCATCAACTTGTCCTACCAAATACATTCAGAATATATTTCAAATAATAAATAAATAGTCCAGTCATCTTTGAAGCGATGTTTTATCTATCCATTAGCAGTAGTTAGTATGTTATCAGAATGGAATATGGATAAAGAGGAAAAAGTCCAGGTAAGACTAATGGCTAGAAAAATTTGAGTTTTTTTTTAAAGTACTTTTATTGTTTGTCCTGCTTACCAAGCAAGTCTCTCAAAATGTACATTTTTCCAAGTAGTTCCTTTGCAGTTCAACTTTTGCAGACTCGCTCTTTCGTGGTTTTTCAAAGTAAGACTGTACACAAGGGAGAAAAAAAATTGTACCATACGCAATCGTCAACTTTAATATTACTCATGTGATTGGGACGGTATGGGATACAGTAAAAAGTTAACAAAAATAATAATAATTTGGACAGGCGCCGCCGTTTTGTAGTTTTCTCTCAATAAGCCTATACTGTATCTCCACTAAAAAATGACTACATTTCCCAGAAGCCAACAGTGTGCCACCCAGAAGCCTCGTTGCCTTCTGCTGAAATGGAGGGAAAGTTTTGAGCCGATCCGAAAAAGTTCAGTATTTCATAGTGACTTCGGCGCACAGCGGATGCAGAGAGCCACATGGAACCAATCAGGAACCGGACCAGAACCAGACCTTCAGACTCATCTGTGAATCTGAGCACCGCCCGCTGACCCACGAGGCCTTCCGAGTGGGGAGGCGCCGCTCTGAGGTCCGGCGTTCTCTCTAGATCCCACCGGGAATACCCCATCCAAATTTGGACTCGACCACTGTCAGGTCCCGTGCTGGTCATCCTAAAGTCCGGCTCCCTCAAGCGTTTTGGTGCTCAAGGGCTGCAGAGAGTCGACTAGGTCCGGCAGGGTCGGTCTGCTGAAACGGAACAGTCGGACCGGAACAGAGCTGCTGTTCTGCAGAGCTGGTGAGTAAAATTTAGTAGCTACAAATACGTATGTTGTTAAAATAATGTAGGTTTAAGAGTTTTAAGAGTTTAAAACATTGCAAGAGTGTGGGAAGGGTTTATAAAGCCTTAAAATATTTACTTGTATATTTTTTTTTCTTTCGGCTGCTCCCTTCTTCAGGGGTCTTCACAGCGAACCGAGTCGCACAAAGACTTGGCAACTGTTTTTATGCCAGATGCCCTTCCTGACGCAACCACAGACCACTGAGCTGCCACAGCCCTCTGTGTGGAGCAGAGAGCTGCCACAGGGCGACCGGGGGAGCAGACGGTGGGGGTTAAGGGCCTTGCTCAAGGGTTCAGAGTGGGGCAAATGAGGGTAGAGGCCGGTGTGGGTGCTTCATCTTTCCCATCCACATTTTGATGATGTTGGTTGGGTGGAGGGTCCAAACCGTCTATACACCTTCTCCAACATCTGCGCCACCACTTCCAACTTCCAAATGATAAATAAAAAGTCTTGTATTCACTTAGCTAACCTAAAGCTTAGACTGGACAAAGACATTTGCCTTTTTGATATACATTGTGCTCTCTGAATGATGTCACATCTGATAACGTACTCACTATTCAAAACCATAAGATAGAGCATAACTTCAAAGTTGACTGGATGGTCCCTTTTAATGTGTAGTTTGTAGACGTTTTGCAGCAAATCATGAATAATTGAAAGCAGCTGGATAAAACTTTGCTTTCCAGCGTGTTTTTCTTGAATCTATGCGACCCTTTCAGGGGACAGACGTGTCCATCGTTACGATTCCAATGACGGGTCTGAGGATTGCATGCACAAACCAAACAAACTTTGCGCAACAGAGGAAATCTTTTCGGTGGAGGATGTATTATGGATGGACTTAAAGAGATTAGATGGGGAGCTGCTTTACCTGCAGTGGACGCTGCTTGTCCTGGCTCTTTGGAGATTTCAGGCCACAGCCTGGCTGCTGCAAGAGTAATTGCCTCGCTGCTTGTAGAGCCTGGGAAGAAGAGCACAACGCACAAGACAGTGTGAGAAAACGGAAAGAGAAAGAGAGGAGACAGTGACACTAAACTGGTCGATTTCCTGAAGCCGACAGTAAAGATAATTCACATTTATACACACAAAAATCAGGTGCTTCTGGCTGGAAAAACCTGATTTATAGAAATGTGTAACACAACAGAGACGATATGTTTTAGAAACATATCACAGAGCTGCGATCAAAGATAAATATTGTTTGTACTGAAGAAGAAGATGGAGGGGGTGGTGGAGAGGGGAGGGAAAAAAAATGAAGGCAGAGTAGAATTGACCTGTCTAGTGTGTGCTCAACTGAAATATCCACTTCTTTCTGCAAATTACCACCACATTTGCATATTCATAATATCAATTTGAAGTAGAGGCAGCACCATGTGAAGTGTCCCTGGGAGCTGTAATTAAAGTTGACAAAATCAACATCAGATTACATTTGGACTGAATTAACAAGCAGTCCGGGTTCTACACTATGCATTAAGGGTGCTTATGAGCAGAGGATGGGAGATAGATGGAGAGATTATTAGATTGGAAGGGAAAGGCGGACCTTTTCAAGTCTGATGAAATCAGTTCGCTGCCGTTTACACAAGTCCAGGAAGATTTCAGAGTTTGCGCTGGCAAATTCCAAATATCGTCATCACTCCATGTTGAAGTGTTTGTCGGACAACAATCCGATATGGATACAAGAAGTTGGGATGTGGTCATTTATTTCTGCGGGGTTTGATGGGATTACAGCTCCCCTTTTTCTGCCTGCGCGCTCTGTGTGATGAGCCTTAGCTTAACAAGTACTGTAAGTGATGCCATGAAAAGCCAGCTGGGCTCACAACTTCTCTCTGATTCCTCAAGAACAGGATGAGAGTCTGGCTGAAAGGAACATTGTGCACAGGTGCTCCGCACAACAGAATGTGTTGTACTGTTCAGGCCCACAAGCAGGAGGAGTGGGGTATCTGTGCACACACTCTCACACGCACACAACACTGCTTCACAGGTGTTTTTATGATGAAAAAAAAAAGGAGAAGGATGAATAGAAAAGGCAAAATAAAAAAATAAAACTCAGGTGCAGAGTGACACTTTCTTAGGAATCAGGGGTGCTCATTTTATTCTGGAGCTTGCCAGTATCCATGACAACAGCAGCTTTGACAGGGCGTGCATATGGCTCAGCTCTACCAGCTGGTGGGAACAATGTTTGAACTAGTACATTGAGAGCCTGAGCAAACACGAGGAGGAGACGAGAGACAGAGAAAGACATAAAAAAAATGGAAAGGTGGGGAGAAAAAGTTGCTATGTCTTAACCCCTCGGGGAACACATCCATCCCCGCCTCCGCTGATCAATTATGAAAAGATAGAGCTGGGGAGGTGCCTTGAGAGGTGGAGGTGGTGCAGGGGAGAGGGCTGTCTGGCTGCTCAGGAGGAGCCAGGGCTTCTGATCTACAGTAAACAAACACACTGGAACTGGGTCCTAACTGCATTGATCCGTCTCCTCTAGAGCCCAGTCACCACTAGTTTATGGGTGTGTGTGTGTGGTCGTAACACACATACAAGGCCAAGGCTGTAAGCTGAGCCTTGGCCTTGCTTCAAGTTCAAAACACACACACACATCAGCACACATCAGCAGCGAGTAGCACGCACACAAACCTGCAAAGTTTTGTCGAACAAGATGGGATGGAAATCAAACGTTCTTTTTTAGCGAACATAAAAGACAACATAAACTCCTGGAAAGCAGCCAATTGCTTTGCTAATTAAAACACGGGGCCCAATTAATCTCAGCTTGATTGGCGAATCAAAGTAATTATAAGGCTTATTGAGTCCGGCACACAGTAGTTAGAGGGGAGGTTGCTTGATGAGCGTGGCTCAAGGTAGCTGTCTGGAGGGAAATGTTTATTTGTGTGTGAATCAATAATGATCCGCTGCATTGTAGCCAAAGTCTGGAGACGCTTCATATACACTGCCTGGCCAAAAAAAAAAAAGTTGCCACCTGAATTTAACTAAGCAAATAGGTACGAGCCTCCTATTGGATAATTACTGCACGGACGATTATCTTTCAGCTGGCAACAAGTTATTTAACCCCAACTGGTGCAATGAGTTGCTTCTTTAAACAACCATGTGGAAAGACACATGGCGTGGTCATAGAAAAGTTGTCAGTCTGTTTGAGAAGGGTCAAATCATTGGCATCTTGCAGAGAAAACATTTTGCAGAAACTACAAAAATTGGGTTAAGAACTGTCCAACGTTTTATTAAAAACTGGAAGGATAGTGGAGATCCATCGTCTTCGAGGAAGAAATGTGGCTGGAAAAAAATCCTGAATGATGGTGATCGGTGATCACTTAAAACATTTGGTGAAATCAAATGGAAGAAAAACAACTGTAGCACTCAGGGCTATGGTTAATAATGAAAGTAAGAGCATTTTCACACGCACAATGCGAAGGGAACTCAAGGGATTGGGACTGAACAGCTTAAGAAAACCACTAATCAGTGAGGCTAACTGGGGGAAAAAAAAGGCTTCAATTTGCTAGGGAGCATAAAGATTGGACTCTGGAGCAATGGAAGAAGGTCGTGTGGTCTGGAGTCCAGATTGACCCTGTTCCAGAGTGATGGGCGCATCAGGGTAAGAAGAGAGGCAGGTGAAGTGATGCACCTATCATGCCCAGTGCCTAGTCATCAATGCAAGATATTGATGAAAAATTAATGCAACACTGGATGGAAATAGATTTTGTGACATTGCAGAAGCTTATCAAAACAATGACAGAGAATACATGCCATAATCAAAGCTAAAGGCAGTCCAAAAAAATATTAGTGTGACCTTTTTTTTTTTGGTGGCGACTTTTTTTAGGCCAGGCAGTGTATTACGTAGGGTCACGATTACAGAGAAGGTGCTTTTCATTGATACTCACGGAGGTGCATGCATGAGGAGAGGTGAAACAGAGAGATCAACCACAGCAAGCTTATTAGAAAAGAAGCACTGAGCACTTCTCCAAACATAACATGGACCTTATCAACACCGGACAAAACTTTTCCACGGCGGCTTGTCATGTCTCAAACTGTCTGTCACCTCCTCTGTGAAATTGGGGTTAGCTTTTCTTTCTGGCAAGCCTGCCTGGTGTGGAAAGAGGAGGAGGATGGGGTGGGGGGGTGGGGGTTATATACCTTCACTTTTACCTGCTTTGAGTATTCAACCATTACAGTAAAAAGCACCAATTTGTGCCACCCACTTTTCACACCGCATAGATGGTGGAGCGAAAGCCCATCCGAAAGCACAAAAAGCTGCAACTACCGAGGAAAAGTCATCAAAAGTTTGGCTGAAGAGCTGCCAGAGTGGACAAAAACACCGCCGAGAGAAGATGCACCATCTATTTAACCTGGGTTGCTATGCACGGAAAAATGAAAACCCCAGTCTATTAATTCGCACGTTGTATAAACAGCACAATGTGACACATTCTTAGAATGAGAGTGCAAGCCAGACAGAGGCCCTACTATATAAATAACAAGGCACTCAGAGGCATATTTGATGTTGATATCTATCACCGAGACTAGAAAGAGGGGAAGAAAGAAAGAAAAAAAAACACGGGAAAAGAAAATAACAGAGCGACCAAGACCGCGACATGGGGATCCTTATGAAAATAAGATTCAGCCCAAATGGATCTGGTGTAATTGGTTTCAGATAGTGAGGTCAGGAGAAAGGCGATACAGGCAACTATTATGCGAAACGGACTGAGAAACAAGAATGTTTACACAGGCATTCCTCTTCTACATTAATAGGCATGCAGAGATCACTGGAGAGGACGAAAAGGAGTGAGAAGAGACTGACAGAATGGAAAAAAACCCCTCCCAATCCACTTTCCTACCTCCATAAACACCCGTAATTCTACACAGAAGACACATATCACAACACACCTTTCTAAGGAGCATGCAAAGATCTTAAACAAGCATGAAATACATTAGTGGGACCTTCATAACTGGGCCAAACCATTACAAATCTCCAGATTGCTTATTGCATGCGGTGCTGCTGCAGGTGAAATAAGCCGTAGACAAAGAATGTCACTCTTTCAAATCCACATGGAGACGACACAATATTCAGCCATGACATTGGCGCTGGATGTATTTGAGGGGCTGTGACATTGTGTTTGGACAGCGCAGATCACTTCCTGGCTGAAATCGCGCAGGGAGCTGTTGTTATTAAGGGATTTAGCCGATATTGGGATGATGACACAGGCGTGTAATAATCTGCCCCCAACAGGTATTTCCTGACAGGATGCTGCCTCCCTGTTGCAGAAAATCTCTGTAAACACGGCGCCAGTTGTTGATCAGTAAGAAGCCGGCCCACACCACGCCAACGTGGTTTATCTCATGTGTGCTGAACAGATGTTTAGCGAGTACGCGTGTTGCTCCTGTTCACAACACCAGGCTGTCGGCCAGAACAACTCCAGACAAGCTGACAGCTTTGACAACTCACACACACGTGTACACAACTGATGCATAAGCACATATATGTACACACTGCACCGCATCGTTGAGCTTATGCATCTTTGCTTCCAAGAAATGGATTCAGAAGGAGTGGAGTAAGGAATAAATGTTAGTTTTTATCAATCAGATGGAAATTTGTGTAGCTGAAAACAAGGCAACAGTTTAGGCTGAACAAACAAACGTGGCTGATTGGACCGAGGCTGCAGGCTTGTTGGCAAGAAAGATATGCGCTCACACTCCACACCAAAATATTTACACCTTATCTCCTTCTGTTAGTGGATTCAGGGCAGATGGATTGACAAATACAGAAATAGAGAGTGACTGGCTGGAAAGGATAAACAAATCAGAAGAGAAGACAGCGGGACAAGATGTCCAATATAAAATTTGATAAAAAAAAGAAAAGGCCTGTGTTAGTGAAAGCCAGGAAAGTACCACAAGTAGCCAAATACTCATCCTTTTGTAAAGGTCAGAGCTGCCAAACAAACAGTCCACTTTGAGGTTCGACTTTTGCGGACTCGCTCGTTCGCAGTTTTTCAAAGTAAAATTGTACACGAGAAAAAATAAATAAAAATTGTACACGACACACAATTGTCAACTTTAATAATTACTCACATGACTGGGACAGTACAGATACAGTAAAAAGTTAAGGAAAAAATACTTCGGACAGGCACCGCCGTTTTGTAGTTTTCTCTCAATAAGACTACACGGCATCGCCACTCATAATGACTACATTTCCCAGAAGCCCCAACAGTGTTGTTGCTTTCTGCTGAAATTGACAGGAAGTTTTGATCAGATACGAAAAAATGTGGTCCTTATTCATAGTGTCTTTGGAGTCCAGAGATGCAGAGAGCCGCATGGGAACTGGACCTCCAGACTCATCGTTGAATCTGAATATTGCCCGCCTGCCCACGAGACCTTCCGAGCGAAGGAGCCGCCCGGAGGCCCGGCGTTTTCTTTGGAGCCCACAAGGAGTTTTTTCATCTGGATTTGGACTCAATCAGACCACCAAGTGGTCCCATGATGGCCATCCAAATGTCCGGCTCCCTCAAAAAGCATTTTGGTGCTCAAGAGCTGCAGAAAGTCAACCAGAACAGGCAGGTAGGTCTGCTGAGCCGTTGTCTTCTGCAGAGCTGGTGTGTAAAATTTGGCTGTACTGTGCAGTACATATACCGTATTTTCCGCCGTAAATGTCACACTGCCCTATAAGTTGCATCTGTCCAAATATGTCTAATAAAGTGGTAAAATCCATAAATGCGTCGCCTTTGTCGTATATGTTACATCTATTATTCGTCACAGCTGACAACCTGAAAATGTGGGCCAAACCTGAAAACGTGGGACAGTGTTGCGCCAAAAATCGATTGGCTGCCAAATGGCAGCCGCAGGAGCGTGCACGGGAGGACTTCAACAAGAGTTTAACAAGATTAACACTTAAAAACAATTATTAGTTTGCTCTAAATTCTAGTAAATGCGTGTCTCAGTCTAACTTTTCCTTAATAAATGCACTTTGACGGTCAAATGAGCTGCATTTTCAAAAGCCGACACGTGGAAACATGAACATGCAGAGGGACGACTTGCTGTGCATTTCTTCAAAATTTAACAAGATAAGCACCTAAAAACAATTATTCGTTTGCTCTACTTTATAATAAAGGTGTGTCTCAGATGAACTTTTACTTAATAAATGCACTTTAATGGTCAAATTAGATGCATTTCGCCGGGGCGGCGCAGCAAAATGAAACTGATTTGACGGTTGCTCCAGACAGACGGTGGCAGCTATGGCAAGCCAATTGTGTCATTAATAGCCACTTTTACCTATTACATGATACAATGTCATGCCATATAACTCGAATGCCATTTAGCTGCTGAAAATGATAGTGTTCAATATTTTCAGTCAGAATTGAATGAAAACAGTCATATCTCAGCCAAATATTGGTTTATAAATATGGGGGGAAAAAAATCCATAAATACGTCGCTTCAGTGTATAAGTCACAGAGCATGCAAATCATGAAAAAACCAAACAAACTGCGACTTACAGGGTGAAAAATATGGTACGTATGTTGTTAAAATTACATAGATTTGAGTTTAGAGCATTGCAAGAGTGTAGGAAGAGTTTTTAAATCCTTAAAATATCTATATATATAAATACTAAAATAAATAGAACATTGCTACTTCGCAGATTTTCACTTATTGGGCGAGGGTCCGGAACGTAACCCCTGCGATAAACGAGGGACTACTGTACACAACTGATTTCAGTCATCTCTGCACGGTCTCTCTCGTCAATGAGTCCTCGAGGCTCAATGACACTAACCTGTATAAATAAAGGTTGAACAAATGGTTTAATAGTAAAAAAAAAAACGTTGCTGTTTTCTTGTTGCGTGTTCATAAAAATTCACGTTCTGCTGAAACTTCAACCGTTTGACCAAATTTGCACTGCTTGGCTCTAAAAGCTGCAGGACAAACACGAAACCCCGATAATGTCAGGAATAGTTCTAACAAAAAGATTTGGGTGATTTTTTTTTTTGTTCTCCCCCAGACAATGTCCCTGTGAAACAGAACAGGAAACAAAGTAGGGAGAAAGGGAGAATTCAGAAAGTATGCAGAAGTAATGAGCAGTTTAATGTATGACTCAATAAATCAACAGTGACGGAGAATCTGCCTGGGCCTCAGGACAGAGGTAGAAACATCCAGCAGAACAATGGGCTCCTGTGTCCTGCTCCAATACCTCTGCCTTCGTATTTTTCAGCCACTTCAGCTCCATCTGCCTCTACGTGCACAGCTCTTGAGCTAAAAATACAAGCAAACCCAGTCTTACGCCAATTTGCTACGTTGGACTTTTTCGGCTCTGCAAGAAAAAGGTTTTGTGAAGAAATTGCGCAACTCTTCACTATCTAAACAATACAAGACGTTCTCCTCCTCCTCCTCCTCCTCGTGTTCCCTCCCTCACTCTCCCCACATCACAATATTCATTTCTTTTCCTTCCCCCCCTTCTCTCCCACCTAGCTCACCTCTTGTTTATTGATTCTCTAGATTAAGAATTCCGAGGGTGACGGATTGTAACACACAAGCCATCAAATTATTTTGGGGTGTGCTTATTTGCTTTTCCCTTGCATCTATTTGGCCTGTGTCTGTAGACAATTATGCCTACCCAGCCCCAGACTCAGGTGCTAATAATGAAGGACAAATAGAATCGTATGTGTAAACTTCTCCCACTGATGAAAATTTATATTAACTTTCTACCACGGTAAACAGAGCTGCATAGCTACACCGTCCCCGGAGGACTGATGAGATGAATTTGCTGGCTCCTGCCCCAGGAAGAAAGCTTGTGTAGGAGAGGAGTGCTGCCGGTAAGAGGGACTCAGAGGTGCCGAACTCCATTGTGTAACCTCACTTTTATTCCCCCCTCTCTAACAAAAGACAAAATGTGGGTCTGTTTTGCTAATCGTGGATCAGAATTGTGCGTCTAAGAGTTACACACCAACATGTAGGTGTCTGCTGAGACACTTGGCAAGCCAAGCCAGTAATAACACCGATCCCAGCCTGTTGTTTTTCACTTCAACCACTGACATTTACCATCAATGCCCCCACTATAGTCACCATGGTTATTCTGTGCAAATATACATCAGGTAAAACAGAGGAGAGCAATGTTGTTTCAGCTTTCAACTCGTATTTTGCTTATATCTTTTATTAAAAACGATTTAGCTTTAAAAAAAAAAAACAAGCAAAACTAGAAAAGGACATCCAGGAAGCACTTGTTTACCCAGCTGGAATCCAGGTTTTAGATTTAGTGAATGCCATTCAGACCTGCACAAAGTATAACTGAGGCTTTCACTTTTTCTCCATTTTCCATCATCTATCAACACATTTATTCTGGTAGATTATCTATAACCTTGATAAATGAGGACAAACAAGCACAAGAACAAAAGAAGCTTACTGTTTCTATTCATCTATCCATTTACTGCCTGAGCGGATCTATTTTTTTTTTTTTTTTTGCTTTATCACAAGAAAATTCAGTTTACTTTTACAATTTACCATATTTTTTTAGACTATAAGGCACACTTAAAATCCTTTAATTTTTTTTTTTTTTTAAATCGACAATTCGCCTGATAATCCAGTGCACCTTATGTATTAATCTGGTTGTGCTTACTGACCCCGAACTGATTTTATGTGGTACAACAAGGAACAATGTTGAGTGTTACTGTGAATGAGTTGAATAAAGTTCGACTTATGTGACTGTTTTGTTTCGCTTAATGTGCCTTCTAATCCGGTGCGCCTTATGTTTGAGAATAGACCCGTTCATGCGCCTTATAGTCTGAAAAATACATTACTAATTCCTCTTATTCTTTACCAAAGACTATAAATTAACACATTTTGTTTTACTCAAACTATGACCGCAGGACTCTTCAGTACAGCATCTACTGTTGCAGCCTAAAAAGCAACTACGAACCTTTACAATCCATCACTTAAAAAAGGATAGGGAAAAATATAAAAATAAATAAATTTTTGTTGGTGGAATGAGTCATTTTGGAACAATGGACAAGAATTCTCTGCAAAAACAAAGTGGATATAAAATAAAAAAATTAAGTTGACTTGTTTATATTTTTCTTCAGAACGTCATAGGCTCCAGTTTACAGAGGAATAGGACTCTTCGCTGCCTCAGTTACAGGAAAAGTAATGTCAAAGCTGGATAAGTAACAAATATGTGGGGTGTTGCATGCAGGGCAGCAACAAAAAGGCACCGATTCCAGTGAAAAAACTTGTAAAAAAGTAAAAAAAATAAAACTTAAATTACCTATAAGTGCAAACCAACTTGTCTGACATGTTAGATGCATGAAAAACGATTACTGCTTTAAGAAGTTCTGCTCAGATAATCACAAAGTTTTTAATGGAGCTTGTGTTTGTTGACAAAGGTTCACATTCTATTAAAAAAAAAAAAAAAGCCCAGGGGCAACAGGCGAGCTATGACAAACCCAAAAAAGTCGGCTTTGTGCAAATCGAGACGGTTAAAAATAAATTATGCTGACACAAATGTGCACTTATTTACACTTTATATTATCTAAACTGCTGCATCCAGTGTAAGGAAACTTGAAACACGTTAAATAATTCCTGGTATTAACATTTCTCTTTATGCAAACCATAAAGGTTTAGGAAAAAAGGGGCAAACGGCATTTGCTTTTAGACTGTGCACGATCACGTGCGAGTCGAGCCTGTGCGTTGATTGAGATCCTCTTCATCTGAACCCGTCTTGGGGGCTTCTGCTGTTGCGGGTCAATAGTACGAGTGTCTGTCTGTCTCATCCTGCAGAGCTCAGGTTAAGTGTTGAGTCTAAGTGTTACCCTCTTCATGTGGTCGATGAGTGAGAGAGAACTACGGCCTGAGCTGTAAGTGAACTCACCTCAGTCATACATTCAGCTTCTTCTTTTTTTGTTCTCAGTGCACTAACTTTTTAAACCATTCTTCATGGACTGAAAATTAATTGTGGAATCGTGCTTTTTATGTGGCTGGTCGACATAATCTGCTGCACAAACAACATATGATTATTTTTTTTTTATTTTATCAAGTGAAAGGAAAATATTTAATGCAGTTTTATTTTCTACCTTTAAGTAAACAAGAAGTCCAGCAAAGTTCAGTGAGGTCATCTGGACGGTTTCTTTTTTCTGAGACGTTTCGTCCTTCATCCAAAGGACTTCATCAGTCTGAGGAGCCACAACAAACTCAGTCCCACAAGTATCACACTCCTATAGTGGGCCAACCAGTTTGCTGGTGAGAAGATGGTTTCAAACATCAAAGGATTTTTGAGCATGAACTTTGATGTTTTGAACCACTTTCAGCATGGCTGCCTCAGAGGAGTAGACGGGGGAGAGGGTGGGACCCAGAAACCATCTTATCACCATCAAACTGGACGGTCCACTATGCAAGTATGCCGCTAGTGGGACTCAGTTTGTTTGTGGCTCCTCGGATTGATGAAGTCCATTGGATGAAGGACGAAACATCTAAAAAAAACCAAACAAGAAACAGTCCAGATGACCCGAATGATCTTTGTTGGATTACCTGGATTATTGAGCATGAACTTTGATAAGCCAGAACTCTTTTAATGGTTATTAAATTTATATGATTACTTCATCTTCTATCAGAGAGGATTGCTCTCCACAGAGTGTGATGTATCCTTCAAAAAGTCACTTCTCCTAAAAATCAGCTCAATAAACAGCCTCTGCTTCAGCTGTTGGGACAGAAAATGCATTTATTCCAGCTCTCCTCTCCCAGCCTCGTTGCTTATGTAACACCTGTGTTTCCATGTCGTCCTTATCCGCTTCTTCCATCCACTCTGCTTTGTATCACGGTGGTCGTCTTGTGAATATTCCAATTACGCCGATGTGTGTTTGACCTTTGAGCGAGCAGGAGAAGATACAGTTATCTACCTTCTTCTGTGACACCCAGAGTCTGTCAATCAGCAGTCAACACCCCACCGCCGCTTCGCCACAACACCACCGGCACAGGCTACTCGAAACGCAACCAGTGTAAGGTAGAAAAAGTGCTAAACAAAGCGTTCATTAAATGAGGTCTGAACACAAACCACACCAAGCGGCACACAAAGAAATGAAAGAGACGTTAAACACATTGTTTTTCCCTTTAATCTCCATCCAGCCCGACTACGCCTAACGTCCATAAACAAAGCGTTTTCCAACAGTAATCCATATCACGCTTCTAAGAACAAGCGAGCGTGAGCAGAATCGTGCTGCTTCAGTTTCACTGGTGCGCCCGCCCTTTTCCAAAAGGCTAATCTACATCTTTCATTGAATCAAGGATGGAAATTCACAAGAAATGCTTCTTTTTCAATTTCATGCTGAAGTAGCTCAAGTTAGTGGATGTAATTTCTCCTAACAAGAAAATTTATCACTCTGTCGCACACTTAGGCCAGCTTTGTGAAAAGGAGGACGCCTATTTTTTTTTTTTTGAGTTTGGGTTTTGATAAATGTGCCAAAAGCATGATGACTCCCTTCATAGCACTCCATACATGGACGGAACAATTACAGCAGTTATGGAAAAAAGCAATGGTTGAAATGTGCATGAAAGATAAATGACGTATAATTTAGAGCTTTGATATAGACATTACTTAATGAAGAAGCTCAGAGGACGGGATATTTCGTACATTCTGCAAAAAAAAAAAACAACTTTGAGGTTTAAATCATGTGAAAGTTCAAATTTAGCTTTTTTTGTGAGAAATCCTCTTGTTTAAAACCTGTGCCAACAAAGGCGTATGTCCTCGCTATGACAGAAATTCCAAGGGAGACCAACGAAGCAAAAACTCCCACAAATCCATTTGAAGTTTTGTGCAAATTAGGATTATCAGGTTCACGCCGAATTGGATGATGAAGTCCAAACAGGTGAAAAGGAACGCATGAAGAATAGTTAACACAGAAACAATACCACGCTTGGCCAAGCCACCAGGCCAATGTATATTTATCATGTAAACTTCTGATAAATGCACATGCAGAAACAATCAAATCTCCGGGTTTCCATTGGAAGATTTCTGCACGTTGGACTCAAGCGTGAAACCAATATCAGCTTAGTGTCTGCTCAAGCTTGAAGTGCCACGCCGAGCCCGCAGAGCATGTTCTGCATATGCTCATGGGCGTCGTTTTTACCAGGGTGGAACAAGCAGCTTTCCAGTGCTATCACCGATCAATTCCAGCAAGTTAGGTCTCCCGTGTGGGGTAAATAAGCAGCAGTTGAGTCTTGATGAAGAATGGCAGGCTGTTTGAGGGGGGAATAAAGGCTTGAGAGAGGCGGCTCAGTCTATCTGCTGCAATGGATAGTGTCACTTCCATCATTAACCTCAGATTAGAGCACATCTTATTCTCTTCATCTGCGCCAAACAAATGCTCGGTTTACTCTTTGAAAGAAATAGACATATGCTGTTTACATCAGTTCCACACTTTGGGAAACAGAACAATCAGTGGCTGACGGTAAAATAAAAGTTACAACAAAAATGGCCGTCCCGACGTTGGCTGATAAACTGAAACGCCCAGCGGATTTAGCTCTAAAGCCTGCAGTGAAGAGTGCCAAAGCTAGCACTAAGTGACATGTCAGCGAGTTTGTCTGTTTGAAGCGTTCCAATTCCCCCCGGCCTGAGCTTATTTACTGCATTTGTATGAAAAGCTGCGAAGAGGAGAGGGCTGCCTGCCTCTCTTACATATGTATACAGTGTTTGGAGGCAAAGCGTAAAGAGCAACTCTCGCTGTGGACAAGCAATGTTGCAACTACAAACAACCTGGGAGAAGGCTGGAGCCATAAATACATCCAAAAATAGGTCAGGGATGAAGGTAATCAGAGCAGCAAAGAGAGTTAACATGTGCAACAACCAAAAAAAAAAAAAAAAAAAAAAAGCTACGATACCTGGAATCTGTTAGCAGAGATTCAGGGCGCATTAAAGCAAAGCACCAGTGACATTAAAGATGCTCCTACCTCTTGCTAGTTCTTAACCAGATTTGCAGTTTTTTTATTAGTTAGAGGAGTGGAAGCAGGGTACACACAACAAACCATCGGGCATGCGTTTCACACTCCGATTTGTTACTATTCATGACTAAAGCAGAGAGGAACTGTAATACTAGACATGCTTGTTAAATTCACAACACTCCAAAGCTGCCTTCTAGCAAATCCTGTCTTTTGGTTGTCAGCTTAAGACACCCCGGCATATGCATATGTAGGATTTTTAAGCTCTGTTAAATGGATAGCGGTGTCGTGGCCTATCAAATGACTATAAGCCACTTGACTTTTTGGGAAGGAAAGAGAAGCATTTATAGACAACGCAGGCAGCAATGCGTTACCTTTTATGAATTGGAAAACACTCAAACAATCTTTTCCCCATTTCTTGTTCCTGTTAACTTCATATTAGACTAAAACAGATGCATATACATGCCTGTTTCCAGCTTGTGTGTCCTGTCCGAGTATATTAATGACTGTTTAAGTTGGTGACAGGGGAGTGGCAACAAACAATGACAGAATGCCTGTTATGGATGATGCACCATTCACCACCAAGTCAGTTTGCAAATAAATTGTTGTGGAGGGTATTGAGGTGAAGCAATTGCTCAGCCCTCTCAGAGAATGTGCAGTGTGTATATGTGTCTTTATGCATGGCTGTGTATGTGCTGGTGCTTTCTGTGAGTGGACGTATAGATCCAGTGCCATTTATTTTCCCGGAGCTGGACCGTGCGGTTAGAGAGGCGTGAAAGGAAATGAGTTGTGAAGTGGCCATTGATCCTGGCCTGCACTAGGTTAGCTCGAAACAGCAAGATTATTGGCCACAGTATGTGCAACTCAATGACTGCCTCTTATTTACACAAAGGTGGTTAACCCTGACCGGGACATTTATCACCGAGATACTGCCCTGCGTGGGACAAAAGGAGAGGACAAAGGCAAAACAGAGTCTAATTAAAGACCCAGCTAGAAGGAATGCTTATCACTCGCCGCCTTTCATGCCAGAATTTTAAACTGAGATGATCTTTTGCTGATGGAGTTGCAGGCATTTTGGTCAAACTATAAAAAAAGCCTTAGCTCTTGTCATGTGAGATCTTGTGAAACGTTGAAAGAATGTGTTGTGAATGAAGCTCAGCTACTACAACACCAAATTTTATCAAAGTATCTGTAAAAAATAGCAGCTCTCTACCCATTTGTGTGTTTTATTGATGTCAGTTGGCTGCGGAGGCCATCTTTAACTGTACTGACTCCTAAAGTTAATCGGTTTCAGATGTGCATTGAAGCTCATGAAACTGCGGCACCATCTAAAAGTTTAGTTAAAATTAGGGATGCACGATATTATCGGAATGGTATCGGCCGATATTAGCGATAAAGTTAAATATCGGACATCGGCCATTCCAAAAATAACTCACCGATATAAAAGGCACTGTTTTTTTTAAATATATATTTATATAGTGTTGCATCACTTTCAGCCCCCTTTTGCCATTTGCATCTGGTAGCAGGCCGAACTGACAAAGTCTCTGTAAGTAGGTCTAGGGGGAAAAATATCAGTTATAGGACAAATAAGTTTTAACATATCGGCACATCGTATATTAGTCAAAAATCCTACGTCGTGCATCCCTAGTTAAAATCCCTCAGTGGCTCATGAGATATTTTGCTAACAGATTGAGTTTTAAAAATACATCTTGCGTGATCAGTTAGCACTCAGAATACGAGTTGGGAATGACTTTCAGCTGCTAATAAATCAAATTCTAGATCAATATCTGTGAAATATACCGCGTTAATGCCGTGGCGGTCATCTTGAAGGGGGATTGACTTCCAAAATAAATCAGCTGTAGATGCACACTTGATGATTACATTTTGAGAGTTAAAAATATGTATGAACCATTCAAGGAATATTTTGCTAACATACCAGACAAATAAACAGGCACACGCAGACGCGTAGTAATCATAACGGAATGATCTGAAAGTCATTTAATTTTAAATATTTTAAGATATTAATGTGCGTTTGGCTTTCATTCAACTAAATTAAATTTTTATTGGTAAAATTTATATGTTTTTGTTATACACAAGCCTTGAAATGAACAGTTTGCTGTCTTTACGTTACTTTCGACCTGTAACCTGCACTTCTTTGACAACAAACCGTTTGACGGTAAAACACCTGTAAGTGTTAGTTTTCAGCCGATTTCACTTCACCCCTCCTCTCATCGCAACTCCTCCACCACTCCCTCTCACACTGTCTCGCTGCCCCCTTTCTGCTCGTCTCTCTTTCAAGCCTTTTTGCAGCTTGACATTTCGCCGCGCTCTCGAGGGACGCCTGTGCGAAATGGAGTTACTGGGAGAGCGCCACTGTAAATTCCAGAAGGCCACATGTAATGTGTCTTAAACTTAGATGGACAGCCCAGGTTTCAAGGAGCTGAGAAATAAGATGGAGACCAAAAAGAAAAAGGTGGGGAGGAAGATGGAGAGAAGGAAGAAGAGGTGGTGTCTGGATAGATAATAGAATAATACTGTGTTTTTGTCTGGGGAAGGGTGAGCAAACAGCTATGCTGTCATTCACATCCTATATCTTTAGTGTCATCGCAAAAGGGGGAACTACAGGCCTATATGTCACAGGCCTGTATGTACCATTCTGTTGGGACCGTCTGCTGATAGCCAGGTTGGAAATAAAAAGAAGGACAGCTTTCATTGTAAATAGGTCTGCTAAAGAAGAGCTGTCTTTTTCACTGAAAGGGGAAATAGTTTTACAAAGACATACAGTACACACTGCTTTCCTAACGCTCCTCCTGCCTTTACAGGAGAAGCCTTATCTTGGCACAGACAATGATGGTTAACAAAGGACTCCTTTATGAAATCCTTCATATTTCAGCTGAGGTCTTTTTCCTGTCCTGAGAGGTGATTGATGCATCAGGCCAGGGCCGGTGTCTTATTTACACAGTTGAGTGGGGCAATCTCAGGCCTGAAAGATAAACCTAATGAGCTTCTTTGTGTAAGGGTGCAAATGAGAGACACCATCCTCCCACCCTGCTTCCCCTGCTCCATCCAAAGGGACAGTCTGGGTGATTAGGCCTTTAAATTATGCTCAAGGGCAAAGCCCAGATTTGCATCTGAGGTGTGTGCATGTGTGTGTGTGGTTTCTCAAATATGGTACAAAGAGACAGACAGGGAGGCAGGTGAAGGGCAGACAGAAAGATGCTTGGGGCTTGTTTGCTGAAAAGTGACGGTAGGTGAAAACTAGGTGTCAGTATTTTAGAGAGTGCGAACAGAGTAGACTAAACAACAAACTTGAGTCGTTATAAGAGAGATGAGCTCATGGGTACGTCAAAAGTGTGCGCGCAGGCTCACACACACACAAACACATACTGTCATTTTGTCCTTTGTCTGTGGGAGTAACTTTCTCCCTAATGACTTTCATTTTAGGGAGAATTTCATTTGCCCCTAAACCCTAAATACTACCCATCACTTGCTGTCAGAGTT
Source organism: Nematolebias whitei (assembly GCF_014905685.2). Taxonomy (NCBI): domain Eukaryota; kingdom Metazoa; phylum Chordata; class Actinopteri; order Cyprinodontiformes; family Rivulidae; genus Nematolebias; species Nematolebias whitei. The sequence continues at coordinate 8,609,574 of NC_056519.1, read as the reverse complement.
CTCATCTTTTTTTTTCCTGCAGCTAAACAGCTAGGAAGGCAGGTTAATTGCTGTCACTCTCAAGTTAGACCATTGCCTACCTCTCATGCAGCGACAGGGGGTAGCCTAGAAGTAAGATGGCACCTTGGTGCACTTATTGTAATTTATGTCAGAATGCTGCAGTCATTTAAATAGAGTTGGATCGTTTGCATTTTGCTGCATCATGTGCCTCAGGAAAACACTAAAATGCATACCTAACCAGTTTACCAATGTGTAAACTTTTTCCTCTGGCGGTTCTGCTAGCTGTGTTTTGGGGTAAAGGTAAATAAAAATGTCATGAAGCATGGAAATATTTTCTTTAATTAAAAAATGTGAAAGAATTAAAGGCCTTGGATCTTCTTATGATGAAAAATATTGTAAATACCATACGCATGGCTGAAGTATGTGTTGTGTGCGACTCCTGAATACAACCACACCAAATTTTAGCTGTAAAAATCACAGAGGTGTAGCCATTTTTGTGTGGACTGACATCGAGGTGGCCATCTTTAAATAGGTTTAATACACAAGTTGTAGATGTACTGCAGTCCTTCGCTACCTCGCAGTTCGATTTTTGCGTTTTTTCGACCATTGTCAACTTTAATATTACTCACATGATTGGGAGGGTACAGATAAAAAGTTAATGAAAAAATATTTAAGATAGGCGCCGCCATTTTGTAGTTTTCTGTCAATAAGCCTACACCAGTGATCCTCAATTTGTTTTCCAAAACAGCCTATTGGCAGATCAAAGTCAAGGGGACAGCCACTGTATCACCCCAAGTCACTCAAATACAAGAAAAATAATGAAACAACACACCTATAGGCCTGTCACAATAACAAATTTTGCAGGGCGATTAATTGTCTCAGAAATTATTGCAATAAACGATAATATTGTTTGAAATTTAACAATAATTGTCAAATTTTAAAAGAAATGTTGATTTGTTTGGAGTGTCGTACCTTTTTTGACCACCTGATGGCAGTATAAGACTGAACAGAAGGATAGATAGTTGAGCAGTATGGCTCTTTAAGAAAAATGGGAGGGAGGGTCCTTGACGTGGCATGGGGCTGACATGGTGACATGGTGGACATTCGGTGATTTGAGATCCTTAGCATAGCATTTTTCATACAAAGCTTTTAATAGAAAAAAATAATCAGTAAACAAGTTCTCAGCTTCTTTTTGCAGAGAAAAACAACTTTTTACACAAAGGCACGAGTTTCAACCATGAAATTTGGAGCTCGACAAGACGGAGGTTTATTCCTGAGGTCGGTCTGTTAGCTTAGCTCGTAGCTTAGCTTCTCGGCTTAGCTCCTTTCAGCGATCCAAAAACACAATTTTGGACGGTTAAAACAGATTTTAAAGAAAAAAAGAGAAAGGGAGGGGTCAGTGAAGAGCCCCAGAGTTGAGCCTTTTGTCATCCAGTGTCATCAGTAGAAAGAGAGAGATGAAGAAACGATAAAGCCGGTAAATGAAAATTAGGTAGATAATTTTCATTCATCATGCGATTAATTGATTTATTGTTTATCGCGACAGGCCTACCCATCTATTAACAAAAAAAGAAACATAGCCCCTGCACATTATCTGTTTAAACAAAATTACCTTAGTACTGAGATGAGCAGAAGCTGTGGTGCATGTCCTTGACTTTCTTCATGTTGTATTTGTAATTTGTTGTTGCAACCACAGTGAGGCATTCAAGATGGGCATGGGTCAGTCGGTTTCTCTGTTTTTGCTTGATAGCGTTCATTGTTGAAAATGTTGACTCACAGGTGTAAAAATTCAGCTTTTAGCCATTACCCCAATCCCATGAAGAAAACACAAGTCAACAATAACAACGAATACCAAAGTCCGTGCTCAACAATGAATATGTTGTAATATGTGTACGGATGAAGATGCCCCCTTCACATTTTCGTCTGCCCCCTCATGGAACCATGCCTAGAACCGGCCCTGCTTAGATGCTCCTACTTCCTTCACCATGGATGACATCAGGAGCAGAGACGAACGCGTGGCCGGTAGCTGATCCATCTGAGATTAACAGGACATTTTTTACGTCTTTTGACCGGCAGATCAGCGGGGGCGCGTGGCCGGTGATCAGCTGATCCATCTGAAGCTTAACAGGACAATTTTTACGTCTTTTGACCGGCAGATCAGCGAACGCGCGCGGCCAGTGATCAGCTGATCCATCTGAAGCTTAACAGGACTTTTTTTTTTACCTCAACCGGCCGATCGGACCTGCCTCCTCCTCAACAAGTAGATTAACACAATTTTATATTGTGCATTATTATTTATTTTATTTGTGCTGTGATTCATAAAACCACATCAAAGAAGTCCGAGCCGACAGTGCTGGTGTATTGTTGTAACCTGTCATGAGCGCCACCAATAAAGCATGGCAAGCCGCATGTGGCTCGGGAGCCGCGCATTCAGTATCCCTGGCCTACACTGTAACACCAGTCAAAAGAACTACACTACCCAGAAGCCAACATTGCTTCTGGCTGCTGCTTTCCACCGAAACGTAGGGAAAGTTTTGCAACGCAAATAGACACTATATGAAGCTCACAGAACTGACAGGAATAATCATGAAGCTCAATAATCCACGCGCACATCAACCTGGAAGGGGCGGTGGGCTTCGTTGCTGCAGGGTAGATCTGCAGAACCAGAACAGGGCTGCTGGTCTGCAGAGCAGGTGAGTAAAAGTTTAGAGTATCGGGCAGTACATATACATAAGTGGGAAGGGTTTATAACACCTTAAAAATGTATAAATACTAAATAAATATAGTGTTCCTACTTTGAGGTTTATTGCGGTGGTGTATGCAACGTAACCCCCGCGATAATCGAGGGACTACTGTACAGCCAATATTTACTTTCTGAAAGTTTCATAGAAAGCCATCTAGATGTCAATGGGTAATTTTACTCACAAAGTTGACTCCAACATGTGTTGCATTCAAAGTATGTGTTTGAGACGATGCTCAGCTACCAGTACTACCACAAGTTTATGTAAAACTCTAAAAATCTAAAGTTTTAGTATCGTTTTAAAAGTCAACTTTTTCATGGTTTATAGTTACTTTCAATAAGCTGTGTAGTAGAGTTGTCTGTACAGCTATCCAGGAGTCTTTGGGTAAAAAAAAAAAAAAAGACCCTCAACATGACCATAATAGATTAGCCAGGGTTTCCATCGTGCTCACTTTATCAATATTCTTCTTATGGAAGCAAACCCATTTACAGGGGGCAGTAGTCCTGAGTACTGGCTCATCAATCCCGCTGATAACCCTGGCAGGATTAAGTCTACAGAGCACTGTAATCAACTAACAGGCTCATTATGGGACATTATGCTATAGATCCAAAGATCGATGCATTCCTCCCATCTACAAACATGGCCACATAAAGTTTTAAAACACAATTCTAGCTATGCTCAATGACAAATTGATTGGAAATATGAGCTCAGCACTTTTTATCCCCCCACCCCACCCCCAAGTGAGCTTTTATAGTGATCATTTTGCATAGTAATTACGCCTGCGTAACATTCATCATTTGCTCTGATACATATCTGCAGCTGGCAAATTGCAATCAGATACAGTAGGTATCTAATCTGTGATCTCAAATCAAATTAGGTCTATTTAGACAACCTTGGGAATGTGATGATGAAATCCTGTCAGAAATTAGAGACTGGAAATTTAATTGAGACAGTGGATATTATTGAGATATGTGGATAAAGGCGTGAGTGGCTTTTTGCGGTCGATAAACAAATTGACCTGAATATAAAAGGAAAAATAAATAACACCGTTTATAGCCTAATGAAAATGATTGGTATAAAGGTACTCATTGCAATATCATGAAGACCGGTTGCATATGTGTATATATACCATAATTTTCGCTGTATAAGTCGCACGTTTTTGCATAAATTAGCATGCTTGCAACTTATACACCAACGCGACTAATGTATGTTTCCCCCCCATATTTAAAACCCAATTTTTGGCTGAGATCTGACGATTTCATTCATTCTGACATGGAAAACATTGAGCACTACCATTTTCAGCCACTAGAGGGCTCGCGACTAATATGGCAAGCCAAGTGTCACATTAATAGGTAAAAGTGGCTATTAATGAGACACTTGGCTTGCCATAAAAGCCACCTTCGTCTCACTCTGGAACTCCTGGAGCAAACGTCAAACCAGCTGCATTTCGCCGCATCGCCCAGGCGAATTTGACCATTAAAGTGCATTTATTAAGGAAAAGTTCAACTGAGACAACCTTTGGTATAACTTTAAGCAAACAATTGTTTTTAAGCGTTAATCTTCTTTAAATCTTGTTAAAGTCCTCCCGTACGCGCTCCCGCTGCCGCCATTTGTCAGTCAATCAATTTTTGGCACACCGGCCCACGTTTCCGGATTGTCAGCGGTGATGCGTAACAAATGCAATGCGTCAGCGGGGATGCATAATAGGTGCAACTTTAATGGCAAAGCAACTTGTTTATGTTTTTTTCCACTTTATTAGACATATTTGGACCGATGAGACTTTTACGGCAATGAGACGTGTACAAGTACGGTACATATATGTCTGACAACTGACAATTATTTGTTTACCAATAATAAAGACCAAATTGACAGAAAATAGGTGAACAATGGCAATTTGAGTGCATTCTGCATTTAATTATTTTTGGAAAAATTACTTATATATTTCAGAATACCCTTTTTAATGTTTCATTTTATAGTTTGCATTTAGTACCTTTAGGAAACATCTCAACTTTAAATATTTGAATATTTAAAATATTGTGTAGCTTGTCTCAGAAGCCTTCGGCCGAGTCTAAGGTGACGAGACCTTAAGATGCTGCTTTTCTAATTATAGCTGTAGGAGGTATTTTGGAGCTGCTAGGTAATGGCAGAACCCATAGAGACGGTGGAGAATTCATCAGTGCTTATTATTAATCATCCCCCAGCAGCATGATGAGAGACTGGAGCTTCTATACCCACTGGACCAGTCAATGTCATTCCAAATATGGGTGGAAAATTAAACCCAACAGCCTTACGTGGAAATGGACTCGCAGCAAATAAGAACAGGATTTTTTTTAAAATGCAAGCACATATGAAGACGCAACGTCCACGCTTGCAAAGTAAACACAACTGTCAACATCACAGCTGCTTTGTTCTGGCGGGCACATCTGTTAAACAACACTCTCTTTAGTCTCAGAAATAATCACTCCTGCTTGAAATATGATTTCTCTCTGAAGACGAGCGGAGTAAAACTCAGGAGGGGAAGTGTGTGTGAATTTAGCAGCGCAGGGCCCCCTGCTTTAAAAAGCCTCCAGAGACCTGTTAGCTGGACTGCTCATTTCAATGCGTCTGTCTCGGGGTTGGGAGAAGGCTGGCCCCTTTACGAGGCGCACACGGTCATCCGCCCGGACAACCCCACCCACTAGACACAACTCTCAGCCATACTGAGTTTTACCCAGACTTTTTATGATTACGTCACTTTTTATTATTATTCTTTTAAGTTGTGTGGTATTTTAAAAGGAATAATTTGTCTTATTAAGGGTCTAATGTTTGTGGTGCACCTTTCCCACTCATTTTAAAACAAAGTTAGACATCTAATTTAAGAGAAAATGTTCCAACACTCTGAATTGGTCTTTTATCGTTTTGGCTATTTCAGGTGACGTGAAGATATTTCATTTTCTCTCACACACGTGTGCATCATCTGAAGTAAATTACACTGAAGCTTTATGTTATACTGTAAGGAGAAAAAATACAAACAGCTCTCCTAAGTAAAGCTCTACAAACATCTACTAAAATCTTGTTTTATCTCGTTCCATCTCATTCTAGATCAGTTGAGGGCATTGCCACCTACAGAAAGCAGTTCTTCACACACCTTCAAATGTAAAAAGAGAGTGCAAAAGAAGTGACCCCCCCCTCCTAATCAGCTGTGGGTGGAAGAGTGGAGACAGATGTGGCTGAGATGAAGCCACCAGAAGGACTGATGCAGTTCTGCTGTGGATGGATGACAAGTGTGAGGATGAGCAGAGGAGGCTCCAGGACCTTTATTTTGCTACACTGGGCACACACACACACACACATGCACACACATGTACTCATTGACATCTATTGTACTGCCCTGACTGATCTGACCACAGGGGTTCAGCTGCCTCGAAAAAAAAAAAAAAAAATTACACACACACACAAATCTACGCTTCCATGAAAAATTTCACCAGGCAAAAAGGACACCATTACAAACCTGCGGCATTGTCCCCCCCTCCCAATCCACCCAGAAGCATGGTCCTCTGACCTAATCTCCCATTGCTCTTTTGGCGATCTGTCAAAGCCATCATTCACCATGAAAAGACACGGGAGACACTTGACTCCTTTACTCTGCTGGCGACTGACTTTCACAACTCCTGCCCCCCAACCACCCCCTCTCACACCACCCCTGCAGGTCATTCACCCCACAAATGCACAAAACATCAAGTAGTTATCAGTGGAGAGCAACTTGATCAATTTAAAAGTAACAAAGTGACAAATAAACGTTTTTTTTTTTTTTAAGGATCTTAACGAGAATCAGTTTTTCCAAAGTGCCTCATCAGAGATTTCTCTCTGAGACAAACTAGTGGTGAGTTAGGAGGCCCTCTGCTGGAAACACAGCTGCCATAACACACACATTGACCAGACTGGACCATACATTTCCACACATTCTTTCCTCTTTTTCTTCCTCTCCGTCTGCCACACACACCGTCACACTCACATGCACACACGTGGCCTCACACTGCTGCAGAAACTTCTACATATGCAGTAGGTGATAAACATAAACAACCAGCAGATCTGCAGGAAACACCTACAACAGCTTCAACTGACGGGAAAGTTTACCAACAGCCTATTAGGTAAACAGAGGCGTAAAAAAAAAATAAAATGCATACACACACCGACACACGAACAAAACAATTCATTTTGCTTCCTGCCTACATAGAACGCCTGAGCGCCGCCTGAGCTGAGAGCACAGCAGAGCAGAGAGAGCGAGAGAGAGCGGCAGAGACGAGACGGGGGGAGAAACACAACTTACCTGCTGTTGTTGCAGATGCAGCAGCTCGACTGTGCTTACTTCGCTGCTTGTGTCACCAGCGCTTGATCTCCCATCTCTACTGCCAGCCTCTAATTGGCTGCTGCTTAGGGTGCTCATTCCATTTTGACTCATTGAACTGTTGCTTATTGTCTCTGTGGCCGACTCCTGCATCATCATGATTTAAAACCTAGAAGTGATTAAGAGGCACCGGTTAGGGCTCTTCTCGTTACAGTTCCCCCCGTTTTCCCTCCTGTTTTCTTCTCTTTGCACGCTTCCATTATCAAGCCCTTGGTCCCCCTTTGCAAATTAAAGCATTTTAAAGAAGAGGGAGGGGGGGAAGGGATGCAGGAGGAGCAATTATGCATTCATTGTGTAAATGAAGCAATACAAAGAGATGCGTGGTCCTTTTTTTTAAATAACTAAATGGGTTTGTACATATGGAAATAGAAATAAATCAAACGGATTTGCATTTCAAACTATTACTAAAATCTTAATATGATTAGAACGAATATGTGGCTCAAGAATAAGCATCTGCTCCATTCATTAGATCTTTATTGCATCACTAACAAAAACATAAATAAATAAAAAGAGAGAGAAGCACTCCTAAAATGTCCATTTTCAAGATGTCTGCCTCTGAAGAAGTTGCCTAATGACGCAAAACTAATCATGCAAAATTAAAAATTTGGTGTTGGGAAGAGGAAGCACCGAATCACATGGTGCAGGGTTGGAGTTAGTCATTCTTGTTCTGGCTTAAAAAAAAAAACTGCTTTGCAGGCCTCCAGAGCAAAAGAACACTCATATTTCATTTATTAGCATTTTAATTTTTTTTAGGTTTGCCTTTTTGCTTCTTAAATCAAACCTAATATACCCTAAATGTTTGGTTTATGTCTTGTTTTGCTCTCAGTTGGATGCAATTAGGTAAAACGTTTAGTTGTAATCAAAGTTTCAGGCAGTGAAATTTACATTAAAGAAAATCAAGTAAAATGTTTAATTTTCTATTTCTAAATACAAAATTAAGAAAAACGAACAGGGATATAATATATATATATATATATTGAATTTTACTAATGATTGTGCTAAAACGGCATAAATTATGCATAAAAGCTCCTGTCTTTCCAGTAATAAATGTTTTATCATTATCCCCAACATTTAACGCTCTCTACCTTCACCGGGGCAGAGAGGAGCTCCTCCAGCATCAGTCGACTTTCTCCCAATAAATAAAAGACTCAGAAGACTGCAGCTCAGACAGAAATCCACAATTACGGATTCAACACTCGCTCTATTTGGAGAATATTTTTACTATTTAAAAAAAAAAAACTGAGATAAATAATAAATTCAACACAGCAGAACTTATGAAGTGTTTTCCCTAAAATATAAAAAATGCTAATCGTGCCTCCGCAGCCGTTTTTGCCATTTTCACCTTTTTTTCTCATTACAGCCTGTTTTCCAATCTGCCAGTGCAAACCAACACTCAGAACAACAGCAGGGGGGATGAATGATGATTGTATGTGTTTTTGTGTGCGTTTGCGTCCAGCCAACACGGGTAACCGTGTGTATTCTTTGGCCTGCAAATACAGTTTTAATAGAAGTGTGTACACGTCCGCAGCGGCGTTTGTGTGTTTGACGAGGGGCAGATACGGGACAGGCCTTAAAGGATGTCCACGGCCAGGATAAACAGGATCTGAGGAGGGAGAACAAACAGGGCTGAGCTATTACACAGAGCAGGGCGACAGCTGCCCGGGACACAAGTAAACAGGGAAGAGGCCAGAACAAGGCGTGCTTGTGAACAAACAGGCCCCCTGTTTAACACCGAGACGCTTTCTACTGATGGAGGGAGACACGGTGAGAGAAGACAGGGGGACAGGAAGACAGGAGAAAGGAAACAGAGGGCGGGGGGAAAGAAAATAAAGGGAGGGACGGGAGGAGAGACTGGCACAATGTGTCATCCAATCCGGTGATGAATCTCAGCAGAAGAAACTCAAGGCTGCAGCCGAGATCAGCCGGCTAATAAGTATTCAAATTAGGCATAAATTTTACATGCCCGATGTTTAAAATATTCAGAGAAAGACTGTCTGATTGCCTTTACTACGATTTTATGAACATTCTAATGGAGTTCTCCTTTTTCTTGGACCGGTGAGGGATGTTCGGAAAACTTGGAAGATAGACGAGATGAAGAAATATATATATATTCTTTTATTATTAACAGCTGAATTGTGGCAAAACCGCCATCAAAATTCAGGGAAAATTACTTCTACGTTATATTTTATGTGCTTACACTCGACGTCTAAAATTTATAAAGAATATCAACAAAATTATGCAATCGTGGAAAATGATTTGCATTAATTATTTAAAAATCCAGTTAATTTCAACACTATAATCTCAAAAAAAAAAATAAATCTGTGCAGCATGGCTCGCTGCGACGTCGTGATAATGCAGATATATGCAAAGCATATTCGCAGAGATCAGATGGTGCTTTAACCTTAATGACAGCGGTGAGATAAATTAATTAGCCGTCTAAAGGCGGCATTCAAATCTGCCAATTAGAATGTCAATTAGAAACGCAGCCGGGCTGCGGTGATGAGCGGGCGACCAAGCTGCGGCGCCGACTGTGGGGGTGATGGAACTGTCACAGCCAGGGAGGCGCACGCTCACGCAATACTCCAGAGAAAGAGAGGGAGTCGGAGAGTGACAGTGCTCAACACCTGAGGGTGTGACTGTGTCTACATTTGCCACAGATCCGCCCGTCTCCCTGAGGAGTACCAGCCCTGACCCCAGCTCGGCCAACTGGGTCGGAAAGAGTCACCAACAGCTACGATATCTGTTGGCCAGAGCTGAAGCTGCCAGCTTGGTGCGCTTCACATCCAGAAATCGTCGTCGTCCTGCATTTCAGCACTCAGCTTTTTGATGCCATTTCCTCAAGCCATAATCTTCCAATGAGGGCGAACCCAGACCACTTATTATCACCATCGGAAGCAGAGAGGAAGCCTGTTATTACCTGGTAATACGCTGCTGACGCTGTAGATGTATCGCTCAGGGAGGGACGATGATAGTGATGCAGAGCGTTTAGGACGTGTGGTGGTGTTGCGAACAGGAAGATGGTTAATCATCGACAGCTTCAGTGTTTCTTTTAAGGCATGTGTGTCAAACTCAAGGCCAAGGGGCCAAATGAGGCCCTTTTGGGCATCTTATCTGGCCCCCAAGACGATATTGTAAATTTAAAATACTTTTATCACTATACATTTTTCAGTAATCTTTGATTATGATGTCAAAAGAGGAGCATAGAACGTCAAAGGAGACCAATCAAACTCTTGTTGAGGAACCTGCAACCAAGAAAAGACGTTTGGTATCTAACTTGAGTTGATGTAGATTCTGAAACCGGCCCCTAGTTTGAAAAAGGTTTTAATTTTGGCCCCCTTTTGTAAGTGGGTTTGACACTCGTGTTTGAAGGGTTCAATAAAAAGCAAAGGCATTTCCACATGGAGCAAAGAAAGGCTGATAGTTTATTTGGAAAGCTTTAAAACAAAAGCAGCTACTTGCTATTCCTCTTCAGCTTGTGCAAATATTTACCATAATTTCCAGCGTATAAGACGCCCCGGAGTACAAGTCGTATCAGTCAAAAAAGCATCATGACGAGGAAAGAAACGTACAAGTGTATAAGTCGCATTTATTATGCGTCACCGCTGACCCGTCGTGTTTAGTATGCAATTTATTTAATGCAAACCGCTTCATTTCTCCTGAGTGACGCGGCATCATCCACACATCCATCGTGATTGGAGTCGCTAGCTCTCCAGCGTTCCTCCGCCTGCACCAGCTGAGTGAAGTGAGCGTGCACGGGAGGCTGTTGTAGTTCTTCGAAATTAAACAAGATTAACACTTAAAAACTATAATTTGCTCGACATTATAGCAAAGTTGTGTTCCGGTTTAACTTTTCCTTATTAAATGCGCCTTAATGGTCAAAACAGCTTCATTTCGCCTGGGCAGGGTGGCACCATCCATCGCAGCCGGAGCCATGAGCTCTCCAGAGTTCCTCCGAATGCACCAGCTGAGTGAAGCGAGCGTGCACGGGAGGACTCGTCGTTGCAGTTCTTCGAAATTTAAAGCGTCAGTCAAAAATTGTGTTATGAATATGGAAAAAAAAGTATATAAGTCGCAGGACTGATAAATCTATGCAAAAAAAAAAAACCTGTGACTTATACGCCAGAAAATACGGTACTCTTAAATCCTGCAAATCCATTTGTTTCATTGAGAATCTGAAGGAAGGGTCCTGATGAAACTTGAGATCTGGTGTTGGGGGAATTTCTCCACTTTCTTCTGAGAAGCAACACAATAAAAGGTGTAAGGGGAAAACTGAGCCTTTCTCCCACACACTCATCATTAAAGGGGAAAGAAGCAGCCCTCCATCTTTGTTTGCGAGCTCTAAAAGCCCTTAATGTAGCCTCATTACCTGGCCTGTCTCCCGCTCTATCATGTGCGGTAAACACACACTATGACACTGGCCATCCATCTGAAGGGAATGCACAGCTGTCTGCCTCGGGTCCACCGAGGAATTTAACACACGATACACTGTTAACACACTGCTGCCCTGACACTGGCTTCATCTCCGTGCCATCCATTTTCAGAGAAGCTTCTCCACCGTGTCCGTCTGAATCCATTTCCTCATTTTATATGCATGAGTTGCAAAAAACATTTTCATTAGGACGACACAAAAGAAAGTAGAAAAAGAAAAGTGACCCCAGTTCATCATCGGCTCACGTTTCAGGTGGCAGAGCCGGAATCCTTTACGTTTTCACAGATCAAACTAATAAATAAATAAAAAATAATAATAGAAATTACATTTCACAGTCTGCTGAGTCCTCGCGGCTCTCTGATCGGGTCGAGATATGGTTACCATTTAAAATAATCACCGATTCTGTGCTTGAGTGAAATTAATTCATCATTGCCATAAGTTACGATGCATATAAAATAAAGAAGTAACTGTGCAAGGTCGCAAATTTATACTTAAAATTGCTTTAATAAATCAAAATGCCACACGTGGGCTGACGAAAAAGAAGTGGCTCAACAACTATGAAATTGATCAAAAAGAATAAATAATTTAAAGCTGAGCTAAAAGTATAAAAACCTTTAGTAGAGGAAACGCAAATATTTGATTATGATTGTTTTTATATGGCTGGAATTTCAGCACAAGGATACCAAAAGCTTCATGTAAAGGTTTTTCAAGTAGGAAATGGAAAAAAACGACCACTTGGAAAGAAACGTAAAAAAAAAAAAAAACGCGCCGGATTAAACAAGACAAGCCAGGCTGTCGTGCCTTAGAATTAAAAGCTTCCTTTTGGTGCTAAAGGAGTGCCATAAAAGAGCATTAATGACTGCTTCTTATAAACCTGTGTATGGTAATGGTTTCTGCTCATAGATAGAGGAATTTCAAAAGTGCTTTACCGGTGAATAAAGATTGCTTTGGAAGAAAAGAAGAAAAAAAAAATCATATTTACAAAATCAAGAGTGGGGCCAAATGAAAGGAGAAAGGAGGAATAATGGACTTTGCTTCTTTTTTTTAATGCTGGATTAACATTATTCAAAGCAACAGAATCAAATGTGGTTATCTCCTGTCCAACGAGCCCTCCACTCGTCGCATTTCAATTCTTCATTTGAGCCGACAATAAATTGTAACTCTGTGATACGAGACATTCAGTCAAGAATGTTCAGAACTTAATTCTTTTTCTATTTACAATAAGGAGATGAGACGGAATAAGATAAAAGACTATTTGCCACGATGTGGAAGTGTCCCTGAATGGGTGCGCGAGGACGTGTCGGCGTCTCGAGGAGAACAGAGGGGGAACGAAAACGACAAAGAAAAAGCTGAGGAACGTGTGTAAAGTTCAACCGTACCGTCTTTTTTTAGAATCAAATATAAGAGGCGCTCGTGTGTATAGCGTGCACGATACAGTGTTGGTGTAAATTTATGTTAAACAAATATAGCAGCTCTGCAATATCTTAAAAAAAAAAAAAAGGCAAACGTCAAAGATTCAATTAAAAATAAAGAAAATGCAGCTGTAAAGTGAAATTCAATCACAGAGAAGCACAACCCTCTTGGAATAAAAAAAAAAAAAAAAGAGGAGGAGAAACTATTTGGATTTTGGCTCGTCCCATATCATTTACATGTTCAGACCCCACGTTCTGAGGCAGGAGACGCCGCTACGGTCGAGCGAGGCGGTGACGAAAGCCGGCCGGTCGGCTCTCATTTGCATATTTGCCAATTGCGTTAATTAACTCAGCCCACCTAATCAGGGCTAATTGACCTATAAAAGAGGGGAGGCCTCGTTGTCTCATCCAATCATCTTTATCAGGAGTAGAGGAGGTGCGCAGTGAATGCAGGGCACTTCCACTGTATTTATAGACCTCGTGCGTGGAAGTGTTCCACTCGGAAAATATGTTTTACTCTGTGCAGGGGGTGGTGCTCTGATATGAAGCGAAACCAGGAGGAAAAAGAATAAAAAGAAGTGAACGGACAAATTCTTAAGGCGTTTGATTAGAGAGGAAAATCAGAGGAGCTAATGGGAGTTGGATCGTCGGTCCTGAGCGGAGCGGAGCACATCCGGCAGATCAGCGGCGACCGGGCGCAGCTACACAGACATATCTCATCGTGACGTTTCCAGTTATTCCTGCTTGATTAGGGCCATTACGTCTGCAGCTCTGATTTATGTTGTCATTCCCTCTCAGCAGTCCTGCATCGATAGATCTTAATGAATTGGTAAATAAGGGCGAAGATTGCAGTTGACAACGCCGCAACATTTCTCATTCATACCAGACAAGATTTATGTAACCAATTAGAAGCATAAAAGCAGGACGGCGTCTGCTCGGGAGGAGAAAAATACACGTCTTTCAGAAAAATTACCAAAAAAAAAAAAAAAAAAAGCCACGACGAGAAGCTGTCTTTAACCTCGGCTCGGTCAAACTTTTTCAACAAACACGGTTACGGACTTTAAAATAAGTCAGCAAAATAAGAAAAAAGCAATTTACAGTATGTAAAGTTTAATTAAATAGGGTTCAAAGCAAAAAGATATTAAAACCACACTTTTACAGAGAAAAGCTTCATGTACAACTCGAAATTCACCGACACGTAAACTGAAAGACGAAGTAATGGAGTGTGTTGGGGGTCAAACAAACCAATCCAGATGTTTAACACTAAACAGAATGTTCATTTGCATACTGTGAAATCAGTCTGTAAGTTCCTCTTAATTATCTGTTAGCAGCCCCAAAATAAAAAGTAAAAATCCACTTTGTATTAAAAAAAATTCAGCTAAAAGTGCTGATCATCAATAGTCGGCGACAGCAGGAAGACCCACAGGGCAGGAGTGAACAGAGGTGGAAAATTAAAGCGGAGTGATACGGGAGACGGCTCCTTTCAGCCTCTCTCCCCTTCAAGCACATGCAAATGAGGCCGTGCTGCTTAACTGCATCATTTATGTGGATAATAGCGGCATCATCATTACGGGGGGACTCAAATTAAATTACATCACAATTAGCATAACAAAGTGATTGGTTAAACTTTCAAAACAAATAACGCCGCTCCGCTAATGAACGGTGTTAATTGGCCAGAAAGCATTCTAAATAAAACGCGCAGGTAAACATGCGTTTGTGAAATTCATTCTTAACAACAGCCTCCTTTTATTTTATTTTATTTTGTTTTAACAAAATGAAGCAAATGCGCATTAAAAGAAAATTCAAAATGAACACTGCCAGGGGGATTTGTGCGCCGAAATCTAAAATGTAGCTTTTAATTTTATTGTGCTAAAGAACCTATTATATGCCAGACTCTGGAGAACAATGTAAATTATCTGCCTTCAAAATGGAGTTTGGCCAATTCTCCGTGTGAGCTAATCACATAGCTCATTATGCATTAGGGTATTAAATTATGAAGAGGAGTCTCTTTCGCATTCCTGCACAAAGCCCTATGAAATGTTAATAATATGCCCACAATAGCCCAATCCCATGCCTTGCTCACCCTCATCAATATTTAAGTAAACAAATGATCCCGCTCGCCTTTGATAAAGATAATTAGCGCTTCGCCAATTACGAGTCTCGTGACCTCCTCGCCTTTTCAAAACTGCTCTTACGAGTTAATTTTTTTCTCAACACAAAGAAAAAAACAAAAACAAGTCAAACTTTGTTCCCCTAAAACACACGAGATTAATATTTGATCTTTTTTAGCCTCTTGACTTCATCGATTGGCGATTAGCAAGTGGACGGCAGCACCTGATCCAAGAGCAGCAGAAGAGTTTCACGCTCAGACAGTCACACGATCACTGACACGCACGTGCGTGGACGCACACGTGCATGCGCGCAGCCTCTCTCTCACACTCACACACACTCACACACACACACAGAGCAATTCATCAGCGCTAATTAAGCAGCAGATTAGCAGAGGCTGCAGAAGGCTGAGCAGCTCCACAGTGGGACGAAGCCCGGCAGTAGAGATGACAGGCGACTGATAGGTGGATGGATGGATGGATGGATGGATGGATGGATGGATGGCTTTTATTTGTTTTACCTGAAGTTGAGGAGTGCCAGAGATCCTGACCAGACAGAGGACTCTCCACCAGCGAGGGAGTCTTGCAGCGACGCCCGAAACTCGACTGTCACCGCGTGAAGAGGCAACACTATTTGTGTCATCACTTCAGCCGTGTTTATGTGTGTGGGGGGAGATAGCATCATAAACAAGCCTCCCCCCCACCGAACCAGCAACACCACCTCCTTGCCACCTGCCACCCCAGCCCCCGCCCCGGTCTCCCCCTTGCTCCCTCTTTTTCCTCCACCTCCTTTCGCCACCTCACTGTGCCATTCATGCATACTTTAATCACCCTTGCCCTATTAAAAAAAGAGAGAAAAACAGACTTCTTTGACAATTATTCTATCATTTCCAGTTGTCACTGGGGCAATTACCAGCTGGGGGGGTGGATAGGTCGGTCATCCAGGCCTGAAAGAGGAGACGAGTTGGGAGAGGAGGAACAAGGTGGAAGAGTTTGTTTTTTTTTTAACTCTAGGATAAAGAAATAATTGCTAAATCTGTGCATTCGGGTGCAAATGTGCAAGAGTGTGTGTCCAGGTGGTATCTGTGTGTGGGTGGGTCCTGTGTGAGCGTGTGTGTGTGTG
>NC_056519.1:8586709-8593364 GCF_014905685.2 Nematolebias whitei | reverse complement strand
CGTGCAGTTCACTGCTTTTCTTTGTGCGCTGGTCAAAGTGTGTGTGTCTGAATGGGATTAGAAGGGCAGAGCAGCAGTCACTTTCCTATTCTGCGCTCCACCAGCTAAATAGTACTTTAAAACAATCAGCATTGCCCCATCCGTGCATTTCCAACTTAACCGCCGACACAAAGCCCCACAAGCACACGCCTCCAAAAAAAACAAAACTTCAAAAAACACCTACCTTTTAAACAGTGAGTGAGAAATCCGCTCTGCTCCGAAAGAAGCATTGGAAGAAGTTAGTCTCAACCTGACGGCATTATTGTGTGTCAAGAAGAACGACCGGGGGAGCCACGCGTAGAAAATGGGATGAAAAGTGGGAAAAAAAAATTTAAAAAAAGAGAGAGGAACTAGCTGGCGCTTTCTGTCAAAGACATCACCGGAGAAGTATTTAGAGCGGTATTTACAGTAAGTGCGAGAGGGGAGAGCACCTCTGCCTGGTCACGTCTGAAAGACAGTTGCAGCGCTGCCTAATTAAAACAAGTCAGGCAGCCCCGCTGGATTGTTTTGACGCCGGAGGACCAATAGTACACAAAAACCAGTGGCTTGATCGGGGGGGAGGGGGCGGAGGGTGGCGAGAGTTGGCAAAGGAATAGTGAGAAGGGAGGGTGGGTGATTCTGGAGGAATCTGAAAGGGGAGGGAAGACTACAAAAGGTTGAAAACTACACGGGGAGACCACCACATGCAGTTCCCCCCTTAAACAAAATGCTGAAGTGACGCTTGAGGCTTCTTTGTCACAACCGTAGCTCCGCAGTCTATATTTCAAATGCTGTCGAGAGCATGAAGAGCGAGTTCAGGGGGGGAGAAAAACTTTAACAGACACTTATTTAATGTTTTGTTTACTTCAACATAGTCAAACATTCAAGACGTGACGCGTTTGTCACTTTTTTTTCATAAAGGCCAATGATATTTAACAATTCTCTTGTCAATTTATATTACTCCCCTCCTCTTTTCCTCTCTCTCCATCTCTCCCCCCTCTCCCTTGCATGCCACAGATGTTTTTCTTAGACGCTCCAACAGACAGGAATCTACTGGCAACAAGAAAGCTCTGGTCTTCCCCAGGAGAGACGAGCACAAAGCCCCCAGTCTGCACGCAGCAGATGTGGAAAGCTGGTCCATCTGCCACCAGCCTGCCGAGCCACTTGAGCCTGGGAGATTTAACACGAGCGCGGATGTTTATTTCTTTATTTGCCTAAAAAGGTTCGTCATGAACACAGAATAAACATTTAGATTAAGCTGGGAATTACATTTTGTTTTACGATAGAACACGTGGCTTTATTAGGAGTTTTATTGTAGAAAAAGGCATTAGCGACATATTTATTTAGGGAAAACTAGCCCCTAACGAGGGGTAAAGACCACTTGAACTCCCAGCTTTGAGCGGTGCGCTGGTCTGAACAGCGCATTATCTCCCCGGCTCCGCCGAAGCATATTTCAGCCGTATGATATCATTAAGAGGCGCAACGCAGACCAAAAGACGTAGCGTCTTCATTAATGTCAACTTGCCCAAGCTCTGAGGCGGAGCAGGGATAAACACTAAACAATCGTGGCAGAGAGTCGAAGCGAGTGTGAGGGAGATGACAAGAGCGTAAGAGTGAGCAGGAGAGGAAAAGGAGACGGCAACGCAGAGAGTCAAAAGGGGCCAGCGTTAAACAACCGCTGTTAATTGCTCTAAGCATCCATGTTATTCTAGTAATTTCTCCCATTTCTCTTTCAGCACCAACGACTTCAGGGTAGAAAGCTCCTTTAATAAACTCAGAATGCCTCACTGGAAAAGACAAACAAGAGGCCCCTGGCTTTAGAAACATTTACTTCCCTATAGGGAGGGGGGGGGATACTGTGGCCCATTTCTTCACATTGTGACAACACTGTTCTCCCCGTTGGCGTTTATTCCCGATACGTCCCCTTCTTTCGGTGATTTCTTCTGCCAAGGTCAACGGATGCAAGTGGGCCCACCAGCGTCTTGATGAGGTGGCAGCAGGAAGTGGGGGAGAAAGACAGGCAGACGTGTGGTGGTACAGTGAGGAGGGGGCGGTGGTAGCAGCTGGTTGCCAACGTTGGCGGGAGCAGTGGGGGATGCAGCGCCATGACAACGACAGCAGCGAACGTTGCTTCCCACTGCAACGTTTACATGCGCACCAACTACAACCACCACGGTTATTACCATTAACTGTTAATTTACAGCTACAATGACGTGTGCAGACTTAGCTTAAATCCAAAAAGCAACGTATTCCTGCAAAGAAATGCCAAAGTTTTGACTCGCATGCAAACAGCATCAATTGTTTACATTTATTAAAAGGTACCTTCTTTCCTAATTAAGTGATGTCCCTTCCCTTTTACAACGATAAAAAACATTTCCGAAGAGCAAAGCATCCCACATAAATAACGCGCACACACGCCACCACCATTCATTATTTAACCACTCAAATGTTCCACAAGCACAGTCCATAATCCACAAAGTCCAGACTACAAATAATAACAAGCCAAACAGGACATAATGGCAGAGAGGGGCACATTTTTTTTTAGTCCTGGGCAATGTTGATCACACAATATGTTGCTTATGGCCACAAAGCAGAGGCCATTATGGACCGGTGATTATATAAGTGGTTGGAAGGCAGCACCATTTTAATATACCGTACTTAAGCACCAGGGTATCCATGGCAACTTGCACTTTCACCGTGCATTCAGAAATCCCTAATGAAATGCCTATTAAGGGGATGATAATGACAGTGTCCAAATATATTTGCATATGTGTTTCAGCAGAGGTGGAGGTGGTGGGGGGGAGCAGTCATTGAAGACAGAGTGGTCCCTGAACACTGTAATCACCATGATAAACACTGTATGATGATTTGGTTCCATTTACGCTTTGATTTATTTTAAATATGGAGAGGGGAAAAAAATACAAATTTACTCTAAAAATAATGAAAGTGATTATTGAGGGTGTGAACTGAAGCCCTGTTGCTTTCCTCTGGATGTTTCCACATGTGATTTTCATTTGAAACTTTGGCTGAGCTCCCAACAGGACATCCCTAAGAGAGTGTTTGCTTGACTCAATACCAACAGCTCAGCTGAGGAGTGGAAGAGGGCGTGGGGTGGGGGGACACACGCCAACCCAACCCAGCCTCAAGTTCTTATTGAAAATAAACTATTCTGTGCTGGGCTCTGAAATATCAACACACACTGGAAGGAGCCACATACAGCACTCAGCAGCATTCCACTGGTGCCTCTTCAAGGCTTAATGATACCTGCACCTCCCCTCCAGCTGCTTCTGCCGCCGCCGCCGCTCCACACAGGCGGCAGGTGGGCGGCAAATTAAAGTATACATTACAGAAGAAAAATACAAGCGATTGAATTGACAGAAGTCCGGCGGTTCAAGCCGACCCGGCCTCTTGAAGCGAAGGAGCTGTAGACTAGCGACAGGCACTTCAGGTTAAATTGGCACTCCTCTGCCTCCTCTTATTCCCCCCCACCGTCATCACCGCAGCTGCCCTCGATGCCCAACCCCTTTCCCAATTTAAAAAAAAACACATTTTCTTCAAAAGACCGTTAGAATTAAAAGAGTTGCAGAAAACATACATAAAACAAAACTCACATCAGTTTACCTGCAGATTAGATAAAACCGTTGAGCTCGGTTTTTATTTCCACAGTAGCTGTTAGATTCATTAAAGACGACCGCAGTTAATTAAATTCTGAAGGAAAGCACACACGACTCCTGCATGTTTTTCCCCCCTTGCATGTCCCAGGCCTCTTAGATGTCACAGTGATGAAAAGACGTCTAAAAACAAGAGGTTCAATAGTCATTTCATGCTTTCAGCTTTCCTGTTGTGGGCGAATCTGAAACCCATTTATGACAGCGATCTGCAGCGTCTTAAGGATCCCACAGCTCCGGCTCTGCCAAAGAGATTATCACTCCCAGAACCGCAGCTCCACAGCTGAACGGCAGGAGGACACGCTCCACCAGCAGTCAAAGGAGCACAACACCTGTATACGCTACGCAACAACTGCTGCCTAACATCCAAGGAATCCTGCTTGCTGATCTGTTTACAAGAAGTAATGAAAAATACATTTATGCTGCATAAAAAAAAAAACCATCATGAATCAGACGAGAAGGAATGCTTGGGGAATAATCTTGAAAAGCTTCAAAGTTTATGCTCAATAATCCAGGTAAAAAAAATCCAACAAAGTTCAGTCAGGTCATCTGGATGGTTTATTTGATGGTGTTGTTGAGACGTTTCATTTTTCATTCAAAGGACTTCATCAGTCCGAGGAGCCACAACAAACTCAGTCCCACAAGCAGCACACTCACATAGAGGACCAACCTGTTTGCTAGTTATAGAATGGTTTCTGGGGCCCACCCTCTCCCCCATCAACTCCTCTAAGGCACCCAGAGCTATAGCCGTAACTGGTTGATCCATTACGAGAGTTTGCTGCTTGTGAGACTGAATTTGTTGTGGTTCCTCGGACTGATGAAGTCCTTTGGATGAAGGATGAAACAGCTCATCAAAAAAGAATCCGTCCAGAGGACCTGACTTAACATTGTTGGATTTTTTTTTTTTTTTACCTGGATTATTGAGAACTTTGAAGTTTTGAACCACTTGGGCTCAAAGGAGTCGAAGGGGGAGAGGGCGGATCCCAGAAACCATTGTATCACCAACAAACTGGTTGGTCCACTATGTGGGTTTGCCGCCTGTGGGACTCAGCTTGTTGAGGTTCCTCGAACTGATGAAGTCCTTTGGATGAAGGATGAAACATCTCAACAAAAAAAGAATGTTTGTTGAGGCTCCTCAAACTGATGAAGTCTTATGGATGAAGGATGAAACTTCAACAAAAAAAGTTTGTTGAGGCTTCTCTAACTGATGAAGTCCTTTGGATGAAGTATGAAACATATCAAAACAAGAAACCGTCCAGATGATCTGACTTACCATTGATGGATTTTCTACCTGGATTACTGAGCATGAACTTTGATGTTTTGAACCACTTTGGCTATGGCTGCCTCAGACGAGTCGACAAGGGAGAGGGCGGGCCCCAGAAACCATCTTACCACCATCAAACTGGTTGGTCCATTATGCGAGTGTGCTGCTTATGGAACTGAGTTTGTTTGTGGCTCCTCGAACTGATGAAGTCCTTTGTATGAAGAACGAAACGTCAACCAAAAAAAAGAAGCTGTCCAGACGACCTGACTGAACTTTGTTGGATCTTGTGTTTAGACATTGAAATTCCTTGTTTGTAGTGTTGAAATGTGGATATAATAACCACCTAATTACTCCATCCTGTTGATATGTAACGAAACACTATTTAACTAAAAAAACAAATTCACCTAAAAAAATAAATAAATAAAGATTTGACGGAATTAATTCAGAAAAATGGCATTCCAGTAAAGAATAATAAACTCATTTAGAAAATCCAAACTCTCACATTCCCCACACCGGTGCTAATTCTAAACTAATTTTTACTAGCCACTAATTTGAGGGCAAAGGGTGTGTGTGGGGTAGGAATTACATCTGGAGATAATTGAATGAGTGTAGGCTGAAACCAAAAAAAAAAAGGAGTAAGACAGTCAAGACAGAGGAGAAACTATTTAGGTGAGTGGGACTTCCTGAGCAGTGAAACGACAGTTTCCACAAAAATGTTTTCATTGTGCTGACACCAGACACCGGCTGCAGAGGATATACTGTAGGTGCTGCAGGCACAGGCGGAGAGACAGACAGACACGCTGATAAATGAGAGGGGGGCGAGACTTTTAGGAAATGTGGGACTCGAGATAAGGTGCAGGCTTCTGCAGACAGCTGCACTGGTTCAGGGTTTAGTAAATATCCAAATCTATGCAGTTACGGGCTGCGTGTTAATTTTGTCTCCACACTTGGGCCTGCTGTAAAGGCTTTACGTTCAGGTTTATGAGGAAGTCTTTGTCTCAAGTGACCAGCTACATATGGTCTGCCTAATAAATGGCACAATTTATCACTGAGCTGTAGTTTTCAAAGCCCTGAGTAAAGCGCGCCCAGCTGAAGCAATTTCACTGGATGCAAACTTTATGACTACTTGCAAAAAAAGTACAAACATTGTTTTCACAAGAAAAAAAATCTATATGTGGTAAAAATATATAAAAAAAAAAAATCTGCATGGATCAGTGGGGAGAATGTGTTCTCCATTTTGTAGTAGGCCTCTTTCAGCAACTGTTTAGAGCAAAACCACACCAGTGGTCCTAAAGTTGTGGTTGGTATTCCAATAAAGGTTGCAAAAAGTTGAGTTTGGGGTCTTGAGATGATTTCCAGAACAAATATTTTACAAAAGACTGCTAATATGTCGTTTTGGCCACAACTGTTATGAGTGATTACCAACAAAGTTCAGTCAGGTCATTGGACGGTTTCTTTTTTCCTTGAGATGTATCGTCTTTCATCCAAAGGACTTCATCAGTCTGAGGTACCACAGCAAACCAAGTCTCACAAGCAGCAAACCCACATAGTGGACCAAACAAGTTTGCTCGTGATAAGATAGTTTCTAGGGCCCGGCCTCTCCTCCGTCAACTTCTCTGAGGCAGCTATAGCCAAAGTGGTTCAAAACAACAAAGTTCATGCTCAATAATCCAGGTAAAAAAAATCCAACAAAGTTCAGTCAGGT
>NC_056519.1:8517409-8586309 GCF_014905685.2 Nematolebias whitei | reverse complement strand
CGCACACACACACACACACACACACACACACACACACACACACACACACACACACACACATATATACACAGACATATACACACATACATACAAACACACACACACACAGTTGACCCTCACTTTGCGGTTCGACTTTCGCGGACTCGCTCTTTCGCAGTTTGTTCATCTATTGTCAACTTTAATATTACTCGTGATTGGGATGGCATGGGATAAAAAGTAAACGAAAAAAATTCGGACAGAAGCCGCCACTTTGTAGTTTACTTCCAATAAGCCTACACTGTAATGCAAGTCCAAAGAACTACACTACCCAGAAGCCAACAGTGCTTCCGACCGCTGCTTTCTGCAGAAATACAGGGAAAGTTTTGCAATGCAAAATCTGCGCTATCTATGAAGCTCACAGAACTGGCAGGGAAGTTGCAAATAATCCTGAAGCTTCCTGAAGCGTAGTAATCCACACCCACATCAACCTGGATGGGGCGGTGGGCTTTGTCGCTGAGGGGTAGGTCTGCCGAACTGGAACAGAGCTGCTGTTCTGCAGAGCTGGTGAGCAAAATTTTGCAGTACTGTACAGTACATATATGTATGTTGTTAAAATCACGTAGGTTTAAGAGCTTAGAACATTGCAAGAGTGTGGAAAGGGTTTCAAAAGCCTTAAAATATATATAAATACTAAAATAAAAATAGCGTTCCTACTTGGCAGTTTTTCACCTATCGCAGTGGTTTGTGGAACATAACCCCCGTGATAATCGACGGACTACTGTATCACATAATTCAAAGGTTTAAAAGCCTTCCAGCATCTAAAGGGAAACAAAATTCATGTGAAACAATTCAAAGAGCAAAAGTAAATACTAGTGCAACCAAACTTTGCACAGTTTGGTCATTTTGGTTTAGATCATCACTCCAAACAGTTTGTCATCGTGTCCAGAATTATAATTCCAAACTGGGGGATCCTATAAATATTATAAACTCTGCAAATAGTTTTAAAAGCAGCGGCTCTGCTTGTTTTGGGGTCAAAATGAATCACAGGTACGAGAATGAGCCTCCATGTTGTTATAAGTGAAACGTACAACAGCCTTTGTTCTCGTGTGAGTGCGTGTCGGTGTCCACGGCCTGGTTGACTCGTGTTTCTGTGAAGGTTCTGTCGATGCAGAGGTCTATGTTGGTTTTTGGAGACACGTGCCATCAAGGAAACGTCTGCCCTCGGGGGGGTTTTGTGGCGGTTTCTTCAAAACAATGCCAGGTTTCAAACTGTATGACAACCACGGAGTTTCTGTGCTTAACAGTCTTGTGTCCAGATCTGTCTTTCCTTGAAAATGTTCAGTGCATCACAGAGTAACACAAATACGACAAATATTGTACCTAACAAGAACGGACACGAGTGTATCTAGTAAAATGGCAACATTTAGTTTTCTCAATCTAGAAACAAAAAAAGGAAGCAAGAGAAACTTAAATAATTATCAAGCAATAAGTCTCTTTTTTGTGTCAGTCATATAAAGATAGAATTTTTAAATTGTGCTTTTAAGGAGAACTAGTCATGTAGGGCTCATTCAAAATATTTTTTATTACATTGAAGGAACTTCCACTAAAATAAAATAAAAAGGAGAGAAAATAAAATAAGTTTAACTCCAAACAGCCCCCACAGGAGGGCATTAACATGTAGAGAAACTCGCCTCAGTATATTTCACACGAAACCCCCTGCTCTTCACTTAAATCTTTTCACGTCCCTTCGACACTAAATGTGTTTTCCAAATGAAAATAAACGGGAGTCCGACTGGTTTGAGGCAGTCGTCCTCTGGAATATGAGATCAAATAAAAGGCTGCTGTGGCGGCTGAAAGAAGAAATGAAATGGCTTCTGAAGGGAGATGTACCAAGTAATAAAATTACTCCTTTATATCTACCTAAATAGCATATGTTCCCGTGGCGTGTGTGAGGACTTCACTTCGGTCAAAGACAAGTATGCAAGTGGCAATTTTTCCCTCAGGGAAGATTCTCTGATACACTTCTCCGAGACTTGGGCGCACAGCAATTTCCTTGAAAACGAGAAACTATTTCAGCAACAAGTTAAGCGGAACTTGGGAAGTTTCACTTTGATGATGTGCTGCCAGCCCGTTGTCACTGAAAGGTATGTTCCATTAAATCGGAACAGCGAGATTCACGAGCGTATTGCCTTTCAATGAGTTCAAACCGGGGCTGAAATGTTCACCCGAGCAGGTGCGTTTTATACCAACAAATGCCGCTCACTAAGAACTGACCATGATGCGCAGCCAACACAATAAGCCACTTTCGGGATGAAAAATGTTCCTACTTTAAAATTTATTAGCTATACAAGCTCCATCCTGTTTGGCATTGGTGGGAATTTATAACAAAAGGATGAGTCTACCTACTTAAAATCATGCAATTGATTTGTATTATTAAAAAGCTGCCCACAATAACATTCAGATGGACTTTTTCGCTACAGCAGAAGGGCTGTATTAGAGGGGAATTTGCAACAGGAGAGAATACATTATAATTCATTATACAGTAGCTATTAAACCTTCGGTAAAAATGCTTTAGTATGAGGATTGAGCCACTTATCGGACCGACTCACTACCTTTAAAAGCTGTCCATGTTCAGTGCTCTGAGTGACAAAAAAGCAATCCCTGATGACTTAGAAAATAGGACTAGATGTACAATATAGCAACACGGAAATGGCTTTAAATTAAAAGAAAAAAAAAAACAAAGCTCGTAACTGTTCAAATTTAGAAGTGGACAATTGAAGTTTGAAGAAAAACTAAATTCGGTAAAAGTGAAATTTTAATTCAATCAATCATGTGGGATGGGTTATACTATAAAAAGAATTGTGTGCAACTTTCACTAGTTTGTGTTTTCGTTTAGCTATTCAAGACAGAATTACCTCCAGATGTTTCACAGATTTTCCTGTTTCAGTTTGTTTTATGGAGTCTTGTCATGTAATTAAGCAGTTTACACCCTGGCTGCTGATGTTTTTGATGCGGCTGTGAATTAATTTCTGCTCTGACATGGAATACAGAACTTCTTTTCTCATTGACAAACTGCATAATTGTTGTTTACCAACACGTGTGAGGAGACAGCAGACTCATTAGGGATCGCACGACACCTGGAAATGGCTTGGCATGAATCTGTGGTGTACACTTGTCAAAAAAATCATCACTGATGACTTGAAATTTACACAAAGATGCCCAACTGAACTTTGAGGCAACAAGTTAACACTTTCTGAACTTAAGAAAAACTTAAGAAAAAAAAAACCTTTTTCTCTACATTACCATTTTTGACAATGACTAGCTTTAAACCAAAAAGACAAAGTGAGAAACAATTCTCATATTCGTAGATAATGTCTCTTTAAATGTTAAATTTGTAAGGAAGTTTTGTAAATGACAACAAACTACCACATTTGTTTCTATCTCGTCAATAACAGGGAGCAAGACGCTGCAGCAAAGACGAGCAGTCTCAGGGACAAAATACCCCCATCACCCTCCACTTTCATCTCCTACCCCTGCCAAACAGATAAACAACATCCCCACTCCTTTCTGACCGAGTCTCAGTTATTTGTTAAACGCCAAAACATACAGGAAGAAGAAAAAGGCGCGAAAACTGACTGGAGTTCAGGGCAATAAAGTCACAGCAAGAGCGGAAGTGAGTCATGAGGTTTGAGAGATTTCTGATATTTGGAATTTTGGGTTTTATAGTTAGGGTGTAGTTTAATTCAATTCAATTCAATTCAATTCAAAAATACTTTATTAATCCCAAAGGCAAATTATTTGTTGTTGTAACTCGTTATCCTCATTTCATTGAGAGATGTTATAGATGCTAATGGATGTAGGCAGGAAGGATCTCCTGTAAAGGTCCGTCCCACAGTGGATCCGAAGAAACTGGCCGCAGATGCATCCAATCCGTCCACCCAGACTCGGCTGGCCTCTCGGTTCCCCCGGGCTGTAGGACCATCCAAATGCCGGGCAGAACTCCTCCCAGAGCGATGGCCACTCCTCCCAGCAGTCTGCCGAGCTCCTTGTCGCTGCGGACAGCCAACTGTAGGTGCCGAGGGACAATCCTGTCCTTCTGCTGTCATGAGCCGTGTTTCCTGCTAGTTCTAGGATCTCAGTGGTCTGGCACTCGAGCACAGCTGGCAGGTAGATGAGAATGCGTCAACAGAACATCCTTTTCAACTCATTTGAGATTTGGGGCTGCTTTTGAGATGTTAATCAGCTGCTGTTGGTTGTAGAAAACTGCTTTGTTGCCATGGTTACGTATCATAACAAATGTCCAAAACTAAAAGAGTTTCAGTAAAAATCCTTCCAGCTGCACAGCATCTGATACCAGAGGAAACCATCATCCAAAAAATGTGATTTACATCCAGAAAAAGAGGAATTTCCAAAAGCAAAATCTTAGAATGAAAGTAACAGGAGTTGGGGGAGTGGTGGCGCAGAGGTTAGAGAGGTGGGCTTGTGATCCGAAGATCGCCGGTTCACGCCCCGGCCCCGACAACATCAAAATTGTGGGTGGGGTAGGTGAAACACCCACACTTGCCCCTACCCTCATTCGCCCCACTCTGGGCCCATGAGCAAGGCCCTTAACCCCCACCATGTGCTCCCTAAAAAACAGGTCTCTCTTGCAAATGAGTTCTCGTGGCTCAATGAGACTAACCTGGATAAATAAAGGCTAAAAAAAAACAACAAAAAAACAGAGCTGCTCCAACATGCAGCCACCTTGAGTGGCGCAATTCTAGAACTTATGTGGTTAGTGTTAATGTGGTTAGTGTTTATTTTAGTCAGTTTTAGTAAAAAAAAAAAAAAATGAGACAATTTTTTAATTTAAATGGTAAATGGACTGTATATAGTATATATATATATAGTGACTTTCTATCTTATCGAGATACTCAAAAAGTCTTACACTACAATCTGTGCCTCATTTACCCATTCATACAGCACTTTACTAGATCTCTACAAAGCTAATTGAACAAATCATTCTAAAGAGACTAATCAGTGCTTTATCACATTCATACACCGATGAGACACATATCAGAGGCAATGAGGGGTTCAGTGTCTTGTCCAAGGACACTCCGGCATGTGACTGCTGGTGGATTGGAACCCCCAACTTTTGCATTGGAGGACGACTGCTCCAACCACTCAGCCACAGCCGCCCCTGTATGTGAGGTGGAGCTTTAGACCTAGAGGAGGACAGAAGTGCTAAGTCAGAACCTTTCAGACAGAGGAGAGGATCATGAAGGAAATAAAACAGTCTGAGTCAGACAGTGAGGACTTCTTTGATAAGAGGATGACCATGATTTATTTTATAAGAGGAAGGGCAAACTGTGCCCCACAAGGAGGTCTGACTATGCAGAGGAGTGGGGTCCAGAACCCCTCTGACTGGAGAACAGAACCAAGCATCAGTTCTGAGCTCTGGAGAACAGAGGAGAATGTGGATGTACTGATTTCAAAAATTCCAGTTACAAGAAGTATTTTTGATTTGCCTAGAAACTTGCCCTCAAATTTATCCTGGGTTTTGAAATGCAATAAATGGCAAATAGTGGAAAGATAATCAATTTTGTAATAGTCATGAAAACCTATTCAGATTTGGCCAATTGATGATAAAACCTGATCAGAGCTTCTTCTATGAGAAACTAAACAGGCTGCTCTTATAAAGTAAACGTATCAGATCGATATTGGTGGAACTGGTCCGGTGTTTTTTGTATAAAATTTTCAGTTATTGCACACAAGTAATGGCCGTCCCAATGTAGATCAATCGTGTGACTCAAGCTTCTTGGTTTTCGATGGATTCAGTTGAATACTTTGTTTAGGTTGAGTGTGGACCCGCATTTCACAATCAATATTTCTAGAAAACTACAGAAGTAAACTCTTTCAAACTGCACCATATTTCAGGATAACCCATTTTGTTTGATTACAGTTTGCAATGAGCACCATTAAACCTGCTGCTGCCTGTTTGAAAAAACAAATGACAAAGACGGCTATTCCTGACAGCTTAAAAGTACCTATCAGCTGCCTTTGAGATATCTCCCTGCACATCCATCCCCAAAACCTCCCCAAACAAACACAAAGCTCCACTTCAAATACATAGCAAGTCTATTAGGTAATCCCCTCCTTTGTTCATTCTCTCTGAGCCTTGGTGACTAACCTCAATTTCTTCCAGTTTCACCTTCTTCCTTCAAGCAGACACAAGTACAGGAGTGTCCCAAAATGAACGGTTAAAGAAATACAAATATCCTATCGTAGTTGGGAGAAGTTGTAATTGTTGTGGTGAAGTGGTTTTAAAAGTGAAAGAGAGGAGGAGGCCCACAGCACAAAGACTCTTTTGTTTTGGAAGGGACAAATCTGAGGTTTCCGTTAGGATATTCAATTTCCTGCAAGGTACCAAACAGAGTTACAGTAGTCCAGTGACTGGGATTTGCTACGTGTCTGTAACTGATGCACGCCTTTTGGTTTATCACCGTTTGGTTTGCATGATTTTTCTGACCAAAGTTGGGAAATTAAACAATCTACAAAGAAATATCTCCTATGTCAGCTTTGGCACTTGAAAAATACTTAAAAGGCTTAATTTCATTAGGAATTTTTATCAATCAAACTGTGTAAAATCTATTAAAGGTACGCCAATCCAGCCATCATTACTCGCTTCTTCCTTTTCGGGTTGTGGGGGTTCACTGGTGTCCATATTCAACAGTCACTGTGCAGGAGGATGGGAAAAACCAGGGACAGGTCTCCAGTCCATCACAGGGACATAGAGACAAACGAGACAAACAACCATTCACTGTCTCAGTCACACCTAGGGACAAGCTAGAGTTTCCAATCAGTCTAATATACATGTTTTTGGTCTGTGGAAGGAAACTGGAGTACCCGGAGAAAACCCACGCATTCACGGAAAAAACATGCAAACTCCACCCAAAATGGCCCCCAGCCGGGATTCGATCCGACAACCTTCTCATTGAGAGGCAACAGCTCTACCAACTGTGCCGCCCATCACGTTTTAAATTTGGTTGCCTTTAAAAGTTAGACAATTGTGAATAGGCCTGTCACGATAACAAATTTGCTAGGCGATTAATCATCTCAGAAATTATTGCGATAAACGATAACATCGTTTGAAATTTGACAATAATTAATTGTCAGATTTTAGAAGAAATGTTATTTGTTTTGAGTGTAGTACCTTTTTTGACAACCTGATGGTAGTATAAGACTGTTTGAACCAAAGGATGGATAGTTGAGCAGCATGTCTCTAAGCAAAATGGGAGGGAGGGCCCTTGACGTGATAGGGGCTGACATGGCGGAGTCTCGGTGTAGTTTGAGCTCTTTAGCATAGGGTTTTTCACACAAAGCAAAAAAAGAAAAATCAGTAAACAAGTTCTCAGCTTCTTTTTGCAGAGAACAACAACTTTTTACACAAAGGCACGGGTTTCAACCATGAATTTTGGAGCTTTGACGAGATGGAGGTCCCCCCACCCCCCAAGGTCGGCCTGTTAGCTTAGCTTGTAACTTAGCTTAGCTGCTTTTAACGATCCAAAAACATGATTTTGGACAATTAAAATAGGGGTCAGTGAAGAGCACCGGAGTTGAGCTGTCTTCAGTAGAAAAAGAGAGAGACACGAAGAAACGATAAACCCGTTAAATGAAAATGAGGTTGATAATTTTCATTCATCTTGTGATTAATTTATTATTTATCGCTACAGGCCTAGTTGTGAATGGGTGTATGATGACTACTTTACAAGTTACATGAAAATCAATCCAGTGATTTCTGAACTATTTTGCTAAAAGGGTCAACAAGCACAGACGGGGGCAAAAACAACCGTATAAATATCTATTACTAATGAATCAAGGTGTTAAAATTAAACCCACTCCTTTGTTGTTTCTTTCTTTCTGCTTCTAAAGGTGTGCTGTGTTAAATCTGTAGGTGTGTAAACATCTCACTTTGAAACTTATCTATGCTATTTACAATTACCGAGAAGAATGAAACAAATGTCTCATTAGCAGGTGACTTTTGTTTTAAATTCGTTTAAAAGCCTTCAGCAGTTCCGCTCCTTGACACGTCCACGCACTCTTTCATACGCTGAGCATAATTATAAATGCAAGACTTGCTATAGGGAGCTGAACTTTTCACACCTTTCAAAGCCACAAAATTGGATGGTTTTGTGGTTGTGCAGCTGCCGCTAGACGCTAATGCAAGGCGGTGTCATATGAAAAATATTCCTCTCCCCCCCAAACCACAGGGCTGGTCATTAATGAAACACAGGCCGCGCAGTGAGGTCATGCAGAGTCTAGATTTCAGCAGCCACACTTAAAAACCGCTCAGAGAGAATAGAGAAACAAGAACACAAATCAGAATCCAGCTCCAAGGACGGGAAAAATAAATAAATAGAGAAAAGGCGCTGCCCCCTCCCTCCCCTTCTTACATTTTCCCCCCAGTGCTCTGCAAACAACCATCAACTGCAGCTCACAATGAAAGCAGACTAAACAATCTGATCCCGGCCAAGGAAAATACTAAGCAACTCTGCACACAGGATGTCTCAACCTAATTGCCAACTATCAAATCTCACCATGAACTTTATCCATTTGGCAACATCTCTGCAGCAACCTCTGTTGCGTATCTTTAAAGTGTCAACTTGTGAGATAAAAATACAGTACAAATAAAGATTAGTAAAAGGAAGCAACAATTCTTAAAGCAGAAAAAAAAAAGTTTATCAAGCAAAACTTGCTTTGGGTCTGGTAACAAGTAGGGCTGTCATGATAAATAATAAATCAATTAATTGTATGATAAATGAAAATTATCTACCTCATTTTCATTTATTGGCATTATCATGTCTTCATCTCTCTCTTTCTACTGAAGACACTGGATGACAAAAAGCTCAACTCTGGTGTTCTTCATTCACTGACCCCTCCCTTTCTCTTTTCTCTTTAAAATCTTTTTTAACCGTCGCGTTTTTGGATTGTTAAAAGCAGCTAAGCTGAAAAGCTAAGCTACGAGCTAAGCTAACAGGCCGACCTCGAAGGAAAAAACTCCCATCTTGTCGAAGCTCCAAAACTCACAGTTGAAACCCGTGCCTTCGTGTAAAAAGTTGTTTTTCTCTGAAAAAAGAAGCTAAGAACTTGTTTACTGATTTTTATAATAAAAGTTTTGTGTGAAAAATGTTATGCTAAAGAGATCAAACCACACCAAGCATCCGCCATTTTGAGAACCAAAGAGACAGCCCATGTCACGTCAAGGAGCCTCCCTCCCATTTTTCTTAAAGAGATGCTGCTCGCTCCCTCACTATCCATCCTTTGGTTCCAACAGTCTTATACTGCCATCCGGTGGTCGAAAAAAGGTACTAGACGCATAACAAATTAAACATTTCTTCTTAAAATTGACAGTAATTACTAATGATTGTCAAATTTCAAACAATATTATCATTTATCGCAATAATTTCTGCGAATTAATCGCCCAGCAAAATTTGTTATCGTAACAAGCCTAGTAACAAGTCAGATAAACAGGTTAAATAGGTCCCCTAAGACTAAGATATGCACAAAGGAAGATAAAAAGAATGGTCTGAATACGCAATTGGGATTGGCGCGCTGTGTTCTGGAGGTGGGCATGGAAGTGTAACTGGAACCTTGGGACCAGTACAAGAAACGGGGTTAGCAGAAGGGACGGAGCTCTAAACAGGAAACTAATGGGAAAGTCTCCCCTCGCCACCATGTGGCATTGTATTTTCCAGCCAGACAAAGCCACACTCACAGAGACCCTATGACTTCAAAAAGCCAAAATAGCAGCACATTCATGAAACAGAACAGAACTACTGGGAATCCAAAAAAGAGGGGGAGCAGGAAAAAAGAAAACACACACACACAAAAGGTAGCAGACCTCGACAGCAGATGGTAAAATTAACATTTCAACAGTTCCTTCCTTTCATGTAGGTCTCGGCAGAACCTTTTTTTCCTTCTTTCTTAAAAAAAAGACGCAAGAAGGGCTTGGGTTTTGGTTAGATATAGTGGTGCAGAAGGCATCTGGAAAAGGGGAAGAGGAATATTGGCTTATTGCTCCTGATGGTCCACCTCTATGAAAAATTAAATAGGTCTGTTTTGCAGCTTTCTCCTCTCTAGAGTACCCCAAGATGTGTTATGGAAACATCATCTTGGTCATTTATATGCCGGAGAACACCTGGCGATGAAAGAAAACACACATCTTAGCAGTTCTGCGTTAGATTAAAAAAAAAAAAGTTCATTCATTTGCTTATTTTGCAAGAAGTTGGCACTTATTTGAGAGTTGAGTCGCACACAAAATGTTTGTGAGATTTTATTTTTGAAGTCTTGATCTACGCTTCAAAAGGCGCTTGCAGAGATGTTATCATGAAGAGACGAGAGGACTAAAGCGTTTCTAATAAAGACCCAAACAATGGACAGCCTCTCTCATTTCCAACC
This sequence comes from Nematolebias whitei, assembly GCF_014905685.2. NCBI lineage: Eukaryota > Metazoa > Chordata > Actinopteri > Cyprinodontiformes > Rivulidae > Nematolebias > Nematolebias whitei. The sequence continues at coordinate 8,575,893 of NC_056519.1, read as the reverse complement.
CTGGCCAATGGAGCGTCTCAATAGTGCCCATTAATTTGGACACAGTTCTGGCTAAATTACATGTGTTCCACCTCTGTGACATTTTAAATGCAATTAAAAGCTGGTTATGGAAGTGTGCGCGGACTTCCCTGTGATGAAGGGAAATCATCGACGTGATTAACATGCAAACGAGCTCATGCTGGCAGACTAGATTGGGGTTTGAAAACCTCAATTACTTTTGTGTGATTATCTATTTACCAGTACACAGATTTCCATTTCTCATCTCCAGCCGAGCTCCTCATGCACGAGCCTCAATTACACATGGCACACCTTTATTTATGACGCTCAGCGTGCTGAAATATGAGCTCTGGTTATATTTTATGGTGATGTACCGTTTCTTCACAGGCTGCTCAGTGGGCAGGAACCCCAGACCAAAACCTTCTAACGTTAAACCATTTGTTTTTTTGAGGACTTAATATGATAATACTCAATTTTAACCTCCTTTAACGTAGCGCAAGGGATGACTAATGTAGAAACGGTGGCCATTTGTCCCACCAAAAGTCAATTCTTATTGACTCTATTACACAGGAAGACCAGTTGGGAAGAAACAGACAACTGTTCAACTGTGACGGGCCATTAGGACCAGTAAGGCCTTCTGTGCTGGCCATAATGTTGATTGATCAGAAACTGACATGTATTTTAATAAAAAATACTTTTTTAACATTCTTTTAATCATTGACAGTAGTATATCATTTTCTTTTTAATTACTTGTTTTGGTTGTGCAGCTTTGAGATTTTTAGCCTATTATAATTCACCCGCAGTGCGCAGGCCCCGGTAGATTAAAATAAGTGGCAACAATTTAGACTTGGCAACACTGTGACCATCTAACCGTCCCATGAAGACATCGGTATCTTTACATCTTTTGATTGGATGGCCAGAGGGAGTGGTAGTCAGAGCTAACGAAGCACTTTGGTAGAGATGTGCACAAGTTAAACTGTATTGTAGTGGAGCTGTAGCCATTTCTGTTATCAACAATGCAATACCCTTTTCAAGACAGACTTTTTAAAAAAAGATGAAAATTGTGAGAAAAGAATGGCAAACCCTGAAGCTTGCAAGCCATTCCATTCCTGAAAAGGTTTTACCCCCACTTTCAATTTGGCAACCATGAGCGGTACCCATGGCTCACAGCTTCTGAGAAGTACCGTATTTTCCGCCGTACACGTCGCACCACCCTATAAGTCGCATCTGTTCAAATATGTCTAATAAAGTGAAAAAAATCCATAAATAGCTCACTTTACCGTATACGTCACATCTATTATGCGTCACTGCTGATGTGTCAGTGACAACCTGGAAATGTGGGCCGGTGTTGTGCCAAAAATCGATTGGCTGTCAAATGGCAGCCAAGGGAGCGTGCACGGGAAGATTTTAACAAGAATTTAACAAAATTAACACTTAAAAACAATTATTTGTTTGCTCAAAATTATAGTAAAGGTGTGTCTCAGTTTAACTTTTGCTTAATAAATGCACTTTGACGGTCAAATCAGCTGCATTTCAAGTCGATGCGTGGAAGTAGGTGCATGCACGGGAGGACTCGCTGTGCATTTATTCAAAATTTAACAAGATAACCACCTAAAACAATTATTTCTTTGCTCGACATTATAATAAAGGTGTGTCTCAGTTGAACTTTTACTTAAGAAATGCACTTCAATGGTCCGGGGCGGCGCAGCGAAATGAAGCTGATTTGACGGTTGCTCCAGGAGAACTGGATGAAGGTGGCAGGCTATGGCAAGCCAATTGTGTCATTAATAGCCACTTTTACCTATTATATGACAACGACATGCCATACTACTCGAGTGCCATCTAGTGGCTGAAAATATTAGTGCTCAATATTTTCAGTCAGAATGAATGTAAAAGATCATCTCTCAGCCAAAAAAATTGGTTTATAAATATGGGGGAATCCATAAATACGTCACTTGTGCATACAAGTCGCAGGGCATGAAAATTATGCAACAACAAAAAAAAACCGCTACTTATAGGCAGAAAAATACGGTACTGCAGTTTATGTTGCTGGGAATGTCTGTTATTTGCATTTGATGGTGTTTGGAGTTACAGAAGCTACGTTCAATGTTCAATTCTGATTTTTAGCTCAGATTCGATTTTGTGTGTGTGTGTGGTTGTTAACGTTATAATTGAACTCAGACCTCCATCAGACTCCAGTGTGAACCGTTTGCAATTCTTAGGTGACCCGAATGTGCAGAAGAAAATGTGACATCACATGCAGCGTGCTGTATTTAAGGAAGTAAATATGGATGCTACACATGTTAGCATGTGTGTGTATCGATTCTGAAACTCTTGTGCAATCAGAACTGATTACATGATCAGACATGCACGTTTGGTCCAGTGTCCTCTTGACAACTCCTCTGGTGCAATTTTTGGAAAAGAAGCAACGCACTAAAAGAAGAAACAAACTCAAGTATCGATCCCATCACGTCTGTATCGATACAGTCCAACAACAACTTTTGTATCTCAGTCATCTCAAGCATGGGAAATCTAAAAGAACAAAGGCAAAGCAACTGGACTTCTGTTCTGTAGCTGAAGGTGTGAGAGTTCCAATATATAAACTGCATGAGGTTGGTATCATAATCATCAATACATGGACTGATCTACTTACAAGATCAGATGAAATGGCACATTACCGTTCAGACTGAGATTGCTTTGAAAACTTCAGATGTGTATCCAATTTAGCAGCACACATGAAAAAAGACCTAACTTTTTGCATTAGTCTCCATAAAAATTTAAAAATCTTAGGTGGAACTGAACTGCATTGTTGTTGCGGTGTATAACACGGTAATTGAACTCTTAATGAGTAAAGAAAACGGATAATTTTGTCAAATAACTAGAAGTTTTGGTGAGTAAAATTCATTTTATTCCATTTTATTTTTTAATATAGTCAATCCTGGCTAACCAAGCCCCAATTTTTGTGTTAAATGTTTAAGTTTCCATTTAAAAATGTTCTAGCACTCAAAACTTGTGAACTTCAGGTTGACTATATTTTTGCTATTCATTATGTTATTGTGTTGAAGCTTCTGCTACAAATGACAAATGTGGAGCTGAGGGTGACATAAAAGGAGACTTATTGATTGAAACGTTTTTAATTCAGTTTCTCGCTTTAGTAGGCTAATAGACTAATTAAAGGCTTGTGATTGCTGTATGAAATACAGCTGTGATGCAATGTCCTCCTGCACTGTTCCTTTGTAATAATTATGGTTTCTATAACCTTTGCATAATTATGGTATTAGAAGGTGAATTTATTCAGGTAGGACCTACAGAAGGCCTAGCTGTGAAATGTCCTGTATGCCACTGCTGTTCAAAAGCAGAAAAAAAGGGTTTGTATTTAAATAAACTAAAGAAATCATTGTGCTTTTTTTGCTGGTTTCATTTTTTAAAGTTCATTATTAAAAAAGTACATTTCAAACAGTTGCAAAACTGGAAAAGTTAATAAAATCGTTGCTTTTTCCCTTTTTTTCTTAATTTCTTAATGAAGTATCAAGCAAAACAAAGAAAATGAAACAAAAGTTAACGAACATCTGTTTCTGTCCATGTTGCATTTGAGTTTTTTTTTATTTTATATAATAGGAGGAGAAAAGAAAGCACACACACATATATCTGTGGCACAGTCGGGCTTTTCACACACTGCCCGGCATACATAAAACATGCCCTGTTGCTTCAGTGGGAGCAAAAAGGAAAACAGTGCCATCAAGTGAAATTTTTGAGGATTCCTCAAACGCCTTCGCTGATCAATCCATCATAACATCAAACCGAAGGCAACAGATGTCCATTGAAATTTGTACACGTCAACTAAAAGCACGCATTCATTCAAAATATCGATTCTTCTTTGCAAAGAGTTGCCACGCCACAGTTAAGCTTAGTTAAACCGTTACTGTGAAAAAATTTCTACTTTCGCATCCTTTTCAGGTTAAATAAGCTTCAGATATCTACTATGTGGGGATTTTCGCACCACCTACTCGTGTAGCGAGGAGATGCGATGGAATAAATGTGGTGATTTTATGTTCACAAAGACATTTAAGATGTTTCAAAGTAAGGACAGAGTGATATGGAAGAGGACGACTCACCGTGGCAACCCCTGAAGAGAGAAACACCAAAAGAAGAAGAAGGAACAAAGGGAAATCATCATTACAATCTGAATCAGAAGTAAGCTAGGGTATGGGTTTAGGTTTGCTACAGTAAGATAAAAAGCAAGCGTAGTGAATGAGTGAAACTGACAGTGAAGGCTAGAGTCCAGAATGGGAGAGAACACAAGAGAACGAGGGAGAAGGGGCGCTTCGATAATAGTCGATAATGGACAATTAACTCGAGCTAGTAGTGCTCGCTACAGTTAATAGCAGCTTCTGGTGCACCAAGTCCCCAATCACCACTCAGCCTTATTCACACTGGGAATACAGGCGATATCAAGCTGCAGGCTACTTGGTCTCACAGGTGTACATGCTGCATTGGCAATCTCCACAACGCCTTCAAACAAAAGCTCAATACCAACAAAGTGTCCCAAAGTGCAAACGCAAGCACTCCGCAGATGGAAAGTCTGCGCAGTGCCTTAACCTTGTTCATTGTTTCATGTCCTTTTCTCTATCAAAATAAACCCAGAAGCTGTAAATCCCCCTTTAAAAAGCCGCATACAGCCACTGCTGCGTGCAGACACAGAAATTAGCATAATTAAAGCAGTATAGCAGCTAATTGCAAAAATACATGTGGGGATGTCACTGCTGTGCATCACAGAGACAATGCATGCACTCGTATGACGGGCCTCAGAAGTGATTTAACTGCCCACACAACCCCCCACCACCCAAGTCCCTTCAAGCTCCATCTAAATCTATTGATCTGTGAAACACGGGGACCCAGGGGAGGCAATTCACTTAATATCATACATCTAATGATGAGATGAATAACGATTAAACCATTTGGTAATTAAACGTCTTACAAACCACTTAACTGACTGCGCTGGAGGTCGGAGCAACTGCTTATTCGTTTCTCGCTCCGCGCAAAAAATTAGGGAGGTGGATCGGTGGTGGCGGTAGAAGATGGAGGCTGACGCGATGGTGAAAACACCCTAATGACTGCTAGCAGCAACAGCACTGATCTGTAATGTCGAAAATTGAGGAAAACTGTAAAGGAAATGTAGGAAGAGTGAAATGTAGCATCTTACATTGAGAAATAAGAGGTCTCCAAATAGTTAATGGCAAAGGTTTTTCAGTCTGTTACACTACCGCACCAAATTTGAGCTTGGTGTCTGTAAAAACTGTTCATTCTGTTTTTATTAGCCATCTGGACGGATTCTCCTTTGTTGAAACGTTTTGTCTATTATCCAAAAGACTTCTTCAGTCTGAAACCCTGCAAAGAAAACTCAGTCTTATAAATAGCTCCTTGTCAGAATGGACCAACCAGTTTGCTGCCGACAGCCAGAACTAGAGTTTTAAACAGGACTGACCCAATAAGTTCATGTGCGTCCAACAATTTCTTTCTGAAGCAATCAATAAAATCCATCTGGTGGTTCTTGAGATATTTTGCTAACAAACAAACCGTGTTGACCAAAAGCTAATGGCAAAGTTTACAGATAAGATCTCACACAGTCACCGTCAGTGGTTGATAATAAACACTTGGCTTTCCATTACTTTGCGTTTTTACTGATTTATATGTGTTTTTAACTAGCTTGTGTACTACTTTTACTGTAAGTACCACTGTACTAGTACTTACTGTACAACTTTAGGCACTTTAGTTGGCCTTGTTGCTGTTTTAAGTGCTTTATAAATAAAGTGGTATGGCACTTTTATAAGGAAATGTGCAAGTGAGAAACAAACTTTTTCTTTCTAACATTAGCCCATATTGCAGCTAATCCAGCCGCAATTTCAAGAAAACATACCATCAACGTCTAATCCCTTCGTGTAGGCAACAACTGCGAAATGTTTGCCATCACTGGAACATTGTTTTTACATGTTATACAACGTTTAAGCATGGTTATATTAGTAAAGTTTCTGATGTCCTTTCTCCTCAGAAAGCTAACAATAGCTCCCAACAGTCGTCTCCAGCCCATTCACAGCCTTTACACGTAGAGAGACGCGTGTCCTGCTCCTGGCTTCATATTGAATGATGGCTGGTAAACATTGTCGCTCCAAAAAGAGACGGGATTAAAACCTGCTTTGCCCATTGAGGGGAACGGCACTCGAAGAGAAAGCAGGAACAATAGCCAAATGGGGGACGATATCGCAACGGTCCAATGTCTGCCGGTGATGAATATGTGGTAGATTATAACCAATTCCATCATTTCCATAATGCAGAAGTCTTTTTTTTTTTTTTTTGGCCCTCCTTTGCCACTATTCACTAAATAAATGAGAAAACTATCACCCGCGTAGAAATATGTGACAAAAGGCAGAAGGGAAGGAGACGAAGATTTGAATGACTCCCCGTGCCTTTGACAATACCGCTGCTGTCCGGACACATTCGGAGGCAGTGGAGTGAGTAAGACCTGCTGGAGTATTTATCATTGGGCACAATGCCGATGTATTACCATGTCAGCTATACCACTTTACAGCACAGAATGGAACTTCAGTGAATACAAGAGGGTTTTACATAAAAACCAGGTGGAAATATGAGGGCAGAGTTCTTTTGATGTGCCGTATAAACTGGAGGGTCACTTATTGGATGCTGGTTTGAAACCCTGCAGCCACAAAGAGCCAGCCATTATATTTAACCAGTAGGTTAACAATTTTAAAGTAATGTAGAAAAACTTTTTTAAAGAACAGCAAAGAGAGTGCGAATAAAAGATGCAAACAACTTTTTGATTGAAGGTATAAGCTACGTATGGCTTGGTAAAAATTATGCAAAAAGAAAGTATGCTTCAAAGTTTGACTCGATTAAGGGTAGGTGATATCACAAAAATGTATCACTTGAATTTTTTTTAAAGTATAATCAATCACAATTTTAATATGATTTTTTTTTTATATATATAATTTTGCAGATTCCAAATCAGTACAACCAAACAATTTTTTTTTTTTTTTCTAAAATTCAAAAGTTTCAAAGTTTTCGAAATTGTTTTCGAAAACTTAACACCGTAAAGAAAAACAATAAGTACAACAGATACACTCAGGACAATTTTTAAACCATGTGTTCAGCTAATTTTATTTGTAACATTTGACTTTGTGATATTTAGGATCATCACTGAAAGTTTAATTTAATCCCAAAAACTAAGAATAAATGGAAAAATGTATTTAGACATATTGACAGCTAAAGCACAGCAGTTTTATTAATATTTGTAGTTTGTTTATAATGCTTAAGGTATTGTGCATTTATTTTTTATTTTCTCTGCTATTCTGCTTTAAAGTTGAGAGCCTGATGAGACAACGTTAGCAATTAACTAGAAAGTTCCCAGAGAAACGTTGATGAGGACTGCCAAGCTGCTGCCAATTAAAATAGTTGATTTCACAGTACTGTGTTGGGATTCGCTCTCATCTAACAGTATACCAAATTTCGGCTGAATAGCTCTAAAAATGGCTGCGTTATCATATTTTTACATTTTTAGCTAAGGCGGCCATCTTGGATATTTGATTTGCATTAGGAATGTATAACAAATTGCTCTCAGCTACAACCATACTAAATTTCAGCTCAATATCCCCAAGAATGGCCGAGTTATAGTCAATTTTGTGTTTGCTGAGGTAGTTGTGGCAGCCATCTTGACTCAAAATGGCTCCAAACGTTAACCAGTTCTAGACATTTATCTGATTGATTACTTTCTGTGAGTTTCAAACATATACATCAGTGAGTTCCTGTTTTCTTCAAGGACCTCTACACGCTTAAGTCATGTGACTTGACAGCAGCAGTTAGTGTGGAGTGTTCTCCCATTCATTTCCTATGGGGAAATATGGCATCTTTGTTGGCAAAATACATCACCATGGTAACTCCGATTGCCAATAAAAGTAACAGCCCTCATATTGAAATTGAGCCGGTCATTTTGATATAAGTTGTGGGGGTACACGTTGCGGTTCGGACCGCATTAACGGTAACGGAACAAAAACAAATAAACGCTTATTAGGTGTAGAATAATAGGCGCCTTTCATGCATTGCATGCTCTCCTATGCATTGCAATGGCAGTCCCCAATTAGATTGGATACCAGACTCGAGCTGCAGTAGTAGCCCAAATAAAACGAGAGGGGAAGCGATGCTTAGCGCTCCGTGAGATCAGAATGATAATGGGTCATTCCAAACCAGTTTATCTTTAGGACGGGAATTAAGCGGACTAGCAAAAAGTGGGATGTTGCTCAAGAAAAAACGGCATCACCACAAGTCTGGAAACAACGAGACAGAATGCGCCCTATAGACGATCTGCTTTGGCACATCGTCATTATTGTCCTATAATCCTACAATCTCGTATCGTCCTCCTATAAGCAGCTGCTTCACTGCATATTCTGAGTCCACCTGTTACTTTTCTAGAGAGCTCCTCAAAAAACATTAAACTTGTGAAATTCCTGAGCCATATAGAGCATCTCCTGACCACAGCCCTCCTCACACCTCAGCATCACTGCCATCTTTTCGGTCGTTCATTTGATGCATGCGTTTCTCCGTGTGCGTGTGTGGATCAGTGCAGTCCACTCCTAAGATTCCTCCCATGGTGGTTTATTTACTTTATCTACAATATAATGCTTCAGTGAGCATTAGCAACTTTGAGACGCAAGTTTCAATCAGGCGTCGAGCGGCGCCGCGTGCACCCCCGTGCGTGTGCTCAGCCAGGTGAGGAGAAAAGATGAAAACCCGACGCCAAAGAGATGGCATGGCTATGAACCGAAAGGCTGACAAAGAGGTCCCGAAATAATACAAAATAAAAACGGACAGCTGAAAGGGAGGGAGAGCGGCAAGAAAGGAATAATAGAAAAGGAGAAGCGGGGAAGAAAGCCAGGAAAATAAACTGTACAGGACAGCAGGGAGAAGAGCTGAGGGGAAAAGGTGCTGGCTGATTTAAAAAAAATAAAATAAAAGGAACGCTGAAACGGGGAGAAAGCGCATGACAGACAAAGGGAATGATAGAAAAAGACAAAAACAAAGTGAAAGAGAAAGCATGGGAGGAAGGTAGAGAAAAAGAAAAGGCAGGGGAGACAAGATGTTCTCCCAGGGTAGCGTGGAGCAGGTCTTGTCCAATAAACACAGGTGAGCAGCTTGACAGGCAAGGACCACCAGGCTGACTGACAGCAGAAAGCTCTCACTGACCGCCAGCTTTATGTTACATGACACCAGGAGTGCAACTCAACTGACAAAGAGAAGCTGCCTGCATCTCCCAGACTGTGGGAGGGAGCAGGTGAATGGCACCCCCCCCCCCCCACCCCCACCCCCGTACATGCTTGTGCACGGCTGTTTAAAACGGATTCCACGCACGGTGGCAAACGCAGTTACACACCCTCACCCACTCAGACAGGAGGAGAGTGATGCCATTTTCCTTCACAGGTGAGCAGAAGGAAACACCCTAGTGCCTCGGTTAGTTAGTGCGAGAAAGTGAGGAGGTGTTGGGGGGGGGGGTATGTACGCTGTGTGCCGACTGAATCTTTTCCACATGACGGGCCTCGGGCTGTTTTTGTCAACTGCACTCTTGAGCAGCAAGGAGTCAGGTAGTGTGACCACATGATTGCCCAAGAGGCACCGTGGTGAGAGGAGGGGGGTGGGGTTGGGGAAGTGAAGGGCAAAGACAGGGGTGGGGGGCTGAGGGACAGGAGCGATGCAACACGCATGATGAGGTGTAATCACAAACCCCATTCAGGGTGCAGTGGAGTTTGTCAACATACACACATTCACATTCCACTGTCTGTCAGCTCCGTGACCCAAATCGAGCATGCTGGGTTGAGTGCGAGTGTTTTCTCTCCACACGCTCTGCCCATTCCACCTCCAACCAAGAAGTAACAGTTGCACTGTCTGGGCTAGCGGTTTGTGGTGAAGTTGGGCCGCTTAGTTGTAGGATCTCGCTGCCCTCCGTATCCCTTTTCAAACTGCGATCAAATGTTCATTAAGAACAAAGGACTTGGCTTGTTGCCTCTGGAGTAAAAGCTTTTTCTTTTCTTTGTTTTTTCTTTTTTGTTCAATGGTTGTTACCGCTTGGTTTGATTTGAGAAAGCAAAGACATAAAAAACACACAACAGGGTCTTTTATACAACACAGGAATCGCGATGCTGGTTTAAAAATGAAACTGTCATTGTTATAATATAAACAGTTTTGACATGCTTGCTTAATTAAAACTTGATATGTGACGAGTAAGACGGTTTGAATGCGATGCATTTCAACATCCAAGCAACAAATCCCATTATCCAAGTGACAAGTGGCACAACATCCCATCTTTCACATGGATAGATACAAAATAAAACGTCTTAGCCAAGTTTCGCTGAAGCAGATGAAATAAACACAAATCTGAAAACTCAGCTCTGAAGTTGCAACGAGCGATTGTTAAAAAGGTACTCGTGGCAAAGTCTCGACAACTTTTCCATTTAGTGAAAAAAAATCTGCACAGTTTTCATCATATATTGTGCTCTTAAATTAAACATTTGCAAGCACAATTTGTGAACGAATGCCAACCACCATGTGTGTTTATCTACGAAAACAGACAAAGTGACTGAAAATAGGTCAACAACGTTCATGGAAGAGCCATTTGGGACGGAGAACTCGTACAAGTTTGATGTATTGGTACGTCTTTACACTAAGATTTGTCAAGTTAAATATGCAGATAGGTTTTCAAACAGAAACAAAGGAGCATTTTAACTGTTTTACTAGAAAAATACAATCAAAGAAACCAATTGTTGTGATTGAGCTACAAAATGCAGCTCTTCAAATAATCCAGATTACAATTTGCTATAGTCTCCTGTAATTTTATAGCAGCTTAACTCCTCTATTGCCACCTAAATGTCTTCAAGATTCTACAATTGTCCGATTGCACCATATTTGTTTTCCTACCCTGACAGATGTAGGTCAATCACCAGATTCAAGCTTCCACTTAGTTTTTGGCAGATTAAACCAAACCCTTTGTTTATATTGAGCACATATCCACATTTCAGTTGCAAATCAATGTATTTGGAAAACTACCGGAGTAAACTCTTAAACTGCACCACTTGATATAGTTCAGGATAACCTTTTTATATGTTTTTTTTTGTCCCCATTATTGTTTTTACAACTGGTCCAAAATGCTGCAGCCCGATTTTTAACTGGTACAGGCAAAAGAGCACATTACACCAGTTCTGGCCTCCCTGCACTGGCTCCCGGTTCACTCTCAAAATCAGTTCAAAATCCTTCTGTATGTTTTCAAATCGGTGAACATTTCTGCCCCCTCTTATCTCGCTGATCTGCTGCAGCCATATGTCCCACAGCGCTCTCTGAGGTCAGCAGACCAGATGTTTCTATTAGTTCCAGGAACCCGTCTTAAGCTCAGAGGTGACAGGGCCTTCTCTGATGCAGGTCCAAGATGGTGGAATGACTTACCACACTGCACGTAAGGCAGGATCCCACTTTCACAGTTTTTAAGTCACGTAAAATATAATAAAAAAAACTTTTACACGCAGGCTTTTGACACTGTGTGAGTTGATTTTAACCCGCCTGTATCCTTCAATGTTAGCCATTTACCAAAATTTTCAGCCTATAAGTCACGCTTTTTTTGCATAATTTGCATGCCCTGCAATTTATAGGCCAAAGTAACGTATTTATGTATTTTTCCCTAAATTTATAAACCAATTTTTGGCTGAGATATGACCGTTTTCATTCATTCTGACTACAAAAAAAAGTACAATTTTCAGTCACTAGATGGCAGCAGAGTAGTAGTAGCAGTATGGCATGTGGTTATATCATGTAATTAATAGGTAAATGTGGCTATAATGACAAATTCAAAAAAGTTCAAGACAAAAACAACTGGACTTTCTTTATTATACTTTATTGTTTTTGTCTTGGAACTTTTTTTAATTTAACAAGTCCTGGATGACTGAGAATCTTCACAAGCTATTAATGACACAATCGGCTTGCCCTTGTACACCCACCTTTATTCTGCTTGAAGCAACCGTCAAACCAGCTGCACCACCCTGGCAAAATGCAGCTAATATGACCATTAAACTATATTTATTAAGTAATAGTTCAACTGAGACACATCTTTGCTATAATTTTGAGCAAATAAATAAATTGTTTTTATGCGTTTATCTTGTTAAATTTCGAAGAAATGAACAGCGGCTCATCCCTCTGCGCGTGCTCTCTTACGCAAATCGGATTTTAAAATGCAGCTGATTTGACCGTCAAAGTGCATTTATTAAGGAAAAGTTAGACTGAGACACACATTTACTATAATTTCAAGCAAACAAATAATTGTTTTTAAGTGTTAACCTTGTTAAATTCTTGTTAAAGTCCTCCTGTGCACGCTCCCGCGGCCACCATTTGTCAGCCCATCGATTTTTGGCACATCCGCCCACATTTCCAGGTTGTCAGTGGTGACGCATTATAGATGTGACATATACTAAGTGACACATTTATGCATTGTTCCACTTTATTATTTGGACTGATGCGACTTATGTGACGTGTACGGCGGAAAATGCGGTAATCTGTTTTTTTATCCTGTGTGCTTTGCTTGTTTGTTTCTGCTGTACAACACTTTGGTTGGTGTTGTTGCTGTTTTAAGTGCTTAATAAATAAAGTTGTATGGTATGGTATGTTTAATTTAATAGTTTGCAACCAATGCCTTTAACACAATTATTTAAGAAATGCCCAAGATGCTAAAAATTCTGTCAGCTTCTTGGCAACCCAATGTATGTCTATATACTAACATTTACAGACCTTGAAATAAACAGAACTCATCAGCAGGTTAGATTACTGTATTTTTAGTTTACATTGTGATGACGATATCCCTATAAAACACTGTACTGTGAAGGGCTAACATAAACTTTACACTATATGTGCAGCCTGAATAATGAGACCCCGTGACACTTTAGTGATGACACACCAGTTCAATGTGTCAGGACAATCAGCGTTTAGATGTCGGGGGAAGAATGCAGGACTATGGGCCACCGATTCACTGGACACGATCACCTGCGAGTGAATCAACTCATAATTCTTCCCACCTGAAAGAACGAGTTCAACCTAAAGTCAGGCCTCTCTGATGTCATCCCTGCCTCAGGTTGAGTTTCACAATAATCTCAGGCTCTTGGAGGAAAGCTATCCAGTCCAGCTTCCTCAGCCGACATTTCTCCAATTAAATTGCGAGGTAAGAATAACACTTGAAACATTAGAGGCCTGCTTTTTTTTATAGAGAGAGAAATTAAGCTAGTGTTTGCAATCACTCACTTCCACAGTATCGGTCATCTCCAGGTTGAGGCGCGCTACGAAGTACGCTGAGGCCACCTACTCTGGGAGCAAGCAAACCTTTTCCTGTTTTTCACCTCAAGTTTCTAAAATTACATGTTTATCTTAAAATGGAATGGAAAATTTGGCACTTTAAGAACTAGATGAAAGATAAGAATGTAACAGAGAAACAGGCCAGCCGCAAGGATCAATAGTCTCATGGAGACGTTTTATCTTCTCCTAAATAATGCTCATTTTGAGCCTCCTTGCTTCCCCACTCTGGACAAAAACCCTTCATGAAATTTCTTTTCTTCACCCCCATCCATCTACTCTGCATCTCCACAACCTTGCTCGTTTCTCTGCAATGAACCTCAATCTTTTTTTAATTTATTGTGAAACTCACATGTCGGACAGTTGCAAAGAAAATATACAGCGCGAGTGGAAAAATGAAGGTATTTGAAATGTTTATATATAGAGCTGGAAAATGGGGACTGAAATCACTCCTGTTATGGTTTTTCACACTGGGTCTTAAACAAGACGTTCTTATCAGCAAATGTCCAAAGAGGGAAGAAAAAAAAGTTGGTAATATAAATGCCAGGTGTGGAAGTATACGTTTGTGGTGGAAATAATTTACGTAGAGTCAATTTAAAAGTGAGTTCAGCTACTTATCAGACAGATTAGTAAAGGGTTGGTTGTCACTCGTCCAACCACTTTGCTCACAGTATGACACCATCAAACCGCAAACTAAACTTTGTTAAATTGAAAAATGGAAACTTCCAAAACATCCAGCAACTCCCCTCCCCGTTGCATGAGTGCAGAGACAAAACAGTGGACCATAAAGAGAGAAGGGTGCATGAAGAGCGCCAGTAGATCCCAGGGCCAGGGAGAGAAAGTAGGGAAAGTAAACCTTTGATGAGTAAGACTTTTTTTGTTAAGCGTTGGAGCTTAACTTTAAAATATTCTGGGTGGCAGTGAATGGGGGATTGACCAAGGGCCCTGATCTCAGCCACACACTGGGGCACTGGGGTTAATAGTGGATAAAGATTAGGGGGAAAGGGTTGCTTTCCTTGATTTCCATCCACCCCCACAGCCCACTATCCCATTTTCACCATCTGCACCAATCCCAAATGAGCTACACAACGGAGGCTACCAATAGGGAGCAATCCAAGTCCCCTTTGATTTTTGCCTCTACCCCTCCGTTTGCTCTAAGCACCCAGGGTAAAGACCCGTGGAGGTTTGTCCACTCAGGGATGACAGTTAGCAGGCTCAGAGAAACCATATGGGGATTGAAAATGGAACGACAAGGAGCCTCTGATTTACAACAAGAAATTAAGTTCGAACTGGAAATGTGAGCAGAGGGCTGTTCAGTCCAAACTGCAGTATTTTTCAAAGTAACCTAAGATTTATATGCCTAATTGCTGTAGATTTATTTCTATAAATGTATATTATAAAAGTGTTTACAGATGATGTATGACTTGAAGTGTTGGGGCAATTATACTTTTTAATAAATGATTAGAAAGACTTCTTTGAGCCAAAAGATATGCAGTATGGGTTCATCTTTTGAAGATTTAACCGAGTACTAGATAAATTAAGAACTAATATTTAAATCTCTTTTAGGTGGAAGAGGGAATATGGACTCCGCTGTACTCCGGAAAGTCAAGACTGCTGGGGAGGTCAACTTGGTCTATTGCTAAGTTACTCTGTGTCTTTATTTCTGCCTAAATTTCCCCCTTATATATTTATCCAACCACAGTTTATACTTTATCTGCTTCAAGAATACTAACATTGATTAGATTAATTGTTTAATACCTTCATTATAGGGAAAAATAATGCAATGATGGGCATAACCAAGAGTGCATAGAGAAGAAAGGTGGCAAACGACCATTACTCATTGCCTTTAGTTCATATTCTACATTTATTTTCACCATTTTTGGAGCTCTAACAACTGGAAATAAGTATAAATATACTAATATTCATGTACTATGGATGCCAAGGTATTTATAAGAGATTCACTGACTGGAATAACCCACTGTTAATTACAGTGAAACTAAAATTATGGTTCCAAACACTGGTTCTTGAGGAACACCATCCTGCATGTTAGTTGTTTCCCTGCTCCAACACTTGATTCAGTGATTTAATTACTTCATCAAGTTCTGCAGAAGCCTGTTAATCACCCGTTCCTTCAAATCAGGTGTGTCAAGCAGGAAAACAACTAAAACGTGCAGGATGGTGTTCCTCAAGGACCAGGGTTGGGAACCACTGATTTATACTACACAACTCAAGATTCTTCACCTTCCTGAGTTAACCTACCAGATAACGAACCCCAATTTAATTAGATGAGTAAAATAAAATTAAAAAATGATGAAGAGCAAATTGTGTTGAGCCCTATCTTTAAGCAAATAGCAATTTATAATTATACAGCAAGAATAACACTTAAGCTTTGTTTAATCTAATTTTGGTGGTTTAAAATAATGTGAAAAGTTGCAGATTTAAGCTTTTAATAATCTAAATATAAAACATTTTTTCCTTTTTTACAAAATATCTATTTCACTAAAGGTAAAGTCCATTAGTCCACGATCACAAAATCAGGTATGCAAGAAAAACACTGAAAACTGATTTACTTACCACTTTGTGCCTCACGCTGCTTGTTGTCTTCTTTTTTCTACGGGCACAGAGTGAGCATATTTCATCCTAGAAGAGAACAAGAATAGGTCTAAAACATGACACAAAACACTGATGACTAAAACCTGCCCTTGCTTTTTCCATCTTCCCTTCCATAACCTCTATTCGTTGGACTTAGTCGAGTTTTGCATCAAATCCTAATCGAGACGTCAACAATAAAAACACAAAACCTCAAATCTGAGCTTGAGTGCATTTGCCCACCAGAGTGCATATCATAACTTCTAAGTGAGAGTAGATTGAAAATCCTTGGGGTGTGAAGACCAAACAGGCCCAACTGAGAGGTTGCCCAGCAGAGGGGGAATTCTATCAATGTGGACAAGATGAAGATTTGTTACATTGGAGGAGAAATGGGAACCCCGTGACCCCAACATTCACCTAAACGCCATAAAAACTGCAATACTGACAAAAAGCTGGGGGAATTTTACTATATTTAAGCAACTAAGGCTTTGAACGTCTTTCATTATGAATAGTAACATCTTACAGGTTTACGATTTGACAGATGGACAAGAAGGGACAGATACAGATACTTACCCTGAGGGAGAAAACTTGCTGTTGTTGTTGTTCGTCAAAGGGTGAGGTATGAGTCCAGCGATGTCGGCTCACTAAGACAAGGAAGAAAAAAAAAAATTAAACTAGAACAAATCCATTAATTTCTTCCTTTAACACATTCACCGCTGTTGCAAACAAGTGTGGGCTAGAAAGTGCATTGCATAACTATTTTCTCTATGCTGTGAAGGTGAAAGCAATAAATTTTGAAACAACAAAGTGCACCTGGATTTTGCTGTGAAGCTTGAGTTTGTGTGTGTATATTTAAGTGCATGCACCAACAGGCAATGTACAATAGAAGCACAACAGCAGCCCCCCCAGTCCGCACACACTGCTCCCTCCCTCTGAAGTTTAAAGGTGCCGTGCCTGCAAGGCTCAAGCTCTCGGTGCAAAGTAAATCACACTGTTAACCTGACATGATTGATTTTCTCATGTACCCCCATTCAGCTGCCTTCGCTGAAACGCACGTGCTGCACAGTATGAATGATTCTCTTTCTTTGTGTGCGCGTTAAATGCAAGAACGGCAAGAGTGCACAACGCAACTGCAGCTACTCACGGCTGTGGACGTTTTCCTGCACATGCATCAAGTTTAAAAAAAGGAGACTGCTTAAGAGAACGAAGGAACTTCTGCTGCTGGGAGTACGAGGGGCACACAAAGTGGGCTGGATGTTCCTTTCTGAGATGCATGTGTGCTTCCCTTTTATTCTCCCAGAATCCCAATGACCCCTACAGGCAACCAGCGGCTGCTGAACGCTGAGGAATGTGCTCTCTGAACTGTACAAAAAAGCCCTCAGCTCGAAAGGGAACAGCTGAAAACAAAACATGCCAACTGCTATAATTTTTCACCGTTGTGGAAAACGTTGCACTGACTGCTCTGCAACCTTTACTCAAAAGCAAGAAGTGGAGGGGGGTGGACGGACACCGGTGGACTTCATGTTTAAGAATTAGCTTATACTTGTGGGATGACCAAATATTTTAGTGATGTACCATATTTTTCGGACTATAAGGCACACTTAACATACTTTAATTTTCTCAAAAATAGACAGTGAGTTCAATAATCAGGTGCACCTTGTGTATTAATTCTGGGTGTGCTTACTGACCTCGAACCAATTTTACCGTATTTTCTGGACTATAAGTGAAACTTTTTTTTTTTCCATAGTTTGGCCAGTCCTGTGACTTAATAATCTGAAGTGACTAGCATACGTTTTTTTCCTATTCATGACGCAACTTTTGACTGACGCGTTAAATGTTCATTCATACTGACATGAACCAAAGAGTAAACATTACCATTTGCAGCCAAGAGAGGGCCCGCTAGGCTTTTGACAACTATATGTTGTTCCTTTACCGCTACGCCCCCCCACTCCAAAAAATAAAAAATAAATCACTTAAGAGACAACTCAGAAATACTTAAAACGAGTAAACAAAACGTGACATGGAATGAGATTGGTAAATTTACCGGTAACTTGCTTGTTGGACTTGTTGGCTTGTTATGTTAACTAAGCCTGTTTAGGTTACCAGGTATGTTCTGTGTGTTATTATTATTTCAGATTAAATGTCTATTCTTGCACTTTGTGAAACGCATTTCTAAATAAATGCGACTTAAACTCCGAAGTAACTTATATATTGTTTTTTCCCTCTTCATGAGAGATTTTTTGACTGATGTGACCAGAGCGACTTATAGTCCAGAAAATACGGTATGTGGTTATTGTGAATGAGTTGAATAAAGTTTGACTTATCAGACTGTTTTGATTCGCTTAATGCGCCTTATGATCTGGTGGGACTTGTGTATGAAAACAGACCCGTTCATCGATATTGCACCTTATAATCCGGTGCACCTTATAGTCCGAAAAATACGGTAATAAAACAGTTTCAAATGTCCTTTAGCTCCAATGTAGACTTCAACACCTCTGGGCTGTGCAGATGCCATAATTTATTTACTAGAAAAGCATTCGGCATGCTATTAGTCCATATGACCTCCAATTTGTGGGGATTTACAAATACCACACATCTTCATGCCAAATATAAAACCACTGGTAAATTCTATCAACTTATAAATATGGCCAATGCATTCAAGTATTCATGAAGGCCTGCTAATGCTATAGGCTAATATTTACATAAAGAACCTGCACGCTTAGTCAAGATAAACTATTTAAGACCTAGACCACAAATACCTCTACAGTGCAGAAAAAGGAGGGCCCTGCCATGAAAGAGGACATTATGCTAACAAGTCAGATTACTGTACACAATAACTTTATCTTAAAAGTAAATACCATCCTTGGTGGGGTGTTACGGAAAGTCACAAGCAATATTTCTGTGGGGACCAAATGCTCCTTATCAGCATTAGTCGAGCAATTCAGGCCCGCCCGAAGAAAGATGAGTCTTCAAACTCATTCTATTCATGGTCAGACGTGTAATTACCCTCAGCTCACAGTCTAGACGCAACCGCTTTCACAGTATTTAAGACTCCCCCCCCCCCCCCCCCCAATGCAACGCACGGACGCTCTCTCCTACCGCCAAGCCCCGCACGTTAAATCTGTGGGCAGATAAATTAGCAAAGAATGCAATAAAATAGACACAATGAGGGGAACTTTATCCTCCCCGCTGCTAAATGAGATTTCTTTGAAATGCAGATCAGTGGCTCTAGATTAGTGAATTTTAGCTGCTGTCAACATCATAACAAAATACAAATGCGATTGTTCGCCGCTGTCTTATCTCCTTGCTTCCATCTGCTGGCTGCTTATTTACTCCCCCTCCCCACCTCGATTTACTATGCAGATCTAAATAAGTCGCATCAAAAGGAGGGCTTACTGCACAATGCCTTCTTAAGCTTCTACATCAAGGTATTTGAAAAACCGGTAGTCACATGAAAAGGCTGCCCATCAAAGGCACATCTCTAATGAACTCTCCCATATCAGAGGGGGCTAGTGGGGCCTGGCTTTAATGCCTTCTGTGTGGTGAGAGAGAAGCAGACCTGCAAGACAGACCTACCAAGCCATGGCAGTGGAGGAGGAGGAGGAGGAGGAGGAGGAGGAGGGCCTCACCTATCAGATGAGATTAGCTCAGAACTGGAGCTAGCCTTCAATCCATCTACATTTTAAATCAAGGTTGAAGGTGACACTTAATGGAAAGCGGTACAAGAAACTTACAGAAGTACAAGAATGGCATTTTGTCTCATTGTTTTGCGTTCACTTGTACATAGTTTTAAATATTTTTGAAAGCTGATTCCAAAGTGATAAAAGTCTTGAAAGTCGCCTTTACATTTTGGTGTATACATCTAAAACGCAACTTTTTGAAAACGATGGCACAGTCCCACCTCCTGTCTAACTTACAACCCAGAGCGGGACAGACGTAACAACCAAAATGAGGGATTACATCTCCTGAGCCATGCTCAGTAATTCAGGTAGAAAAATCCAACAAGGTTAAGTCAGGTCCTCTGGACAGATTCTTCTTTGTTGAAACGTTTCATCTTTTGTCCAAAATACTTCATCAGTCTGAGGAGCTGCAATAAACTCAGTCTTATTTATTTATTAACCTTTATTTAACCAGGCAAATCCCTTTAAGATCACAGATCTCTTTTGCAAGGGAGGCCTGAGTCTGAAGGCAGCCCAACATGCATGTTGTTGAACAGTGGGAGGAACCAGAGTACTTGGAGAAAGCCCACACAGGCACAAGAAGAACAAGCAAACTTCTCACAGAAAGACTCCTGGTCCAACCGGAGATTGAACCCAGGACCTTCTTGTTGTGAGGAAACAGTGCTAACCACTGAGCCGTTGCGCTGATACTAGCAATAACAGCATTGTAAGACGGAGACTGTTGGACACGGAGATCTCCACTCCTGTTTAAGGATGGATGGGTTAGTCATCTTTGTGAAGAGAAACCATCCATCGTTAAACAGGGGTGGAGGCCTCCGTGTCCAACCGTCCCACTCTTACAATGCTGTTATTGCTAGTATCACGCAACCCTCTGTCAATAGCAAGCAGCCATCAGGGTGCTAAAGATCGGTTGTTATGCTGATGGTCCTCCTTTTGCATGTGAACAGCTAGTTTTGGCTGTCACCAGCAAACTGGTTGATCCTCTATGAGAAGGTGGAGTCTTTCAAATGAAAGATGAAACTCCAAAAAGAAACCGCCCAGATGACATGATTTAACCCTTTTTTGTGTGCTATTGATGAGACAAAGTTTGTTTCAGTGCCTCAGACTGATGAAGTCTTTTGGATGAACGACCCAATGGTTCAACAAGAAGTGTTAGACTGATTACATGTTTGTGTTGAAGATGCTCAACTACAGCAAAATCCTTCGTATGCTACATTACTTCGAGGCTGATTAACAAAAAAAAAGTTGGAGTCTCTAACACATTTGATTGTTGTACACATGCTCCGTGCCTTGTGTCCTGTTTTTGGTACATATTTGTGACACCTTTACAGCGCCACACACAGGCTTGGCACTGTTACTTCATCATTTTGAGTCATTTTCCTTGACTCCTTGTGGCTGAAACATTTCTAGTAGATGTGGTGTGTTTGAGGTTTTTTTAGGGATGCACGATATTATCGGGATGGTATCGGTATTGGCCGATATTAGCGTTAAATTTCAATATTGGACATCGGCCATTCCATCAAAATAACTTACCGATATAAAAGGCGTTTTTGTATGACAACCCAGTGACAAGGATGCCTGCAGCGGCAGCACAACGTGATGACATCACGCGTGCCTACCTGTTCTGATCATGGCAGAGAGGAAAATTCAAAATGTCGGCGGTGTGCAAGGTTTTTTTCGTTGAAGATTTTGGATTCTGAAGATTTTTGGACTATGTTGAGCCTCGCTACATCGTCTCCAGTCTGAGATATTTTTCTATCGTAACGTTACCCGAGTTACAAGCCGTCATTTCCGATGTCATTGAGAAGCTAATAGCCGATAGCACTTGGGTGAGTTTGACCACAGACATTTGGACGTCATGTTAGCCCCGTTGGCATGATTAGTCTTACGACACAATGGATAGAGAAAAACTGTGAACTTAAAAAGGCTGTCCTTCATGCACCAGAGTGCAGAGGATCCCACACTGCAGCTAGGAAGCTGGAACAAGCCTCCACAAGTGAAATAGCATCGCAGGTGACTAATACTAATTAATAACATTTAACATTTTTAATTTAATGTAACTTAAAGTGCTATGCATATCATATGGCTGTTAATGACTTTATGTCACCAGCTGTTACAGCTGTTACACAATTTTTGTCGCAAATAAGCCTAAATAAGAGGGCTATGTTCTGACGAAGGAAAGTATATAAAATATCGGTAACGGTTATTGGCCAAATAAGTTTTAATATATCGAATATCGGCCAAAAATCTGATATCGGGCATCCCTATTTTTTGTTTTGTTTCTTTTAGAAATGATAAGATTCTTTAGGACAAACATCATTTCTGTGAGGACAAGTAAATATAAGATTCTCTAAATCAAAAGATAATAATGGGTATCTGCTCTGAATGGTGGCTCAATCAAGCGATCAGAGGAAGAAGCAGCAGAAAGTCTCCCATCAGTCTGCTTCTTCCCAGGACTTCAAGCAGCTTGGATGGTCTTAAGAGCTTTTTGCACTACGCTCCTGCAATAACCCTTAATTTCATGGTGTATTTGTTGCATTCAGCACACGGTACGGATTACAGCTGACAATATCCAGACTTATACAGGAAAAATCAACTGCATGGAGAGATCATGATTTGTAACCCCCTCACCGCCGCCATTCTGCTTTGTAGCCTCTACGCCTGGATGAAGGGAAGACCCCCACCAACGAGCCTGCAGTTTACCAGTGAACAATTAGCCCCGGAGCACGAGCAGGCCGAACGCTGGCACATGTGGTTAAGAGGCGAGCGCTGCGGGAGAGCGCCAGATGATGAAGGGATGAGAATGGGAGGAGGGAGAGGACACCGGGTGGGTTTGTGGAAAGAAGGCGTGTGGCGCGTGGCACACGTGTGGCAGCGTTTTGTGGCTTTTAAGCATCATTTACGTACAAGAAGAGATGAATACACAACAAGAGAAGGCGCTGCCCAACTAATCAGCCACAAAACAATTTCTAACCAAACTGAATGTTAATGTAAAAGGCACCTGATGGTTGAGTCGCCCTGTTAGAGACCCAACTTCTCTCCCCAACCCCTCAACTCTGCCGCAAGCGTCTTTCTCATGTGTGGCATGCCAACTGGGCTCGGTGCCAGTCGCATTTACAACCACAAGGGAACCTTGTCTTTTCGCCTTGCCTAATGAAATGACAAAACAACAGATTTGCATATGCAGAAACAGGTGTTGTAACAGGTTTGACTCCTCTTGACCCAAGCAGTGTTAAAGAGAGTAAGTGCAGATAAAAAAAATAAAATAAAAAAAAGTTTATGACCAACAGCTGCCGGGAGGTATTTAGGCTCTAATGGGCACTCAAGTCTGCACCATCTGCCCTCCTGCTTGCCAGAAGTGACGATCTAAATTAAAACCCATTCATCAAAAACCATAAAAATAAACTATTGTTTTGCCAGGTCCATATGTTGCCACTATTTATTTTTACCTCTGAGTTGCGATGGAAGCCGAGTGTCACGACCCACGACTGTGATTCAAGGAAAGTCCAGGAAGCCGCACAGTAGGCTATAATTACCCCACCGCCGATTTGCTGCCTTCAAAACCAACGCACTGCGTCATCGTCCACATTATCCAAGTCCGTGCAATCCACATCACAGAGGTGAAACCCTAGAAGAGCTATTGTGGTGAAAACACGACCATTGTTTTGAGTGGGAATAGGGATTTCCATCTAAACGTACAACACGGGCGTTCAGATGACAGAAGATAAAAATCATTAGTCTTTACTTGGCATCTGTTGCGCCAAAAATAAAAACGGATGGAAAAAGTGAGAGTCACAAAACTCAAAGTTAAAGAGATGCATTTCTGCAAATGTCAAATGCCTCCCCTTTATATTTTGACCATATTAAGTCCTGACACAAATAGGGCATGACTTGGAGCATTCGTGCACTAAAATACACAACTAGCACAACAGCCACCGCCTGACCGTCGTCCTCAACCACCAACAATCAAACCCCTGCCTCCATCTGCATTCCCCCTCCTGTTTTTGTTTAGACGAGAGAGACAGAAGGAACGAACCTGAGACAGCCGTGACCCTGCGCGAGTGTTGCATCCTGCTCCGAAGCTACGCCAGCAGAAGGGAGCGCCATATGCCCTCAGCCCCGAGCTGGATGCTCTTTCTGCAGCCTAATGTGCCTGTCAAAAACTGTTATTGTCATGACCCACCCCTCCACGATTTCTGTTTTCTCCCCCACACACTCGCAACATGTTTGAAATAAACATTTTCCCTCCTTATTAGCAGTTAAAGAGGACAGACTCTTATGCAAGTTAAAAGTTTTATCTTCAAACAGGAAAAAACTCACAAATACAGCCAACTATAAACCTACAAGTTCAACATAGCTATGGATATTCTCCAAGATAATTTGCTTCGGTCCTCATTTATGAGCCATTATTTACGTTGCAAATAACTAAACCTGTTTCAATATGTTCGCAGGACATATAGCAGGTGAAATGTGACGCATGCGTCGACAAAGACCCTTTAAATTAAACAGAGCCAGATTTAGCCTCACGTGATGTTTATGAGTGACAGGCTGACGGCTGAATGTGGTCTGAGCAACACTGACCTTGCCTCGTACCACGAGTGACCCTGTCCTTTATTCAGGGCAAGACCCCAAAACCAGCACAAACAGTCACAGGCTTTGAACAAAAGCTGCAAAGCTTTCACAAATTTTAACTAAATAGGGGAAAAAGTAAGGTCTGTGGGTTTTGTTGGGTGTCCTACGATTTGAGTTTACGGATAAATAGTGACGAGGCGTGCTCATGGCAGCTGTGAATGTCGGCTAAAAGGGAGAGAATTACACATAAGGTCACAATGAACGCCGCGGTGACAAGAGGGGAAAATATTTGACATGTTTTAAAGAAAGTATCCTGATGCTCAATAATCCAGGAAGAGACATCTAACAAAGTTAAATCAGGTCCTCTGGATGGATTAAAACATAAATAAAACAACTTGTTGTAATGATTCATTTTTAATCCAAAAGACTTTGTCAGTCTCCTCATAGTGGATCAACCAGTTTGCTGGTGACAGCCAAAACTAGCTGTTCACGTGACAAAGGAGGAGCATCAGCCGCTTGCTATTCACAGAGGTCCGAGTGATACTAACAATAACAGCACTATAAGGCGACAATTGGACACGGAGGCCTCCGCCAGGGTTTAATGATGGACGGTTTCTCTTCACGAAGATGGCTTCTTTCACTCCTCAAACCAACATTCCTCTCTATCAAGGATGTGCACATCTTCATCCCTGTGAATAGAAAGTGGCCATCAGGGCACTAACGATCCATCGTTAGGCTAATGGTCCTCCTTTCCCAAAGAAGTCCGTTGGATGATGGACAAAATGTCTCCGCACAAAAAAAGAAACCATCCAGATGACCTGACTGAACCTTGTTGGGTTTTAAACCTGGATTATTGAGCATGAACTTTGGTGTTTTGAACCACTTTGATCAGTTTTGTTTGGTGGTTCCTCAGACTAAAGAAGTCCGTTGGATGATGGACAAAATGTCTCCGCACAAAAAAAAGAAACCGTCCAGATGACCTGACTGAACCTTGTTGGATTTTAAACCTGGATTATTGAGCATGAACTTTGGTGGTCCTCCTTTATCGTGTGAACAGCTAGTTTTGGACGTCAACAAACTGGTTGATCCACTATGAGAAGGTGCTATTTATAAGACTGAGTTTACTGCAGCTCCACGGACTGAAGAAGTCTTCTGGATTAAAGATGAAACATTTCAACAAGTTTTTTTTATTAGTTTGAGTCTGTCCAGAGGACCGGACTTAACTTTGTTAGGTTTTAAAGAAAGGTTAGTCAAAAAAAAATCTAAAAGTCTGATAACTTTGTGACTTTAAGAACCCAAAGTTCAAACACGACAATTAAAGGACTAAATACAAACAAAATAAAAATAAGAAAACGTGAATGACTGAGTTACTGCCTCTCCAAATCCAGCAACCTCCTTCGTAATCCACATCCCCTGGCCCCACCCTGTACAGCTTTCCCCAGCCAACGTTCCTCCTCGACGATGTCTAGTCGGGCTTACGGAGTGACCCAGAGCGTAACTAAAAAAGTCTGAGCCGTCTGAAGACTCTTAGGAACTGGGGCACACAAAACATCATTACCGTGATGTGGATAATTATGGCCTCTTGAGCATGTAACACACTCTTTTATCTTAAGAAGTCAATCTCTCCGAGGCTGACAGCTCGCAGCGTATGATCCCGGTAAACAAACACCGGGGAGAGAAAAAAAAAAAAGTGCCATTAAAGGCCAAAACTGTCAACACAAATTCCATCTTTATTGGGGGGGAGGGAGCCAAAGTGCGAGGGAGGAAAAAAAAAATGGCTTGATCACTTCAGGGTTGCTTTAACTTGCATGGAGGTTGTCATGGAAACGTTTCTACGAGGTTAGCGGAGATAAAAAACCCGAGCACATGCCATTTAATTGCCTCCAAGTTCAGCAACAGGGCGAAGTTAGCCGTAGGTAACGGCGCGCGGGTTCGTTCGCCGGGCTCTGGGATGTGTTTAGGAAAGTGATTCTGGTGCGCCGCTCACTAAATAGTTTTAACCATTTTCACCCCCGAAATGTAGCAACACCTTAAGGGTTTTAGTGAGCAGTAATTATTACAGGGGGGGGGGGGGATGGGTGCAACTCAAACACTAAGCAACGATTTCCATATTTAAGGTGAAGTCCTGCAACAAACCGAAGCTGAATCTTAATTTTGATAAATGATTGAAACATATGACAGGGTATACACATTAATCCTGTGGAGGACATTCATTTTCCTATTACCATAATGTAGAGCACGACCACCCCATGATGAATGCAGCAATCAAAAAATGGATGCAGAGGGGGGGGGGGGGGGATAAGTGCGCTGCTCCCTGCGATCGTCCACTCTTGGACAGGAGACTGGGAGACAAATGGCAGCTCCAGCTTCGCCTGAGGGGGGGATGCATCCTGTTTTACAAAAATCTTGTGTCCACACTACACCCCCCCCCCACCCCTGCAACAATATGTGGGGGCTTGAGATATGAATAGGGAGAAGTTGAACAAAGAGGTTGATTGTGACATATTTCACGAGGGGCATTTATTGCTGCCTGGCCTCTTTGAAGAGTGAGAGCTGCTGAGTGAGGATGGAGGGGGTAAAGGGTGGGGGGGACTCAACCCACACCTGCAGACTGAGGAGGGAACACCTGTGCACCCTGCAGCCTGAACAAGAAGGGCTGCAGCTGAATCCAGTGGGGGGTGAAAGCTGATCAGACAGGCCTGAACCATCTCGTAGCTCCGAACGTCTTCCGAGGAGACAAGAAAAAGTTACATAAATTGATTTTTTTCATTTTTTTTAAGCTATAATTACAAAATAAGTGTCAAGACACGGACAGGACCTCAGTTTAGTGAGATAAATCCCATCAGCATCTTTGTTTGCCTTGGGATTGAATAGAAAACAGAGCGTGCAGCAACGATGAGGCGTCTGCTGATACTGGAGAAAACATCTAGCTGTCAAGCAAATAAAAAGCACCCACAACTCCAATCTGCTTTAAAGACTGCACTTTTTTTATTTACTTGTCTGCAGTTGTGTTTACTAAAACAACATGACATAAGCAGCTTAAAAAGTAAGGGATAATGTTATTTTTATAGCATAATCACTTATAGGCAACACATCTGAAAATACTAAATATGGAGCAGTAAAAACAAAAAGTTGGGATTTAATTCAACATAGAATTAAATTAAATAGCGATATATTCCTTCAATTTGTATAAAAACTAAAAAAAAAAAAATTAAAGTGTGCAATTTTGACTTTTAAATTTAAAAAAAAAATTATTTAACGTTTTAAAGAAGAGGAGAAAGGTTTTTGAAGAAGTAAGAGAAATATGAAAAGTTAGTACAACCAGCCGCTGTTTTGAGCTATGGAGGAAACAGCTGGGCGGTAATTACAAAGAAAACACAAGAGTCCACGCGCGACTTGTAAATAAACAGTCGCGGCGCGCGCGGACGAAGCGAGTTAGCAAATATGGCAAACACGGACTAACTTGTGGTTAAACAAAAACTTACCATAAAAAAAAATGGCAGGTATGTTTTATTCCCTCCCGGTAAAAGTCAAAGGGGACACACCAGGTGAGAAGTCGTCGTCCCCTCTCTACGCTCGCGGAGACCTGCGCACGTGACCGTCCGAGAACAAGTTCACCATGACCGAGAGGTAAGCGAACAACAAGCGGAGTAAATATATTTGTTTAATATCCCTGCGCCGTCGGGAGACACGCGCACTGTCCTCCTGCTCCTGTTAACGCAACAGAGAGAAGCAGTCCTGTTTGAATGACGCGAGGAAGAAGCGCCTTGTTTTTTTTTTTTGTGTCTCAGTTACGACTCAAACACATCACGCCGCATCCCAGCAAGCAAGTATATTTGGGACTAGAAACCCCCACCACCACCCATCATCCCCCCACCCCCACCTCGGGGAGGCACTATTCTATTGCATGCGCGCGG
This sequence comes from Nematolebias whitei, assembly GCF_014905685.2. Taxonomy (NCBI): domain Eukaryota; kingdom Metazoa; phylum Chordata; class Actinopteri; order Cyprinodontiformes; family Rivulidae; genus Nematolebias; species Nematolebias whitei. Next base: position 8,547,752 of record NC_056519.1, on the reverse strand, counting down.
AGGAGTGTGTTATTATTTTTGAGGGCGTGCTGCGACCCCCCCATGCGTGACGTCAGGGCCACCTGTAAATAAAAAAAATTAAGAAAAAGTTTGTTTTTATGTTCAAGAACTCCTCGCGGGACTGTAACCTTCCGCGGAGATGCGGCTCCAGAAATTAGTTTTCTGCACCTGTGGACCGCACGCGCACAGGAAACGCCGGCTCTAATTGCGACTTCATTTAGGTGTTTATCACTACAAAATAAAAGCCCTCTAACAAAATGTGCTCCCAAACATAATTTATTTTAACCTTCACCTCCATGAGCAATTTATTCTATTTATTATAAACACTATTATTAAATATGTTGGATTTACTGTTCTGGAAAAGTTTTTATTTTATTTTATGACATTTATCATAATGATACAACATAATGTATCCTATTTATCATATTGAATAGCTGTTTCAATTAATTATTTTCTGTCTTTTTATACGTTAAGGGTTAAAAAAATAGATGAAAAGTAAAATGTTTTTTTTTTTTGGTTATTGTGTGGAAAAAGTGAAAATTGTCTCATTCTTGATTGTTAAAAAAATGTTTGGTTAAATGTAATTTAAATCTAATTGTGCACTTTCTGCGTGAATTATTATTTAATCCAAACAAAATGTAAACTTAATAATCGTTTAATGTTAATGTTGATGCATTTCAATTTATATTTTTTTGTGTAAAAAAAACTGTAAACATATTCTAACAGTTAAGTATTTATTCAAAATGTTTCAAATGTGTTTGTCTAAGAAAAAATTAATAAAAAAAAAAATCCCTTGATGTCGTTCTAATATTTGATTTTTCTTCATAAATTTTTTTTAAAATGAACAGAATTATGATTTTTTTCTTGTGTTATAAAACCTCACGTATTTTCAATTTTATTTATGTATATATATAAACATTTTAAACACACATTGAAAGAAAAAGCATGTAAAATAAATAACGAAGGTAAATTGACTTGTGGTGGTGATATGCTGCCATCTAGTGGTCATAATTTTAATAACATTTTCCCCAAAAGGTGAACTTAAATACACTTGAAACATTTTTTATTTCCTTTTCTGTATTTTCTGTTCGGCGTGAAATGATTTTATTTTGTACAAATTTAAATAGTTGGAACCATAAAGTCATAAAAGCTGAAAACCTCTTTAATTTTAGCCTTGATGTTAACATTAGCTTTACTTTGATGTCATATTCCCATCTACTGATGGAACATATTTCAGGATTCAAATGCCATCATAAACAAAATTATTACATTTATTATAATTTTAACAGTTACATTTAACAACTGACGTGTAATACCTTGGTTATAGTGTGACTTGATGACCAAACTGAATAAAAGTCAAAGAGGACAAGCTTGCTGCATGTAACTTATTGTCAAACAACCTCTAATATCCATTTACAAATTAAAAGCCTTGCAGTTGCTGAAAGGATTGCATGTCTAATTTCTTTCATGCCGGAGTTTTAGATGGAAAATAACAAACTGACTGAGTTGAACCAGGTTGTCTCCAAAAGTTAATCAGTTGTAGAAGTGCATCCAGTGATTAGATTCTGCCATTTTCATTAAAATACATCAAGCTGTTTGTAAGATATTTTGCTAACAGACACGTATGTGACAGAAACAGGAAGTCCACTCTGCTAAGATGAAGGTGATGATGTTAAAGCCCTCTCTCATGGCAATTTTACCAGAAGCTTCTTCCAAACACAGCAACCCAAACTAATAATACTTTGACGTATTGGTGACTGACAGTCTCTCATTCCATGAGCTCCATGTCGAGGGGTCAAAGGTCATGTTCAGATCCCCAGCAGAGGGTGGATGATCCCCTCCTTTGTAAGTGAACACTTCAGCTCAGCCTGAAAGTGCATGAACTGAGTTAGAGACAGACTCAGGTTTGAATATTTGCTTTTTATTGACACTCCCATGACGGCTCACACAAAAGAAATGATCTGTGGTCACGTTCATAATAATGTTACTAATTCAGTTTGATCAGAATTTGGAGAAAACTGCAACATTAATCAAACTAGAGACATTTTATTTCCTGCGAAAATGCATTGTGAATGCTTATTGCTGAAGAACTTGCTGAAAAACAACTGAAATTAGCTTAAAAAGAAACAGCTGAAATGAATAAACAAGCCTTAGCAGAAGAAAGCAGAAAGAACACAGTTATGCTGAATTAGGTTTAAATTTGCAGAAATTAGCACAGAATTAGGGAATTGGCTAAAAAAAGTGGAAATTAGCAAACATAGCTGAAAATGTATAAAGAAGCTTAAACTACCAGAAAGAAGTGGAAACAGCTGAAATTAGCTTTAAAAATGTGGAATTAGCTGAAAAAGCTAACACTAGCATAAAAACGGCTAAATAGTAGCTGAAATGAACATTAGCTGAAATTACCATAAAGAAGTTAATTAGGTTAAAAGTAGCAAAAATGACCATGAAAAACTTGTATTTATCTGAAACCAGCTGAAATTAGCTACAATGCTAACTGAAAAGTTAGAACCAGCTTAAATTAGCAGAAGAAAGCAAAAAGAACATGTTTGCCCAATTATGCTAAAAGAATCAGAAATGAGAACAAAAAGTGGAAATTATCTGAAAAAAGCTGAAATTAGCAACAACAAAAAACAGCTGAAAAGAAGCTAAAAAAATCAAAAAGAAGCTTAAATTGCAAGAAGGAAGTGGAGAGAGCACATTTTTTGCCAAATTAGGCTGAAAAAAGTTGAAATCGGTGCAAAAAATGTGGAATTGGCTGAAAAAAGCTAAAACTAGCATAAAACAGCTAAATAGTAACTGAAATAGTAGGAAAAAACTGAAATGAACATAAGCTGAAATTACCATAAAGAAGTTAATTAGGTTAAAAGTAGCAAAAATTACCATGAAAAACTTGAATTTATCTAAAAATAGCTGAAATTAGCTGAAAATACTAAAATGCTAGCTGAAAAGTTAGAATCAGCTTAAATTAGCAGAAGAAAGCAGAAGTAACACATTTGCCTTATTATGCTGAAAGAATCAGAAATGAGCACAAAAGTGAAAATTATCTGAAAAAAGCTGAAATTAGAAAACAGCTGAAAAGAAGCTAATTTTAAAAAAAAAGCTTAAATTACAAGGAGGAAGTGGAAAGAACACATTTTTTGCTGAATTAGGCTGAAAAAAGTTGAAATGAGTGCAAAACGTGGAATCAGCTGAAAAAGCTAAAAGTAGCTTCATAAAAACAGCTAAATAGTATCTGAAATAGTAGAAAAAGTTGAAACGTTCAGAAATAAGCTGAAAGGAGCATAACAAGCTGAAATTAGCAGAAAGAAGTTTGAAGATGCACAAAAATGTTGGAGTTTGCAGAAAGAATGAGAAAGGAGCACAAAACAGCTGAAAGTGGCTGAAAAAAGTTTAAACTTGCACAAGGAAGCTGAAAGAAGCTGAAGCAGAACAAAATGTGGAAGGAGCAGTAAAAAGTTGTAAACGCATGTAAAGATTTGAAGGATGTAAAATGAGCTCAATTCACTTTCTATGAGGGAAAAAAATTGGCAGAAAAAGCTAAATATTCCAAAAAGCTAAAGTTGCACCAATACCAACAGTCATAGCAGCCTTCTCCTGAATGAGCTGAATGTTTTGATATTTGTTGAAATGGAACAAAAATTGTGGAATGAGGAAGATGCTGAAACACGTACAGAAGAGAAATGAATCCCAACAGTGTGAATGCTTCAGAAGCATCCTCACAGTAACTCACTATAATATGATAAATTGTACACATTGGATTAATTTAAAGCCGTTTCATTATTTTAGCCGACATACTTTTCGGGACTAACTGAAAGGGTAAACAGTCACCCCCGTCTAGCTGTGTCCTATTATTAGGCCTGGCTCGGCCTCGTGGTGTTCGGCTGTAACTGAACTCCGTCTGTCAAGTCACGTCCTCTTCCTGCTCCAACCCCCCCGCCTGATACGGTATCTTTGTAACCGGGGTTGGGACACTCTGCTGTGTGCCAGACAGACGGACAGCAGGACGGGCTCACAGCTGCCTCTCAGGCCACCACACCATGGAGGCTCTCCACATGCACCTCTTTGAAGATTCAGGGGCGACGACCGGGACTCAGGAAAGAAGCTCGGAGCAAGGCGACACGGGAATGGAGGCCTCCTCTCCCACGGGTTCCACCACCGAGGAGGAAACGGACGAGGACTCAGAACCAGAGCCCCCGCCGATCATTCGCAGGAAGGTGTCATTCGCCGACGCTTTTGGCCTCAACCTGGTTTCCGTTAAGGAGTTCGACAACGTAGACGTGACCGAGTCAGAGGTCAGCTGGACGAAGCGGCGGGAGGTGACCCGCTTGGCAGACGAGTTTTATCTGTCTTGTTTGTTCGCGGTGCCGTCGTCCCCGGAGGAGCTGGACCGGAAGCTGCACGCGCAGATGATCGAACTGGAGAGCATAGAGCTCCTACCTGGAACCTCCACCCTCCGCGGCATCGTCCGGGTGCTCAACCTCTGCTACTGCAAGAGCGTCTACGCCCGGATGAGCCTGGATCGCTGGAGGAGCTACTTCGACCTGCTGGCAGAGTACATCCCCGGGTCCAGCGACAGGAAGACAGACAAGTTTGCCTTCATGTACACTCTGGTTCCTCCCTTTGAGACCGGCGGCACCAGAATGGAGTTTTGCCTTCGCTACGAGACTCCTCAGGGCACGTTCTGGGCCAACAACAGCGACATGAACTACGTGCTGTTCTGCCACCAAAAGGGCCAAACGAGCGTGGCCCAAACGGACGAGGAGAGCATCAGCTACAGGAGCAAGAGGAGCTGCCTCAAAGCCAACAGGTAATAAAAAGGGACGCAGACTCGGTTTCTCGCTCGAGGGTCAATACGTTTATTAAGGATCTTTTGATTTGCCGTCCCGAAAACACTATCACTAGCTCCATCTCCGCTGGGCTCTTCGTCTTATTAGATGAAGGTGAACGCAATAAACCCTGCTGCTCGACCCATTGTGTGTTTACACTACATTATGTAACAAGTCTGGGAGAGAAGTTCTACTCTCGGGACACACGATCCCCTTTTATGGTCAGGTTTCTCTGCTGGTTTCCATGATGTATCCCTGCAGCTGGTGGAAGGATCTTTTTTGTTGCTTTTTGGCCACGTTTTAATCAAATGAATCATAATGGGAAGCTATAGTACAAAAGCAGAATGTGTCCAACTCAAGGTCCATGGGCTAAATATGGCCCTTGTTACCATCTCATCTAGCCCCTAAGATGGAATTTTAAAGGTAAAATATGTTTATAACTTTTCATTTTACGTGAAGACTGAGCCTGCTTTAATTAAGACTTCTCATGACAGTCGGACGACTTTGAAGCAAAGAATTTTTCCGTCATCTTTGATTTCGATGTAGTAGAAAGTGGCAAAGAACGTCCAACGAGACAGATGAAACTCTTGTTGAGGAACCTGCAGCCAAGAAAAGATGTCTGGAGTCTGACTGGAGGTCATATTGTCTGAAGTTGCCTTGGTTTGAAACAAGTTTTTAATTTTGTCCCCATTTTTGTAACAGAGTTTAACGCCCCCATAGGGTTCTGAGGAAAGGTTATAAATGACTGTTGTAGATGGCTCCCAGTTTGGAAAACAAGGTTTATTTAGAAAAAGTTGATTGCTGCTGTCCTAAAATGCTCTTTGCACCACAGTCAGTTTCACATTAAATGCTCATTCCAGCAGAAATTTGATGATATTCCTGCAGGATGGTTGCACTTGAAGTGCTACTGCTAGCTGCTAACTACATAATTTTGTCTAAATGACGAGTAAAGTCAACCAGACAGTGGTAGCGCAAAGGTTTGCATAAAATATTTGAAACTGGAGTTGTTTCAAAGCACCAATGAGAACTGTTTTTGCCCCAGGCCGGACTAACTTGATAAATCAGTCAGAACTGAGCTTGTTCGAACAGCTACAAGTGGGATATTAATAACTCGTAACCTTTACGGAACCCTGCTTTGAAAAATCTGAACTATTTCTTTAATGCCTATTCTGTTTATATACCACTTGCTATGCAGCAGTATAGAAGCAGGGGTGTATAGTTAAAGTCAAGGTCAGTATTAGTTTATGCATAAAACACATTTTAAACCTTTAGTACTAAAACGCTAAGTAAAGCAAGCCGAAAATTATAAACGCAGAACATTGTTTAAGTAATAAAAGAAAAAAAAAACGGTTCAGAAGGTCTGAACTTTGTTGAATTTCACCATTTATTTATTAACAGGAATGAAGACGCAGAGGAAAAGAACAAAGAGGTATTTAACGCCAGTATATTGGCTGCAGGTGGGTATAAAGCACCTATATAAGTGTGAACATGCACAAATAAGTGTTATTTAGTGAGCGTATTTGCAATTTGTGTTTTAGCAGAAGAGGAGGGAGCGCTTAAGATGACAAACTCTGCAGAGACGCTGCTTCACAAACAGGAACACCAACCTCGGGTAAAGTTCACCCTTCAAAATAGCCAGTTGTATTTTATCAGCTCGGCTGTAGTAAAGAGCTTTTTATGAGGGCACGAGTGACAACAGAGGATGTATATCATGCCAACATGTGTTGAGTTATTCACAGGGAGGTATGGAAAGTCAGCTAACCTGACACACAAGACGAGGCCAGAACCCCCTCACATGCTAACATCTATTAATAAATGCAATCCGCTCGTGCACATGCAGGAAAACTGATGTAAACCAACGTACGGTTACGAGGAGGGCTTTCATTAGTGCTGCAGTACGTTGCATCATATTAGCAATGTCACATGTAAAGAAATATGTTTAATAATATCAGCGAATGCAAGCAGTTTAAGAAACGTTAAAGGTCTGGGTTTTGGCTTATTAGTCAAGTATGCATTAAACGTGACCTCCGATTTCTGGTTTTTGTGACAGGTAGAAACCGTGAAAAGCAGACGCAGAGCGACACGTTTGGCTCGCGTGAAGGACTACCTCTCCAAGACGATGCGGCAACAAGTAAATGACTCCGCCCACGATCGAGGGGCTTCCCAGCCCACGCCAGCTCCTTGGGCCGACTCTGGCGGCATTCATTATGAACGCCAAACGATGCAATCGAGTGAGAGTCTTCAGGTGCTCACCTACCACCAGATTCCTTTGCTTCCATTAGACTGGAACAATGAAGCACCTCCGAGGTGTGAGACTGCTGGCGCAGATGACATCTGGGCTGCGAGGCCTCAAACGACTTTGTCAAACTCGTCAGAAGAAAAGCTCATTAACGATACGTGGGAAACTACAGACGAAGCCAGCAGCAAAGAAAGCTCGGTGAGTGACGTATGGCAGGCTTTTCTTAATGGGCCCAGCTGCGAGGACCACTCGGATGTTTCAGAGTCAGAATGGCTCCAGACAGCAGCGTTGGTTTCTCCCTCAAACGGTAGGGAGCCACAAACTCAATATTCAGCAGAAAGTCGAGAGTTTCAAGATACGACTGCTGTCTCACACACCTTAGCCGCTTGTCAGCCACTGTCAGACACTTGTGAGCCGTTGTCGGCGGTTGTTGCCTTGAACACTAAAGATCACCAGCCGGAGGAAGCATGTGTCAGCAGCTCAGGAGATGATAACGCAGCAACTCAAGCCGCATCCCAAAGGTCACAGACGAACTCTGTAACAGGCACTCCACTGGAATTTAGCCTTGAGAGGGCGCCGCTTGTGTCCGGGGACTCTGACAGCCCGACTGAGTGTCACGAGCAGGAGGTGTGGGAGCGAGAATGTGGAAGAATAATAGCAGCAGGAATAGGAGGAGGCGAACCCTTCACTTTGCACACAGCTGACTTGGTAACAAGCTCAAGGGAGTCTGAGACAACAGACATGATGGCAATGCCCGAGTCTCACAATGGCAACCCCGGTGATATGATCTCAGAAGGAGCAAGGCAGGATGAAGGTCTTTCTTCCAGCGGGGAGGTTGCAGCCACTGCAGACAATGCAGGGGATGACATTCTGTTATTTAGGGAGACAATCGAACAGGAGACAAAGGATGTGGAGAGAAATGTCTTTTCTGCATCCACACAGGAAGTGGAGGAGGAAATTACCATTAGTTATATGGAAAATAAAGAGTTCTTTAGGTCAGAGAAAGCCAAGGATAAGCTAGAAAACCAAGAGGCAGGACTTGTGCAAATGGAGAAAAGGTTAAGTCTGGAGGCCCGTGGTACACGTGGCCAAAACGAGGACGTAGCGTTGGAAGTAATGGAGGAACGCGCTGATCTGAAATCTGGAACAGGCGAACACGTATTTGAGTCAAATATGACAGAAGACGAAAACAGGTCGAGTTGTGATGGAAAAGCAACGGAGAAAAAGGAAATGAGCCCTCCGAAACTGTTTAGACCTGTAGAAGATACAATGGAATCGAAAAAGATTTTACAAATTGGCCATAATTTGCCAAGACTTGGTCCCATAGATAAATGCAACCCAAAGCCCTTGGAGGAGGCCGAATTGAAATGGACGTGCTCCCAGCGAGACTTGAAGACCCAAAATGACCACTTAAGTAGTGAAATAAGCCCAGAAGATGTTAAGGCACAGAAGAACGCTCCAAAGAGAGATACTTCAACAGAACACCACAATGAAACATCAGGTGGAACAGAAGATGATCTGAGTCAGGAAGATAAGAGCGTTGCCATTGGAAAGCTGAAAATGGAGGCAATGAGAGAGATGATGGGTAATGCAGAGGGTCATCAGATGAATGCATGGAAAGAACAAGAACTGTCAGCAGAAGTTGAGAGCTCTCCAACTGGTGAATGTAAAAAACCATCACTCGGAACAAAAGACCCCATTACAGCTGTAAATAGTGCAGTGCCTGAAGTGGCGGAGCTGAGAATGGAGCGGATGGTTATAGAAAGGTTTGGAGAAGATTTGGTGAGTAAGATCTGGGAAGACATCTTTGTTCGAGAGGTCCAAACTTCCAATGGGCGAACGAATACTGTGGATGAAATGAGAAACGTTGTAACAGACGCTGTGCAGGGCTGCCATTTTTTTTTCAAAGAAGGCACTTTGGATTCGGGCGTGTTTTCTCTGACAGAACTACCAACAGATTTGAATTTAAGTCTGGGTCGAGCAGTGGAGCGAACCTGGACTGAGAGCAACGAGTGCTCCGCGCAAGACAAAAGTCAAGACCTTGAGGCGACACGGAAAACTCTCATTCTCAACGATTTACGAACCAGTTTGGGTTCAAGTCGGGATCTCACAACCACTTTAGCTGCTCAGGTTGGTGAGCCGTTGTTTCAGTCGACCCAGGCTCCCTCCTCACCAACAGATCAAGGAAACTGCTCCCAAATTAAAGCCAGATTAGACATGGGACAGGAGACAGAAAGTCAAACAGAAGACTGTGTATCGACTTGCAAAAAGAGCTCAGATCGACCGTCCAACTGCTCCAACAAACACCTGAGCTCCTCGGAGAAATTAAAGGAGTCCGATGCCCTTTTATGGTGGACTGTATTATACACCATCAGCCACTTAACTAGACTTCTAATCTGCACACTCATGGTCGGTGGCTTTTTCTTTGTGGTCTTCCTCTATGATTTCCCAGCATTCTTTGCTTTTTACTTATTTTCCATGTGTTGGTGGGTTTACACGTGGAAGAGGCACAGGGTGACGGCGGACAACCGTTTAACAGGATAGGCTCGATGTCGTCGCGTTTTGAAACACCGGTCACCAGCGAGATCACGGTTAATTTACACACTTTGCTGTAAGTGTGTGTGTTTGTGTGTGTGTGATTGTAACTTAAAACCTCCTCAGAGCCATTTCCTCTCAAGGGGACATTGGCTTCCCTGCATCGTATTGTTATTTTGTTCATTTTTAGCACTTGCTTTAATCAAAAATACACATTTTTAACATCAAAGTTCATGCTCAGTAACACAGGTAAAAAATGCAACAAAGTTAAGTCAGGTAATCTGGATGGTTTCTTTTTTTGTTGAGACATTTTGTCCTTGATCCAAAGGACTTCATCAGACCGAGGACTTGGAGCCACAACAAACTCAGTCCCACAAGCAGCACACTCCCATAGTGGACCATTTGTTGGATTTTCTATCTGGATTATTGAGCATGAACTTTGATGTTTTGAATCATTTTGGCTATGGCTGCCTCAAAGGAGACGACGGTGGAGAGGGCGGGCTCCAGAAACCATCTTATCACCAACAAACTGGTTGGCCCACTATGTGAGTGTGCTGCTTGTGGGACAGTTTGTTGTGGCTCCTCGGACTGAGGAAGTCCTTTGGATGAAGGGCGAAACATCTCAACAAAACAGAAACCGTCCAGACTTTGTTGGATATATATATTTTAACAACTTTTTTGAACTACTAATTGTTCAAAAGCAATTTTTGTATTTTTTAAACACCAAATAGTCCAAATAGAAAAAGGAAATGAAAACTGCACATCAAGTGAAAGAAAAGTTTCAGAAGGTTATATTTTAATGTATTTTTCCTTTTTTGTGTGTGTGTTAATTATAGCAATAATTGACTAAACTTTTGATGCTTGTAACCCAGTAAAAAATGACAAATTTGATCCAGTGCAGAGCTTATCAGTCATAAGTTTTTAGGGTTATTTAGTTATTGTTGTTACATTAAAAATATACGTTTGTCTCTTTTATTTAGTGCCACAGCCTTGAAATTAGTCACAAAGCCTTCCAGTGACCATGAGCCTCATGTTGGGAACCTCTTGAGCTAATCAAACGAGGAGACTAACAAATATTGTTGAGATTACGCATCGAACTACAAATAGAAGATTATAGATAGCTTTTCATTGTATCCACTTATTTTTAAGCGCTTAGCAGAAGTAAAGTTTTAACATTTATGCGTACAATGTGTGTATATTTGCTGTGTTTTATGGGCCCAATGTGACTTCACAGTGTACCAAATAACTAGTGTATTTCTGGGATTTTCTCCAATAAAGAAAATTCATGTGATTAACAAAAAAAGGTCTCAAACTGTTGTTTTACGCAGATATGCCAATAAAGTTTAACAAGGTTTGCCCGCGTTATCTTCTTTGAATCATTCCTCCTGATGGAGGACCATGCAACGTCCAAATGCAAAAACAAAATAAAAGCAGATTTAATTAATCCTGCACTTGTTTAAAATTCAATTTCACAATTGCCCAATACCTACAAAAAAGTCAGCAGATTAGCATGAAGTCATGATTACACTTTTACAAATATTTGCTTAATTAATGCGACATAAATCATATTTTATTTGCTCATATTCAGATAAGATCATATGCAGTGCCAGTGGACGTATCTCTGCATATATTTGGTGTTATGGGTGTTTAGGGTCGTGCAAATGCATACGTTTAAATCCAGCTGACACTTATTCCCTCTTTAAAACAAAGCTTTAAGTCAAAAATGTGTTGATATATAAAGCCAGAATAAATTGAAACATGTCTGTGCTTCTTTCTCTGAGCAGGCACCAAGCACAGTTCAGCTGAGGTGATTTCCTTGTTTCAAAGCTATTTTCTGCCGGGATACCTCGAGTCTGGGGCATCTATGTGAATGCCGTGGCATTCTCTGAGCAGCGCAACGTATCCCTTTAAAACATTTGCTCGGCAACAGCTCGAAGGCCGAGACAAAGTGGCCGAGACGCTGACCTCAGAGTCCCCCTTCCCCTCGTCTGAACTGCCATCTGCGGGTTATGCTGGGACAAGCTGTTACCGTGTCATGTCAAGTGAGAGCAGAACAGGAGGGCCGTCCCTGATTTCAGTTTGTCCCTCTATGGTTTGTGCTGAGGAGGAGAGAAAACTGCCTTTCAGACTCTGCAGCAAGTTTTCAGTTTAACGCGCGGGCACCAGGTTTTAAGGCTGTTGATGAGAAAATGGCCTCCTAAGTGACACTGCATTTCAGCAGGAGTTACTCGAACTGGTCGAGGGCACGTTGACCTTTTGTAAGCTGGCTTCAGTTCCATGCTGGCGCTTTTATCTGACTGGCAGCGATCCAGTGCTGGCAGAGGGGAGGGCTACTCTTCGTAGAGCGCAGCTCTGAGGAGGCACAGTGCAAACCTGGCACATGGACGGTGACGTGCGCAGAATGAGAAGCTGCAGGGATGGAGAGAAACTGAGAAACCTGAAAAGAATCTAAACTCAGAGGTTTAGATTTCTTGTGATTGTGCTGCAAAAACTAAACATCTGCAGTCCTGCATACACTGGTTAGTCTGTTGCTTTTAAACTACTTGGAAGAAAACTCTGTATTTGCAGTAGCTACAATTATAAAATATCTTTTTTTTTAAACCAAAACTTCTGTTTGTGTGTGTGAGCATTAATATTCTACATTCAAAACTTTATTGTTACTGCTCATAGAAAACAAGAAGACAGAAGAAAATCTCCTGAGGACGTCATATGAAGTTTTACAGTACTGATATACTGTTGTATAACTGGAGGTCGGACAAGAACCAGGAAGTTGAAGTCACAATAAATGAGCGCCCTCTAGTGACGGGCTGCAGTACAATCCATGTAAACCAATGGAACTAGTTTTGACTAAAAATAAAAATACACATCAGATTTTCTTTCCTTTTTTTTAAGTTTCAACTAGTTATTTGAGACTGTGAAGCGTCATGTTACCCTGCACTCCGGTTTTCTCCAACAGACCCCAAACATGCATGTTAGGGTAGTTCAAAAACTATAAATTGCCCTCAAGTGTGTGGTCCTGTGATGGACTTAGTATCTGTCCAGCTTGTACCTCACCTCTCACGCAACGGCCACTAAAGTTAGGCACCAGCTCCCCCGTGGCTGTGCATTGAAAAAGTGGGTAAAGAAAATTGATCTTACACTGTGATTGACAGCTGCTTACCAAACTGGGAGAGGCGGGACTTGTGTATTGGCGGTACAACCCCATATACCTACAGATTCTCGCTCAAAAAAATGCATGGCAGTGCCCCCCAAAATTGACATTTTAATTTCAATTGTGACCATTGAAAGTAATGAAGTCAACTTGTCCATCTTTATTTATAGCAATGTGGACGGGAGGTGCAAGCGTGGCAGAAAATCTCTGTTTGAACAACAGTCAGGAGTAGATGAGGCCTCGGGATAGTGGATGAATCTTTCCTGCACAGAGAAGCACAATAAGACCAGACATTAGAACATGTAGATAACAAAGCTGTCAAGAGGAACAATAAAATACTTAATGTGTACTTTTATACTTTATTTGTCCATATGACATTTAAGTAATAACATCACTTCTATATAAGCATTAACTGACTTAGAATTATTTACCTTTTTTTTTAAAGATTTTGGATTTGCCAAGCTAAATATAGTTGTTTTAGCTTTAGCCGAGTTCACCTCAGGCTGCTGAGGACTCCTGAGGTGAACGTGGACAGCTGACTCCCACAAGCACACCCTGCACCTTGTGATACAAGACTAAAACGAGACCCTGCCATCGTGCGTCCATGTCCTTGACATTCATCCTCTCGCATTACAAAGTGTGTACAGGATTATATCTGTGGGGTCCAGGAGCACAAGATATTTCTGAGGTCTGATGGCCTCTTGAAACATCAACACCTGGGTTCAGATCAGGAATTCAGGTGGGGTTTTTAAGGGTACAGTATTCTACTGTGCTAATAATACCCAACTAGAATAGTAAGTTACACTGTATTAATGCGTCATATGAGGGAAAGGACGCAAACTATAATAAGGAATGCACGATCATGTGAGTGTTATTCTCAGGAGAGAGTACCACTTGAGTTCATCACAGGCCACTGGAGTCCAATATCCAATATCATAGTTACATTAAAACGGTATTAAATGTTCTTCTACTGTCTGACAGTTTGAGGAACGGCACACAGGCAGAAATCAAGGAAGAAAGGAAACATCTCGAACATTACAGCTAAGTTCCTTGATCTTTTCAACGGATCTTGTCCCAGTAATGTTAAAAATATTCACGGATGACTGTCAGTGATGCCCATTTTGCTTTGCTCCATGTAGCCCCACAGTTCTTCCAGCAGAGGTCTGTATAGTTACACTTTTTACGCGATTCGTCTCAAACAAACATAATTTAAAACACAAAATGCACAAAGACATAATGACTTCATTTGTCCTCCTTTATGAAGCATCAAACACTGGGTGGATGTGAGCTCCCAAACAACGTACTGAGAACAATGACAAACTTAATTATTTCCTCCAGAGCCCAGAGCAAGGCTGAGAGGCCCTGCAGCTCTCTGCTGACGGACTGGAGAACTGTTCAGATGACAGGTGAAACAGAAGAAAATACAAAGAGTAAAACCTTCTAAGCGTGCCTAAAATTTCCAAATCATCAACACAGACACTCAAAACATGAACATGCATCAGACTTAATGGCTATGATCTGAGATTTCTGGTACAATATGAGCCATTTATCATGTACTGTACGTCTTGGGCCCCATTCATCACTGCGTGTAATTAGTTTTTATTTGAATATATTTATTATTTTCTCTTATGCCAACCTTCACACCAACCAAAATCTAGCCAGACATAGAACAAAGACTAAATGAAGTCCTTGTGTTTTTCATTGATGTCATCTCCCTAAAACCTCCATGTTAGTTCTGATACACTTGAAAGTTTCAGGAGTGATTTGTGACAGAAGGGTGGCAAAGGTCAAAAGTAAGGTTTACAAGAGAGTAGTGAGACCAGCTATGATGTACGGTTTGGAAACAAAAAAAAACACGAGACAGGACTGGAAGTGGCAGCTGAAGATGTTGAGATTCTCCTCGGGAGTGACAAGGATGGATAAGATGTATAAGATTAGGAATGAGATCATCAGGGGTACAGCACACGTTTAAATTTAGATGAAAAACATAAATCATCTTCCTTCAGCTGGGGGACCGCTGAAGGGTCACTATGGCGACCCTTGCGACCTAACTCGCACCAAGACTTGGCAGTTGTTTTTACACCGGATGCACTTTCTGATGCTGCCACAGACCACTGAGCTACCACAGCTCTCTCTGTGTGGAGCAGGGGGTTGCCATCTGGGGTGCCCGGGGGTGGGATGGTGAGGGTTGGGGGCCTTGCTCAGGGGTCCAGAGTGGGGCAAATGAGGGTGGAGGCAGGTGTTGGCGTTTCAGCTTTCTCAACCACATTTTGATGTTGTTGTCTGGGGAGTCGAACCGGCGATCTTCCAACCACAGGAACGCCTTCTCTAGCCTCTGCGCCACCACTCCCCCCATGAAATTATGCAAGAAAGGTGGTTCTTAGCTGCATTATAGCTTTACGTATTCATATATAATTTTATAATTGAAATGCAACTGAATGTGGACTTGCCTTTATTGTTGTAGCAATCTGGAACTTTCATCGTACTCTTTTGTTGTGACATGTCTAGGCCTTTCACAATAAATTATGCTTGGCGATTAATTGTCTCAGAAATGATGCGATAAACAATAACAATGATTGAAATTTAACAATAATCAGTAATTATTGTCAAATTTAATAAGAAATGTTTAATTTGTTTTGCATGTAGTATCTTTTTTGACCACCGGATGGCAGTATAAGACTGAACCAAAGGATGGATAATGAGCGAGGAGCAACGTGTCTCTAAGAAAAATGGGAGGGAGGCCCCTTGACGTGGCATGGGCTGTCTCTTCGGTTCTCAAAATAGTGGTTTGAGCTCTTTACAATAGCATTTTCACACAAAGCTTTTAATAAAAGAATCAGTAAACAAGTTCCCAGCTTCTTTTTGCAGAGAAAAAACTTTTTACATTAAGGCACAGGTTTCAACCGTGAATTTTGGAGCTTCAACAAGACGGAGGTTTTTGCTGCGGTCGGCCTGTTAGCTTAGCTTGTAGCTTAGCTTCTCAGCTTAACTGCTTTTAACGATCCAAAAACACGATTTTGGATGGTTAAAATAGATTTTAAAGAGAAATCATCAATTATGCGATTAATTGATTTATTGTTTATCATGACAGGCCTAGAAATTACACTACATAATTAAATCAGTGATTTCAAACGGATACTTTTCGTCTTGATATGTTGCATCAATGTACATAAAATACTTCACAAATGCAAGTTTTGAGGGCGGTTCCACAAAGTAATTTTAGATAAAAAGATACCTGATGAGCTCAAGTATAAAATAATTCAGGGCAGAAGCTTTATCCTCAGAGGAATGGCTCTAAAGTTGTGATTTTAAAAAGCTTTCAGGACAATATAACCCACTTTTTGAAGTTTTTAAGGGCCATGACAGATGATTGATACCTGAAGCCTGCCTGTAAGATACACTGACAGAGCTGTGGACACAAGTATGTGGTTTAAAGTCCTGACAAAATGGATTTTCTCACTGTTGAGATGATGTGAAATTTCACAACAATTCATTTGTCTTAAAGTTAAGTCACTTACTGTCACTAAACGGCGTAGCAATTTCCCCCAATTCGTATAGGTCTTTAAAAAGCTCCTGATTGCGTCACCTCCATTTGAGGCATGACTGAAAGATGACAGAGCCGTTTGTCATCTTTACCATTGTCGGTCTGGCTATTTGGTCATCACAACGAGGAGGTGCAAGAAAAGAATGAGGAGGAGGATGAGCAGGACAGGAGGAGGAGGAGGAGGTGGTGCAGATATTAGTCTTGTAAGGAGAGCTGTTTAGACATAAGCCATATTAGTCACAGATTCCTTGCATAAAATACAAACAGTAAAAAAATTACCAGTGAAGATGTGAATGTATTTGGTGCAGTGGTTCAAATTTCCTCTGATAGTTTTAAATGAAGACTTCACACAATGCTCAGAGATTGTGTTGAGGACGAGTCTCAGCTACCACCACATTTTAGCTAACAGACAGAGAAACATACACTTGTGCACCCACAGATAACTGCATAATCACCCACCTTCTATTGTATTGGGCAACATTAAACTCAAGGACCATCATTTCTGATGCGTTGATGGGCGTACACAGAAAAATGCAGTCCTAAAGAGCCAGAGTGGCTCCCACTCATAATAAGTTTGGACGTCTTGGAATAGTAATCTCTAATTAACAGGACTCGCTGTTGCATCCTTTTACACCAGCAGCTAAGTTTGAGAATGTGCTGCGGCTACATGCCAGGATAGACTTTTCAAACTTGTTAATGGTTTGCTGAATCAACAGTAAGAATTGTATTTTTCCATTGGGAAGGACTGGTTAAAAACAAGCGTGAGCATCAGACATACGGTGAACAAACATAGCAAAGGGTGAAGGGTAAGTCCTGTGTGGTATTCAAATCATAAAGAAAGGTTTCAGTAAATCCATCCATGCCATTTAGAGCACGAGCCTGGCCTAAATGTCAAAGCAACATGAGGCAGAATCAGATTACCCCTATTCTGTCTCCGTTTGTGCCATCATGGTCTTTCAGTTTGCTTTCATGGTTTCCTTTTATACACAAGGGGTTTTGATGTTACCTAGTCCGATTTTTGAGCTTTTTATGGTGCAACGTACCCATTTCTCTTTTCAGTCTTGTTGAGTTTTGCTCACGCTGTTCTAGATTCCCCCAGCTGTTCTCCTTAAACCATTACCTGCCTCAGTAGATTTAGTACTTGGTTGTTTGTCCTTTGTTAGAGGCTGGATGATGACCCTTCTGTATGATAGAGTCTGTAGTAAGGTCATGGTGGTGTATCTTCATGGTGGCTGCACACCAGGGACCTGGGTGGAACGTGGTGGAAACAGTGGCAGCATTACCATCATGTGGGGCGCACACATGATACTTTGGTTATGGCCGTGTATACAACAAGGTCATTAAACCAACATCGTTGAGATGTGAAACCCGTGGCGGTGGGTAGATTCATGTATATTCTTGCCAGGCCAAAGGTTTACAGGGTGTTAAAGGAGCAAGAAAGCATTTCAGGGACCCAAATTTAGCAGGAAAAAACTATGTGGTAGCACTAAATGTGTAGCAATATCTTGATTGCCATCACATTGAAGGAGGTCTTCCAAACTGGCCTCAACCCAGCCATAGTCTAGGTCATGCAGGTTGAGGAGAGCATAGTGGGGTCATTACCCAGAGTGAAGATGGACTAACATGTTTGTGTTTGTCTTGTGTGTTCATGATCAATTCTTTGCTCAGTTTACACCTAAAACTCCATGTTTGCACAATGCTTTTTAAGAAACGTGTGCTTTTGGGTTCTTCCCACCATTTCCACACATCAACAGGTTGAAATAATTTTCCTTTCTTCAGCGTGCGCTGATATTTCTTGAGACAACTCGTGTTGGTGTGCAGCGTCCACCCTTAAGGAAACTAGGAAAAGTTGCTTTCAAAATAAATGCCAGTATTAAAGTAAAAGCTGTTTCCATAAAAACACATTAACCATCGATAGGAAAGAAAAACTGAGTGGATTTTGTTTCTTAATCTTTTTTTAACAGCCTTCATGATATTGCAATGAGGACTTCTGAAACAGAAATACAGTACTTACTGCCGTAAACGTTGCACTGCCATATAACTCGCATCAGTCCAAATATGTCTAATAAAGTGGAAAAAATCAAATATGTCACTTCGCCGTATAAGTTTAAACTATTATGCGTCACTGCTGACGTGTCGTGTTTCTTACACGTCACCACTGACAACCCGGAAATGTGGGGCGGTGTTGTGCCAAAAATTGATTGGCTGCTAAATGGCGGCCGTGGGAGCGTGCACAGGAGGACTTTAACAAGATTAATACTTAAAAGCAATTATTTATTTGCTCAAATTATAGCAAAGTTGTGTCTCAGTTCAACTTTTCCTGAGTAAATGCCCTTTGACGGTCAAATCAGCTGCATTTCGCCTGGGCGGCACAGTGAAATGCAGCTGATTTGACGTTTGCTCCAGGAGTTCCGGAGCGAGACGAAGGTGGCTTGGTATGGCAATCCAAGTGTCTCGTTAATAGCCCCTTTTACCTATTAGTGAGAAATTTGACTTGCCACATTACTCGAGCGCCCCCTAGTGGCTGAAAATGGTAGTGCTCAATATTTTCCATGTCAGAATGAATTAAATCGTCAGATCTCGGCCAAAAATTGGATTATAAATATGGGGGAAAAACGTTGCTTTGCTGTATAAGTCACAGGGCATGCTAATTTATGCAAAAAGCTGTGACTTATATGGCCAAATTTATGGTACACAGATATTTCACAGCCTAACAAAAAGAATTTGTCATGTGTCTTCTGTGGCCCATGCTGTAATTAATACCACTGTCCTTCGTATGACAAGTCATTTACAAAAAACTCCCTGATCTACTTATTTTATCGCCTTTTTTTTTTTTTTTTTGAGCAGAAAAGGATTTTGAGGCTAACTGTTTGGGACAGAAGGGACAGATTTCTCTGTGATTCAGTGGGTCTTGAGCCAAGGTAAACTGTGTCATGTTTTGTCGCTGCCTAAGTGTTTGTGTGTGTGTGATTTTGGTGCATCGTCGCATGCATTCACAAGGCTTCATTTTCACATGTTTGTGCCCAAAACCGTGCCTTTGCACGTGTGGGTGTGTGAGATTTGGGCCTGCGAAACGCTGCCGAACAAGTAAAAATTGTGTATTTCTAGTGCCTATGTATGTGTGCTATATTATATAGCCATGTGTGGGCTGCTAGGATTACTCAAAGAGTGCACCATATTGAGCAGTAACATATTGTTGGCAGCCAGGCTCAGAAAAATGGGTTTCATCAGTATGCTTTTTTCTTGGTCACTTATTTAGAATAAGTCATAAAACTGAGTTTATTTCCCCCTCTTTTGGTTCTGCTTTAAGATTTTTCCTCATCCAAACTTTAGCTTTATAGTCATATTGTTGCCAGCAATTTCAGGCATTTGTTCCCATCTTCTTTGAAAATCCTTTATTTTCTCAAAAATCGACAGCGAGCTTTATAATCAGGTACACCTTATGTATTAATTCTGGTTGTGCTTATGACCTCGAACAGATTTTGTGTGGTTATTGAATAAAGTTTGACTTATCGGACTGTTTTGTTTCGCTTAATGCGCCTTCTAATCCGGTGCACCTTATAGTCTGAAAACAGACCCGTTCGTTGTTATTGCACCTTATAGTCCAAAAAATATGGTATATATTAAAAGTGTTATTAGTTCTGTAAATTGCCAATAATGCAAAATTTATTAAGCCCACAAGTGTTTTCCTCAGCATGGTTTCATCTGAATAACCATAGATAAATATAAGAGAAATCTACAACATCTCGCCTTAATCCATTGTTGAACGATGAAGCTATAAAGATCCTGTTTTACCAGAGCTGGCATGTGGTATTTTTTTAAGGAGAGTCTATGACCTTTATTTTAAGCATGAAATAACTGAATAAAATTAAATATGTTAATAAAGTTGAACATTAGAGCATGCATTAATGTAAGAACTGAGGAAAACCAAGAGCCAACAAATAAAAAATGTAATCTAAAGTGTATTGTGATTTTTTTGCTACAAAAAAATTTAATTTAATTAAAAAAAAAAAAAAAAAAAAAAATAAAATATTTATAATTTATATATATTTATATATTATATATAATTTTATTTTTTTATAGAGGGGATGGGATTTAAAACTTGTAAAAAAAATTCTTGTGTGTGTGCTTGATGTTTGTTACTTTTTCTATGAACTTTTCTGGTATAATCACTTAACTTGTGAGGAACAGTTGTCCTTATGGGGACCAAAGCTCAAATCTAACAGTGGAATGCCATTTCGGGGTTTAGGACTGTGAGGGTTCCAGTTTCCTGTTCTGCTTGTCTGTCACTAACCTCTTCTCTGCAGCTCATGAGCAACAGGTGTGGTTCATTACTCACAGCTGCTGCTCATGGCCTGATGAACTGGACTTTTCCACAAGTCTTCACCGGACCATTGGATCTAGTTGGTGAACAGTGTTGATCAGGGATGAGTCATAAGAATTATGGGGAAACCCCAACATCTCGGATGTTATAGGCAAACCATGTTTGTAACTTCAAGACAACCTTCATGACAAACAGATACTCTCCATATCTCCTCCCTCACAGTTCCTCCTGGTCCTGTCCTGCACAAGTTCCTAAAAATAACAGCACTTATATTTTTCACAGTGTTCGGATACTCAAACTCTGGTCATAACTAAAGTCTTATCGGGTAAAAATGACAAGGGCCAAGGTCCGTATTGCGTTTAGGTTTGGGTTAAACACCTCAGGTTCAGTGCAGGGGTCAGAGTTAGGCTACATAAATGAATAGAAGTCAATACAATGTACTACACTGAACAAAAATATAAACGCAACACTTTTGTTTTTGCCACCATGTGCCTCACGCAGTGCAGAACATCTCCTCACATAGAGTTGATCAGGTTTTTGATTGTGGCCTGTGGAATATTGGTCCACTCCTCTTCAATGGCTGTGAGAAGTTGTTGAATAGTGTCTGGAACTGGAACACCCTGTTGTATACTCCGATTCAAACCATCCCAAACATGCTCAGTGGGTGACATGTCCAGTGAGTATGCTAGCCATGCAAGAACTGGGATGTTTTCAGCTTCCAGGAATGTTGTACAGATCCTTGTAACGTGGAGCCGTGCATTATCATGCTGCAACATGAGGTGATGGTTGTGGATGAATGGTTCAGTTGTGGGCCTCAGGATCTCATCACAGTATCCCTGTGCATTCAAAATAGCATCGATAAAAAGCACCTGTGTTGGTTGTTCATAACATATGCCTGCCCATACCATAACCCCACTGCCACCATGGGTTACTTGACTCACAGTGTTGACATCAGCAAACTGCTCACCCACACGACAACATAAATGTGGTCTGCCATCTGCCCTGTACAATGAAAACTGGGAATCATCCATGAAGAGAACACCTCTCCAACGTGCCATACGCCATCGAATGTGAGCATTTGCCCACTCAAGCCGGTTACGACGAACTGCAGTCAAGTGGAGACCCCAATGAGGACGATGAACGTGCAGATGAGCTTCCCTGAGACTGTTTCCAACAGTTTGTGCAGAAATTCTTTGGTTATGCAAACCGATTGTTGCAGCAGCTGTTCAGATGGCTGGTCTCAGACCATCTTGGAGGTGAAGATGCTGGATGTGGAGGTCCTGGGTTGGTGTGGTTGCACATGGTCTGCGGTTGTAAGGCCATATTCTTTGAAATGCCTTTGGAGATGCTTGTGGTAGAGAAATGAAAATTCGATTCATGGACAACAGCTCTGGTGGACATTCCTGCAGTCAGCATGCCGATTGCTGCGTCCTCAAAACGTGCAACATCTGTGGCGTTGTGCTGTGTGTTTAAAAGGCATATTTTAGAGTGGCCTTTTATTGTGGTCAGCCTAAGGCACACCTGTGCAAAAATCATGACGTCTACCAGCATCTTGATATGCCACACCTGCGAGGTGGATGGATTATCTTGACAAAGAAATGCTCACTAACACAGATTTACATAAATCTGTTAACAACATTTAAGAGAAAAATGCTTTTTGTGTACATAAAAAGTCTTAGATCTTTGAGTTCAGCTCATGAAAAATGAGAGCCAAATCAAATGCATGTTGCATTTTTGCTTTTGTTCAGTAAATCGAGGCACACAGGAGGCAACATGCATCTTTCTCCATTTATCATACATGGCTAAACGTGAAAAAATAACATTGCTTGTTCTGTAGTGTGCATTATCATAAAAAGCTAGCATACAGGTAAGCATTCTAAACATAAACACATAAATTAAAATGTTTTAAGTGACCAAAAAAATCCCAATATAAAAAATATAGCACTTCCAGCCTTTATGCTCTTTGGATAAGTGCCCTGCTTTTCCTCCAGTTAGTTAAAGTACAGACACTGAATACAAGCGGAACAGACTGTCCAAGGATTACCAGGGAAGTCTGAAAGAATTCAGACTGAAGAATCTGTTTCACCAAAAGGCAAGTGTTGGAAAATGTCATCCACGAAATGAAAAGAAGGGTTCAAAAGGAAGTAAAAAAAGACTACAAGACAGAGGTATGAGATTTGTACATTGCCTCTGTGTATGAGGTGACCCTGAATCCAATCGATTTTTACAGCTCCGTCATGATAAATCATCAAGCTAAGTGTGTCTGCAGGTTTCTATGCGAGTGTTTTCGTGGGATTCTGTTTGGCACAGATCTGGTACGTGACTTAAATCACCTGCCTGCAACAGCAGAAACTAGAGCCGCAGTCTACATGACCTTGCGTTAGCAACGCTGCAAGTCTATATGGAACGTGTTGCAATCTCACCAATACAACTATCCAGATGTATCAGTAAAAATGAAAAGGTTGGCTAATCGTAGCACTAAATAAAACAATAAAGTACATAGAAAAAGCAAGATTTCAATGTATTCATATATTTACTGACCTATAAGAGATATTTGCATGGCCTTCCAATGTAGCTAAGGTTAGAAACTAAATGGTTGTGTTGCATTGTCACCATGGATTGGCTGCAGAGAATGACCCGAATGCAAAAGGCAAACTTTGGTGACTTGGAATCCAAATGAAAGCAAACACTGACAGGTAAGGTAGGTTACATGGAGGTAACGGAAGATTTGATAAATAATTTTAATGGGCCCTGGTTCAAACCCCGGTCCAGGGGCCTTTCTGGGTGGAGTTTGCATGTTCTCTCCGTGCATGCGTGGGTTTTCTCCGGGTACTCCGGTTTCCTCCCACAGTCCAAAAACATGCATGTTAGGCTGATTGGTAACTCTAAATTGTCCCTAGGTGTGAGTGAGAGAGTGAATGTTTGTTTGTCTCGTTTGTCTCTATGTGGCCCTGTGATGGACTTGCGACCCGTCCAGGGTGTACCCCGCCCCTCGCACAGTGATTGCTGGACATGGGCACCAGCGACCCCCGTGACCCAAAATGGAATAAGCGGGTAAAGAAAATGGATGGATGGATGGATGAATTTTAATGGGAGGGGTGAAAACTGAACGCTGTTAAATATGGATCAGAGATGGGTGAGGAACAAAGTGGAAGTACAGATTCTTGAGGAGATCTGGTGGCTATAAAAATATCAAAGCAAAACCAACAATTGATCCCGTAAGCTTGGACAGAAATCCACATTATGTAAATAATACAGTCACTTATAGCGTCAGTGAGCTTTACAGTTTCATCTGGTAGACTGGGGTTTGTCATTGTCATTATTCTACTCAAACCAATATATATTTTTTTCATTTATTCTTCTCAATTTATATGTTTTATTTTATGATTGTCTATTATTGTCTATGTTGTCCACTATTGTCATCATTCTTTGTTAAAAACAGGTCTCTCTTGTAAATGAGTCCCCGAGTCGCAATGAGACTAACCTGTATAAATAAAGGTCAAACGAATGAATGAATTTTAGCTTTTTGAAGATGACAATTATATTTCTAAAATGTTTAAGGGGATCTTTGATTTTCTAGGAACAAAAGATCTCATTTAGTCATATGGAGTAGAGGCAGGGCAGCCGACTCCGAACCCAAAAGTCCAAGGTTTGATCCCCAGTCATTGCACGTCTCGTGGTGTCTCTGAGCAGCACACCCTATCCCCGATTGCTGTTCACTGCTCCACCTGGTGGTGGATGAGTTAAATGCAGAGAGCCAATTTTGCCATTGTGTGGGAACATACAATGATGACAAACACATAACACATTATTATCAGTAGCGCCTAATTTATATTGACAGACACCACAAAAAAAAACCATTGTGTCTGAAGAATATCTTTGTTTCATTTGACATTTCTTTTGTTTAACATGTATTTATTTAGAGCAGGGGTCTGCAACCTGCGGCTCTTTGGTCCCTCCACAGCGGCTCTTTCAAGCTTTGAACACAACTAATGTAAAATGGAATTTTAAAGGATTTTATACCCACAACAAAGAATGACTAGTTTTAGCAGTTTTCCTGTCATTTCCTTTGCAAATATATGGATACTAGTACTAATACACAGAGTAAATTATACTCCCTTTAACTTTATTTCTTCAAAGTGGAATACTCAATTTCTCCACAATAAAAAAAAAAAAAAAAGATATATATACATATACACACACACACATACACAGTATATTCTTTACAAGAAACCAGTCTTATGGACTTGTGACCTGGATATGCGACCCCCTGCAACCTGAAAAAGAAGTGAGTAATGGATGGATAGATGGATGGATGGATGGATGGATGAACGTCTCACAGCAAAATGGGCCCGCGGCAGAAATATACTCTGTTCAAATTATTTCAAAGATTTCAGTATTGTTTTTTTTTTTTAATGCAGTAAACTTAAACACAATAAAGTTGTGGATTTATTTGGTTTCTGATCAGCCTTTGAAAAGGAATCTTACAGCTTGTGGCATGATTGGCAGTAGACATGGCAGAAAATTATGCTACCTTAAACCAGAGAGCATATAGTAAGACTCCCTGTGCAATAAGCTTAAAGGAGTAGGAACAGTTTTTAATTATCGTTTTTACTGCCGCCTGGATTTTGGAAAAAGGTGAGTGTGACCGGTGGATTTTAAATTGTGGATTAGGCTTTGCTTCCACCACATGAAAACAGCTGAACACTTTCCTTTATATTGCTCCAAAGAAGATTTGACCCAAAACTGCTCACTGTCCTGCAGGGAGTTTGATTTACAGATTTTTGGTAAAATGTCTAAACGCCAAGATGGAGGTGTTCCAAGAAGAGCCTAATGGTGTCTAGCCCATGCAATTACTTATCTTGTTTATAAGGAATAAAAAGCTGTAAGAAAATGTTTCACAAATTTCAAAATATTGCTGCTTTAGCCCACATAAATGTTGACATGATGCGTCAGCTGCGGATTCCTTCTTTCGTGTGTCCAGAGAAGTCATTTTATCAGATTGCCCCGTCACAGACGCTCACAGGAGTGAGCAGCAGAAATCCTTGTCTGATCCCGGGTTCCCTGGGTCTGATTAATGCTCTCTCCACAGGAAACCCGATGGGAGATCACTCACACTACGCACACATGTTTATTCTGCTCCACTTTGCTTGGTGCACACACAATCACACACTGTTTAACAGTGTATTTAGTTTACGAAGCAAACGGAGCAGACTTACTCTTTATGGAAATGTGCTTTCACAGCACAGAACGATGATCTAAGCGAAAGTTATCATTCTTCTCAAAATTGCATTCCTAAAAAAAAAAAAAGAGCAATTTCTCCACCATTTGTTTAGCAAGAGATTTTCACTGTCTTGACAATGTTTGCATTTCAGTTTTGGGAAAATGACAGACTCGGATATCGAAACCTGGAAGTCGCAGCTTTGATAAATGTGTCGCTGGAGGCCAAACTCTGGTAACTTCATCATTCTGTTCATTTGCTAGCTGGTGTCGGAGGGGTCCATCTCAAAATGGGATGTATGTACTATCTGCCCCTAGGAATATTAGTTAAAGTAAGGGCCTGGCGTTTGTTGAAGATGGGCGTAATGCCCCTGCCTTGCATACTTCATTTCTTAAAGAAACTGTGATCGAGCACTAAGAGTACGTGATGGGGATGACGCCAAAGATCCAGATAGCACAAATTGGTTAGAATTATTTGTTGTGCATGTAGAGCTGAGCGATATCTCGATATTTTACAAATATCGATATAATTTTTCTTGCGATATAAGTTGAGACTATATCAATATAAAATGATAGTTTTATAATTGGAAATCCTCCTGCTGTCTTCTTTCTCCTACGCGGCTCCCCTCCTTCTCCCTCCTTGAACACAAACACAGCCCTCAGCCGCGCGCTCCGCTTCCTGCTTCTCCAGGAGGTGGGCGGGACATTTAGCACAAGTAAACACGGGAGAAACAGCAGCTTAGCTGCTGAACAAAAAGAAAAACAATGACTGTTCTTTCGGAGATGGTTTGGATTAAAATTGTCAGACGAGGGGCAGAAAGATGATTTCTGTAGACAATGCTGAAAACAAGTCCTGACGAAAGGTCGGAACTACAAATCTTTTTCATCATTTAAAACAGCGCTATAATTGGAGTATGAGCGTGTGTGAAGCTGCAGCTGCAGGTCCAAGTGTGTTTTCAGCCTCCTTCCCTGATACAAACCACAATATGAAACTCTTTTAGCCGTGCTGTGCCTTAGAAGAACAGTGAGAGTGCGACATTAATAAAGCAGCAGTTTATCATATCGCTTAAGATACGGTCCTTAGCACCTCACAAGACGACTAACGCTTTAGCCATCTTGTTAGCCGCTATGGACCGTGTCTTTAGCGACATGATAAACTGCTGCTTTATTAATGTCGTCGCGCCACCTCTCACTTTTCCTCTCAAAAGGCACAGCAAGGCTAAATGAGTTCTGACCCGTGGTTTGTTTCAGGGAAGGAGGCTGAAAACACACTCAGACCTGCGGCTTCACGGTTCGGAGTAGAGGCTTGCTTTACCGCAGTTCACACACCCTTACAAACGTGAAGGTGGCGCAGCTGAATGGACTATACTTATATAGCACCTTTCTATCTTATCAAGACACTCAAAGCTCTTTGCAATTCAATCTGTGCATTCATTTACACATTCATACAGCACTCTACTAGATCTATATGACTAATCAGAGTTTTATCACATTCATACACCGATGGGACACACATCGGAGGCAATGAGGGGTTCAGTGTCTTGCCCAGGGACACTACAGCATGTGACTGCTGTTGGAATTGAACCCCCAGCTTGGAGGACGACTGCTCTAGCCTCTCAGCCACAGCTGTCCCTACCTAAAGAGGATTATTATTTAATATATGTAAATAGATGTCTAAAAAAAAAAAACTATTTGCTATATGCAAATAGTTTTTTTTTGAGACATTTATTTTGTACAGTTACAGCTGTTGTTAATAAATGTGCCTGTGTGACAACTGGGGCAAAGCTTTGACTCAAATATATTTTTGTTCTTATTTTATTTATTTATTTTTTTAATCGATATATACATCATATATCGCCATCCATCCATTATCTTTTACCCGCTTCTTCCATTTTGGGTCACGGTGGTCGCCAGTGCTCATGTCCAGCAATGTGTGAGGGGCGGGGAACACCCTGGACGGGTCTCCAGTCCATCACAGAGACACATAGGGACAAACGAGACAAACAACCATTCACTCTCTCACTCACACCTAGGAACAATTTAGAGTTACCAATCAGCCCAACATGCATGCTTTTGGTCTGTGGGAGGAAACCAGAGTACCCGGAGAAAACCCATGCATGTGTGGAGAGAACATGCAAACTCCACCCAGAAAGGCCCCCGGACCAGGATTTGAACCAGGGACCTGCTCGCTGAGAGGCAGTAGCTCTACTAGTTGCGCCACCGTGCTGCCTCATATATCACCATTTATCATAAAATAGAGATATTAATTTTGGTCCATATCGCCCAGCCCTATGTGCATGACATGATCGTGACGTATTTTTGTCCGTGTTGTGTTGAAACGGGTCCAGATGACATGATTTATCCATTTTTGTTGTCTACCTGGATGTTTGAGCTTACAAACCCAGTGCTGAATTAACTTAAAACATTTGGTTTTTTTTTAAAAACGCAGACATGAATGTACTGAATTACAAATGTATTGAAAACTCTGCACCATAACAGCACACTTAAACACACCAAGAGCTTTACAAGCTTGGTCAAACATGTACAAACAACACAACTTTAATTTGTTCAGTCAGTACGCTAGAGCGTGACGCCACTCACGTTTATCTACAACAACAAAAAATTTGACTGCAGCCGTCCATAGTGCGCGGTTAGGGCTTCTTTTGAAAAGATGCCTGATGTTTCCAAAAACCTCCACTCTGAGACAAGGATGCAAAACATTTCGGTGTCAGAAAATAAACTAACGCTGTAGTTGTGTATGAAAACAGCCGAAACAACAGAAAAGCTACGGTTTCATTTAAAAATGGTATTGCGTAAACGAAACCTTTTAGCTTGAGTTTCCCCTATGTTGGGACATTATTTCCCTCAGCTCCTCTGGTTTTCCAGCACCTCAAAGCTGTCCATCTGCTCGTTAGCCCCAGCTGAACTCACTCAGTAATCACCTCTCCCAGCATCATTTTTATGCCCAGTTCAGTCTTAACGTTTATTCTTACTGGTTGCTACCTTTTGGTGTTTTCTCCTAATGAAATAGTTAGCGTTCCTCCTCAGTTCTGCTGCCAGCATTTACATTCTGGGTCCTCTTTGTCCTCCTTTTCTTTACAGTTCATTGAACTTTCAATGAACTTGCAGCAGACCGTAAACCCAAGTGGCAACCCAGAATATCTTGAGTGTGAATAACTGTCTTGTTCAAACCAAGCCATTTCAAACACAGCAGGTTTTGTTGTTCTTGTTAAAAACATCCAGAATACACACATCCGCATCCGTCCAATCCCAAGTGGAAGACCCACTGATAAATTCTGGCCTGTACTGCAATGATGTGTGATGAGTTTAAATCCCGGGAGAGCCCCCAGTTGTCATAGCCCATCTCAAATAGACACATCATGTGTAAAAATTATAGAAAGATAATCAATCCCAATAACTCAAAATAAATTAAAAAAAGGAGCACGATTGAAGGATTTAAGAGCAAGTTTTCTGTGCGAGCAGATAAAATTAAACCAACACACAAAAGGGAAGTCATGATGTGACATTTCTAGAACAGCAACACGAAAGGTCTCTGCCAGCATCTGTGCAGCAGCCAGTGGTGTCACCAGGTGACCCTTTAGTTACTATGGCAACATGGTTTCCCAATGCAGGGTCAACCTACATGAAAGCCTTGTTGTGAGTCGAACGCTTTAAGGTTTAGTAAGGATTTTCATTTTTATCGTTTTTCTTTCTTTCTATGACTCAGAGTTTGAAGTATATTAGGCTGAAATTACATTTCAAGAAAAGCAGCTTTCATGGTTTTTTTTTCAGTTGCAGGACTTCAGATGCACGTTTTAGATTTGTCGTCTCAAAAGGTTCAAGAGTTCTCCTCCGCACGTCGCTTCCTATCTCTTTCTGCTAACAAGAAGATTAAACATAGACATTATTTGTTCTGGTTCACTTGCTGCAAGCCTGGAGAAATGTGAGAAGATGTGTTCACAAAATACACTGAAAGAAAAAAGGTGACCGGAGAAGTTGGTCAAGATTGGGATCGGTGAGTGTGTGTGCCCGCCGCAGTGACAGAAAAGAGAAGCAGGTCCAGTTTTCCTCATCGCTTCTTACAGCAATTGATTTTAGTTTGAGTGGCAGGCGAAAGGAAGCCACTCCTCAGCCTGCTGCTGTCAGCTTATGTGAATAACTGCCTGTTCGCTCTCTCCCTCTCTGACATCCCTTGCTTTCCTTCCTGCCACTACACACTCCATCACCCTCCTTGACACGCAAACAATATGGACGCACCACTTGCACCCCTGCCATACTTCAGCCAGTCAGTCATTTATGACTTTTTTTTTCCCTCCTGCTCAAACATCAAGATAGGTAAATGTGCTTTATTGAGAAAACAGCCTTCTTCTCATATTCAATTCAACCTTTATTTATACAGGTTAATCCCACTGAGCCTCAGGTACTCATTTACAAGAGAGACCTGATTTTAACAAAGAGTGATGACAACAGTGGACAACAAAGACAATAATAGACAATCAAA
>NC_056519.1:8504507-8517009 GCF_014905685.2 Nematolebias whitei | reverse complement strand
ACCTGCCCCCACCCTCATTCGTCCCACCCTGGGCCCTTGAGCAAGGCCCTTAACCCCCACCATCTTCTCCTCCGGGTGTCTTAGATAGCAGCTCTCTGCTCCACACAGAGGGCTGTGGTAGCTTGGTGGTCTGTGGTTGCGTCAGAGAGGGCATCCGACGTAAAAAAAATAACTGCCAAGTCTTCGTGCGACTTAGTTCACTGTGGAGACCCCTAGAATAGGGAGCAGCCGAAAGAAGTGTATAGTATATATTATATATATATATATATATATATATATATATATATATATATATATACACACACACACACACACACACATGCATATGTGTACACACACACACACACACACGTGCACATCCAGCCAAGAAGCAGTAAATTAAAAAGTGAATCTGTGTGTGGAAAATTTTAGAGCAATGAGCTGCAGAGCCAGCCTGTCAACACTCCATCAGAGAGAACATATCATAATTGCTCGGCGTCGGCGGGTGCCTGCATACCTTGTTGGGAGAGGAGCAAGAGGGGGCGAGGAGTGAAAGCCGCTTACAGTGGGACTGCTGTGTTGCCATGACAACAGTCTTTGCATTGAATCATTAGAGAAGAGATTCTTGGGATTTTAACACTTGCCTGCCTTTTATACCCCTCTTCAAGTTCCACTTCTTTCACAGATTTGTGTCTTTTCTCCTTTTCTTGTCTATGATGTGCAAACACACACAACTGTCAAAACCTTGGATGAGGTGTCTTTTGAAGGAATGCATATTTCCCGCCAGATAGTTTAGCCCAGTTTAAAACTAAAATTACGATTTGTTAGCATGGTCTTGGGAATGACATCTCAACACAAATGTACGACTCCAAAGTGGGGCTAAATTACACCGTTGTCATGGTATGGCATCAGTTTTAGAGACTTAACACTCTGTAATTGTGCCTATTTGCATGACCCCTTGTATTCTTTGTTGAGCTGCGCCACAAGATTGAAGGCTGTTAGATGCGACAGAACATTTTATGTTTGGAAAACCCTGTTTTCGCACAAATAGCCATCTCATATTTATGTAGCTGGCCCAGATTCGAGACCGTGCAGATAGAATCTTCACTGTCAGTCCACTGAGTTCAGCTGAGTCCAAGCTTACAAGGCAGCATCTGTGACACTGGAGGATAGAGCAGAGTGATCGTATGCCTGCCAGGTTAGACCCACAGTGGGAAACAGTAATGTGATTTGACCACTGTGGAAGGGACACTACCAGAAGACTCACTTAGGTTTACAGCGAGCCAAAAACCCCATCAGATTAGTCTCTGCACAGCAAAAATTAAATGCATTTATGTAGCATTTTTTGAAAGCCGTCTGATGCCCTATTTCTTAGTCTTTTTCATGCTGACCTCATTTCCCAAAGACGGGAGGGATTCCATTTTAACAAGCATGCCTTTGCTTGGCTTGACTCAGAGAGCAAATAAAAGAGAGAGAAAAGCAGAGGACGAATGTGAGAGGTGTCTTCCGCACATCAGAAGGTGGAATCATTAGCTGGAACATGACGAACGCTCAGCCAATGGCAGCTCACGCAAGCATGGAGGGTTTCCACGGCTACCCCCAGTCTTCCTTACCGTCAGTCCTCCCCGGCTCCCTGCATCTATCTACTTGTGCCTTTCTTTCTAGTCACATCTCCCCCGCCTTGTGAAATATGTCAAACGGTTAATGAACACAACAGCGTGAGCAGCTGTTCAAAATGACCACCACGGTTTGTCACTTTGTCGTGATGCGCCCGAGCAAACGCGCACGCAGAATGGCAGATTAGCTCAAAAAGACACAGTTACATGAATACTTCGCCCTTCCATCTTCAACATCCTAAAGAGTTTAGTGTTTCAATTAAGGATGTCCCAATCAAGAATATCTGTCCCCTACATTGGAGCATCTATGGCTGAGTTAATAGAGCAGTCGTCCTCCAATGCAAGAACTGGGGGTTCGATTCCACCAGCAGTCACATGCCGAAGCGTCCCTGGGCAAGACACTGAACCCCTCATTGCCTCTGACGTGTGTCCCATCAGTGTATGAATGTGATAAAACACTGATTATTCTTTGTACAGAAATAGTAGTGCTGTATGAATGGGTAAATGAGGGCATTGTGTCGTAAAGCACTTTGAGTATCTTGATAATAGAAAAGTGCTATATACTGGTAAGTGCAGTCCATTTACCATTTACCATATTTGATGAGTCTAAAAAGATGGAGATAGGTCTGGCAAAACATTCTAAATGTGTGACTTGTGTGGCATTATTGTACTCAACATTCAGAAATACTCTGGATTTCAAAGGCATGTGCAGATGTTTCAAGTTGGCCATGTTCTTACTGCAAAACGTTGGAACTTAAGACCACATGTACAGAGTGATCTTTGAAGTAAGGTTTTGGATTTTTTTTCCATCCAGTAGCCTAAGGCAGTTTCCTCTCCAGGTCAGCAGACGGTCTTTTTGCACAATAAATTAAAAAAACTGACACAGATTCAATATTTAACCATGTGTACCTCATGCACCTAAATGGCATACTAATAAGTATGTGCCTTTACATCTACATGAAGGCTGGTATATGTTTTTCTTTTGCCAAAGGAAATTAAAAACGGAAAAAAATCCTACATATTTATGTTTTCTATGCGCGCAGGCAGGCGGCCCGCTCAGCTGCTGTGAGAAGTGGCACACTCAGATCATTAATCAGACTCGACGGCACAGTGGGTAGCAGGCAAGCCACAGGAGAGCACTAATGCATGCAAATGCATACTCATTTTTGGGGGCAGGTTAAGCCAAGGACGAAACCTAGCCGGCAATAGAAAGGGAGGAAAAAAGGTTCAAGAGAATGAGACGAACATATCACAATCTTGGTGAAGGTCTGTTCTTCGTGAAGAGGTCAAATATGAGTGAGGCATATACGAGTGTCTCGCTAAATCAATGTGACACTGGAGGAAAGGTGCAGAAGAAAAAGTGAAAGCTAACCAGAATCATTCCTCTGTTACATGAGATGATACACATTAATATTATAATATGGAGTCCCAACATTTGACTGAATATCAGCAGGTAATATATATCCACCTGTTTAATTCATAATTTAAGTATTACCAGACTAGGACATCATTTACGTTGGCAAATATAGAAGTCAAAGTTGACCTGCTGCCAACTCAGGGCACAGCTTAATATTCCACCTCAGTATTCTGCTCAGCGCTTCAGCCTCATTACGGCTGGGATTTTACCTTTGTGGAGATAACCTCACATGACTTTCTGAGATGAACCTTTTGCAAAGGAGCTTAGGAATGTGAGTGATGATATCAGTGCCGGTGGGCGTTCGCTTCATCTCAAGTATCTGAGGCACCAAATCCTCAGTTTTTTTCATTCCTCTGTTGGGTTATAAAACATTAAGTCGAAGTGAATCTGTATATCTTAAAGCTAATCAAGAAGTGAAAGCTGCAAAAAAGTACCGCATTTTATGAACCAAAAGTTCTTTTTCCTAATTTTCTCAATATTTGTCTTTTTCCGTTTCTGCAGAAGATGCACCTAATTGTGTGAATGCTCATGAACATCCACACAGTTGTGATCCTTTTTGCTTCGGTATGTTTTTCAGCATCTTTCTTGTTCCACAATTTTTATGCTACTTCAACAAATCATATCCAAACATTCAGCTCGTTCAGGAGAAGGGTGCTATAATTTGATATTGGTGCAACGTTAGCCTATATTTAGCCTTTTCTGCCACTTTTTTCCTCATAGAAAATGAACTGAGCTAATTTTACATCCTTCATATCTTTAGATCTGTTTACAACCTTGAACTGCTCCTTTCACATTTTGTTCTGGTTCAGCTTCTTTTAGCTGTTTTGTGCTACTTTCAGATTCTTTCTGCTAACTACAACATTTTTATGCTTCTTCTAACTTCTTTCTGCTAATTTCAGCTTGTTATGTTCGTTCCAGCTTTTTCTGCTGTTTAAGCTACTGTTGTATGCTATTTTAGCCTTTTTGGCTAATTCCACACTTTGTGCACTCTTTGCAAAAATTTTCAGCCTAATTCTGCAAAAATCTGTTCTCTCCACTTCCTTCAGGTAATTGAACCTTTTTTTTTTTTTTTTTAGAAATTTGCAGCTACTTTTAAGCGGTTTTCTGCTAATTTCAGCATTGTTCAGATAATATCCACCTTTTAATGCTCATTTCTGCTTCTTTCAGTCTAATTGGGTGAGCATGTGTTCTTTCTGCTTTTGTCTGTGAATTTAAGCTTGTTTTACCATTTCAGCCACTTTTTTTTTTAGGATTTTAGCTTGTTTTAGCCAATTTCAGCTAGTTTCAGATAAATTCATGTTTTTTTATTTTTTTCTGCTACTTTCTTCCTAATTAACTTATTTCTGCTAATACCAGCTCATTTCAGCTTTTTCTGCTATTTCAGCTACTTTTTAGTTGCTTTGTGCTAAATTAAGCTTTTTCAACTAATTCCACTTTTTTTTTTTTTTTTTTTTTTTTTTTGCTCATTTCAGCTCTTTCCACTTCCCCCTGGAAGTTTAAGCTTTTTTCTGCCTTTTCAGCTACTTTTAGCTATTTTTTTTGTTAATTTTCAGCGGTTGTTTTAAGCTAATTTCCTATTTTTTTGTAATCCTTTCTGCTTATTTAAATCTAATTTAGCAAATATGTGTTCTTTCAGCTTTCTTCTGCTAACAGACTTGTTCATCAATTTCAGCTACATTTCAGCATGTTTAACTAAGTTCAGCTGTTTTTCAGTAAGTTTTTCAGCAATAAGCATTCACACTGCATTTTCGAAGGAAATGCAATTTCTCCAGTTTAAGGTAGAATCTGTGCTGCTACAGTTGGCAACACATTGCAAAGAGCATTGGCAATGAAGTTTCCAAAATGTCTCAGTTACCTTGCATAAGTAGCAAAGTCTTGTTGGCATGTTGTTGACATTTTGATTGTTTAGACAAGCACAGGCACATGGATGTCTTTAGACTGTGGAAGGAAACCAGAGTACAAGAAGAGAACCCTTGTGTTCTCGAAGAGCTCCAAAGTGTATGTATTTCTTGCATTTGTAATATTGTTACTTTTTGTTAAATATTCCCCATGCAAACCTCATATTCTTCTTAAAACTCTGACTCTCGTAGACTCTATACAGAATCTGCAGTGTCTTTTGTGAACTTGACTTCTAGTGCAGTGACTGATGAACGTTTTGTGCCATAGCATGTAAACAACCTTGTGTTTAGTGTGAACAAGAAGAAGGAGACGTGAGATTTCCATCCTGGGAAATGAGACAGAAGTGGCAAAAGGCTACAGTCCAATGAATTGGACTTGCAATGCAACACTGGAGCCTTTTACAAGAAAGCACTTTATTTTTTGACCAGTTGTGGGTCATTAAACATTTGCAGCAAGATGTTGCAGGTCTTAAGTCTTTGGATAGAGTGCAATTTCCCTTGCTTCCATCGCTTAGGACAGCAACATCAGAGCCAGAGATGTAAATAAACTGACGAAACTGATATACAGTAAAAGGGTTGTCTCTGCCCCAGAGAGCAATCTAACTTGAGCTGATTGTGAAAAGAAAAATGTTGCAGATGCTTTCAACATAATGGACAACACTGCACACCCTCAATGCGGCTTAGTGATTAGACGTAAGAATGTCTTCAGTCTGAGCTTTCTTTAACTAATACCCAAGGTTGTTTCTTCCTAATCCAATTCTCATGCTGTTTTTACCCCTCATTTTAACAATTTGTAAATGTATGACTCACCCTGACACCCAACTATTATAAAATTGGACTTTGATGTATGGATGACTGAATAATCTGAATGGAAAAACCCCACTAACGTTTCAATCTCACTGAATGGGCATCTTACAGGAACTGAAAAAAGACATCCAGATGGATTGGTGGAAATGAAATCAAATTGCACATGTAAAGAGTTAACATGACAATATAATCCGATCAGTGATGGGAAGGGGAAACTGTAGTTCCATCCATCCATCCATCCATCCATCCATCCATCCATCCATCCATCATCTTCCACTTGTTCTGAAGTTGGGTTGCAAGGGCAGCAGCTTGAGCAGGGAGGCCCAGACATCTCTTTCCACACCTCTTCCAGCTCTTCTGGGAGGACTCCAAGCCATTCCCAGATCAACCGAGAGACAGTCTCTCCAGCATGTCCTGGGGTCTCCTCCCACTTGGACAAGCCCAAAGCACCTTCCAAAGAAGGTGCCAAGGAAGCATCCTTACCAGATGCCCGAACCACCTCAACTGGCTCCTCTCAGTGTGGAGGAGCAGCGGTTCTACTCCGAGTCTCTCCTTGATAAAGAACTTCTCACCCTATCTCTAAGGGAGAGTCCATCTACACTGCAGAGGAAACATTTCAACAACTTGTATCCACAATCTCATTGTTTTGGTCACTACCCAAAGTTCATGGCCAGGTAAGGGTAGAAACGTAGACTGACCAGTAAACAGAGCTTTGCCTTGCAGCTCAGCTCCCTCTCCACCACAAAGGACCAGCACAGAGTCTGCAATACTGCAGATGCTGCACCAATCCGTCTGCCAATCTCACGCTCCATTCTTCCCTCACTCGTGAACAAAACCCTGAGATACTTGAACTCCTCCAACTTGAGGCAGAAGCTCACCCTCACCACCACCCTCACCTGAACCTGTAGTTCAGTTGATGTTTTTGAGATGTTTAGAGTCCAACACCCATGTCTGAATGTAAACAAAAGATGCCATGGGGTACGTTAATGATTGGTGCACAATATAAAAAGCATTTGTTGATATGGTCTGACTTGGGTGACTGAATGCTTCACAATGTGTAAAGAAGCCCTTAAATACCCACTGGTTTCAACATCAGACCAGTATGAGATCTGTACACCTTAATAACAACTTTAATTGTTTAAGCTTCTTTTAAAGAAAGTAAAGATTTCAACAGACATTCAAGACACTTTTGCCCCTTCTGACTTTCAAGAGTGCAAAGATTACAGACAGAATTTAAAAAGATTACTTTTCACATTATGAGTCAAGTTGCAACAGGGATGTGACGCAGATAAAGACATTAAAACTTTATTTTTTCAGCAAAAAGGGGAACTGAAAGTAGTCAGATGGCTGCAAGAGGAGAGTTACAGGTTGACACGGAACTAGTAGAGGTTCCAGGGTGTGCTTCCAAAAGCTATAGAGTCTTACATATTTCTTTTTCTTTTGCAAGTTCGAGCTAAGAAGGGAATTTCATGAGCTTGAACAAGAGAAATGTGAGCAACAAAGATGGCAATGGTGGAGAGAGGGCAGACAAGTAAGACTTGGGGTAGCTGTGCTGAACTAATTTGTATTTTCCTGATATGTTTTTTGAAGAACGACGAGTTTAAGTTCATCAGTAGGTCCAAAAGATCTCATCAAGGGGCACATAGAAGAAAAGATGGTGAAACACAAGGAAATTCTGCAATGACAACGTAGGTAAGAAAATCTTAGGTTAGCTCGAAGAAAAGTTACAACAAACACTTAGCGATGCACCAAGTAGTCTTGTAGTACGAGACTGGTCTTGATCTTGTCTCGGTATACTCTGATCTTGGTCTACACTTGGTCTCGGGTTAGGTGGTCTTGACTAAAAACACTAGCACCGAGACCAATGATCACCATGCAACATTTCATTGACTGATGCTTAATTTGCGAGGTGACTGCATCAGCAAGGATTTAAGTGCAACTTTGTCCAAGTAGTGAGCAAGAACGTAGCGGCAGCATCACCAGCAGGAAGCACCAAGAATTGCATGCCCAAACTCCCCACTAAGGGAGGTAAGGAGGGTTTAAAGGGGAAAAGAGTAGGAAGAAATGGGAGGAAAACCCCATAAACAGACTGGAACCCAGTCACAGCACAGCGTTCATCTGCTGAAGTTAAGTTAATTAATCAAAATTATATATTTTTGTTTATCCGTTGCTAGACAAGAGGATAGAAGGGACAGATGAAAATATGTGGTGAATGAACCGTCGTTCTGGTTTTGCAAACAGGCCATTCAAAGAAATTCCCTGTGGGACCAGTGTTTTATCAAGGTTGTGTCCTACTCAGCAAGCTACCTTTGTAAGTGCGTCTGTGTGCACACGCCTGAGTGCACGCCATCCTACGGTTCTCAGTAGACAGGCTGATGTCTCTCCTCCCAACACAGAAATAAAGTGTGAATCGTGCGTGGTTATATAAATGTTTGAGTGCGCGCTGAATCGGCTTGGTGCCAGAGGTTCCCACAAGTCTCGCATGTCCGATGGAAGGGTCAACAGCTGTTGGCTATGGACGTTCTTTGTGTTCATTCTGGCTGGCATGCGAGCAAGGCGTAACAGGAGAATAAAATGCACAAGGGTGATATTGTTTTGTGGAAAACTGAAGAACATAATCTCACACTGTGAAGACATTTGAAATAACCCAAGCACTTGCCATCAAACAACCGCAATCATTCAGTATGTACATTGGTTTATGTGATAAGTTTGTATTTTGTCCATAAGTGACGAAGATTAACAATATTCAATAAGGCACACTGTATATATACTGTGTATTGTTGCTGCAGATGTTCAGACAGAAACTGCTGAAGCTTCGTTAGAAACCTTTCCATGTTTACATAATTCCACTCCCCAGCTGTTTGCACTGTTTGTTATTTGAGCGAAACGTAGACAGAAATTGGCCTGAAGGATTTCAGAGGTTGGAAAATTACATTTACAATCAATGCCAAGGCTGCAAAAAAAAAAAAAACACATCTATCTAAGCCATGTGTGTGAAATTATGTTTTTATTGATTGGAACGAAAAGGAAAAAAATCCCACAAACAAACCATCCAGATAAAGAAAAGTAAAAAGCCATTATTTAGTTTGCCTTGGAAATATTTCTCCTAGGTAAAAATGGCAGCATCATACAAATGAAGGCACAGCAGCCACAGCCGGGGAGAAATTAATTACCAGCAGAGCCAGAAAAAAAAAGAGCTTTATTTTCATGTTGTTGTCAAAGTGGACTCTAAATTCATCTTCCTACATTGTTATGGTGAGGTTGTAGGGATTATATTGCTAAATCCCCAATGATGCTTCTCCCATTGTGTTCTTGGACTCATCTTTAAAAAAAAAAAACTTATATAACCTTTAGTCACACAAGCACACTTTTCTTAAAACAACATGAGCGCAGCACAAACTGCGCACACAGCTGGGCGACCCTGGTCTGTTTGTTGTGAATCAGGGGATAGAGAAAGAATTATGTGACACGAGCTTCGAGCTGAATTGAAGCCGTGGCTTCGAGCCACTGACCCTTTTTTCCAAGAAAGGCACAAACGGTTGCTTGAGAGTGTTTGAAAGGCTTTTACGATTCCTTTTATTTATGTAAACTTCTGACAAATAATCCCTACTCAGATAAAATTGAGCAAATCCTTAGTCAAAATTAGTGGGGTTTTTTTTAAGAATAGCTTAATCAGCAGGTTACACTACTTTCAGGAGATTCCGCTTGTGTGTTTTTTATCATGTATTTTCTATTGGGCTATTTTTTGAGAAATCAGTCCAATTGTTTTGTCTTTTTTAACTAGACTTTAAATACTTTTTATAGATGATCCGCAAGCATTTTGACAAATATGCATTTTCTAAGCAGTTGTGCCACAAATTCAGTCTCTGGCTGATTTTTTTTTTGTTTTTGTCGTTTCCTCCAACTATGATGGCTTTTGAAGATGCTAGATTTTGTTTCAACATCCTTTGTTAGACATCAAATTATGTGGAATTATCCTCACTGCTTGCATAAAAGCAGCAACTCAGTCTTTGTGTGTTTTTTATGAAAACAGAGAGCCTTTTATGTAATTGGTGCTGTAGTATTTTGAAGACAGTGGCGAAGTAGCCTGCAACAGTATTATCTGTGGTTTAAGAATGTCACTGGGGTGATTGCTTATTGAGCTCAGTGTATTTCCCAATCATTACTGACCTGCAGGTTTGTTTTCTGTACGGAGCACAGGACCTATAAATCAATGATTGTATCTCTTGTGAAGACAGGTCACTTTTACGAAAGCCCCCCCATGTTCAACACTGAACCGTGTAGAGATCATGCTGCTCCTAGTTAGTGCTGCAACTGGACACTCAGTTTGGGAGACAAATGAAAGAAAATGTCAGTTTTGAAGGGCTTAAGAATGGACGGTCTAAAGGTTTATATTTTTGTTCATCAAAATAAACTTTTTTTTTAATATCTTGCAACTGGTTGACACTCTTGTGCAAGATTGTATGGACGATGGTGAAAAAACAGAAAAGAAAGTGTACCGGAAGGTTTGTTTTAACGATAAGGGGACGAGTCCAATGAACAGTTGAACCTTGGAGAAGTTACCGTATTTTCTACCATACACTTCGCACCGCCCTACAAGTCACATCAGACCAAATATGTCCAGTAAAGTGGAAAAATACATAAATAAATCGTTTTGCTGTATACGTTATACAGTATCTATTATGTGTCACCGCTGACAACCTGGAAATGTGGGCCGGTGTTGTGCCAAAAATCGATTGGCTGCCAAATGGTGGCCGTGGGAGCGTGCACGGGAGGACTTGAACAAGAATTTAACAAGATTAACTCTCAAAAATAATTATTTGTTTGCTCGAAATTATAGTAAAGGTGTGTCTCAGTTTAACTTTTCCTTAATAAATGCACTTTAATGGTCAAATCAGCTGCATTTTAAAAGCCGATACGTGATAGGTGCAAGCATGGGACGACTCGCTGTGCATTTCTTCGATATTTAACAAGCTAACCACCTAAAACAATTGTTTGCTCAACTTTATAGCAAAGGTGTGTCTCAATTGAACTTTTACTTAATAAATGCACTTTAATAGTCAAATCAGTTGCATTTTGCTGGGGAGGTGCTGCAAAATTAAGCTGATTTGATGGTTCCTCCAGGCGAGCTGGACGAAGGTGGCAGGCTATGGCAAGCCGATTGTGTCATTAATAGCTACTTTTACCTATTACATGACACAACGACATGCCATACTACTAGAGTGCCATCTAGCAGTTGAAAATGGTAGTGTTCAATATTTTCAGTCAGAATGAATGAGAACGGTCATATCTCAGCCAAAAATTGGTTTATAAATTAAAAAAAATAATAATCCATAAATAAGTCGCTTTGGCGCATAAGTTGCACGGCATGCAAATTATGCAAAAAAAAAAAAAAAAAAAAAAACGTAACTTATAGGCCGAAAAATACAGTAATGTGGTTTTGGTCCCAGCCATGTAACACTGTTTTTACCCTTGTAATGATATGTGAGGATCCGTGGAAATCTGCCCAGACAGTTTTCAGGTGTCTTGTTGATTTGGAGAAAGCTTACAGAACCATTCCTTGTGATGTTCATTGGGCTTTCAGGTCCCAAACTAAAAGCTGTTTGGTCTTGTACAGCTTGGGTCATATTGCCAGTAATAAGTCAAACTAATTTCCTGTATGTGTTAGTTTCTGCCAATATCACTTTTTAGTTCACTCTCCATTTTCCAAGGCTTCACATTGCTTACTGTTTTATGCAGATGACATGATCCTGTTAGTCTTATTCACTGGGAACCTTCTGCAGGCACTGGAGAGGTGTGCAGCTGAAAGTGAATAAGCAAGGATAAACAACATCTTCAGTTGTGAGGCTATAGTTCGGAGATAATAAAAAGAAAAGGTGGATTACTACCGTCAGGATAGGAACGAGCAACTGCAGTAATGAGAATGCTGTACTGGTCTGTTGTGGAAAAAAAAAGTCATGAGACATGAGAAAGAGCTATAATTTTGACAGTAAATCTATGTTTCAACACAAATGCTTATGAGATATGGGTAGTGAAGGAAAGAATTGGACTGGAATAAGCTAAGTGGGGGAGATGGGGGGAAGTGCTTGGCTTTTCTGAAGGAGCTTAAACATGTTTGCTGAGGAGATGAACCCAGGGTGCAGACAAAACTCAAACAGTTCAGAGATAAAAACAACAACAAAAGGATGACGAGGCAGCACAAAAACTCATAGAAAAGCCCTCGAGTGATTGCGAATGGAAACAGCATGAACAATGCACGGACAACAAAAGAGAAGAACGCCACAGGTTTTAAAGAGAAAGAGAGGGAAATGACTACACCTGGGGAGAGGCAATGACGAACAGGTAATCGCGGGCGGGGCAGGAGCAGGAAGTGAGGGGAAAAAACACTGTGGACGCTGAAATACAGGTAAAAAGGCCTCAGAAAAAACCAACTGCAAGAACCACAAGAAGAAATAAAGTAAAAGAACAGATGGTTTATGTGCAACAGTTTTGGCTCAGTTGCACAAAACGTTGGCATTACTGACACAAAAATATGGACGAAGTGACTCCATTAACAGGGCAGCACGGTGGCGCAACTGGTAGAGCTGCTGCCTCTCAGCGAGCAGGTCCTTGGTTCAAACCCCGGTCCAGGGGCCTTTCTGGGTGGAGTTTGGATGTTCTCTCCGTGCATGCGTGGGTTTTCTCCGGGTACTCCGGTTTCCTCCCACAGACCAAAAACATGCATGTTATATCTATATACATATATATATACATATATATATACATATATATATATACATATATAC
>NC_056519.1:8485580-8504107 GCF_014905685.2 Nematolebias whitei | reverse complement strand
GTGCAACAATGGTGGAATTGGTGATCCTCTTACCATCTTGGCTTCTGAGAGACACTGACACTCTGAGAAGCTCTTTTTATACCCAATCATGTTGTCAATTGACCTAATTAGTGTTAATTGGTCTTCCAGCTGTTTGTTATATGCTCAGTTTCTTTTTGCCAGCCACTTATTGCTACTTGTCCCAACTTTTTTGGGATTTGTTGACACTGTGAAATTTTGAATCAACATATTTTTCCTTTAAAATGTTACATTTACTCAGATGGAACTTTTGATGTGTCATCTATGTTATATTACAAATAAAATATTGACATTTGCCATCTCCACATCATTTTTATTCACAATTTGTTTAGTGTCTCAACTTTTTTGGAATCCGGTTTGTACATATATATTTTTATAAGCACTTAGATGTTTAACAACCCATTTAAAAAAACCACCAAAATTCAGGAAATTACATCTACTTTATTTGAAATTTTCTAAGGGAGGACCC
This sequence comes from Nematolebias whitei, assembly GCF_014905685.2. Lineage (NCBI taxonomy): Eukaryota > Metazoa > Chordata > Actinopteri > Cyprinodontiformes > Rivulidae > Nematolebias > Nematolebias whitei. The sequence goes on along the minus strand of NC_056519.1, from coordinate 8,503,620 downwards.
CGCCCCCTTGCGCCCCTGCTGACCCGCCCGCTATTTGCGCTCTGATATCGATCGGTTTACAAATTAATCCCTTTTACTTGGTATCACTACTACTGTTATGATTCTGTTCAGTTTTATGTAAAGAGCTTTCTGTAATAACTTGAAGAATGTGCATTACATTTATTATGTTAATATGTTTTTTAAGTAGTTTTTGATAATTAATTTTCTCAAAACTGTAATGTTTGTAAGTTGAAATAAAAAATTTGTTAATTATGTCTTGAATGGAAAAATACCACATGTTAAAAAGTGTAAAAATTGTATTAACACTATTAAAGAACAGGTCTTAAATATTTATGTTACACAAATATTTCCATTGCATTAAAGAGACAAATTTAAGAAAATTATTTAATAAACATGAGGTTTATGAGGGGGTCCCTGAAACCTTTTTCTCCCCTGTAAGGGGTCCCTGAACCCAAAAGGTTTGAGAACCCCTGCTCTAGATCACATATAGGCAGTATGTGGCTTGAGGGCCAAAAGTGGCCCTCGGATGGTCTCAATCCAGTCGCAATGTACATTAATAAAACAAATTTAAAAATATATATTTAATAACCTGCATTAGATCAATGAAACTAGATTAAACACATTAAAAGTTTTGAATGGGCTTTCTTTGGTTAATCATTGTTTATAGTCCCAGAAGCAGACTGAACCTAAATGCTGCAAAAAGCAAACATGTAACAAACATTTTGCATATTTTAAGCTAACATTTTCTCACAAGTGTCAGTTTACGGAAAGTTTCTGGTATTTCAACATGGTTTGAACGGGACATGTTTTAACCAAGCTTGCTAATTCTGCTGCAACGTGTCCAAATAGGAAATGGGTGAAAACGCACAAAAAATATTTCTCAGATTAACCAAAATGTTTTTTTTCCACAGTTAAATATGTGATCTTCTGATTGTTTCCAGTAACTCTATATTGTGTCCCAGAAACCCTTTGGGCTTCAGTGTCACAACCATGTGTGGCTCAGATATTTATATTGCATGTGTTTGACATGTGCATACACTAGATGTCAAATAAATGGACTTCCTGTGCCTTCAGCTAAGCGTCACTTTAATTATTACACACAAAAATAACCTGCAGAGAATCCTTAGTGTCTTGTTGAAGGACATCGACAAACTACTGCTGGAAATAAACCTGCAACTTTCTGTTTTCTGTAAATCCACCCTGCCTTTAACCAGTAAAAGCTCTTATTGCTTACAGACATGCTCTTTGGTCACTTAGGACCCCCCCTCTTGTTTTCCTGATTATGTATAGAGCATTACTTGACCTGGCTGCTGGGAGAAAGGACTGGCGTAAGCTTAAAATACCTCCCAGGCTTGACACAGCACTGCTCCAGCTGCACTCTGTAATTACCAGCAGCACAATCAGCACACTCATTAATTTCACCTGACTGACAGCCACTGACGGCGCAATAGCAGAAAATGCACCAGTACAACTTCATAAATAAATGGAAATGACATCCTGAGGCCTTCTTCCAATCGGAAGCCTGCATTCAGAAAAAGTCTAATATTCTGCAACCCAGGAAGACATTGCAATGCTCTGTATGCATCTTCCCTGATTTGTCTCATTAAAAACATAAATAAATACAATAAAACTCAAAGAATCTTAGAATATCGGACGTTCCTCTTGCAAAGCCTTTGCATTTTGTAATATGGGTTAGAATGTGAGGTGCAGCTGGGAATGGAATGGCTTTCTGACTCCGTAGCAGAATTGATTTATTCATAAAGGAATGTGAAGGAGAACCAACTGGACTCCACAAGCAAAGTAATTGGTCTGAGTGAGCCAGCAGAACTGGCCCAGATAAATCGGTCACATGTTGGGTTGTTTGATGCTGCAATTTCAGATGAGGCGTTCAGAGGTGTGGTCCACAATATCACAAAGATGCTGCAATTAAAAAAAAAAAAGAATGCACAGTGCATTTAAATGTATTTGTGGAAAAATGTATGGTATTTTGAGCCAACCCATATCAAAAATATGAGTTTATTGGCACAACAAAACAATTTTATTTATTATTCCAGGTGCAAAACTACTTAAACTCTGATGACAGTTTACACCTTTTCTGATGTTAGTTTTAGTGTCAAAATAGAAATACTAAGAGGAATAAATTATGAAAGAATGAACAAATAATCCTCATTACTTTTACTGTTTCTCTTTTTTATATTTAATCCTGCAATTCAAAAATCCTCAATTATACGTCAATAAAAAACAGGGAGGCAAGTGATACATGCCTAGTTATTTTTTTAGACATTTTATCTTGATATTCTAAGTGTATTTGTTGGGTTAGGGTATGACTGTTTAATTGTGTACATTTATATAATTTAACTGTATTTGCTATAGCAGAATGCATTTAAATTTCACCATGAGTGATGTGTGCAGACAGTCGGACACGTTTTGCTCCAAGGGCTTCATAGGTCTTTTACCTGCACTAGAAGGAGTAATGGTTCTTGGAACCATTCTTATAATTCGTAGCAGTGGTGATTTTAGCCTCTTTTTGGGGGTGCCAACTCAGCACCCCTGAAAAATAAGTAAAATAAAAAAATAAAAATTGGGGGTTTGGGTTCTGTTTATTGCATTTATGATTCAATGCAACAAAACAAATTTAAAAGGAAACAGATCATTGTAATACTTGGTTTATTTACATAATGACTTTATTTGCTGGATGTCCGGCCCCTGAGCAATTTAGTTGAATAGCTGCTTTAGAGGGTGGAATACAAATTATTCCATTTCCAAAACCTAAACTGAGTCTGGCAAAAAGTAAAAGATGGATAAAGCCCTGCGGCTGACCTCATGAGCAGCTGAATACAACAGTGATAAACAGGAAGTTGCTCATCTGTACAAAGGTAACTGCAAGTAAAGCTTCTGTTTTCTGTCATAATTACACTTCTGGTTGCATAAGTTTAGATTTGGTTTGTTTATGATCAGTTAACACTAAATTGAATTTGCAAAGCGTTTATTAGGTTGTGTAATGTAAAGCAGAGTGCTACGTCTGTAGCATTTTAGCTAGTGTGTCTTTATTGCACGTCGCTAGCTTAGCGCTACTTCTTGTTGTGCCATTAACTCTAAAAATAGTTATCGAATCAAGGGTTACTAATGGAGGTAAACGTAGATGTTTAACAACCTGTTAAAATACACCAGAATGCAGGAAATGGCATCTACTTTATTCAAAGTTTTCTGGGGGAGGACTCCCAGACCCCACCCCACCCCCCTGTCCCCCCCCCCCCCCCCCCCCCCCACACACACACATTCTGATGCCAATGGCCACCCCATTATTCAAGCCAAGAGCCAATGTCAGCACTAGCGGCTAAGCACCCCTAAAGTCAGATTCTAGAATTGTCCCTGACTCTTAGGTTAAAAAATCTCCATTGTCACAATCAGTTTTCCTTGTTTTTTTTATTTATTTATATATAATCAGGGCTTAATTTGTAAACCGATTGATGCCGGAACGCAAATAGCAGGTGGGCTGGCGAGGTGTTTCAGGTGCAGTGGAGGGATTTGGGGGTCCTCCCCCATAAAATTTTGAATGAAGTACATGCAATTTCCTGCATTTTTGGTGTATTTTAACAGGTTGTTAAACATTTACATTTGCCTACATTGGTAAACACTCTGCTTCTGTCAAGCATCCCCCCCTTACTTGACAGTTAAGCCTGATTTCTCCGTCTGTCGCGGCTGCCTGTGAGCTCCTGCCTGCGTACGACTGCCTGGTTAGCTCGACATTCATCCCCACCACTCTCTTAGGGGCAGAAATTTTTTTTAAGGGTAGACACAGAAATGCTACTTGAAGAAGCAGCTTGTATGCTGTGTGACTGTTGTGTTTAAAATGAGTGTTTATATAATTATTTTCAGTGTACATATCCAATATAAGTTTTATTCATTCAAGACAGTCGTACTTGTTCATAACTTTATTATTAGTAAGCCTGAGAGTTCCCGGATCCAAGCAAACAGTTACCGGAACGCACCCTGTCAAAATAAGAGTTTCCGGATCCTACTCTGACAGGATCCAGTTCAAATTAAGCCCTGTGTATAATTCCTGAACTTTACTTCAAGATCATACACATTCATCCGAAACAAGAAAAAACAAGTACCCCTGCTAAATTATCAAAAATGATATACATCTAAAAGAACGTAAAGAAGTTGAGAATATGAGACTCCTGGTTTCCCTTGTTTCCAGCTCCATGCACCTGTCCATGTGTAATCACGCTCCCCAGTACTTAAACTCCTCAACCAGTGAGTCAGAACCTCTTACGTTCATCTGCATGTTTATGGCTGTTTGCGTTAGTTTAGCTATTAAAGCTACTTGTAGTCTTTCTCAGTTAGCTCCATGCGACAGTGTCCCATTGAAACCATTTCCACTTTTTTAAAAATTAAATCACACGACCTTCCCAACCATCCACTAGACCTGATGAGTTATTTTGTGTTTTGCCAAAGTCCAAAAACTGTGGTGGCCATCTTGAACAAAGTTTGCTCAAAAAGATGGACTAAGTTGCAGATGTACAGCCAAGGTTACCATGAGAGTTTAATTAAAACGTTACCACTGGTTCATCAAGTATTTTGCCAAAAAAGCAGATGCAGAAGATTGCATCATCGCTTATATATCAAAGCAGCGGGTGATATGAAAGTTTATATCTGCTATAATGCCATAAAATTAAAAGTATGCAAGGATGTTTTTAAAGCCAACCGGCTAACCGTTGGAAATTATCTAAACTAAAAGTACAGAAAGTACTGAGCCTATCAGAATATATTAGACTAATCCATATATAAACAATAGACAATAAGTGATATTATTATTGGGCACATGTACAGTTAAAATGGGCTTCATGTTAAAAACCAAAGAAAATGTTTAACATTTAAAAATGTCCAACCAAGCTACAGAGGTGACATTTACACAGTGATATGCTTATTTGTTAGAAATAATTAAAAAAAAGTGCTCATTTAGCAACATTAGATTTGGTATTAGGCAACTTCATTGTGTTTTTATGCTATGGAAGCTAAACAGCCAAAAGGCAATTGAGCACAAAGCTTTAATGAATTTATTTAACAGACAATAAATAAATAAATAAGATTGAAATGAATTTGCCAAGGAGGTACAATTAATTTATTTTTGCTTCACTTCTTGCAAAACGGCATAACTGAAAAAGCTTAACTAATTTATATTTCATGCCAAATGTGTTTTTAGAGCTGCCAAATGGGTTGGATTAAATCACACTGTAACCTCAGCGGGGCAGCAACAACAGGACTTTTAGACATCCTCGCTTTGCTTCTTTCTCAAGATTCTTGACGTTTTACTTGGTTTTTACCAAACCCTGTGGACGAACAGACACAAGTAGGCTAAGATTGTGGAAAAGACCCTGATTTGTTGATAAAATGTAGATGAGAATATCAAAGCTTTCGATAGATTAGAGACAGAAGGCAATTAGAGTCGCGCAGCTTGACGCATTAACACGTTTTAGACTCAGCCAGTGTGCGGACCAAAGAATAAGAAATCTGTTGGTGTGTTTGGAACTTACTAAATTAAAAAACAAAACAGAAAGATGTACGAGTTGAAAATATGTTAACGGTTTCTTTAGGTTGTCATGTAACAACAACAAAAAACAAAACCTTTAAAAATGCATTTTGTTCTGACATATTGGAGTTGTATGAAGAAAATACTTGAATTGATCAATCTTAAAACAGTACATTTGTTCTGTTTTCTGCATGTCAATGTGTCAGATCTACAAGCATGGAAATGAACACTCCATGATGACGATGAGACAAGCACATGATTGTACTCAGCACTGCGAGCTGTGGACATGATATTTATGCCATGACAGAAAATGTGATGAGCTATCAGTCTCCCATGCATGCACACATTCACATGCCAGAAACAAATGTAATGAACTCAGATATCAGCCATGTTTGACACAAGCTGCACATTAGCGTGCATCTGAGGAATGCTCCATCAGTTTGGGTAAATATTATTTGAATATTTCTAATACCATCCCCACTGTTTCTGGGAATGCTGGCCAGAACTCCTCCCAGGGCGATGGTCACTCCTCCCAACAGCCTGCAGAGCTCCTCATCGCTGCAGACAGCCGGCTGCAGGTGCTGGGGGACGATCCTGTCCTCCTGCTGTCACAAGCCATGTTTCCTTTCAGGATCTCAGTGGTCAGGCACTCGAGCACAGCTGGCAAGGAGACGGGAATGCTTCTACGGCACATCCTTGTCAACTCATTTGAGATTTGGGGCTGTAGCTGAGATATTATATGAGCTTCTGAGGTGTTAATCAGCTGCTCCTGGTTATAATAACCACCTTATTGTTATGGTTATGCCTCATAACACATGTCCAATACTAAAAAAGTTTCAGTAAAAATCCTTCCAGCTGCACAGCATCCGATACCAGAGGAAACAAGCATCCAAAAAATGTGATTTACATCCAGCAAAAGAGGAATTAAAGTTTCCAAAAACTAAATCTCAGAATGAATGTAACAGAGCTGCTCCAATATGCAGCCACCCGAGCGGCACAATCAGTGCCACCCAACATCGGTGTTGTTTTGGAGGTTTCTATGTTCTGGTGCATATGATAACTTAAATGACAGATTAGCCATTTAATAACTGATCAGTGACTAATGTTGTTTTTTTCATTTCAGGATTCATTATCTGACTTTTAAAAAGGCAAACTGTCTGGAAGTGTGCAGTATGAGGATGACACAGCAAGTGCCATGATAGTCAATATGACTAAATATTCCCTGCCATGAAACTCCTCAGGCAAGCCAAGTGTGTGATAAAACAAAGGAACAACATAAGGATGAATCCATTACCCTTTGAAACCACACACAACTGTCAGTGTAACACAGAGAAGCGTGATTGTCAAGCATCCATACTCACACTCCCTCTCAGCTTCCAGTACGAATAGATAAAAACACTGGGTCATTCGTCTTTTGCAAGTTTGTGGAACATTTCAATTCATTCCACGTTTCCAACAGCATGTGAGCCAATCTGGTCCAACACGGTTATACAGAGCCAGTTCTCCGGCTTTTCTTCTCTGCTGTTGAATCTTAAACATTTACCATCACGAACACAAAAGACACTGAATAATCTATTTGTCACGTCCCTCGGAGTACAATTTATTATGGGCTGTGCACTGAACCACTACAGAAATAAAACAATTGCTATGAATGGGCCATTTTCAAAGTGCTTTCTGAGAAACCAGTTTCTGGAAATAATTAATCCAAAGGGAGAGATGTTTTGTGTTGTTTGACAAGAGAGGAACACATTCTCCATTGTTGTGTGTAAAGTATTACAGAACGGATTGCAGGGGCATGAAACCCTCGTCTCTTCAGATGTAAACAATAAAGGAGATGGAATGAACAAAATTAAGTAGGAAGTTTCTGGATTTTCTTTTTTTAATAAAAACACATAGAACTAAATTGTCCTTACTGTATTGACATCTCTGTTTGTCTCGTGCTGCATCAACCAAATTGTTGCACAAACTCCCCATGTATAGATCATAAAGTACCAATATTTCAAACTTGCAATCACAGCTGCACAGAAGAATGTTGTGCAACAACGGTGTGACATTTGATCCATGATGATTAAGAAATCTGGACCAAACAGGCCTCTCCCCAATCCAGCAGACGTTTTAGATAAATGGACACCAGTTCCCTGCGACCATGCAAAGAAAGTAAAGAAAATGAATGGTTGAATGAATCGTCAACTATCAGGTGTCAAGTGATGTAAACTTCACACAATAAGTGAAGAAGCTGCTTTATAAGGATCCCAACTTTGACGAGGACCAGGCTGAGATGCTGAAGGCCGCATCATGTGGCACAGGCAAAATCCGGTTTTCAGCAGTCACCATCCCCTCACAAAGTTGTCATTTCTTGCACACTCTCTACTCACGAAAATCAAAAATGGTTTCAAGTAAGTTCTAGTCCCCTGTGAAAATGAACTTTTTTTTTTTAATTGAAAATTTTGGTACAAAATTTCTGAACATGCTCAAAAATCTGCAACACGAGTGTGACACACTGCAACCTGCACGGAAGATTTGAACACTCCCTTTCAAGCGCCGTTCACAATTTGTTGCCAACAGTTGCAGCTCAGTCAGATACGAGTAAGACATTTTCCATTTGAGCTGTTCTCTTGTTACTCAATGGCAACTTGTATCCAGGCCTAAGGGAATGTTCACCCTACACATGGGGCCAACACTATAGCCATCCTGCCAACTCCATTACTCAACAGATCTGATGTTATTTTGTTGCAGTTTGTGCAGCTTCATTGCCAATTTGCCACGGTTATTTTATTTCTTGTGAATCTCAGCTAAAGCAGAAATGTACCTGTAATTGAGTTTTTTAGTGTTACAGCTCTACAACATTCAGTTTTAGACCAGAATAAGTAGTGATTTTAGACTATACGCATATGGAAAGTTTTGATGTTTTTCATTCAAAATTTGCTCAAGTTTACAAATAAGGTTTAAATTCCTTTTAACTTGTCAAAAAAGTTGTCATTTTGAGCTTTACTAGGTAACTAATACTGCCAAATTTAGTCACACTAGTTGACTAGTGACTTTTTTTGTCCTTGCTAGTTCACTAACCCTGATTCAGACCAGGAGTTAACTCTCCCATAATAACAAATGTGTGTACACCATTTACATAGTAAGTTGTTAAAACATTTATTTCCAGTTTGCTCAGTATTTAGGAAACAGCTGAACTTTAAGTGAACAAAGCTCCCCCCCCCCCCCCCACCCTGATTTGCTGTAAGCTATTAGCAAAAAGCTCTTTGAGGGGCTTGTACCGGCCATTTGTTTAGCTGAAGGCCGGGACACAGATCAGACAGAACTCCCAGAAACTCATAGGGTGCTATGAGAGATAAACTGCCAAGCAGACAGCAGGAGCAGGCGAGGGAGCGTATGATTTAACAGGCCGGAACAGCGTGCCGAGACAGCGAGCGCCTGATCGTCTCATCAGTCAGAGCAGCCAGGTACAGAGGTACGGCGGCGTTACAAGGTCAGTGTTTTACTTTGGCTCGTGCTCGCTAATTTAATTACAGGCAGAGCGCCACAAAAGAGCACGCAGAGGCAAGCAGATGCTGCAAACCTCAAACCCACGCTGTTCTCCAAGCCATACAATTTGTATCTCGATGGAAGACACAGTGATTCAACGATGGCTGCGAAACTTTTTTCTCTGACATTTACCAACAAGTGTCAAATACAGAATAGACCAACCTTTTTTACCCCCTTTATACCTCTTCTGCGCTCCATTCAGGACTGCTGGCTGAAAGAGCTTGGACTATAAAATTACTGTATGTGACTTTAATTATTGCCCGCCATCACTGATCATGTTTTGCCTTTTTGTGTGCGTGCATGCTTTATTAGCAAAATATCTCATAAATAACTGGACATATTTCAACAGAACTCTTAGAAAGTCATTAATTCAACACGGCTATTCAAATAAAATTGCTCAGGGGGGCACAGTTACTGAAAGCCAAGCGCTCAGGGGCCAGAAATTAAGATTGTATTACAGTTTAAAATCTAGTTTTATTTAAAAATGAACCCAATGGTGGGCCGAAATGAGCTCACCCGTGGACCTGATTTGGCCCCCAGGCCACTAATTGAATAGCTCTGATCTACAGCTTACAAGCCTGATGGCTGATCTTTGAACACTAAAGCTGATCAGTTTTACAGATACTGAACTAAAACACAAAGTGATGTGAGGTCATGAAATTAAAAAAAATGTTTATTTATTTATTATGAATTAATCAAGCCAACAGAAGAGCTGAGCAGTGAAGTTTTATTTTAATTAAATGGAGGGGGAATGCGACGATGCTATTGGCTGAGCGCACCAGGAAGTCACCTGATTCTGACGCAGGCGCTCGAACAGCTGGAACAGGAGGGGGGAAAAAAAAAAAGCTCAACATGGCTCCCAAATTGGACCTCGTGCGCGCGGGGACGCTCGTGTGGCTGGTGGTTTCCTCTCTGATCCCCCCGGTTGAAGCTTACGACGCGGGCGACGCTTTGGCGCTGCTGCTGTGCGCCGTCCTGACCGGGGTGGGCTTCTGCGCGTGCCTCGGCTGGTACGCACGGAGGCGCAACGGCCAGATGTGACGAGGAGGACAGGACAGGGGGAGCAGTGGTATTGGCAAGCTTCTCGGACATGCGTCCTGTCAGCACGCGCTGCTCTCAAACTCCCGCGGACCTTCTGGACCCGCAGAGAAACGTGCCTTACAGGAGGATGTTGGCGCAGGAGGAGGACAAAGCCGAACCAGGAAGTGAGAACGCAAGAACCCCGCCTAGGTCTAAAACCAAACACTGTTGCCTTTTAACACGCAAAGAGACTGCTGCAGTTTATTTCCCTTTAAACGTCCTGTTAAGTTTTGCATCCAGCTTCAACACGAGACTGTTTGATTTGACGCACTGAGCCACACGACTGGCACTTCCGGTAGTCTGGACACGTGACTACAGCTTTTGTAAACAATAAATGAATGAAGTCTCAAAACAGTTTTTGGCTTTTGTCTGCTCTTTAAACACTATTGGTTCTCGAAGGGTAACGTGGTAAAGTAAAATTACACTTTTTTTTTTTTTAAGAGTTTTTATCTAGAAATAATTATTCAAGGAAACTGACACTAGGATGAAGATCAGCTACTACCACACCAGATTTGAGCTCATCTGTAAGAGTCAGCCATGTTTGTGCTGGCTAAGGTAGATTAGCTGTGGCAGCCATCTTACAATGAGTTGGCTCCAAAAAGTAACAATTTGAAAAAAAAAAGTTATCCAACTAGAGCATTGAGAATTTGTTTTTAAGGGCAGTAAAATCAACTCCAGTATGTGATTTACAAGTAGAATCAGGAGAAATGCCTTCATGCAATAGAAGATAACAGTTAATGGTTAATTGGTGGATAAATTTGAAGGGGCATAATGATAATCATACTGTTAAGAAAGTGTTAGAAAATTTTTGGGAATGAAGAAAAGAGCTTAAAATTACTTTTTGGGTGGGTTGGGGATAATACAGCAAGAATATTTAAAGTATATAAAAGAATCGAGTCCAACAGTACTGTGGCCTTTAAGGCCAACATGGACATAATGTGGATTGTTATAAAATATTAAGAAAATAAATACAACAACTAGCCATGAGCCTAGCCTGGTGAAGACTTCTGCCCTTATTTTTTATACTCTGGCCTCTACATCTAATTTCATCCCTGGTAAATACCTATAACTATTTGACACATCACTTAAAAAGTAGCCAGACTATCCCTTTAAAGCAGCTTCAGTCTAAAAAATGTCAGTGTTTTGTATGAATGCTATAAAATTGCTGTAAATGTTCCAAGGTGCACAGACTGACGACATTTTACAGGTGAGTAAATAAAAGCAGCAGCTGCTAGCTATAGCACTTCTAGCAGACTATACTGGCTGTGTAACAATCCATTAATTAAAGTTTTGAATGAACCACTAGACAGCTATTTTTTAATTGGAGCTCTTTTATGACAGTAGCAGTCCGTTTCGGGCTTGACCTTGGCATATTTGCAGTTAGTGTGCCAAAATTGAGCCGTTTCAAACCAAAGCTGTTTAGATCTCACACAGGTAAGAAATAAATGGCCAGCTTTAATCGATTCTATTAAAATTGTATGATTTAGTTTAGGCAGTGTTGATGAACTTCTTCTTTTTATAGCATACTGTATATCATGTTCAGTTGAAAGAGAATAGATTCAAAGAGCCTTTTTTTATTTTAAATTCCCAAACCTAAAATAAATCTCCAATGTTCCCCGCCATCCTACAGACGCCTCAGCCACCTGTTTCCATGTACCACTATCATTAATTCATGCTCGTCGCCCCTGAAGATGCTGAGCCACATCCTCTCTGGTGCATGTTGTGCACCGTTCGAGCGTGTGCACGTGGCTCGATGGAGTCATTGTTCAACAGTGACACTGCTCGTGACATCACAGCTCCCCATACATGGTTGAGGAGTCAAATCCTATGAATTTCTCATGCTGAGCAGGCAGAATGAACAGCAGAGTGCAAAGTGCTGGTCAATTATGTATACAGCCTAGGTACACAAGGAGTGGGAAAGTCCATTACCCTGATGGGAGCAACCTGGTTTAACCCCCCCACATACTGAAAATAAAAAAAAATGGTCCTCATCCAGCTTTATGCATAACTTATTGATATTACTTATGTTTAAAAGGCACCTGAAGCAGTTTAAAACGCATTATCCGGATTAAAACAAGCACCAGGGAAGTAATGCGTTACACTACCGGGTGTAGTAACGCGTTACCGGCCAGCAGTGGCCCTGTTGAGCAGATGTTACCGTCAGAGAGACCGAGTTGCTGTTGCTGCAACAAGAGACAAGACGCGTCTTGGATCACAAATAGGGGGGATGCAGTGCGCATGCGCAGTGCGCTCCGTTTACTGTAGGATATTCACCGTGGAGAGGAAGAAAAAAAAAAGAAGAGGAGGAGGGCAGGCATCAAATCTGGCTTTTTGAAAAACGGCAAAAAACCCGACTTGTGCAATGTAAACAGGAGGGGGATGGATTATCAACAGGTAGGAGTTTTATTAATCGACTGATCGGATTTTAGTCCTTTTTTTTTTTTCCAGTTTTTTTTTTCCTCTCTCCCGGCCTTGTTTTATGTGGCTGCGATTCTGGGCAATTCATATAAAGACAGCCAAATGAATCTAGTCTAATGGACGTGCGGATTCGGATCCGGTCGGTGCTTGATCCGGGCCGACCGGGCTGCGGAGGCGATTATCCGTTCATTCTGTTGTGTTTCTGAAACGGGATCCAGTCGGATTAAAACGGACGGTAAAGATTAGGAGGACGCTTTTAAAACGCGTAAGTAAATACAAACAAGAAAAAAAAGGACATCCCTTTATAGGTCAATATTTATAAATATGCACAAGAAGAATATTATATAATCTTATTTGTTCTCCCAATTGACACGTCGCGACAAATTACAAGGCAAAATTGAAAAATAGCAGCAGCCATAACGTTCAATTAATGAGGAATACGTGGGAAATAGTTTTTTTTTTTTTTTTTCCATTTAAGCAAAAGATGCTTCGGTGTCTTTTGCACAAAAGGTACAGCCAGGGCGATTTCCTCTCCTGCAATGTGTGCAGGGTGTGATCAAGGGGAGCTTATTTTTGTCTGCATTTGTCTTTATTTTTTCCACAGTGCGCCGAATATGCTCCCATCCTCCCCCACTCCTTAAATGAAATACATAAAGGGGGGGAATCCAAGTCGAGCCTTGGTTATTGTGAAGCTCGCTTCCATTTAATGCGTCGTTTTGTCAAATGAAGGCTGCTGCTGTTTTTTTTTTCTAATCCAGGAAAATTCCAAGGCAGCCTTAAAGGAAATTTAAGTCTAATCATGCTCCATCTTTGCATGTCTGCCTTCAGAGAGCTCTGAGCTGCTCCAAATGTTCCAATGTTAAAGCAAATCAGTCATTAAAGGACTGCCAGAGGAGAAGAAGTGCTTATTAACATGCATGTGTTGTTAGGACTGGATGCTGATGAGTGAGGGATGTTTTTTTCAGAGGTTTTTGTTTTTCTCTTTAGGTGTGATGAGACAAAGAGACAAAGGATGCCTTAGAGAAGAGGTTGCCTGTATGCCTGGAAACCTCTTCAAAGCACACCACCAAATGGATCAGACACCTCCCCCCGCCACCTCTAGATCATGATACTTGGCTGAAGCTATTCTGCTACATTTATGATCCCTCCTCCATCTATGGCGAACTATAGCCATGCAGGGGACCACACCATCTTGCAGAATGTCTCTCCTCTCGCCACATTCCTGAAACTGACCTCCCTGGGTTTTATCATTGGAGTCGGTGTGGTTGGGAACCTCCTGATCTCCATCCTACTGGTCAAAGACAAGAGCCTGCACCGGGCGCCCTACTATTTCCTCCTGGACCTGTGCGCCTCTGATATCCTGCGCTCAGCCATCTGCTTCCCCTTTGTCTTCACCTCAGTAAAGAATGGATCTGCCTGGACCTACGGCACGCTGACCTGCAAGGTGATCGCCTTCCTGGGTGTGCTCTCGTGTTTCCACACGGCGTTCATGCTATTCTGCGTTAGCGTTACCCGCTACCTGGCCATAGCGCATCACCGCTTCTACACTAAGAGGTTGACGTTCTGGACGTGTTTAGCGGTCATCTGCATGGTGTGGACGTTGTCGGTGGCTATGGCGTTTCCTCCGGTGCTAGACGTTGGGACGTACTCCTTCATCCGGGAGGAGGACCAGTGCACGTTTCAGCATCGCTCCTTCAGGGCGAACGATTCGCTGGGCTTCATGCTCCTGCTGGCGCTCATCCTCCTGGCCACGCAACTGGTTTACCTCAAGCTCATTTTCTTCGTCCACGACCGTCGGAAGATGAAGCCCGTCCAGTTTGTGCCTGCTGTCAGCCAGAACTGGACCTTCCATGGACCAGGAGCCAGCGGGCAGGCAGCAGCAAACTGGCTGGCCGGATTTGGTCGCGGCCCCACCCCGCCTACCTTGCTGGGCATCCGGCAGAACAGCAATGCAGCGGGTCGTAGACGCCTCCTAGTACTGGACGAATTCAAAACGGAGAAGAGGATTAGTAGGATGTTCTACATAATGACGTTTTTCTTCCTGGCGTTATGGGGGCCCTACCTGGTCGCTTGCTACTGGCGGGTGTTTGCAAGGGGCCCTGTAGTCCCTGGAGGCTACCTGACAGCAGCCGTGTGGATGAGCTTTGCCCAGGCTGGGGTCAATCCTTTCATCTGCATCTTCTCCAACAGGGAGCTGCGGCGCTGCTTTAGCACCACACTCCTCTACTGCAGAAAATCCAGGTTACCAAGGGAACCTTACTGCGTTATATGATGGTTTTACTGGAGTTTTTTTAAATCATCTATGTCTCTATTACCCTGATTGATCTTGATCTGGGCTTGTCCCTGTTGTACAGTGCTCTCTCCCTCTTTCGATATCTTTTTCTCTCTTTATCATCCAGTTTTCCCCTCCTCCTCCTCTTTTCTCGAGGCCCTTCGTCTGGCTGATCTGCCAGTCTCATGGCTCTGTCGGGGTGATTAAATACAAAAAATGAAAAGTCCATCAAACATGGAAAAGGAATGGGAATACGTACAAGGGATGGATCCCGTCCTGCGTTTATGTTCTAGTAAACGGACATCATGGAAGGCCATGCCAATGCAGTGAAGCAAAAAGTTCCTCTTTTTTTTGGACAAAACTGACAAGAAAACCTCTTGCTTTGGATACGATGACGATGCTTTACCTTGTGACGTGTGAAATACAAAAAAAAGAAAAAAGATTTGGAAAAAAAAAAGAACACGAAACAAAGAAACAATACCTCTCAAGGAATTATTGGAAATGTTTTACAGTTTAAGAGTTGCACTAAAAGAAGATGTAAAGACGCTTTTTTGTGGGGGGTTTTCTTTTCGGGTCTTTTTGGTCAACGGTTGCCAGCTGCATATTGCAAGGACAACTTTTTCCTCTCTTTTTGTCCCCCCACCCCCTTTTTATTCTTCTCATAGTAAAACAATGAATGCTTTGATTTGCAACAGACAACACAATCGCTGTAAGTAAAAGCAAAACTTGTTGGGATACACCATCACTGGAGGATAAGATGGTTTTAATGTAAGTGATTATCTTTTTCATTTCCTGGGGTGGGGTGGGTGGAGCGTAATGATGGAGGTGGGGGGGTGTGGTTTTTCTGAAGTTGCAACTTAAAACTAGAATCGATTTTCTTGTAGTTTTACGATCCATATGTCCCTATAGTGTCTGGCATTGTTATTTTCTTAACACTTTTTACAACAACAAAAAAAAGAGGGGGTGAAAGATGAATTGATGTAAGGGTCTGGGGTGGGGGGGCGGTTAATGAACTTTGTGCTTAAAAAAAAAAAGAAACATTGAAGAAGTAGTTAAATGTTTCATCATAACCATGTACCGAAACCATGTTACCGTATTGCGATGCCACTGTTTTTTTTTTTTGCCTTAACGGTAATAATATTGTCACGTTTCTTGGTTTATCTTTTTCTTTTTAAGTTTTCCACTCAGTCCTAAAACGATACTTTAGATGGGGGGGGGGGGGGGGGGGTTTGGCTGTCTTTGTCACATCAGCGTGAAAGTGCATGTCCATTTTTCTTTAAGAGCTGGCCCCACTCCCACGAGCATCACAGGCCCATACACCGAGCAGCCCGGTTTTTTATTCTGCAATGGTTTGCTACACCCCTCAGAGTGCGCTGAGCACAGCGTGTATGTGTGCGCGTGTGTGTGAGTGTTTCAGTGGACGCAAGGATGTGTGTGAACCAGACAACCGTCACTTCAAGACCAGAGCCTTAGTATGAAATCTTGCACAATTTGTAAAAAATGTAAAAGGAAAAAAAAAAAAAGGACATTTAAGGCACACTTGTCTTGTTTCTACTTTCCCTACATTTGCTCTCTACTGATTGTTTTCAATGACTTTTCTTTCTCTCTTTCTCTCTCTCTCGTGGCCATTTTACTATTTATTATGTATTCATTTTTGTATATTATAGATAGCGTGTAAGTATGTGAGTCTTTCATTTTGAAGTCCCGAATGTGAGTACAGTTTCAGTTTTAGGATTGCATTTGCTGAAAGGTAACTGTGTAATCTGTTGCTTTTTTGAAAATAAAATATAAAAAAAAAAATCAAATTTGCATAATTTGTTAATATTTTTTTATACATGCCTTTTTGCTAAGCTTGATTAAGAAAAATGACAGAAAATGTATTTTTTTAGCAGTCAAATGATGATTTTGGAATTCACAATCAAGTTTTTTTTTTTCTCGAAAGCACAAAACCCTATATTATAAAAGATTTAAAACAAAAACAATAATTTATTTACACTGGATGAAGACTGGATGGTCTTTTAAGGTCTTGGAGAGGTCCTCGGGGTCTATTAAATGAGAAATGTGTCCCTGTTATGTAAAAGTTGTACATTTTAAAATCTTATTTACATGAATTTTTTTTTAAGAAATGAGGTTTATGTCCAATGGCTAGTCCAAACACAGCTAAAAACAGAGAGGATTGTTATACATTTTATTAAAATGTTATTTTATGAACCTTTTAAATATAATGGCAGTGTCAATTTTGTTTTACACTGTTACTTAAAAAGAATTGTACGATTATGTGCATGACTAAATGACACCAAGAGACATGGTCTGTAGCGCCGGTGTATCTTTTCGTCACTTCCAACTTGAATGTTTTGGTATTTCTGCTGAAATAATTGTGTAATGTGAAACTGAAGAGGGTGTGTAGGTTGAACTAATAACATTAGCTTGGACACCTGTGACATTTTCGGAGTTGTTTTCAAGGTTCAAGGTTCTTTATTGTCATTTGCATCACATGCTACATGAGGTGGAACGAAATTGTGGACTCAAAGTCCCAGAAACCCAAAAAAGCACAAATATAAAAGAGACAGTATATAAGGATCTAAGATATACACTAAATGAACACTAAACGTTACGCTAAAAGATCAAAGATACAGTAGTCCCTCGCTACTTCGCGGTTGTTTTTTCTCGGCCTCGCTCTATCGCGGTTTTTCTAAGTAAGACTGGACATGACACAATTGGCTGATTGATGGATGAGCCGCACAATTGGCATGGATTTTTTATTTTTATTTAAAATGAGTTATTTTAATTATTTAGCACCTGTGTGCAGCCCACAGCTGCAAGAGATGCTTCCTCCTGCAGCTGTGTCATATATCCACTCTGCAGCGGAGAAGTGGGCGTGGCCAAGAGCACTGGCAGATGGCAGAGAACTGAAATCATGACAATCTGTGCTCTTTATTGCATTTAGAGTTTAGAAACATTGTTTAGAATATTGCAAAAGTGTGGGAATGGTTTAAAACACATTAACATATATACATATATATATGTATACATACATATATATACATACATACATGTATACATACATACATACATATATACATACATACATGTATACATACATACATACATATATACATACATACATACATATATACATACATACATACATATATACATATATATATACACATACATATATATATACACATACATATATA
>NC_056519.1:8397791-8475580 GCF_014905685.2 Nematolebias whitei | reverse complement strand
TTAATTTTAGACAGCACAGATTATCTAGTATTTACGGTAATTAGACAGCAAAACTTTTCTAGTATTTATGGTAAATCATTTTAGACGGCGCAGCTTTTCTAGTATTTACGGTAATTCATTTTAGACAGTGCAGCTTTCCTAACTTTATTAATACATTTATGGGGATGCAGCTTTTCCAGTATTTTTGGTAATTCTTTTTAGACAGTAAATCTTTTCTAGCATTTACAGCAATTCATTATAGACAACTCAGTTTTTCTAGCATTTACAGTTAGTATTTTTAGACAACGACTCTTTGCTATTATTTACGGTAATTCACTTTAGACAGTGCAGCTTTTCTAGCATTTACGGTAATTATCACATCTTGCTCATGTTTTTCAATTAGCCTAAATAGACAATATAGGGAAAGAAGAAAACTAGAACAGCTGTCACAAAAGATATATATATATATATATATATATATATATATATATATATATATATACACATACATATATATACATACATATATATATACATATATATATATATACATACATATATATATATACATACATATATATACATATGGATCTTTTCTAGAAAAAGATTTATTTGTTTGTCACGGCACATTTACCAGTATGCGTTTAATCATTTATCTACTTTCCAGATCATCACATTTTGAAGTGTTTAGAACAGAGATGGGCGCCATTTTTGTTTCTAGAGGCTGTATTCAACCATTTAAATCAATCAAAAGGGCCACCTAGTGAGTTATAAAAGTAAATTTTCTTTCAGACAAATAGTCTGGAAAATATTTCCAGACTTTTCTTTCATTTCTTATTTGGATAAGTTGTAACACGGCTAATAGGCTTGGTCAAAATATTTCTTCCTCACACCCTCTAGATCATGTGTCAAACTCAAGGCCTGGGGGCCAAATGTGGCCCTCGTCAACATCTTATCTGGCCCCCAAGATGATATTTGAATTGTAAAATACGTCTAGCTCTTGAATTTTTTCAGTAATCTTTGATTATGATGTCTACAGCACAACAGAGAACATCAAATGAGAACAATCAAATGTTAACTGGCCATTGGGGCACATTTAGATTTATTTAATCTCCATTGATAAAACTAATTCATAACTTATTTTAAAGTTTATTTTTAATTAAGGATAATGGGGACCATATGGGGATTGTGCAAGGGTCAGTTTTGGCCCCCGGGCCGTATGTTGCCTGCGTGTGGTTTAATGTTTATACAGATAATGTTTTTCTGACTAATTCAGCGTGTTTTGAGATGAATCCAAGGGCTTCAGAAAAAAAGGCATGGGGGGAGTTAATCCACTCGTCTTCTTGTGTTCGAGCCTGTTCAGCACTTTCTGTCATTCTCCTTCTTCCTCCATCCATCCATCCTTCCCTCCTCCCCCCTTTATTTTTGGAAACATCTCATTCTCGTGAGTCACAAAGGCTCAGTCTAGCGAGCTCCCTCCTCCTCCTCCTCTTTCATCTCTCTCTCGCCGCTGTTTATGATATTTAAACATCAAGAGAGTCGAGCGAGAGGAGAAAAACTATCTCACTTGATCAGAGATTGGCAGAGGGGACAAATGAAGGTTTTGTGAGACATTAATTCGCCATATTTACATAGTTGACAGGTAATGGATGGACATGTCTGCCTCTTTTGCTCTTATAATTGGTTAAAAAGGTGACAGGCAGCAATTTCTGACTGGATATATATATAATCACTGTGGCTGTAGAGGAATGGTCTAATTAGCATGTTTGCAATGCAGTCTCACTTCTTGCTAGAGATTTCTCACACATAAGACGAGTCACATCCCGGAAAATCAGCTAAATGATGTTGCCATGGCAACTACAACATGGACTTTAAGCATCCTGCTGACACAGCTTCAGATCTGAATGCAGGATTAAGCAACTCCCTTGGACAGATCGTTTTATCACATCGTTTCTTTTCTACTAATTCTAGAAACATGACTTGCCCTGACACATATAATTTACACAAAAATTGTAATATAGATGTTTACTCCAACAATTACGGCTAATGTTATTAACTAAAATCTTGTGCAGTTTGTTGGCCCTCAAATTTTGGTGATCACTCTCAGCTACTACCACACCAAAGTTTAGCTCAACATCTTTAACAGTGATTGAATTATAGCCTTTTTTGTGTTCTCAAAATTCATTTATGTGTCGCGACCGTCTTCTATTATTTTGACTCCATAACTTAATCAGTTTTAGAAATGCATCTATTGATTAAATATTGTGGGTTTCATTAAAATATGTCCTGTACTTCAAAAGATATTTTGTTAACAGACTGATAGGATTCACTCCAGCAAACATTACTTATGTGTTCCACACAGAGTTTGTATTATTAGATCCAAAAGTATATGATAGGGATGAGTTTCTGCTATTATCACACCAAATTTTAAATCAATATCTGTAAAACTGATTGAGTTATAGCCAATAATGTGTAAACTGATTTAAATTAGTTTGGGCAGCCATATTGAATCTGGTTTACTCTACATGGTAAAAAGTGGTAATGTACATCAGATGAAAGCTTTCTGAAAGTTTCATTAAAATCTACCCAGTGATTCTTGAGATATTTTGCTAACAGTCAGACCTAAGCAAATACGTTATTGGAGGCCTTTCATGGCAGCAGAGAGTAAATTGTCTCAAAGCAAATTTCCCCAGCAAAACAATAAAGTTCATAGTATCAGATTGTACTCTCAACACATTCTTTAGATAAAAAACAACATGCATTTTAAAGTTTTAAGGCTTCTCAACAATAACCACGAGCTTACAAATGACGTGTCAGAACAAAATAGCCGAGCAGCTCATCTGAAAAAGGCGTTCCTTCTACGGGAGAACACGGTCACCACGCTGAAAAAGCCATTTTCTACCGTCGGTGTTCAAAGAATTCAATTTTCCTCTTGAGGAATTGTATTTGCTCCACAGATATAATAACTCTGGTCCCACCGGCTGATTATGCTGTTGTTATTTGTGTCGTTTATAAGCTCATGGCACGTTCACAAGTAACACAAGCTTTATAGTCACTGTTTTACAACATTCCACACGATATACCTTTGATTTCAGACGTGCTTCATTCGCACCCAAACCCTGTGTTTGTACTCATGGCACAATAATTACCATTAGTTTCGGCTTGGCGTTTCGCACCGACGTGCTCTTCTGATACAATTTGCATCTTTGTTTCATGCTCAGGGAAAACTGAACATAAAACAAAAGCTTTGAAATTGAAATGCCTTTAATAAAATGGCAAAAAGCCACGATTGTGCTTGAGAAACAAACAATATCACGATGAAAATACTCTCACACCCTTCATGAGCTGCAGGAACTCAGTAAATCACCTCAACCTTGGATGGATGTTTGTAACTTTATGCAAAAATGGCAGTAGAAACTTGAGAAATTGCATTTTCTGCAAAAATGCAGTGTGAACGCGTATTGCTTTAGAACCTGCTGAAAAATTGCTGAAATGTAACCGAAATGTAAAAACAAGATTAAGTTAGCAGAAGAAAGCAGAAAGAACACATATTTGCTGTATTTGGTTTAAATAAACAGAATTGAGCACAAAAATGTGTAAATTAGCTAAAAAAGTTGAAATTAGCAAGAAAAGCTGAAAAATAGCTGAAACAGCAGAAAGAGGCTTAAATTACCAGAAGAAAGTGGAGAGAGCACAACTGTGCCCAATTAAGCTGAAAGAAGCGAACATGAGCACAAAAAAGTGGGAATTATCTGAAAAAAGTAGAAATTTGCACACAAAAAAACCAACAACCAATAAACAGCTGAATACTGTAGTAGCTAAAAAAAAAAGGCAGAAAGAAGGTTAAATAACCAAAAAGAAGTGGAGAGAGCACAATTTTGCTGACTTAGGCTGAAAAAAGTTTAAATGAGTGCCAAAAAATGTGGAATTTGCTGAAAAAGCTCAAATTTGCATAAAAACAGCTAAATGGTAGCTGAAATAGCTGAAACTTGCAGAAAAAAGCTGAAAGGAGCACGTCAAGCTGAAATTAGCAGAAAGAAGTTAGCAGACGCACAAAAATGTTATGGTTAGCAGAATAAAGCTGAAAGGAGCACAAAACAGCTAGAAAAACAGCTGAAAGTAGATGATCATTATTATTATTTTTTTGCACAAGGAAGCTGAAAGTAGTTTTAACTGGAACAAAATGTGAAAGGAGCGGTAAAAAGTTTTAAACAGATCTAAAGATATGAAGGATGTAAAATGAGCTCAATTCATTTTCTATGGGAAAATGTCAGAAAAGGCTAAATATTTCAGAATAGATAAAGTAGTAATGATAATAAATATAAACAGGATCACAATAGTGTGAGCATTCACACAAGTTTGTAACGGTACGCCGCTTTTTTAAATGATTTATAAATGCTAAAAAGAAGCATCCAGTATGCACAGTATCTATATACAGAACATGTTTTAAAATACTTTTATTCTATTCTTGTATGCTATTTATTTTAAATCCAAAAATCTAATCTGCCCTGCTGTGGGATGAGGCTTAAAGAATAATCTGCAACACCTGCCTGTAAATAAAAGTGTCAATCACTAGATAGGTGATATTAAGTCCTCGTCAACACAACACAAGATGCTGCAAGATATGCTCAGAAAATGTGATGTGACTTACTCTCAGCTACTACCATATTGCATTTCATCCTAATATCTGTTAAATTCACTGAGTTACAGACATTTTTGTGTTGGCTAATATGGATTAGCCAAGCCAGCCGTCTTAAATTAGATTGACTTGAAAAACTAAACAATTGTAGTTGTACATTCCATGAATACTTTGAGAGTTTAATTACAATCTGACCAGTGGTTTATGAAATATTGTGCTAACAGACAAACAAGGTCGGCTGCAACATTTATTGATAATTTCTCAAGCAACGACTTTGTACAATGAGTAGCACTTAGAGCTTGTTTTGAGGGTTGCTCTCAGTTACAACCACACCAAAATCTAACAATTTCTGTAAAAATGACTAAATTACTTCTATGTTTGTGTTTTATAAGGTTTGTTGTCTGTGGTGGCCATTTTAAATCAGGCTGTCTTAAAAAGTTGATCAGCTATGAACGTATATCTAAAAAATATTTCCTAAAAGTTTTGTTAAACTCCATCCATAGTTTAATGAGATGTTTTGCTAACAGACAGACAGCGTTTACTCCAAATAGTTAGTGGCCAAATTTTAATTAAAGACCGTGGAACCTTTTTTTCCTCTGCAGGCCTTTACGAATCCGACTTTCATCCAAGGAGAAATTAATTATCACCATTTGAAGTAATACAGCATAAATTTAAACGATGTATAAAAATTAGGCCATATTTTTTGGGATATGGAATTGTGACTCATTGAACTATAAAATATATTTTGACTTAATGTTTTACTTTTCTAATTCCTATCGTCATTAAATTGAGTCACCGTATTTCTTCAAAGAAACTTTTCCAAAGACGTTGTGGGGGATTTGTGAGAAAGACTCCTCTGTAAGGGATGAAAGTTGGATAAAGAAAGTAGCTAAATCCAACAACAAAATTAAATTTCTTAATTTTGGTCAAAGCTTCAAAGAGCCACAGGCGAGAGACTAAAGAGTAAAAGTAAAGTAAAGCGCTACGTGTCGTCATCGTTGTATGTTGATGACATCATTGTATGTTCCCATACAATGGCGAAATTTGTTCTCTGCAATTTAACCCATCACATCTGAGATATACCCAGGTGGAGCAGTGGGTAGCTATGTAGGCACCCGGGGAGCAATTAGGGATTGGGGGTTTTGCCGACATGGGAATGGCTGGGAATCTTTCTGGTATCTTGGCCCCGAGAGTGGCATGTGGCCCCAGGGTTGTAGGTGCCATGAGGCAATACGCATTTAGTCATTTGTAAGAAGATAAACATTTATAACGATTATTTAATAAAGAGCTCTGACGTGACGTAGCTTCTGATCCCAAGCAAACCCGAGAGAGTATTCTCCCCTTCTCACATCTCAACTGATTTTTCCCAGTTTTTCAAGAGGTATGCAAGAACTTTACCATCTTCTTCCTCTCTTGTTCGTGCCCTTCTCTTCTCTATGTGGTCTCCGTCGTTATCGACCACCGCCAGATGATCGGATCAGGTCGCTGTCAGCGTCTCCTGCTGTCTATTTGTTTCAGCTACGGTTATTCAGTTACGTCAGATTCGTGATGCGATTTAGACAAATCAGTGAATATCGCCAATTCTTTCAAAGTGTCTAAGCTGAACAAGTCTTTTTTTTTCCCCACTGTTGCTACAGCCAAATTGAATTTCTTCTTGAGCGTATCCTGTCTAATAGAGTCATAATGTCAAGGAGGTTCATGTCTTGACAATGAATATCCATCAACCTCTTTAAAGCCGAAGTGTAGCAATTTGGCTTCATACATCTGAGCATCATGTATAACAGGAAATGTTGCCGATCTCTGACAGCCGGAGCCTTTCAACTAAGATCAAAGTAAATCCGTGAGATCCAGACTGTTTGAGGGAAATCACTCAAACGTGCACGAGTACCCTTCAGTGCCGTCCTCTCGGGCTTGTGTTTGCTCCTTTGTGCCCATTTTATGCACTTAAATAACCTTAACTGTTTTTTTTTTTCTTTTTGAAGCAACTAAATCAGTAGCTTTTTCTTAGATCAGTTTTATTTATAGACGTCTACAAGGACAAAGCAGCACATCCATCTTCAAGAGATGGCCATCACCAATTTGGATCAGAAAGTCTAATCGTTTGCAACAATTTATTTCAGTTCACTTTGGGTCACTCGAGATCGAGCAACTAGCGGATGGTTTACATGTTGGAGTGGGTAGCGCCAGAACGAAGAACAGAGGTACAGCTGATTGGAAAAAGTAAAAAAGTTATGCACGAAAAGCTTGCTGTAAACAAATTCTGTTGTCTTCAATTAATTTATCTGTTGTAGAAATGGCACAAACAATCACTAAGGACGGTCTTTTGGTTCGTTCAGTTCTTGTTCTGGTAAGGTAAATACTGGGTTTATTCCATCTGGTTTCAAACACAGAAATTCACCGTTTAATAAGAAAGATGATCACCATTTTGTTTGGCTGTCTAAATGTTTTGGATGTAAGAAACATATGGATGGTTATTTTGGACACAGTGTCTAGAAAATGTATTCAAAACCTTAGAACTTTTCCACATTTTGTCATTTTACAACCACAATCTTCAAAGTACTTATTGGGGTTTTATGTGATTGAGCAACAGAAGGTAGGGCATAACTATGAAGTAGAAGAAAAATGAGATGTGGTTGAAATTTTTTTACTAATCTGAAAAGTGCGAGGGGCATTTTTAATCCCCAAACTTTAATCCAGGTCAACCAACTACCTCCAGAAGTCACCTAATTCGTAAATAGAGTCCACATGTGTGTAGGTTGAACTTGGTATAATTATGGCTGTTCTATAAAGCTACAGAATTAGTCCTCAAACAGCATCATGAAGACCAAGGAACACACCAAACTGGGATAAATTGGGATTTTTAAAGCAGTGTTAGCTTTTAAAATAATATTGTAAGATTTAATGATCTCATAGAGCTCTGTTCATACCATGGTCTAAAAAATGTAAAGCATATGGTTAAAACCTATGAAGACCATGTCATTAACACCCTGCCCCTCGAGTGCCTCCCAGTCCACAAGGTACTGAAGCAAACATCTGGAGCGCAACAGGCAAGACATAGAATAGGAGGGGGAGCCATGAATGTCCAGCCTGGAAGAAGGAACAGGGTTGATGTTAAACACGTCAAAAGTGGGGTGAATTTTGACTGTGCCGGGACGTTTTACCCCGATCAACACAGTCTATTATTTTTAGATGGAATAAAGTCCAATAAAACCATGAGGGCAACTTTCTGTTCTACAGATGAAGGGATTATCCTTGGTGGTGAACCAGTCTTCTAACAAAAGAAGTCTGCAGAACAATGATGATTGGTTGACCTGAAGTGGATGGCAGAGGTCCAGAGATGAGTGGCCATGGATTTCTTGCATATCTTGAGGATATTGTCCTCTTATTTGGATATTTGTTCCCTTTGGTACCTGATCAAAGGGAACAAACCAGGGACATGTGTTTGGAAGCTAATGCATGACATGAAAGGTATAGAGTCCCTTGGCAACAGAGGTTGGAGAATTGAGGACCTGCTCACTCATTCAAGGGGAGATTCTGTAACCACAAAGAGCAACCATCAAAGCCCCGACCTTGGAACTTGGTCTTCACCTCCTGGTTCAGTCACTCCGTCTGTTCATCTAACTTTATTTGACACCCAGAAACTGGCAAAACATCCCAGAAGTGGGGGTTCTTTGAGATAGTATCTGTTAGATCATGTGGTCAGAACATCCAGTTTATCAGGACTTTGCTCTTCTTCTTAGACTGCAGCTTCATTAGATAGAGAAGACAATCTGTGGAAATTTGACTTAAAACAAAAGCATCTCTGAGAGATAAGTTGGAAATATGAAAAGAAATAACGTATTGGAAGGATTGTACAGTAGAGTTAATATAATCAGTATCATCAGCAGCTTGCGTGGCAGCTGAGGGCTGCGTTGTCACTGATATGATTACCTACTCATCCAGGCCTCTGATCTCATTGTTCCCTGACATGGATGAAAATACATGCAAGGCAGGACGCTTCTGGAGATATAGCTCTGGCGTCTGTAGTGGAAATATGTTGCATATGAAATTAACCTAAAGTACTCCTGAAATTCATTTGCTTCCCCCAAACGTGGATTCATTTTTTTTAGTTAGTCTGAACGTGTCTGTCAAGCTCCTTAAAATATTCACAGTAATTCTCGCTAAAACAAGCGGGTATGGTAGTAACTGAGGATCATCCCCAGCATGGACTTTGAGTACTTAAAGATCGCGCTTGACTTGTTGATTTTAGCTCTAAATAAAAAATTGTAATTATTATTTTTTTTTCCTTTTAGGGACCTTAATGCTCCAACAGCACAAAACACAAAAGCAGAACAAAAAAGAAAGCATTTTTTAAATTATCTTGTTTCGATACCTGTCAAAGAAGTGATTATTTTTTAAGAAACTGTTGTTTTAACAAAGCAGCGCACACAAGATGTTTTTCACAAGAGGCCCCAACGCCAGAAAGTAAAAGCGCTGGTTTTGACTCCTAATGTTGCTTAGCAACAATTGAAAACCATCGTGTCACATCATTTATTTTACTGTAATTTGAAATATTTTTACCCTCCAAACACCACGCATCGGTGGAAGCGCACACAAAATGAGTCATTTTCATTACAAACGTGAAGTAAAGAGGTCAGATCCGAAGAGACGGATTTCTCATTGGTGTGCAGCTCGATTGTCCGAGTGTTCGGTGCCTAACACGACACGACTGCAGCTCGACTGGGAAGCTTCCAAATATAAATATGCATAAGCATGGCCTTTGGCTTCGCTCAAATTAAGCAGCATGTCCTTGGTGATCTGATGTCAAAGGAGCACATTGTGGCACAAAACACTATCACTGCATAGTACTTTTTAGAGCCCCCCTGTGATTGTGATGGGATTAAAATCTGAATAAAATAGTTGATTATTTGAAGGAATGTGCATTGTCCACCACCTTTCATGGCAGAATATGCTCAGAAGTGATGCAGTTAAAGCTGCTTTAGTCAAACTGTGAGCAGTTTCTTCCCTTGGATTTTATGCGATGTTTTAGCACTCATTGTATGTGTGGTGGAGTACTCTCAGCTACTACCACACCAAATTGAAGCGCAATATTTGTAGAATTGACTGAATTGTAGCCTTTTTTGTGTTTGATAAGGTTGCCTAGATGTGGTGGTCATTTTGAATTGGGTTGACTCCACAAGATTACAGTTTATAGATTAACATTGAATGATTACTTTTGAAGAGTTTCATTAAAATTGATCAAGTGGTTCATGAGTTACTTTGCTAACAGACGAGATATACAGCAACAGTTAAAGGCAATGTTTTAATCGAAATTATTGTGCGATGTAAAGTCCTTGGATTATGTGTTGGAGATTATTCTCAGCTACTAAAACTCTAAATTTTAGCTCAGTGTTTGACAAACTGGCTGAATTATATTCTTTTTTTGTGTTTGCTAAGGTTGCTTAGCTGTGGTGGCCATTTTGAATGGGGTCGACTCCAAAAGGTAATCCGCTATAGATGTATATTCAGTTGTTTGTTTCTGTGCGTTTCAATGAAATCCGTTAATTGTTTTGTTAGATATTTTGCTAACAGACAGTTAACTCCAATAGTTAATGGCAAAGTTAAAGATCGGCTCTCATGTGAACTTTTAGTGCTCAGAGTGTGTGTTGCGGACAGCTCTCAGCTACTAGCACACCAAAGTTTAGCTCAATTTATGTAAAACTGGATGTGTTAAAGCCATTTTTTAGGATGTATTGAGGTTGCTTAGCTGTGGCAGCCATCTTAAATAGGGTCGGCTCCAAGCGTTAATCAGCTGTATACGTGC
The DNA here is from genome assembly GCF_014905685.2 of Nematolebias whitei. NCBI lineage: Eukaryota > Metazoa > Chordata > Actinopteri > Cyprinodontiformes > Rivulidae > Nematolebias > Nematolebias whitei. Next base: position 8,465,159 of record NC_056519.1, on the reverse strand, counting down.
ACCCAGGGATCACTTCAAACGAGTTTCATTAAAATCCATTAAGTGGTTCTTGAGGTATTTTGCTAATGCAAAGACAGACACAGCTAAAACATAAATTTTAGCCTTGAGCGGGAATAATAAAACCAAAATAAAGTTTTTACAAGTTTCAGGAAACATGAGAGTAGTGTTTGAGTCCAGAAACCTCTTGAACCAATGCCTCTTCTGAGTGAAAGTCATCTGAGATTAATTTTTTTTAAATTGCCACACTGTAATGGTTCGTTCTAATTTGTGTAAGGGGGTAATAAATGAGATTTTTCAGTTCGTCTTCATTAACAGCTGCCGTGTTGGTTTTTACTGCACCACATATAGCGCCTCCTTGGTGCTGCTGGCTAGTAAGGGCACGAAAGTGTGCAACATCGTGATGTACTTTATGATGTCAACTGATATAAAAGATAATGAAATCAAGGCTTAACGGGGGTAAAATTTTCCCTCAGAGGGTTTTGTCTCCTTATTTTTTCTAAGGTAGTTTTCTGGGAACACAGGAGTGAGACATCAGTACAGTCAGTTCATTGTATGCTTTCTGATTGCAGTCACTCTATCCTTACTTGAACCCTGAAAACAAATGCTGAAAGTAAAGCAAGCTCATGCATAATTGACTCATCTGGACTGAAATACCACAACCGTGTTGATGCAAAAACATTCTCCAAGGTAATATGAATGTAATCACAGAGCATGAACAATGGGAGCTGTGTAGGCTTAGGTAATGGGAACTCTAGCTTTTGAAAAAAAAAAAAAAAAAAATTTGGGTAGCACAGCATGAGTGATGTTAGTGACAATTTAGTCCCAGGGCCAGGTAATTAAAGGAAGCAGAGCAGTGTTTAAGTAAATATGGGAATCTGAAAAGCTGCAGGCACGGTATTCCATTTTCTGTGCTGACAGGATTTCATTAAGAAAGAGGAGTTTATACTCAAACGGGCTGTGGCTGATAAAGCGCATTGGCACGTTGGGACACAATGGCTTTGAAAATGAAACCGTCAGGCGGAGGAAGTGTGTCGATCACTGAGAGAAAGCTCAAGCATTTCTGACTAGTCTCATCAGGTTTCTTTCCTTTTATCTTTCCCTATGAGTGCTCCTCCCGACAGGCATGCTCTTATTTGTGATTTAACTGCATCGTACTGCAGATTATATAAACAGTATGTCTGCCTTAGTGTTGCTGTGGACTTTTCCCTGTGAAACACCCTGGAGGGGGGGATACTGTCATGACTTCCTGGTTTGTGATTTTGGAATTTTTAGGGTTTGGCTATTTCTTTATGATCCTAAAGTCAAACGCAACTAGAGAAATTGCATTTCCTGCAAAAGTGCAGTGTGAATGCTTATTGCTAAAGAACTTTAAGAGAAACAGCTGAAATTGACTTAAAAAACATGCTGAATTATAGCTGAAATGAAAGAACAAGTCTTAATTACCAGAAGAAAACAAAGCACATTTTTGCTCAATTGGGTATAAATTAGCAGAAATGCACACAAAAATTAGGAAATTAGCTAAAAAAAGTTGAAACTAGCAATATATAGCTGAAAAGTAGCTGAAAAAGAAAGAAGCTTAAACTACCAAAAGAAAGCAGAAAGAGCTGAAATGAGCTAAAAAAAAGTGGAATCAACTCAAAAGGCTAAAATTAGCATTAAACAGCTAAATAATAGCTGAAATAGCAGAAAAAGCTGAAACTAGCAAAAAAAAGCTAAAAGGAGCACAACAAGCTAAAATTATCACAAATAAGTTAATTAGGCTGAAAGTAACCATGATTACCATGAAAAACTTTAATTTATCTGAAAACAGCTGAAATTAGCTAAAAATGCTAAAAATAAATAAATAAATAAAAGGTAGCTAAAAGGGTAGAACAAGCTTAAATTAGTAGAAGAAAGCAGAAAGAACACGTTTGCCCTATTAGGCTTAAAAAAGCAGAAATTAGCACAAATAAGTAGATATTAGCTAAAAAAAAAAAAAAAAAGCTGAAATTGGCACCAAAAAAAACAGCTGAGAAGTGACTAAAAAGGCAGAAAAAAGCTTAAATTACCAGAAGGAAGTGGAGAGAGCACATTTCACTTGAATTAGTCTGGAAAAAGCTTAAATGATTGCAAAAAAATGTGGAATTAGCTGAAAAACCTAAAATTAGCATAAAACAGCTAAATAGTAGCTGAAATAGCAAAAAAAGCTGAAACTTACAGAAATAAACTGAAAGGAGCATAACAAGCTGAAATTCGCAGAAAGAAGTTAGAAGAAGCACAAAATGGCTGAAAGTAGCTGAACAAATGTTTAAATTTGCACAGGGAAGCTGAAAGAAGCTGAAGCAGAACAAAATGTGAACGGAGCAGTCAAAGGTTGTAAACAGATCTAAAGATTTGAAGGATCTCAAATGTGCTCAATTCATTTTCCATGAGGAAAAAAGTGGCAGAAAAGCTAAATATTTCAAACAGCTAAAGTTGAACCAATACCAAAAGTCATAGCAGGATTGTCCTGAAACAGCTGAACATTTTGATTTACGATTTGTTGAAATAGCTTAAAAACTGCGGGACGAGAATTGGGCCAAAATGTACGGAAGAACAATGGATGACAATATTGTGAATGCTTCATAAACATTCACACAATAACATCTCTGTGTTTTTGGTGTTAGCAAAGCAATGCAAGGTCTTTAGCTTTTGAAAGTCTCTGCTCTCATAAAGATGTGAGTGTTTCTTGGGTTTTTAGAGTTTCCAGCATCCAGGTCTTGGCTTTAAGTCCTCCCTGCTAACAAACCCTGCTGTGGCGGACCATATCTCGGCGCCTCAGAGATCGGCCTTTACTCGAACAATCCAGGGCTTTAAAGCAAACTGTGCAGATGCCTCCACAGCCGTGTGATCCTGATCCGATCCATTGAGCGCCAGGAGGAAGCTGTTAGGTTGCGGAGCGGGCTCCATCCGTTCCCACCCTGACCGCAGACACGCAGGTTACACCGTCCCTGTCGACCTTATCTCTTGGAGCACCAGCTCGGCTTCAGACCTAATGCTCGGACCCAGCCCTCGCTCAAGATAAAGCCTGAAATAGACCACTCTCACTGACAGCAAGGCAGCGTTAGATAAGACTGTTGTGTCCACAGCTATGAGGGAGGAAGGAAACAGGACGGAGGGAAGAGCAGCAGAATATGGTTGAGGCAAGGCGCGCCGTTGATAAGGTTCGCCGCTCGTCTTTGACCTTTGACCTTCTTATTCAATCATAGATAAAAGAAGAGGAAGTTATAGAAGTCTGGAAATGTTTCCCCCTCCTGCTTTTCTCCCGATTGATCGCACTTATTGACCCGTGCAGTTTAAGCCGCAGCTTATTTGGTCATCCTGGCTTACGGAGATAAGGAAATTACCTTGTGTACATCTGCTTGCAAACACGCTCGTGCACGCTCAGAACGCCCATGCATCCTCACCTGCAGCATTTTATTAGGCCACCGCCAGATAGCGTTCAGCAGAAGAGCATCTGAAAAGGTTTTCCTCTGCTGGCATGCGGGAGCCAATCAATAATTGTGTGTCTTAGTAAATTAGATCATGTAGACAAGAGGCAGCAGTCAGCACAGCCATCCCAAAGTAACCCCCTCGCCTGCTTAGTTCATTCTTCATTAGACAATGGCCCGCAGTAATTGAATTGGCCTGTACAAGCTAAGGGCTTGGCCTCCAGTTTTCCGCCTTTCACAGCATATATTCAGATCTCATGAGTTTATACATGAGACGAGAGGCAATTTATGAGCAGGGTGGGACACAACCTGTGCATCTGGAATCACAGAGGATTCTTAAAATTACTCAGAAATTGAAAAATCGTAATAAATTAGTGTAGAATTAATTGAAGGAATGCACATCAGCCGCCGGCTTTCCAGAGTTTTAGGCAAAGATCCAAAGTTCAGTCAGGTCATCTGGACGGTTTCTTTTTTGTCGAGACGTTTAGTCCTTCATCCAAAGGACTTCATCAGTCTGAGGAGTCACAACAAGCAGAAAACCCACATAGTGGACCAACCAGTTTGCTGGTGATAAGATGGTTTCTGGGGCCCAGTCTCTCCCCCTGTCGACTCCTCTGAGGCAGCCATAGCCAAAGTGGTTCAAAACATCAAAGATGATTATCTTTGACGTTTTGAACCACTTTGGCTATGGCTGCCTCAGAGGAGTCAACAGGGGAGAGGGAAGACCCCAGAAACCATCTTATCATCAGCAAACTGGTTGGTCCACTATGTGCATGGTTTGCTGCTTGTGGGACTGATGAAGTTCTTTGGAAGAAGGACGAAACATCTCAAAAAAAAAAAAAAGAAACCGTCCAGATGACCAGACTGAACTTTGTTGGATTTTCTACCTGGATTATTGAACTTTGATGTTTAGGCAAAAATCATCTTATATTAAGAAATGACACAGTTGTAGCCATGGTCAGAATGTGTGCTCTGACGCTGTGTTATGAGTGACCCTCAATTACTACTCTACCTGATTTTAGCTCAATATCTGTTAAATTGAATGGATTATAGGCATTTTTGTGCTGGCTAATGTTGATTAGCTGTGGCCATTAAGTGATTCTAGAGCTATTTTGCTAACAGTACAGACCAACATGCACAGGCAAAAATATTTCTGCTCTGCTGTTGCCTTCAGCAAGAAAATCTGAGTATCTTGTTGTAATAAAACATTTATTTGCAAGTTATCTGTAGCATTCTTAGTTATGTGAACATGTAAATAAAAGTCATGTCATATGGCACCTGAATAATACCCTAAACTCTGTTTATTTCACAGTTCACTCAGAAGAACTGGATGGATTTTCACATTTTTGGCACGCAGAAGCTAGCATTTATTATTTTTGTTGAACAAGAACAGCAGAAAAATGAACTCATCTCCCTAAATAAACGTCTTCTGTCCATAAGAGATAAATCCAAGAGCAGTGACAGAAAGATGATATTTGACTTTCTCCTTTTGTCGTTTGTTTCAGTTTACCTTTTTCTGATTCGGTGTCTGTCTGTGTTCAGTCTTTAGTCACTTTCAGGCTCTGCTCAGCTGTGAAAAATCGTCAAACGACAGTTTGGGGAAAGACTCGTTTATAAGCATAGGGAAAGGGTGGACTGCTCTCTCCGGGTCGAGTTCAAGTATTTCGGGGTTTTGTTCACAAGTGAGGGAAGAATGAAGCGTGACATTGACAGATGGATTAGTGCAGCATCTACAGTATTGCGGACTCTGTGCCGGTCCATTGTGGTGAAGAGGGAGCTGAGCTGTAAAGCAAAGCTCTCCGTTTACCGGTTGGTCTACGTTCCTACCTTCACCTATGGTCATGAGCTCTGGGTAGAAACCAAAAGAATGAGATCAGGTGGTTTAAATGAGTTTCCTCTACAGGGTAGCTGGAGTCTCCCTTAGAGATGGGGTGAAAAGTTCAGTTATCCAGGAGAGACTCAGTAGAACCGCTGCTCCTCCACATCGAAATGAGCCAGTTGAGGTGGTTCGGCCACCTGGTAAGGATGATCCCTTCGGGCATGTCCGACTGAGAGGAGACCCCAGGGAAGATCCAGGACACGCTGGAGAGACTGTCTCTCTGTTGGCCTGGGAACGCCTTGGGGTCCTCCAAGAAGAGCTGGAAGAGGTGGCTGTGGAGAGAGATGTCTGGACCTCCCTGTTCGAGCTGCTGCCCCCGTGACTCATCTTTAGAACATGCAGAAGATAATGGATGGATGGAAATATAAAACAAGCCCTTGTTTGGCTAGCTATTAGCCTAGCCTGGATGAAGATTTCGGCTGTTTTCTCCATATTCTTAGCTCTATGACTGATGTCTGATAAGGTTCTGCTATTAGACAGAACATCCCTTCATTGACTGGTCCTTGCAAAGAAAAACTATGGTTATTTCAGTGGTACCACAATGTTACATCACATTCCGATTATATAAAAAAGCATATTTAAAGAAAGAAAAACATGTTTATACAGGAAGCACCTCTGTTTATTAGAAGACAAGGTGATGCACGATGTCATAAACATGTCGCTGACTTAGACTTTCAAATAAGCGGACAGTAAAACTGACGAAAGAATCAGTTTTAACTATATAGTATCGTGTTTTATGCTTTTATTGTTAATTAAATAAAATGTTGGAGCGATTTGCTCATCCTTGCATGTTGCTTTAATTAATCTGCATTTTTCACAGTGACCCAAATTTCCTGGAAAAGAGAACTCATTCTTTTCCCAGAATCATCGTCGTGTCCAAAGGCCCCCCACACACTTTTTTCTTCATGCTATAATCACAAAGTGAACAATTATATCATAAAATCTAATTCAAGTTCAACCATTAAGCTGTAAAAAACAAAATGTGGCTTCTGTTTTTTTTTTTTTGTCTGCAACTTCGGTGTCTTTCTGTGACAAAAACATCCAGCAGTAAATGTGGCCATGATTCCATGTGACGTGGGCAGTCAACGGAAAAAAAATTCATGAGCTCAGAGGAAAAAAAAAGGCAGAAGATGACAACTCTGAGAGGGACCAAAAGAAAGACTTCTCCTGTTTATGGCTTTCGGAGAGACAGTTGTGTCAGAGTCAACCAAACACACCCAATTATAGCGTCGTCAGAAAGGCTTCCTGAGTCTGAGAGGGTGGAAAAGGAGCAGTGGATCGACTCTGCTGCAGCTGTGACTTCGTTCGTTTCATTCGGTCCCCTTTAGAGCTGCACAATAAATGCAAAACTTGCAAAAAGTGAAATTATATGTAGCAATATAACTCAATTCTGTCTTTATTGCTTGCCATCATAAGAGCACTGATCATGTCTGTGTATACAGATGTTTCACAGTTTGCATGTTAGCAAAAAATATCAAGAACCAGTAAATGCATTTTATTGTAACCAAGTAGTCATTGGACGTACGTCTACCACAGATTAACTTCTGGGGTCAGCCTGGTTTAACCTCTTAAGTCCTTTTTGCTTGGTGTGCATTTTTAATTTCCACCTCACTGTTTAGATGTACAGCAGTCCGTCGCTAGTTCACGTTTCGTTTTTCGCGGACTTGCTCTATCGCGGTTTTTCTAAATAAGATTGGACATGACACACAATTGGCTGATTGATGGATGAGCTGCACGATCGGCATGGTATTTTTATTTAAAATGAATTATTTTAAATTATTTAGCACCTGCTTGCAGCCCACACTGCAGGAGAGACTTCCTCCTCCGTTCTGCAGCAGAGAAGTGGGCGTGGCCAAAAGCGCAGAGTGCAGCTGTGGGGGAGAGCCGAGATCATGACATGCTGTGCTCTTTTAGAGCATTTAATGTTTAGAAACATTATTTAGAATATTGCAAGAGTGTGGGAAGGGCTTAAAATGCATTATTATGATGTATGTATATATATATATATATATATATATATATATATATATATACATACACACACTAAAATAAACTACTACTTGTACTACTATCCTTACTTCGCGGTTTTTGACTAATCACGGGGCTTTAGGGTACGGATCCTCCGTGATAAAAAAGGGACTACTGTATTTTATTTTAAATTAAAAATAAAACTTGTAGTCCTCCTGAAAAAAGGACATCCGGTCTAAAACTAACGTCCTCAATGAGAGGGTGCCAAGTCTCAGAAGGTTAAGATGGGCGCCACAGCTCATCGTTCTCTGCAAACCATAAAAATATTAAAAAATCAGTCAATATTACAAATGTAGAGCTAAAATGTGGTGTGATAGTAGTTGAGGGCTTTACCCAACACATACTCTAAGGGATAACAAATCACATGAAATATTTGTTTAAAGCAGGGGCTAAACCAGAGGGGTGGCTAGCGGTGGCCCCTAGAATCTGACTGGCCACCCCATGTGCCACCCCAGTTGATTGATAGGCCACCACACGTAGCCTTGAAAGATGCACAATTAGAGTAAACAAGGAGTAAACAAGGACACTTCTTTTTGTAAAGACATATAGTGCATATAGGTTATGAAAATTGTCAAAAGATATGGTCCATAGGTACCAGGTTCTATAAACAGAAATGTTTCATTCATTTATATGCGCCATTAGCCATGTGCCACTCCTAGCATTAAAGTTTTGGTCTTCCATTTTTTTAAAGCTTTTTCATGCAAGGCAACAGGTGATAAGACTTAAAAAAAATAGCTGTCAGAACAAGGTCTGCAACACTTTCCATGTGCTTTAGGGTTTACACCACGCTCCTCTTTAGCAGAAAGATGACAGTGAAATAGACTCACACTGAAGCCATTGTGTTTCCATGATCATTCATAACCACAGACAATATCATCTTGTGAATGACAAACATAAGTGGCACATGAGATACACAGGAATACACAAACCTACAGGCAAAACCATCATCTGCCTTCAGCAGGGGCAATGAATTTAAAAACAGCTCTTTTTTTGGGACATTTGTTCCCCATAATTCCTGTTTTTTTGGTGTTTTCTCATTCTGTCTTCTTTCTCCGGGTTCCCTCGCTGACATCCCTTAAACCCAGGCCACTCTTTTGTTTATCCCTTCATCTCTCCTCTGTCCTTTTTACCTCCATTCCTCTTTTACGTTGGCACCCTCAGCTCGGGAATCTGTCACCATCCATCCCGAGCAGCAGGTAATGGATTGAGTGTGGGACCTGACGTGGCTATGGATGAGCCAACCCGTGGGCGTCTGAGTGGGCGTTCAAATGGATCTGGAGGAGCTTGCTTCCAATACTCACCCTGAGCTTTGTCTTTTCGCAGGATTTTCATGTTCAGTGTCAGTGCGAACCTTCCACACCGCCTCATTTTCTTCCCTCAAAGGGTAAAACCTGACAGCGGCGTTCCGACTTCTCTTTGTTCGGCTGGTTAAAGGCTATTTCGATGTTATCTAGGTGCCTTTTCCTCAGCGCTCTTTAATCCCAGCATTCTTGCCAACTAACTTTTTTGCTTTGATTGATGGAAACAAAGATCAAGAGGATTGTTGAGACGACCCCCAATGTCACCTCACCATTGTTTAAAATCAGAAAGTGTCCTAGCCAGTGTGTCCTTGGGGGTGTATCTGGTCGCTATAGTGAGATGTTGTTTCAAACAGTTGCGCATCTTCACTGAAGAGCAGAAGAAATGGCTCCACAGAATCACATACTGTTGAACGCATGGAGACAAAATACATGTTCACCTCCTCGCTCTTTAAAGGGTTTTCATTTATTCTCAATGAAATGTGCTTTCCATCAGATATATGTGCATTTGATTACTTGTATGTTTGAAAATGTGTAGATTATACTACAGCTGGGATATTTGATATCCTAAATATTTGATATGGCCATTGTGGCGGCCATATCAAGATATGTCTGGGCTTGGAATGACAATCAAGTCCCCTTGAACCTTGGTATTTAAGGTGTTAATGTTTGAAATAGCTGTTTGAATGACCTCAGTTAATTCTGATCATACTGATGAACTAGACCAAGCAGGGTAATGGGACTTGCTGCCATCTTGAATTTTTCAAATTTCCAAAAGTGATAGAGGTTTGGTCAAATACTGAGGGCATCCTGCCTGCTCCAGAGGTTTGTTTTTTCCCTAGGTGGAGCTGTGGGTCTCTGGTCTTCTTGTTCCCACTCACTTCCTGTTCCAGCAGTCACACCTGCTCCCAATCACCATCATCTTATTCATCTGCTCTGCTACATAAGACCATCTCAGACCGCAACTCTTTGCTGGATCGTACCGTCAAAGAGAAGGCTGGATAAAAGGACTGATGGTTTGTTCTTGGATCAAGCAAATATACCTACATTTTCACATGCCTGACCCACTCTACATCTGCTTCACCATTATGTTAGGACACATGGACTCTTCTTCCTCCTCCTCGGAAACCTGTAAAAGAAACTGAGCCTTCCAAGGTAAACCCCTTCTCAAAAGAACTCAACTATCACTTTAAATTGTAATCTTAAATTTATTTTCTTGGTTATCGTAAATGCATTTACGTAAAAGTGGCAGAAGCCCAGGAAATAAATAGTTTTTACACTTTCTGTCAAACCATGGGGTGCCATTTGTAAAGTTACACAGTCAAAAATTAACAGCAATATTTTGGTTTAAAATAAGACTGGGAAAAAAAAACCCTACATTTTCATAAGAAAAATGTAGTTTTTTTTTCCAGTCTTATTTTCACCATGTTATTCATACATTTATAAATGTCATAGTTCCAAACTAAATATTTAATTCACAAGTTTAATATTTAGTTAGCAAACTAAATACTTAGCTCCACACTAAATATTTAGTTTAAAAACTAAATATTTATGTCCAAGCTAAATGTTTAATTTACAAACTAAATATTTAACTTGCAAGTTAAATATTCAGTGAACTAAATATTAAGGTGAAAATTAAATATTTAATTTCAAAGCTAAATATTTATTTTCAAAACTAAATATTATTTTCAAACTAAACATTTAATTTCTAAGAATTTTTTTATTCCTAAACTAAATTTTTAATTTGCTAAATAAATATTTAGCTCTGGCTAAATATTTATTTTCTGAACTAATCGTTTAATTTCTAAAATTAATATTTCAATTTGCTAACTAAATATTTGGCTCAGACCTAAATATTTAACTTGCAAGTTAAATATTTAGTTAGTGAACTAAATATTTAGGTGTAAATTAAATTTATTTTCAAAACTAAATATTTATTTTCCAAACTAAACATTTCATTTTTAAGCTAAACGTTTAATTCCTAAACAAAATATTTAATTTGCTAACTATTTAGCTCTGACCTAAATATTTATTTTCCAAGCTAAATATTTAATTCCCCCCCAAAAAAATCATTTGCCAACTAAATATTTAGCTCGGACCTAAATATTTAACTTGCATGTTAAATATTTAGTTTGTAAATTAAACATTTTGCTTGGACATTAACATTTAGTTTGTAAATTAAATATTTAGCTTGGAACTATGACATTTATTAATGTAAGAATAACATGGTGAAAATATGACTGAAAAAATAAAAATTCTTATGAAAGGCTAAATAAACCAAAATATTGCTGTTAATTTTTGATTGTGTAACTTTACAAACAGCACCCCATACCAATGTGAGGCAGCACCACAGCAGAGCCGTGTATAAATCACACATCCACCACATTTCTACGAGAGTATGTTTGCTTTGACGCGTTAGAGAGGTGCGACCGAGGGGTGACGGCTCTGTCTGCAGGTAGCAGCCACCTCATTGCAGAGAGGGCGAACACAAAGCCAGACACCCGTTTTCCTCGCTAAAATGAATTATGAAATGAAGCCAAGCGTGTATTATCCTCATACAACTGACAAAAAGGAGCAAGGCCAAGGAAAGACCCGAGGAGAGATGGAATGAGGCTTCCATCCCCATGAATGTTAAACAATGAGACTTCTAGAGGAAGAAATTGTGCAGGTTATGAGTTCTTGTTAACTTTAATAGGCCCTCCTAGGAAGAAGAAGGGAAGTCTAATAGACTTAGCTGCATGCTTTGCTTTGTGGATGATGCAGCTCAATTAAAAGAACCAGAGAGAGCTGTTTGAACCTCATGAAATATTAAATGTTTGTAGGGAGCTCATGAAGTCAACATATTAAAGATGGAGTCGTCATTTTATTATATATATGCTTTGTAGCACGTTAGCTGCTTTAAATTCCCCTAAACCAACTGCTGTGCACACAATAAAATCAGTGACTCAGCATCAGTGGATTTTTGCAGGCAAATTTGCCCCCGCCGGAAAAAAGCAGCAACACAACAACAGCGAATTGGCTCCGACTAATACACACGTTTTGCATTATTTATTCACACCTTTTTATTTGCGCTGCTGTTGTTATCCGACATGTAGGTTCCTTCAAAACAAATATGTGCAGATGGCTCACCGAGTCAGGATGGAGCGCCTCGTGCAAAACGAAACTACACCTCTTGAAATAAAACGGGGGAAACGGGAAGAGAGCTTCTCACTTGTACCCCAGTGCGTGGGTTAACTGTTGACGGCGCGAACACGCACCCATACATGTCACACACAACACCAGAACAAGGTGTCAGGATTCAGTCACGCTACAAACTAAGAAAGTTGCACTTAAGTTATTTAGCTTATAAGTCTATGATGTGTAAAATGGTGCTTCCCGTTAACGATGGTGCATTAAAAAAAAGAAGCTCGACTAAAATCTGAGGTGCACATTTAATGTTTTGCACTTGTCACAGAGTATAAATTTGCATGTACTAATGTCTCTGTCGCTGAAGGATTTGAATATTGAATGTTTGTAGTTTTTAAAATGAGTGTTTTTCAGACTGGAATTGAACTGGGGATGCTTGTAAACCTTAATGTTTTTGGTGCAAGATATTTAAATGGATAGGAGTTACATTACTTATAAGAACAGAGGTATGTTGGTTTTTTTTAGAGTGACGGATGCTGAAGAGCGGAGGGAGCAAGTTCATCCACCACCAGGTGCAATGGCGGAGTCAAAGGGTGGCCAATGGTGGTCATTTAAGGAAATTATCATTTTAAGCTATTTAAAAACTAGAAAGCACAGTTTTCTCAAATGATAGGAGATACACAATTACAAAACATTTTTTTGGCTGCATGCACGTTGAAAAGGACACCACTTTGTGTTGATTCCTAACGTTTGCCTAAAGCCCAACTATTCCGTTTAAACTGCGTTCTTGTCTCGGTAGTTGGCTTCATGAACCCAAGAAGTTCAGTTCAGAACACGCAAATTGTTAAATCTTTAAGTTAAAAATGTCAGACTCCACGTTCAAGTTAACTGTATTGATTATTGGTACATCTGCATAGACGGTGTACAATTGATGTCCCATTGCGTCTTCAGAAAGTTAAAGTTCAGATCTTGTAAAGTGTTTTTTTTTACGTTCTAAACAGTTAATATCTTACCTGTTGTAGATAGCCTTTTAATAAAAGGCTATTTAACAAAGCCGCATTGTTTTACTGTGTTATTGTTTAGTGTATATCTTAGATCTTTTAGCGTACCGTTTGGCGTTCATTTAGTGCAGGGGTGTCCAAACTTTTTCATATGTGGGCCAAAACTATCAAGATGAAAGGACTCATGTTTAAACCTAAACATTGTATATATAAAAAAAAGATTACCAACAATTTGCAGAAAGTCTGCATTGACCTCTTATGCCTGTTGGCCAGAATTATACAACTTTTGAACTGCAGTTGTGGGCCGCATAAAATCACTCCAGGGGCCACAAATGGCCCCCGAGCCATACTTTGGACACCCGTAGTTTAGCGTATAGCTTAGATCCTTACATACTGTTTCTTTGCTATTTTTGGGTGTAACTTGGACCCTGCGTACATAATTTCATTCCACCTCATGTAACGCATGTGATGCAAATGACAATAAAACAACCATAGTTTAGAGAAACGATGCTTAGTTGTAATCAGGCTGACGTGTTAACGGTTAGCTTGAACAAATAAAATTGCTGCTATTAGCAGCTCATGGAAACGTTTTTTGAACCTATATCCTGCCATCAGTTTGGTATTTTATTGTTTGTACCCAGAATTCTGTGGTTATTTGCTATTAGCCAACTATAGCACTTCCTTGTTTCCTCAACCTAACCAAATAGGTTGCAGGTCATAATCCTAAGATAGGTTGTTTTGTTTTTATTCTTTTAATTTTATCCATAAACCTGATCAGGTAAACTTCACACATCAGGTGTGTGCTCACTGCACTAATTTACTTTGCGTAAATAATGCAAATTATTTCTACAGCACATTAAAAAAACAACAGAAATTGACCGTATTTTGCATTTTACTTTAACGCAAAGGATTTTATATTTTATAGGAAGGTAAAATGACCTTTTTTAATGCGTAAGCAGATCAATGATCAGCGCAAAACATACAACCAAGCTCAGCGTGTAAAGTTGATAAAAAAAACGTATAAATAGATATTTAAAATATTGTCAATACAAACATAATAAAACACCTGGGTCAATTAAAGGAAAGTGCTAACAAAGAGTTTTAGCTCAGTGTAGCACGTTGAAAGAAATACACATTTAACAGCAACATTGATAAATGTAAAAATAAAGTTTACCTTACTTTCCGCCGTACACGTCGCACCGTCGTATTAGTTTCATCAGTCCAAATATGTCTAATAAAGTGGGAAAAAAAACAAATAAGTCGCTTTGCCGTATAAGTCGCATCTTTATGCATGCATCACTGCTGACACATCATGTTTGTTATGAGTCACTAATGACCACCCGGAAACTTGGGCTGTGTTGTGCCAAAACTTGACTGGCTGCCAAATGGCCGCCTCGGGAACGTGCACGGGAGGATGCTAACAAGAATTTAACAAAATTTAACACTTAATTATTTATTTGCTCGACATTATAGTACAGGTGTGTCTCAGTTGAACTTTTCCTTAATAAATGCACTTTAATGGTCAAATCAGCTGCATTTCGCCTGGGCGAAATGCAGCTGATTTGACGTTTGCTCCAGGAGTTCTGGAGCGAGACAAAGTTGTAGGCCTGTCACGATAACAAATTTTGCTGGGCGATTAACTGACTCAGAAATTATTGTGATAAACGATAATATTGTTTGAAATTTGACAATAATTGTCAAATTTTAGAAAAAAAATTGATTTGTTTCGAGTGTAGTACATTTTTTGACCACCTGATGGCAGTATAAGACCGTTTGAACCAAAGGATGGATAGTTGAGCAGGTGTCTCTAAGAAAAATGGGAGGGAGGCCTCTTGACATGACATGGGCTGACATGGTGACATGATAGACACTTGACAATTTGAGCTTTTTAGCATAGCATTTTTCAAACAAACTTTTAATAAAAAAAATCAGTAAACAAGTTCTCAGCTTCTTTTTGCAGAGAAACTACTTTTTACACGAAGGCACTGGTTTCAACTGTGAATTTTGGAGGTTGACAAGATGGAGGTTTATTCCCGAGGTCGTCCTGTTAGCTTAGCTTCTCAGCTTAGCTGCTTTTAACGATCCAAAAACGCTATTTTGGACTGTTAAAACAGATTTTAAAGAGAAAGGGAGAGGTCAGTGAAGAGCACCGGAATTGAGCCTTTTTTGTTATCCAGTGTCTTCCGTAGAAAGAGAGAGACACGAAGAAGCGATAAAACCGGTGAATGAAAATGAGGTTGATAATTTTTATTCATCATGCGATTAATTGATTTATTGTTTATCGCGACAGGCCTACAAAGATGGTTTGATATGACAAGCCAAATGTCTCAATTATAGCCACTTTTACCTATTAATGAGACACTCGGCTTGCCGTATTGATCGAGGGCCCTCTAGTGGCTGCAAATGGTAGTGTTCAATATTTTCCATGTTAGAATGAATGAAATTGTCAGATCTCTGCCAAAAATTGGGTTATAAATATGGTGTGGGGGGGGGAAGAGTCGCTCCACTGTATAAGTCACAGGACATGATAATTTATGCAAAAAGGTGCGACTTATACAGTGAAAATAAAGTATTTTAATGCTGTATAAATGTGCAACAAAGGAACCTTCACATGATGTACCAAACATTCCTTGCTGAGTTACAGCAGCTCAGGAGCCACGAGTTTTTCATCTTCGACTCAATTAAACCCACAGAAATGTCCATTTGCATCGTGTGTGATCCCCGCCGGAGAGAGACGAGGGGCTCGTCCGTCTCCCTGCGTCTTCTTCTACAGACAGGAAGTGGTTGACACACTCAGGAGGTGCAAATTCCCTGCTTCTGATTAATTCAGCCCTTCCTGTGGAGGCAGCCTGCCATGAAACATATCAACCAGGCTCAATTTAACCCTGTTTAACACGCTCACGGTGAACGCCGTCTCGTGATTTGATTCTGATAAATTACCCACGTGTTGAACTTGATAATGCTGTGTTTATTTTACCGTGGGCTGTTTATTGTTGTGTAAGTATGTGTGTGTGTGGGGGGGGGGGGGGGGGTATTGACGTGACATCGCACCGAGCTGATGGGAACCAGCAACGAGGCAGGAAATGCTAAATAAGTTCTCTGTTGCTTCTCCTGGAGGGATTCGTGTTTGATTTGTTTAGCTGACGGCGGTGAAACTTCCTCCGGATTTGCGGAGCTTCAACCGGAAGGTTTACCGTGCGAGTCAGGCTGGATGGGGAGATGAGCGGTGAAGGGTGGCGAGGAATTCCATTCCTAAGTGTGCCGTTGTGTCTGCCTCCGCATGTGTCATGCAGCAGCCAGCCTCCGAGCCTTCAACTTCACGCTCCTTTCCTTCTGATGTTAAGTTTTTTGAAAAACTCAGAGGTTTTCGCTTCCCGGAGGAAACGCAAAGATGTGTGTGGGCTTGATGTGCTCCAGAAATCTTGTTGAATGAATGTTATAAATATGGGGGGAAATTTCCCTAAATTTTTATGGCTTTCTTTCAAGATGACGCAATTACTGTGTTATGATCGGTGTGCATTTCAGGGTTTAGATTTCAGATTTAACGATTAATTGTGTGTTTGTTTTCCATAATCACCCTTTACACCCACCTATCACCTGCTCCCATTGTCATCAAACCACCTGTTTCCAGTGTCATCAGCCTCAGTCCATTTAATCTGCTGTCGGGCATTGTGGCTTCGGTGCCCAGTCTGGTGTTCCTTCCAGTCTCCTTGAGTTATTAGTTTGTATCGTTTGATGTCAAACCAACTGTATTTGAAATATTATAGGTTTTACTCAAAGTCCCTATGTTTAATGTGCATTTTTTGGTCCATCTCTACAAGAAAATCTTTTTATCAGCTCTGGTCTTATCAAATATTAAAATGTACAGTTGTGATATAGTTAAGGCCGTAACACAAGGTTCATCAGAATGAACGCCGAGGGACGAATGACTGACAAAATCTGACGAATATGCTAAAACTGAGTGGATAAAGCTAAAAGAAATAAAAAGCGGAACACTAAACGGAGCAAAACACTACCTAAAAGTTAAATGCTAGCTAAAAGTAGCTAATGCTAATTTAAAAAAATGTTTAAAAAGCTGGTTAAAAATGGCAAATGGTAACTAGAAATGAAAAGTAGCAAAAAACAGCATGATGCTAAAAACAAAAAGCTACCGAAAAGCTAAAAATAGCCACTCTCTAGCTAAAAGATGGCTAAATGCTATAGAAAAAGGCTACTTGAAATCAGTTAAAAGCTAAAATAACAAACAGCTAAAAATAACCAAAGCCAAGCTAAAAGTATGGCAAAAGTAGCAAAAAGCAACCAAAAAAATAGCTAAGAAAATTAGCAATAGCTGGCTAAAAGCTTAACGTAGCAAAATGCTAATTGGCTGAAAGTAGTAAAACTTGCTAAAATCCAAAGGTTGCATAAAAACACAAACAAAACAAGTATATTGAAGCAGATGATTTTCTTTTAATCCCTCAATATCGAAAAATTAAACTTACAAAAGTTATAAATTATAGTTCCCTCCTCCTCCTCAATGAGCTCAACGTTTTGATTTATGAAAATAAAATAAAACAATTTATATAATACCACAAAGCATGCAGAGGTAGCTAATATGCAATAAGGCTTTCTTTTATTTATTTATTTTTATTTAACCAGGCGAATCCCTTTTCACGAGTAGTGATGTTCCTTTCTGTTTGCTTATTTTTCAACGCAACACCCCCGTCCATTCAGTTTCCAAAGATACAGCAATTTAAACACCCTTTTGCCATAAGTTTACTGAAACTATTAATATTTAACTCATTCTAAGAACTGTACACAATGTAAATCTGTAAATAAATTCCTACCTAAAGTATGGCCGTCCTCCAGTTTGTTCATGTGACTTCAGGATCTTTAGGCAGCTAAAGTACCCTTTTAAAAGCATTAAACAAACTTCAGAAAATTAAAACTCCTAATATTATTTTAGGGTTTTGCGCTCTGCTTCTTTCTTGTACGAATATTTGCATGTTTTCTAACAGTGCAGCAACTTTTGAGGTCCAGCAGTCAAACCTGTGTCTTGTTTTATAATAAAAGGTGTGCAGTTGTGTTAATTTTCCCCCACCTTTCCTCACACGACTGTCTTCCTGCCATCCTTCACACGAGTTCAAACCTGTGTTTAATTTCCGTTTTCATGCTGCAATGGCTGCCCTTTAAATTATTAATGTCTACCGGCTGCAGCTCATTCTTTTTTTTTCTAAAGCTGTATTTATGTAGAGTGGGGAGAAAACGTACAAGCGTGATAAGAAAGTGTAAGTAGACGAGCGTAAAAGAGATGAGAAGAAAGAAAGAAGCAAAGTGAGATTTGAATTGGGGAACGATGTATCGACTAATACAAACAAGAGAATACTTTTTTCTGCTAATTTCAAAGTAAAAGTGTTGCAGATAAGGGAACAGAAAGGCGGATAGAACGAACAGAGGAGGGTGTGATGCTGGAGGGAAACCCGGCACATCCTGCCCTCTGTGTTATTACCGCCACACTCTGATCCAGGTGGCTTCTTGCAGGTCAGGGGGCATTACGCAGCAGCAGTGCACCAACCCCTCAGGCGTGCACTCTCCCATTTCCGACCTATTTTTTGAACATGAAGGGAAAATATTACCTTTATCAGATCAGTATTTTGTTTGTTCGCTTGAAGCATCCCTGCCAAAACACACGAGCCTCTCCATCGTTTCGCTTTTGACTCCTTGACGTTACCTCCTCTGCCATGACCCCTTTCTCTTTGTATTTTTCATGAAATCCCTACAGCCTGTTCACTCATGTGGGCACTTGAAGGAATGCATATCTTGTAGGGTTTCAGCTCTTGAGGTTCCTGGGCGGCGCCAATGAGCAGCAGCTGTGGTTCATTTCCCTAACGAGCTCCGGGAATATAAAAGGCTGCAGAAGAGCTCCTTTCTCTGTTGGAGGATTACATACCAAATAGTAGAAGCCATCGGCCTCCTTGTGGTTCTTGAACTTAAAATGTCGTTACTTACCTTGTTTGCCTCCTCATCTACTTCCTTGTGCCTGCAAATCATCTATACTTACCTTCAGCTGCTCAGCCACCGTTCCACCACCAGCCCTGCAACTTATCTCTACCTGGAATTATCTACCCTCCTCTCGACATGTCAAGATCTCCACCTCCGGGTAAGAACTAAACAACCTGAGATTAACCAGTTATTCCTCCTTTATCTTGGACTCACAATCCCTCCTTCCCCAGGTTTTCCCAGGTTCCCTTGTAATATGCATTGTAAATATCACATCACTATAAATAGACCACTTTTTTTTATTATGAGCTTGAGTGTGTTTCCCCTCAGTCTGATTCTCTCTGGGTTTGTGATATATCTTTGTTACAAAATGGTGTAGGGGCAGGGCAGCCGACTTGGGACCCGAAGGTCCCGAGTTCAATCCCCAGTCATTGCACATCTCATGGTGTCTGAGCAGGACACCCTATCCCCAGTTGCTCCCCGGGCACTTTCAATAGTTGCCCACTGCTCCACCTGGTGGTGGATGGGTTAAATGCAGAGAGCCAATTGCGCCATTGTATGGGAACATACAATAATGACAATACATACAAATTATTATTATTATGGAGATGTAGCCATTTTGGTCAAACCTCGAAAATAACTTCAGGGACACGATCTTGCATGATTTGTTAGTGCTTTGAGTAGGTTTTGTGAATGACTGCCAGCTACTACTGTCAAGTTGTTTGTTTGTTTGTGCAATTCCCCACTTGAAAGGGATAGCCTCTATATTGACGTTTTCAACTGGATTTCACTCACTGAGTAGCCTTAAATTTAGTTGATCCACATTTATTGAAGTTTTGAGGGTATTTGTAGGCAGTTAGCTGAAAAACCTCAAAAGGAAAATACAAATACAGCTATTACTTGCTTAAATAAACACATCGTGACATAATTTCCAGCATTTTTAACCAAATAATTAGCATATTTTACCAAAAAAATGTTCATTGTATTTTCATAGGCAAAGCATTTTAGTCAATATTTCTAAATCATAAATAAACCTATTCATAGGGATAATTTCAACAACTCCATTTTAAATACATTTTTAGTTAAATATTTTTCCTAGACAAATTACCTAGTGTTTTTATCAAATATCTCTCTACTAAACCATAAACATTAAACTCCAAGTGTAATTCTTTTTCTTTTTTCCTTTGTACTAACTAATTTGATTACATGAAACATTAAAACTGCTCAACATAAAAATCAGAGTCTCTATTAAGAGTCCGTGCACTACTCTGGTAAATTTGACAATCAATCAGCAATACGGCGCTTACCGGCCATCCTTCGCAGATTGTAGTAGACTTTCTGTTTGCACAGTTTTGATTTCAGATGTGCTACAAGCCCTTCATGATGCAGTCTCAGTCCAAACAAGAGTGACAGATCTCTCACCCAAGAAATACCTGCACTCTTTGATTGCCTAGTAGATTGGTTCCACCTGGTCCTGCTCACTGATCAGCAGAGAGGAGCAGCAGCCAGATAGTTTCCCAGAACAACTACCACACCAAATATTAACTCAACATTTGTAAAATTCAGAGTTGGAGACATTTTACTTTGCAGCTGTAGATCCAGTGATTACACAAGTTTCATCTGTCTGTTTGAACCAAGGTGGGGTTAACTACAGATGACCAGGGAGATGCCAGTGTTGAACGAAAATCGTAAAAAAGCTAAATGTGCACTGACAAGATGCAAAGCTTCTGGGATATTGTCCTCTGGACAGATGAGACAAAACTGGAGCTTTGTGGAAAAGTCCCATCAGCTCCATGTTCAAAGACCCAAAAATGGTAAAAGAGCACATCTACAGTGAAACAAAGAAGAGTTTGGGGTGCGTACTGGGGCTGCAATTACAATTAAATCTCAAGATTATCAAGGCCTTTTGGAGCAAAAATGTGCTGTTCAGTGTAAAAGCTTGGAAAATGAACAAAAAGCGCAACTAAACACCCAAGGATGTCATAAGATATAAACGTTTGACTAGTCCAAAGATCTAAACCCTACTGAACATCCTGGAAGGGGTGTTTCATTGGTTTGGTGTTTGGTTTCTTTTCTTAATGATTCATCAGCTTGGCCACAAAGCGATCGAGGTGGGAGAGCGGGAGTCATAATTTGGAACGCCTGCTGAAGAAGCGCCACATTACAAAGGAGCGTAAATGTGTTATTGACCTATATTCTCCTCTTGCATATACAAAGCCATCGTTTGAACCAGATCCCTCCAGCATCAGCCCATCCATCTGCTGCAAGTCTTCCTCCCCAGAGCCTGGTGGGAGGTGATGCTGCGCTGTTTCTAAAGAGGCGGAGCCTTAAAAGATAAACAACCTCAATTTTTTTTGTTTGTTACTCCTTTCATCTTTGTGTAAAGCTCCCTCCGATGTGATTTTCTGTGATTGTGACTGCCCGTGTCTTTCAGAGTGTCCATATGCGTGTGGGATTGTCTGACACATAAATCATCTCCATAATTATTCAGAACAAAGCTTTTGAACAATGTCAGCCCCAATATCTGTAACCGCCGTGATTCACCAGAAGATAAACGCAAGAACTGCGAACAGCCGCACCGACAGCAAGGTTTAAAGAAACCTCAAACTAGGTCAGAAGTTGCTTCAAAACATCTTACTTTGTAACCTCAAAGGATCTTTGGAATACCTCAAGGCAAACGTTTGTTTTACAGAGGAAATGGATACTTTATTTTCTTTTACATCCATCAAATCATGAGAGGAATTAATTTACCTGTTTAAAGCTGTGACTTATTAAATCATTACATGAGCTGTTTTCTTTTTCTACCTGAAGATGCAGCTTTTCAAAACATGTGAACTATAGAATTATTATTTCATTCGTCATTTAAATTGCCTTATCAAATAAAAAAACGAGTATAGCTCAAATTCAGCACTGGATTAAAAAAAGATAAAAAGGATCAAATCTAAGGGGAAAGAAAAGCTAACATTTTTAAAATGCGTTTATTTCTCAAATAGCCGGAAAACAAAATGATATTTAACATATTTTTCAGTGATTTTAGCTCAAATCCCTGAAAAGTGGTGATGGATGGAAGACCGTGGCTTTAATTTTTCAAAACTGGTAACACTCGGTTTTATTTTATTAGAACGTAAAAAAAAAACTAAACATAGAAGTTGAACATGAATAATTTAAAACCAAAACAAATGGCACCATAGAAGACCATAAAAAATGTTGCTAAACTCGTATGACATCATGAATTTGCATAAACAAACTGATCTAAACCTTCCCCCCTTTTCTACGATGCCATTTAAATCGCATCATAAATGCATTGACCATAAACTGGGATTAAAAACAAACAAACCAGGAACTGTGGCCAAAGTGAACCCACCTTTATTTCTCCGCACATTTTGTTCTTTTGTAATTGACAAGTAGTCACTTTAAACAAGTCGTTAGAGTACTACGATTGGAAAGAGAGCCAGGAGACACAAGTAAAAAGATGAGTAGGTTTATTTACAAAGGGTCAGGACTAGAGTTGCATTCGGGTCCAAAAAAATCCAACCTGGCCCCAGCTCGTAGCCATCATTTCCGAACCCCACCCAACCTGACGAATTAACAGTAATTACAGGTCCGAACCTGAAAAAAAAACATTTTTTATTAAGCTTTGACTGCTTAACGGTCGGTGGATGCGCGGACCGTGGTAAAGTTAGTTTTACGTTGGACATTTGAGCTCCGTGGCTTCAGCGGTGTCTTCCTCTCCTTAGAGTTCAGCTGACCGAACTCAGACAGCCTGCTTAGGATCGAACGAGAGGAACACACCGCTGAAGCCACGGAGCTCGAACGTCCAACGTAAAACTAACTTTACCGCGATGACACGCGGCTGAATAAAAGGGTCAGAAGATCGGAGCTGAGGGGGTGTTTGTCCTTTCATGGTCGTCAAAGAGCATTAAAACCCTGTTTCTGCCTGCATTCTGATTTATTCAGACATGGACCGCTCTGACATGTCTGCTTTGGAATCTCGCTGTTTGGGTCATCGGCCGCGTGCGTCCATTGGGTGCAGCGGCTAAATGAAGGTTCATTTGGGCGATGGATCGCTGTCTGGCAGTATAGTCCCATCTTAAGCTTAACTGAACTTTATTTTACATCTTTCAAGGTCGGTCAGTTCATGGTGAAATGGCTGCGTGCGGCTGGTGATTGTATGGCAAGCCATGTTATATAATTGGATTTTATGGCAAGCTATGTTTCCAATTCATATAATTGGATCACGGCTAATCCGCTGACCCAATCAAAAGACTGCCACCGACCCGGCCTGCCCATCACACACATTATCACATTATCATGGCCCGGGTTAGAAATTACAGCTCTAGTCAGGAAACCAGGGACAGGAGGGTCTGTGGACAAAGTTCATCCTCAATCATCCAGGGTCTGTGGAGGACCGCTAATGTGAGTTCAGGTACTTAAGGGATGATGGTTTGGTAAAAGACAAGTTAAGAATCCTTCTGTTTTGGTCCCCAGGTTTGAGGGGTGACTGAAAGGACTTGGGGTTATGTGCTCAGGGGATGCTTTCCAGATGAGGTGGAGATCCAGAGTGTGACGTTAGGCAGGTCGACTGAGAAGATTAAGTGCGAGGAACCTTGTTTCTTTGTTCCATACAGGTGAAGCTGAGTTCCAAGTAGGTGGAGGTTCTCAAGAGAGGTAATACCAAAGAGCCAAAGGGGAAGCTGTGAATACACATGTGAAAAACAAGATGATTAATATCTTTCTGGAAAAAGGTTTGCTACATGAGGGCTTCAACAGAAATCACCAAATGGCAATCAACCATCCAGTGGAATCATGGATTCACTCAGTCTTAAGTAGTGTTATCAGCAGCGACGGCTGAGATTAAGCACTGCCTACCAATATGAGCTGCAGGACAGGAGAGGGAACCAGAACCACAGAATCCAAGCACATACAGTATATCATGTATTGTATCTGTAGCGCAAAATCCAAAAATCCACCCAATCATGTTGGATTGGCAGGTGCAAGACAACTGTCACATGACAGTTCCAGTTTGCTGACATGCACATAGATTATTTATGGTATGCTTTATAGGCATCCTCCATAGTGAGAAGGTACACCTCGGCTTGCTTTGTCACACTGAGTTGACTTGAACTTGCTTTTTATTGTCTCAATAAATTGGGGCCCAGTATGTCTCTATTGTCTTTATGATTCTGTTGTATTTATTGCTTTTATTGCGGCTGCACATGTGAGGTAGTCACATCAAGAGTACCAACACTCCATTTTCTCCTTATCACACAGTAATAGTGCATATTTTAATGCAGGGATTCATAGATGGTTCTGTGCCCCAAACCAGTTGCTTGTAGAAATTTTTTTCTTGTAGTCAAAGCCACTAACTGGCAGAGCATCAGGCCTGGCCATTCCCCACAGATACCGACACTGAGGCAATCTGCGCATGAGTGAACATACCAAAACACATGCGCATATGCAAACCACGTCCCAAGCCTCCATCCAAAGTCTCATTAGATTGATTATTTCCAGTGGAGGAGTTAATGTAGGCATCAACGACGGCTTCTGTTTGGAAAAACAAATCAAACAGGTGACAGGAGACCGAAGAAGAAATGAACATATTTTCACTGCTGCCAGCACTCCGAGCCGTTCAATTTACACATGCAAATGAAATGGGTTTTTGTTCAAGTTATTTACCTTTCTGTCTCTGGCAGGTACGTGGCAGCGGCAGAGATTATCGCCGTGGCGTTCCTGCATAATGTGTACGCTCAAAGACAGGAAGCAAAAGGGAAGATGATCTCTGCATCACCGTTACTGACCCAGAGTATGGTCTGACTCATAGTCGTGGTAATCCAGTTCAACGTTACCATTCAGGTCTATGAAATACTTGTCAACAGAAATAAATGATTTTAAGGCAAGTTTTAACAATATGCCTTCTGCTTCCAGGTTAGATTGGGAATATGGAGGGTTGTCTAAAGTGGCAAGTGTCCTAAAGAGTTAATTTGGATTTTTCCAGGTCTTACTTGAAGTAACATGGTGTTGTGTATGGCAGTCTAGCCAAATATCTTTCAAAATGTTTCAAATGTTCAACAGATGTGTATGAAACTCTCAAAGTAACTTTTAGATAGATGTACTGATTAATGTTTGGAGTCACCCAGTACAAGACGGCTACCACAGGTAATTGAACTTAACCAACATCACATCCATCCAACCATCATCCAACATCAGACATCCATACAACCATTATCCAACACTCAGATGTCCATCCAACCATCAAACATCCATCCATCAGCCAACCATTGAACATCCAACCATCAAACATAGATCCAACCTTCATCCAACCATCAAACATAGATCCAACCTTCATCCAACCATCAGACATCATCCAAAATCATCCAGCTATCAAATATCCATCCAATCACCATCCATTGAACCTACATCCATCCAACCATCAAACATCCATCCATCCTTCATCCATGCAACCCTTATCCAACATCAGACATCCATCCAGCCATTATAAAACATCCATCCAACCATCATCCAACACTCAGATGTTCATTCAACCATCATCCAACCATCAAACATCAATCATCCAACCAACATTCATCTTTCTGTCAATTACCCAATGACAAGGAGCTGGTGTCTGTGTCCAGCAGTCAGAGAGTGAAACGTGGATGTGTCACCTGGACAGGTACACAAACTCCTCCACCACAATTTGGTGGTGATTCAAGGAGAGTTGTATGGTTGTTGAGTTACCACTTCATGTCAGGCAGGCTCCCTCTCTCCCTGTTTTTTTTTTTAAGTCTCATTTGGGATCACACTTTTATTCCCGAGCTTTTGATCCAGTGTGAGTTGATTTTAACGTCAGTGGGTTCTTATTATATTAGTCTTGTAGTTTATTATATTTGCCTCTGTGAATTGTGTGTATTTTATCCTGTGTCCTTTTTTTAAATTTTGCTGTACAGCACTTTGGTTGGCCTTGCTGCTGTTTTAAGTGCTTTATAAATAAAATGGTATGGTATGGTAACACAAAAATGGCTACAATTTGGCCCATTTTACAGATACAAAGCTAAAATTTGGGTGGTAGCAGCTGAAAGTCATTCACAACATGTATTCTGAGTGCTAATGGATAGCTTGAAATACCGTGTATAAATTAATAACTGGTTTAACTTCCATTTATTTAATATAACATCATAGTAGGAGGACAACAATGACTCATATCTTCAACTGTTCTCAGTTCTGGGGTCTTCTGCCAATTTAGAGCCTTTTGTTTCTTTTCTAAAAACGTGTCACTCGTAAAAGTGTGATAATTTTCTTCTTGCTTTAAAGCGACTTCGCTCAAACATTAAAAAAACGACAAACCCAAATTTTGACATAAACGAGCGTGCCGTCAACAGAAAACCAATCTTTTGTCTCTTGGAGATTTTCTGTTGTCTCTGAGGTCTGGCACCTAAAACCTGCTTATCAGTCAACACGGGACAAAAACTGTGACACATGCTTTTGTCTCTGCCTCCCCCCAACTCCCACCTTCTTCCCTCTCGTCATTTTTGTTCACACTTCCATAATCATGGGCGATCCCATGCACAAACGGGTATCCACCAATTAATGCTGTCAGCCTGCGCCTTCTGCAAACCTTTCTGTTTGCTCCAAAATATCAGCTTTTAAAATGTGCGACGAGAAAACAGGCCGTCATGATGGAGCTGCGGCGGAGCCCAAAGCTAAATGTGTCCACGAAGGGAGAACTTCTGGCTGTCAGACTTAAGAGGTCTGGCTTCTAAATTCAGACAGTCATTTGTTTGCATGCCTGCAACGGTCTGCTTCAGTACATCACTGCAGAGTGCTCGCCTCGAGCTCGATTTAATGCAGGCTTCTGCAGCAGACTCCCACTGCCATCACTACCTCCCTTTACCCCTTCAGTCCTCAGAGCAAGAAGTACCACTTCATGTATAGGAATGTGGAAAAAAATCTTTTTTTTTTTCAATAAATAGAAACAACCAGCCTGGTTGAGAGGAAGGAATCTTAAATTTTAAGGCTTAAATACTCTAACCCTGCAACCTGACAAGCTCTGATGTCTGAATACCAGCAGGACATCTAATATCTACCATGTTTTGTTTTCCCAGGGAGCTACATTTAATCATATCCAAAGCCCCCAAAGTTTGAAAATGCAAGTGAGAATTTCAAGCAGCCCAGCTCCACAGAATCCAAATCACCTAATTTCACCAACGCAGCGCCAGAAAGCTCACAGTTGGACTGCCTCAGACACTTCTTCATTGATAACTGGGGCACTGCGGGGGGAGCAAAAAGTGTATTTCTCCAAGCCATCTGCGGGTGAGTCATGACCGGAGTACATTACAGATTGACACGTTATTATCAAACAGCGGCCTTCTGGCTGTGAAGACGAGCTGAGGGACAGACCAGGGTAGGAGAGTACAAACTAAGGATGAAGGATGGTGGAGGAGGAGACGGCAGAGGGAAAGATGAAAAGGCACAGAAGGAGGGCGAGGAGTCTGTGTTTAGTTAAAAACTGTAAACTTACCACAGTTTGGCTTGGAGAGCCCAAATGCAGTCGTCATCCACAGTAATCTAACACATAAATGTATATTTTAGTGGCTTGGCCATCTGGTAAGGACATTCCCTGGATGCCTCCCTAGGAAGGTTTTCCAGGCGTGTCCCTGTCAAGACTCAGGATGTACTGGAGAGACCCAGAAGAGGTGGAAGGGGTGGTCATGGAGATATCTGAGGCTCCCTGCTCAAGTTGTTACCCCCGCGACCCAACTCTGGAACAAGAGAAAGATAATAGATGGATGGATACTTTAGAGCTGACTGTGTTTCATGACTCATCCAATGATCTCCCTTTTTACCATAAAATTATTGGAATCAATACCTCCTGGCTTGATCTCTAAATAGGTAGCAAATGTCCCCTTTTTGTACCATGTCTTTAATCCTGGCAGTTCTGTTTCAGAGTGTTCTCTAAACCCAGATTTTACAGCATAAACCTGAGCTAAGGCTATACAAACTTGATCTAAAGGTAATTGCACACAACACATTACAAATTATTAATATTTGTATTCATGCACTGATGGTGTTTGTTACACTAGCTGATGAGGTCCAGATATGGATGCCTTTATCATTTGCTCATTTAGCTGTTAAGGCCTCTGCTGCTCTGTTAAAGCACAGAAATCCATTTCTTTAACCTTTGGTCTAAGGGTGTCGGCACTTAAAGAACACTCATTGATTAAATTATCCTGAGCTTTTCTGGGAGTGTTTTACAGAGCTTCTGATCCATTAGAATGTTGTGTTCTGGGAGGAGGATCCAAGGCTTGGATGGGGGATCATCTGATCAACAGAGGACGCCATCTCCTCTGTGGTCCACACTGCTCTCACCCACCTGGAGCAGAAGGACTCCTATGTCCGTATGCTCTTTGTGGACTTCACATCCGCCTTCAACACCTTGAATCCCCAAACCCTGACTCGCACTAGGACTAAGCCTCTCCCTATGCAACTGGATCCTGAATTTCTTAACCAAGAGGCCACAGTCTGTGAGGATCCACAACTTCTCCTCCTCCACCATAATCCTCACATTGGCTCCCCTCAGGGCTGTGTGTTGAGTCCCCTCCTGTTCACTCTGCTAACGTATGACTTTCATATTTTACAGTTTGTAGACAATTAGAAGAACTTTGTTCTGGGAGGAGGATCCAAGCCTTGAATGGGGGACCATCTGTAAATGCTATTCTGACTCGGTTTAAGTGTCTCATTCCCAGTTTGTTCATGAAAAAAAGTTTTCTTTACAATAAAGTGTTTAAGAAGCAACATCCAGCAATACTTGGAAAGAACTGGGTTTGATGAAAGGTGAACGCAGACATTCAACCTTATGTGTCTCATTCCAAAGCCTTCAAGCTGCAAATCAGGACTTTTAGCCAAATGCAAACAGGCGATGATGACTCCGTGTGTTTGTTGTGGTAGCTAATCTGCAGCAGCCACAGCTAACCAACTTAGCATAAACAAAAAATGGTATAATTCAGTCATTGCAACAGATATTGAGCTAAAATTGGGCTTAGCGAGAGCTGCAAGTCATCCCCATGTGATCTTGCTTAAAACCTTGCCAATAGCTCTTGGAGTAAACTCCCAGTGTGTGTGTTAGCAACCTTAGCACAGCCCAAGAATGGCTATAATTCAGTCATATTTACAGATATTAAGCTAAAGCTGATGTGGTAGTAGCTAAAAGTCATACCCAACACATACAATGAGCAACATCCTGCGAAACGCGGCATGAGATTGTGAACAATATTTGGAAAGATTCCTTCAGTTACTCTAAATGCCTTTCGACATTATTTCTGTGTGCAGGTATTTCAAACTTTTTAACATTTTGAAAAGTTAATTTTTGTCCATACCCTCTAAAAAATGAATCTATGCGAACTTTATTGAAAATATGTCCCAACTTGGTTGTTTTTGTGGCGGACTGTAGAGGTTTTGCACCAAAAGATTTGAATCATTTCGTTCATCCTGTTATAGAAAGATGTTTTTCCAACAGAGCACGTATTGTGTTTGAATATGATCCTTTTTTTTCCCCAATAAAGCTGTGGCTGCTTCATTATACAGAAAGGTAGCTCCACATAAAAACTGACTGTTGTTCTGAGTAAACATGCTTTATTGCCAAGAACCTGGCAGCAGACGAAGGAAACCAGTGATAGTGATGTAGCGCAGACTAATAAGACGATTTAACTGTTTCACCCTCTAACCTTTCCAGGAAGGGCTTTTTACAATCAGCTGTGGAAGCCATTTCTCCTTCGCAGTGGTTTTTTATGAACACAAATATTTTCTTTCCTCCCTGAACACTCTGACTTGGCAATAAAATGTAATATTCAAAGTACGGTAAACGTCTGAGGTGATGCATCCAGCATTCTGTTTGAGCTGCTCTTTATTTGCTCGGCAGCGTTGTAATGAATCCTCATGTAGCTGCAGGGTTTGTCATGTTTTTTTCTTTTTGTTTCTTTGCTTTTCAGATCGCCCACATTCTATTCATCCCGGTTCCTCTTTTTTTTTTTTTTTTCCAAGTGTGATGCCGTCTTCTCCTCCTTTTTCTGCCTTTTTGTTTTTCCTCCTTCCCTTCACCTCTTGTTATTAGGCTGAGTGATCACGACGACTAAAACACATGCCTAATCGCACAGGCTCACAACAGCTGTTGTGGGAAGGTTTTCTGAGAGTCGGTTGCCGTAGCGACAGCTCGACACGACGCTCACTCGATCTGCCTCTCCTCGTCGAGTCGCTCTGATGATTGGCGTGCTTTTTCGAACGCCACTCAAACGCTTCAAACAGGGAATGACTCAGGATTTTATTTTATTTTTTACTTTTAAGTGGCTCTGCTAACACTAAAGTGGCTGCAACTCAGTCAATTTGGCAGATAATGAGATGACATTTGGTGTGGTAGTAGATGAGAGTCATCCCCATGACATAGTCAAAGTGCAAACTGGTGACTCAAAAACTGTTTTAGAAAACTTGTAGTTAACTCTTGTAGCCAACTGTGTTTTTCTGTTGGCAAAATATCTAATGAACATCTGAACTGATTATAATGAAACTTTCAGGGAAGAATCACTGGTTATACATCTACAACTGATTAGCCTTTGGAATCGATTCATTTCAAGATGGCCACCACAGCTAACCGACCTTAGGAAGCACAAAGATTGCTATAACTCAGCCACTGTTCCAGTTATTGAGCTAAAGTTTGGTGTGATAGTAGCTGAGAATCATCCCCATGGCAGAGTCAAAGAGCAAATTGGTGGCTCAAAAACTGTTTAAAAAAATTGTAATTAACTCTTGTAGCCAACTGTGTTTGTCTGTTAGTAAAATATCTCATGAACCTCTGAACTGATTGTAATGAAACTCTCAGGTAAGAATCACTGATTATACATCTATAATTGTTTAATCTTTGGAATCAATTCAATTCAAGATGGCCTCCACACCTAACCAAACTTAACTAGTACAAATATTGCTATAACTCAGCTAATGTTACAGCTATTGTGCTGAAATTTGGTGTGGTAGTAGCTGAAAGTTATCCACAACAAATTTTGTGCACATTTCTCTTAAGATCTTACAATATCGCACAAGATTGTGCACAAATGCCCGTAACAAAGTTTAACCAAAACAGCTATAATGGTGTAACAGCTTAAACGTCTGGCATGAAAAGCGGCAGACGATCGGTATTCTTTCAAGGAACGCTTGCTCTTTCTTTTACAAATGATTATACTTATTGTTCACAAATGACAACCGCCTAATAAGGCTCTCATCGTTTATTAATTTGTCCATTTTAGCTCCTGAACCCTCGTGTGCCATGATTCTGCGCTTTACCAAGCTTAATTAGCTTATTTAGCATTCTGTATGAATCTTGGTGATGTAAGGGCGGCCCATGAGCATTTTGGTCTTGATCTTCATAATGAGTTTTCACACAAAGTGGAAAATGATGCCGTATATGTTCGTGGTGGAATATTTTGAAACGGCAAAGCCGATTGAACCCTTTTCAAATCAGTCAAGCAGCATTAATCTTGTTGTTAAAAGCCGTCGTTTGCTGGTCTGTCAGCTGGAAAGTTGGAGCAGTTTGTAATTTATGATGCTATAAAACCTTGTTATTAACGGTGAGCTAACATTAAGGGACATACGCTTCACCAACATATTTGTTCTTAAACATCACGTAAAAATTATCTAAGCTTCTCACAAGTCCCCGAGTTAAACAAATGGAAAGAACTGCATTTTTAGACAGTTTGACAGCTGAATGACGGCTGAAGTGTGTTAAAGAAACTGACTGAAATGTTAAAATTAAAGCAAAACATAATAATGAGCAAAACCAAAGCTAAAAGTTGAAATTTGGAATACTGTAGCTAAAAGCTTAAATTAGATAAATCCTTGAAAAATGTAAAACTGTATCTAAAATTTAAATAAGAAAAACAAAAAGCACAGGCTAAAATGAGCAAAACGGTTGTGGAAAGCAAAAACTTTGCTAAAAGCTAAAAATAACAAATGCAGCTAAAAAATGGCAAAACTATATCATTAATTTAAATTGAGCTATATTCTGAATTAAAGTGAAAAAAGCTAAACAGCTTAAAGGTCAATCTGATCTGTTTTTTTTTTGTTGTTGTTTTTTTAACAAAGCGTAAAAATAAAAATTGCAAAATGGAAATCGCAAGCTAAATTTAACAAAACGGTAATTAAAAGCTGAAATTAACAAAATCTTAGCAAAACCTTGAAATTCCCAAAAAAATTATAGCGAATTTATAGGCTAAAGCTGAAATGATCTAAACCCTTAATTAAAACAATAAAAATCAAAACGATAGGTAAAAATAAAAAGCAAAACATTAACTAAAATCTAAAATAAGCAAAACTGTAGCTAAAAGCGAAAACTTTTTATAGCAAGTTAAAACCTGAATGTAGCAAAATGATAAAAATTAGGAACATTGTAGCATATATAGGTATATATATATATATATATATATATATATATATATATATATATATATATATATATATATATATTAGTATTTCAAACCCTTCCCACAGTCTTAAAGAGCACATAATGTCATGATCTCCACTCTCTGCCCCTGGCTGCTCTCTGCCAGTGCTCTTGGCCACGCCCACTTCTCTACTGCAAAGCGGAGATTTGACACAGCTGCAGGAGAAGCTGCAGCTGTGGGCTGCACACAGGTGCAGCAGGTGCTCAATCATTTAAAATAATTTGTTTTAAATAAAAATTCCATGCCGATTGTGCGGCTCATCCATCAATCAGCCAATTGTGTGTCATGTCCAATCTTAATTTGAAAAACCGCGATAGAGCGCGTCCGCGATAAACAAACCACGAAGTGGCGAGGGACTACTGTGCACACTTGGTGCTGGGTGATGAAAAGTGTCATCATGTAAGGTCACTTGTCAAACTTTCGTGTTTTTCTTTCCTTCCCAGTGCGACACAAGCCTTGGCAGCAGACGCCGTTTACCAACGAGTGAGTCAGGTTCAGAGATACACGATTGACAAGTGTCAGCACACAGGCAGGATTTGTCACGCTTTGAAGAGGCCGGTGTCATTTTCAGGGCTGCTGGTGAACGTGCTTACTGTATGTCTGAACAGAGCTCCCCGCTGGAACACATAATCTGTGAACAAACCACCAAAACAATGAATATTTACCGCTGAAGACGGAGCACGTTGTCGGTTTTTGACAATTCAGTGGTGAATTTGTCATCCACTACTTGAGAAAACACGAGGATTAGGACACCTTCTGTGCTTTTAGCGCGCGAGTCACGTCTCAGAGATGAAGCCGCACCATCATCATCGCCCTGTCTTTCCCCATCATTCACTCCCTCCTTCGCTCGGGTCGTTCTGGTGTCGCTCCTCGTCTCACCTGCGTTTCACATTTCGAGGCGTTCGCTTCGTCTCCACGCCGTTCATACGGCTCGGTCTCTCTCGCACGCACGCAGGTTTGCTCACGCAGTGTCAAGGTGAGTAAGTTAAGCACTTTCATGCATCATTAGAGCAGCGATAACAGCTCGGAAGCGGCTGTCCGTGGAGATGCCTGATTGGCGTGAAAATGACTTCTAAGATACATTTACCTTAATGGCTTATTATGAGCTAAATGTCACACCGGTGTGTATGTGTGTGTACACCATTACCACAAATGAGAAATCGTGAATGAGTCTGTGTCGGCCTTTGCTTGTTGTAATTGGTAGTAAATTAGTAAAAGGTTGACGGCTTATAGTTAGTTGTTTATTATTTACGAGAAAAAGATCAATCAAAACAGAGTACCGTATTTTTCAGACCATAAGGCGCACTTAAAATCCTTAAATGTTCTCAATAATCGACAGTGAGCCTTAAAATCAAGTGCGCCTTATAGTCCAAAAAATACGGTATATAGTTGGAAAGACTTGAAGGTACCACAACAGCATTATCTTATTGTCTGTTAAAACATGTTGTAGCAGTTTTTGTTTGATTGTTTATTAGTTGTAGCAGCTAGCTTGAATTGGGCTGAGTTCAAAAGTTAATAAGTTGTAGGTGGAGATCCAATTATTTTTTCAGTTTCCATAAAAGGCGCCCAGTGGCTAATAAGATATTTTGCAAACAGACAGACAAGACTGACTCCTACAGTTATTGCTATAGTTTTTAAGCTTGCCACTCTCAGCTACTACCACGCCAGATTTTAGCTCGGTGTCTGTAAAATGAACTGAAATGAAGCTAACACCGCTGACAACCAGGAAATGTGGGCCGGTGTTGTGCCAAAAATTGATTGCCTGCCAAATGGTGGCCGCAGGAGTGTGCAGAGGAGGATTTTAACAAGAATTTAACAAGATTAAGTCTTAAAAACAATTATTTGTTTGCTCAAAACTATAGTAAAGGTATGTCTCTGTTGAACTTTTTCTTAATAAATGCACTTTGACGTTAAAATCGGCTGCATTTCAAAATCCGATATGCAGAAGTGGGCACGTGCAGAGGGACGAGTCGCTGTACATTACTTGGAAATTTAACAAGATAAACACCTAAAAACAATTATTTTTTTGCTCAGAATTATAGTAAAGGTGTGTCTCAATTGAACTTTTCCTTAATGAATGCACCTTAATGGTCAAATCAGCTGCATTTCGCCTGGGCGGCGCAGCGAAATGCAGCTGATTTGACTTTTGCTCCAGGAGTTCCTGAGTAAGACGAAGGTGGCCCTGTATGGCAAGCCAAGTGTCTCATTAATAGCCACTTTTACCTATTAATGAGACACTTGGCTTGCCATACTACTCAAGCACCCTCTAGTGGTTGAAAATGTTAGTGTTCAATATTTTCCATGTCAGAATGAATGAAATTATGAGATCTCAGCCAAAAATTGGGTTATAGATATGGGGGAAAACATAAATACGTTGCTTCACTGTATAAGTCGCAGGCATGCTAATTCATGCAAAAAAACTGCAACTTATACACGAGAAAATATGTTAGTTTAATTTTTTTAAAGCTTCTTGAGTTGTCTGCATTCCTGGGTTCAAACTGTTCAATGTGGCAAACCCCAGCAAAATAAAAGTTTACAATGAAGGAGAAATCTGCTGCTGTACACAACATTAACAAACTATTCTTACTCACTTGTGTATATAGAGAAATAATTCCCTGCAGAATGAAATAAAATACTAAAACAGTCTCCATTTTGCCTAGATTAGCCAGTATTGACTCTGCTGCCTTCTGGGAGATACTGAGGGTCTATTAAGGTCTGCACCTCCAGACTCTGCAACAGTTTTAATACTAGAGCCCTGAAAGAAAATGAACCCTCAAAGGAACGCAAGATCCCAACCCGATGCGTTAAACTTTATGCAACTGCACCTTTATTATCCTTTTATGACCTTTCATTGTTGTTTTATCTTGAAGTTTCATCTTTAATCCCTTTAATACGAGGTGTTGCACTAAAAAATGTATAATTCAGGCATTCTGATCCATTTGAGAAATTTTACCACACCACAAACTGAAGGATCGTTCAGACGCGCCGAGTTCAGTCACCCTCTGGTTGACGAGGAAGCAGCATGCCTGAAAGGCAGTTTTTTGTGCAATCTTTCTACCTTTTTAAAAGATTCAACTGGAAAAAGAAACGGCACTGTGATATTATAAGGGTTTTTTAGTTATTAAAGATACCTTCAACCTTGGACTATTCAGCCATAGCTTTTATTTACATCTCTGAATGGCAAGGCACGGCATAGATGTATAAGATTAAAAGGCTTCCACACAAAGACTTTTAAAGTTGCACTCAGGGATGGCTTAGTAGCTATTTATACAAACCGCCCTGCTATTGCTGTCGGTTCATCATTAATGCAATAATTATGCAAATACCAACAGCTAGGACATAAAGCAACTGTGCCATAATAACATTACTGTGCCAGATAACAGTCAAAACAGTTTATACCTGTGCGCAGCCTTTAAAACGTTTTCCACAAGGGGTGTCTAGAAATAAAACAAACTGTACTCACCGTAGAGAATAATCTTTTCAAGATTGACCCGTCTATTAAAGATTGTGGCAATTTAAAGTTGATGACAAGTGAATTATTAGAATATCAAAGTTCATGCTCAGTAATCCAGGTAAAAAAATCCAACAAAGTTCAGTCAGGTCATCTGGATGGTTTATTTATTTTATTTAATTTTTTTTGAGAGACATTAGGTCCTTCATCCAAAGGACTTCATCAGTCTGAGGAGCCACAAACAAACTGTGTCCCACAAGCAGCACACTGCCATAATGGACCTACCAGTTTGCTTGTGATAAGATGGTTTCTGGGGCTCGCCCTCTCCCCCATCGACTCCTCCCAGGCAGCCACAGCTAAAGTGGTTCAAAACACCAAAGTTCATGCTCAATAATCCAGGTTTAAAAAAAATCCAACAAAACTCAGTCAGGTCATCTGGATGGTTTCTTTTTTTTTTATTGAGACATTTCGTCCTTCATCCAAAGAACTTCATCAGTCCGAGGAGCCACAAAAAAATCGAGTCAGCACATGATTGTGCATTTTACCTGGATTATTGAGCATGAACTTTGATGTTCTGAACCACTGTGGCTGCCTCAGAGGAGTCGACGGTGGACAGAGCGGCCCCAGAAACTATCTTATCACCAGCAAACTGGTTGGTCCATTGTGGGAGTGTCGTGCTTGTGGGACTCAGTCTTTTGGTGGCTCCTCAGATTGAAGAAGTCCTTTGGATGAAGGCCGAAACGTCTCAGCGACTAAATAAACCATCCAGATGATCTGACTGAACATTGCTGGATTTTCACCTGGATTATGGAGCACGAACTTCGGTACTTTTCTGTTATTTTATTCTTTCTGGTAAAGCTCTGAAAAGTCTTCGCTTTTGACAAACTTGACTGATCCGTGACGATTACGCTCAGTTTAAAGCTCAGTGACAGAGAGAAGAGCCGAATCCTTCATTTGTGAAACGGCTCGTGTTTAATGAACAATGCCTTCGTCGTCAGCTCTGTTGATCACACAATAAAATCTGCTGAGCTGCATGGTGGACTTTAAGGGATTTCTCACGGCACTACATACAGATTCATTATTTGAAGCATTTTTGTTTCTGCCTGCTGGTAGAATTAATGAATCAGACTTTTCATCGTCACAGCTCAGTGGGACTGAACAGGTCGGGTTATTAAAAAGCCATCGCCGCTTCGCTCAGTGATCTCAGGCAAAGGATGAAATTGGAAAGTATTATTGCCCTCAACTGGTAGTTCTAATCAGGGTTTATGTCCCCATAAACGTAGAGTCTTTGTACTCCCCTGGTAAAAGGTATTAACCTGAGAAATGTCAACAAATCCACTTGGGGCTCTTTCTCTTATGAATCTTCTCAAACACTTTTCCTTTGAAACCCCGTTTGATCTAAACATCCTGCTCATCTTAAACTTGAAGGACGTCTTTTGCGAGAGTCTCATCTCCAGGACTATAGCCTCTTGTCAGTGAGGTTGACAGGGGGTGAAGCAACACTGTAGCAGTTTGAATTGATCCCAGAGAAGTGACGCTTCTTGGCAGATGAGGCATTGTCCTTGTCTCGTAAAGATGAGTCGCCTTTTCACTCCGAAAGTCACTACTGATGGGGAATTTTGCTTCCTCTCAGAATTAATCAACACAAAAGTGGGATTATTTTTTATATCCTTTGTGTGCAGAGTTGTATGTGCCTCTCATCTACGAGACCACAAGACCTTAGGAAAGTTGTTAATGAGATAAGAAAAGTCGGCCGAGTCAACAAGTCCACGAGGATGACAGAGCTGGATGGGGGTTGTAAAACTTTTGTCCAAGAACCCCATGTTTAGCTACATTTGTTTGCCATGTGTCTTAACTCAGTCTTTATCTAGGATAAAGCAATAAAACTGACCATGCTTAGAAAATGTATGACCTGTCATGTTTTGTTGAGTGACGTATGAAAAATGTAAAAAACAACAATAAAAAAAATAAAACTTTAAGGTTAGTCGCTAATGCATTTCTTCCTGCCTATCTCAAGTTCTAGCATTAGCCATGTACCGGTACCTACCTCAGTTTTTGACTTTGGAGGTGATTTGTCAAATTGTTGTCAGTTAGTATCTTATCAGCCATAAAGAACACAGGGTATGGAGAAAAGGGCAGAAGTCTTTGTTCAGACTAAGTCGGTGCTTAATTTGAGCCGGATCCTGCCGGAACAGTATCCAGGAACACTTTCATTTTGACAGGATGCACTCCGGTAAATGTTTGCTTGGATCCAGTAACTCTCAGGCTTACTGATAATAAAGTTATGAACGAATATGACAGCCTTGAATGAATAAAACTTATATTGGATATGTAAACTGAAAATAATTACTGGTACATAAACACTAATTTTAAACACAACAGCCACTTATGACTTCTTTATATACAAGCTGCCTCTTCAAGTAGCATTTCTAATTTCTACCCTTAAAAAAAAAAAATCTTTGCCCCTAAAAGAGTGTTGGGGGTGAGTACCGAGCTAACCAGGCAGTCGTACGCAGGCGGGAGGCCACAGGCAGCCGCCATGAAGAGACGGAGGAGGCGCCTGGAGGTTTTACATGTGGAGTCGGAAAATGAATTCAGCAGAGAAGAGTCGGGCGCAGAAATGTCAAGTAAGGGGGGGGGTGGATGCTTGACAGAAGCAGAGTGTTTACAAATAGGTAAACGTAGATGTTTAATAACCCATTAAAATACACCAAAAATGCAGGAAATCGGATCTACTTTATTCAAAATTTTCTGGGGGAGCACCCCAGACTCCCTCACCTCACCCCGGCTGGCCCGCCCACTATTAGCGTTCCGGCATCGATCAGTTTACAAATCAAGCCCTGGGCTAAGCTAAGGGTTAGCCAAACGATAGCCTGTAAAACAGCAACAAACTAAACAAACAGTGTCAAGCAAATGCATAGAGGTTTATATTTAGCTTATGTAGCATGGTTTGAAAGACTTATAAGCCTGAGAAACAATATGAAACAGACCCGTGTTTGGCTAGCCATTAGCTTAGCCTGGTTGAAGACTTCTGCTTTTTTTTTTTAACCACACTCTGTGCTTTATGACTGATCTAAAATAATAATTATTGATGAAAAAATTGATAGAACATCACTTCAAAAACAACCAGACTCTCTTTTTCATTAGAAGTCATGATTAGCAGCGTTACAATATTCCTTTACATGAATGGGACACACTTTAAGAAGCTAATCTTTCTATGTAAACTCTGCCCATTTAACTGGTTTTCAAGCTTGCAACACATGTTTTAATTGCTTTTTAGGAAAAATTTTTTCAAGTCATGCAACCTTTATTTATACAGGTTAGTCTCATTGAGTCACGAGGACCCATTTTTCAAAATACCTGTTTTAGACAAAACCACAGATAAGGTACATACAACAATAAACAGCCGTTAAATGCATATACAATTACAAAGTAAATAAAAGTAGGGTTACAAAAAAAAAAAAAAAAATCGATCTACATTATAAAACAAGGTCAAATACTAAAAACAGGAGCACTGATTAACTTAAATCAACTTAAACTTAAGTTAAAAAACAACTTAAAGTTGTTAAGTTTTAAACAACTTAACAATTGTTTAAAATCCTTTAAAGAGATCAAAGTCGACAGCTTCAGGTTTTTGTTGCGAGGTTTTCCAGGTTACAGGAGCAGAGGAAGAAAAGGCCTTTTTGCCAAGTTCAGTATGCACTGAAGGGACGCTGCAGGTAATGATGTCTTCAGAGCGCACTGACGACGTGACATGTAGGAGGAGATACATGAAGGCAGCAGACCAAGGAGTGATTTAAAGCTCAACTATTGTATTTTCCAGCGTATAAGTCGCTCCGGAGTATAAGTCGCATCAGTCAAATAAAGCATCATGAAGAGGAAAAAAACATATGCCACATTTATTATGTCACCGGGGCAGCACGGTGGCGCAACTGGTAGAGCTGCTGCCTCTCAATGAGCAGGTCCTTGGTTCAAACCCCGGTCCAGGGGCCTTTCTGGGTGGAGTTTGCATGTTCTCTCCGTGCATGCGTGGGTTTTCTCTGGGTGCTCCGGTTTCCTCCCACAGACCAAAAACATGCATGTTAGGCTGACTGGTGACTCTAAATTGTCCCTAGGTGTGAGTGAGAGAGTGAATGGTTGTTTGTCTCGTTTGTCTCTATGTGGCCCTGTGATGAACTTGCGACCCGTCCAGGGTGTACCCCGCCCCTCGCACAGTGATTGCTGGACATGGGCACCAGCGCCCCCCGTGACCCAAAATGGAATAAACGGGTAAAGATAATGGATGGATGGATGGATTATGTCACCGCTGACCCGTCGCGTTTATTATGCATTTATTTAATGGTCAAAACTGCTTCATTTCACCTAGAGAGCACAGCGCCGTCCATCCATCGCGACTGGAGCCGCTAGCTCTCCAATTTCCTCCGCATGCACCAACTGCGTGAAGCGAGCGCGCACAGTAGGACTCACTGTTGAAGTTCTTCGAAATTTAAAGCGTCAATCAAAAATGGAATTATGATTATGGAAAAAATGTATATAAGTTGCTTCAGCGTATAAGTCGCAGGACTGACAAATTATGCAAAAAAACTGTGACTTATACACCAAAAAATATGGTGATATACTAAATGTGTGTTATACCAGAATACATTAAACTAGACATTACGAAGGTTGCGACCATTTCTTCACAGATTTGGTGATGTCTATCATTTTTAAGCTGTTTTTTTTTTTTTTTTTGTATTTATCATCATCTGAACTTTTACTCTTCTGCTGTTTTTGTTTTATTTGCATTTTGGAAGCCCCATTTCTATCTTATTTTGCCAGTTCTTGCAGAGTACATTATTTGCCTTGTAGTGGTTATCTAAATCAGCTACGACTAAGTATTATTTTCAGTTAATTTACCAATATTTGACTTAAATATGGCATTGTAGTAGCTGAAAGTCATGAGTTTTGTTACACAAGTTGACAAGAGACGTATCAGATACTTGTCATTTTCATGCCACTTCTTTGCTTTTTCTGTTAGTAAGTCATTTCCGTTTTAATCCAGTTTGTTCTTTTTCAGTAGATCACTTTGGTTCCTCCAACCAGCCTGCCTACAGCGCTGGACATCGGCCTGTTTCTCTCCATTTCTCCCTCATCAACCTGCCAAACCATTTCCTCCGTGCAAAGTGAAATCATACACGTCTTACTTGCTAAAATTCATTTAAACCTTAAAGAATAAACAAAAGAATGGATTCAACTCTGGATTCAGGCTGACTCCTCTCACATCCAGTTTGGGTGCAACACTCCATTTTATCGATTTCTGTGCAGATTGAATTCTTATTTAACAGCTGACAGCCTCTTTGTGCATTCCTCGTACTGTGCGCACCTTACCTGGCCAATTTGAAGATGAAACGATCATATAAAATTATCCTGGTTTCACTTTCTTTCTTTCACACTGTTCAGAGGAAATATGAAGGCAGTCTGTAATTAAATGACAACATTTCAGACATTTGCACAGCGATCCTTTCAAAGTCTGAAAGATAGAATCCCCAGTGAGTCAGCAAGCTGAAATAGATTTTTTTTATATGTCTTGTTGTGCCGTCTTTTGAAGCTTTTCGAATCAAAGCTCAGGAATTTCTGCACTTGAATGATAAAACTCTGCAGTGAGGGTTACAGCTGAAGCCGGTGCAGTTATGGCTCTCGGTGTTGAAAACTGCTCTGACAGTCAAACGAGTATTTACATCCTAACTTAGATGTTTTTCTATAAGTGATAAGATTAATACTGTTAATATTGATCAACTCAGCTTCAGTGCAAGACTAATTTAGACGTTTATTTTACGTTAGACAGTTTTTTAAGCATCCTATAGCTTTAAAATCAAGTTTTCAGTTTATTTTTTATAACCAACAGCTGAAGCTGACGGCGAGGGTGGAGCGATAACGGTTTTGCCATATCGGCGTGTGTCTCTTTGTCTGCACCGTTAGCAAAATATCTCATGCATCACTGAGAAGTTTTTAATGAAGCTTGCAGAAACTGATATGAACTTTCGATATAGGAGTCTAAGGGGGGATGGGCATGCATTCCTTGAAAATGTATGTCTTCTGCTCAGATCTGGGTAAACTTTGTGCATAATTAGAAAGCAAAAGGACATGTTGGTTAGTTTTTGAAGCTATTTATGGATGATCTAAAACGCACATCCGCCTCCATGGACCCAGGCCTCGGGGCTCCATATAAAGGTAAATATGTCTGACCTGTACACCTGCTTCAGGTTTGGGAAAGATTTTTGATCATCAGATTGTTCAATTATAAATGAGAAAAAAGGCTTTAATGTAATGAAAGTCATGACTTTTTCTGTTTTTGGATCTAAGATCTTTGCATCTCCAACTTCAAGATTATTTTTCTATTTTAACACGCGCATTTTTATAAAAGAAATATCAACTAGAGAAATTGTGTTTCCTGTGAAAATGCAGTGTGAATGCTTATTGCTGAAGAACTTGCTGGAAAAACAGCTGAAATCAGCTAAAAATATGCTGAAATGAAGCTGATATGGAAGAATGAGCCTAAATTAGCAGAAGAAAGCAGAAGGAACACATATTTGGTGAATTTGGTTTAATTAAGCAGAAATGAGCACAAAAAAAGAAAATTAACTGCACTTGTAGGCTGAAGTTGTTGTGGTAAAGTTTTTGGTCAAACTTATTTATCAAAGTCCTCCACATGAAAAAAAAAGCTGAATAAACGGCTTTCCTGCAGAGATTTGGCATTTTAAATAGATGATTGATGCTGTTTTCAGTGTCATAACCTGGTGATTGTTTCTAAAGTCCTCTTGTTGTAATTTAAAGATTATTCTCAATTTAAAATCATTTGTTATTTTTTTCTGATCAAAGAAATCCTAAAACTTTTTCTTTGCATCACTTTTTTGTTTGCATGTTGTTTCCACGCTTACATGCTTACTCAAGCTCTTTATTTCACATACAGGTATACAAATATACAAATCTGCAACTGTTACATGATTTTTATGCTCTTGTGATCTTCTGATAGAAAATCCTAAATGAATTTGAAACATTTATCCCAGGAAACCAGCAGATTGTTTTGGCTTATATCTAAAATGCCGATGGATAATTTGGATTTTTGCATGTTCACTGCCAAACGATTTTTTTTTTTAATTGACAAATGATCGAGCAAAGTGTAAGTTTTACATGTTATTTGTGTTTCTATGACATCAGATCATCATCGTCCGCTGCCGAGAGGCGTATGTTGTCAATTTATTTTTAGGGCAACTGACCCTGGAAAACACTAAAATGATCACGACTCAGTCATTTTTACAGATACTAAGCTAAAAGTTGATGTGGTAGTAGCTGACAATCATTTAAAACATATATTTGAGAATGAATCTTGCACAACACAATTTTATTTTCAATGTTTGACCAAAATAACGTCAGCATTTTTTAACAGAGTAAAATTAATCTGGCATGAAAGGCTAGAACATTTTGATATGCATTCCTTCAGGGAATACAAGCTCTTACATTTATATTGTACTTTATTTATGTCCTGAAAAGACAAAGCATGTCAGTTGCATGGCAATACAACATCTTTACAAATATATGTAGTTTTAAATTAATTTAATTTGTAACATATTTTGTCAATATACATTCAAATATAAGCTTAATTTGTGGAGGAAAAAGTAAAAAAGCGGAATAAAGCCTAAAGTAAAGACAAAGACCTTTCTGCGTTGAGATTTCTGCAGGCTGAAAAGCAACGCGAGGGCGTTATGACCCTCTCGAGGCGCCGTAGTTTGAAACCCGGAAGCGCAGTTGCTGACAGCCAAAACAACATGTAAGCAACACTGTAAAGATTAAAACATTTTTTTACATAGTTTGTTTGAACTATTGACGTTTCATCTTTTGTCAGAAGACTTTTGTTTGTTCTTTTGACAGTTATGAGCTTTGTTAAAAGTTGCGCGACGACTTAGCTGAAGCGGCTAATGTAGTTAGCATCTGAGTCAGTGCCACATCATCGTCAAAACTACTGACCTCACTCACTATCTGATTCTTTTTTCATGAAACGTATTTTTCCTCCATTTTTATGCTTATTATTGTTTCATGTTTGGTTTTATTTGTTCTGTAAGTTTTGTGTAGGAAAACTAATCTTAGAAAGAGTTGATTTAGACTAGAATCTTATAAATAAAGCTCAAACTGGAAGTTATTTCTTACACCAATGTTAAGAAAATAGGATTTATTTAAATATAACAAACGATAGAGTGAACATAAATACTGTCATTAGCTGAAATGATGACATTTAGGACTTAATATTCTGTGTAGTAAATGGACAAGAGTGTAAGAAAAGAGTCAAAACATGAGTGTTTACACATTTGCTGTGCATAAATCTAAACATGACAGCTGTTTTTTAACTTGGTGTGGTT
Organism: Nematolebias whitei; assembly: GCF_014905685.2. Lineage (NCBI taxonomy): Eukaryota > Metazoa > Chordata > Actinopteri > Cyprinodontiformes > Rivulidae > Nematolebias > Nematolebias whitei. The sequence continues at coordinate 8,421,074 of NC_056519.1, read as the reverse complement.
TGATTTGTTTCCAGGGGTTGATTTGCTAACAGATGCAGGAGCGTTGTCCTCCAGTAGTGATTCCAGTGAGTTTGGATGAGTTGATTTCCTGTCAGCCATGATGGATCAGGAGGAGGAGGAAGAGAAGCTGATGGCCAAAGGATCGCCGAAGGGGGTGGATGTGTGCACACCCATGTGCTGCCTGGCCTACTTGTCTAGGGTCAACCTCTTTGTCGCAGTGTCTGTCGGCATGTACGTCCGCTGGGAGGTGATGAATGAGCCCATGATTCTGGTCATCTTCATCCTGGGCCTCTTTATGCTGGCGATTGCAGGCATCCTTCACTACTACTTTGCTATGGAGAAAGCCAGCCTGAGCTTGTTCCATTTGTGGTTTGGCTTTCTGCTCGGACTCCTGTGCTTCCTCAACAGCCCTGAATTTGCGTTGGATGTCAAAGAAGTGGTTGCCAACTACCTCCTCATAGCCAGTGCGGTTATGAAAGCCATATGGGTCATTTTTGAGCGTATATGTAGCTCTGTTCATTACAAACCCACCTTGTTAACCTCAGCTGAGTGGCTGGAGCTCCTAGGATTTGGCATTGCCAGCACTAGTATGTTTTTTCAAAAGTCGGTGGCCATAATAGGCCTGGTAGTAGCTCTGGGGGCTCTGATTGTGGACCTGAGGATGAAATCCCTCCTGGCTTTGCCTAACCTGATCAGTTTTGCGTTGATTACATCTCTCGTGTTTTTCCAGGCCATAAACATCTCAGCCAACCCTTATGCCTTAGGCTGCTACCTGGCCAGGCTGCTCTGTGAGCCTGTCTTAGACGTGTACTTTAGTGCGCTGGGACCAAGTGAGCGCTGGATGCCAGTGCTCTCCCTTGGGAAGGTGTGGAGGAGACTGTCTCTGTTTCCTCTGTGTGTGATGGAGCTGGCATTCTTTGTCCTCGCTGCCTTGAAGGTACATTCATCACTCTGCACGAATCACTGTCCAACACTGTGATGTGTAGAATGCAAAGCAGAATGCAACACTTTTCTAATATAAAACTCCTTTATTAACAGTGGAGCATAAAAGATACTGTACATTTTTTAAATTTTAAATAAAAGGTATTTTTGAATTTGATGGTGGCAACACATCTTAAAAAAAGATGGATCAAATAAAAGTTGTAAAAGTAAGTGATAATATATTGAACAGTTGGTGGAGCTTTTTGAAACCAATTAGCTTAAATGGCAACATATCAGTAAGAGCACTGAGTATAAAAATAGCATTTTAAAGATGGGCAGAGGTTCATCAGTCTGAAGAAACCACTGTCTAAAATAGTGAAACAATTTCAGAATATTGTTCCTCAATAAAAAGAAATGGAAAAACTGATTCATTCATCATCCACAAATGCTGGTTAAAGCTCCATCGTGCAAAGATGAATCCATACATGAGCACCAAAAGTTGCCGTCTTCTCTGGGTCAAAGATGCTTTGAAATGGACTGAGGCAAAGTGGAAAGCTGTTCTGTGGTCAGACATATCAAAATTAGAAATTATTTTTTAAATCTTCAGATGTCACATCCTTTACTAAAGACAATGGGGACCATCTGGCCTGTTAGTGCAAAGTTCAAAAGCCCGCCTCTCTTATGGTATGGGGGTGCATTAGTACCTCTTGGCATGGGCAGCTTTCACATTTGGAAATGCACCATCAATGGAGAAAAGTATATACAGGATTTAGACCAACATTTGCTCCCATGCAGGAAAAACTCCCAATAGTTCTTAGATTTTACAAATTTTTGTTAAAAACATGACACTGGCCCAACTTTTAAAGATGTGACACTGCCATCAAATTCAAAATTACCTTAATTTGATCAACTTTTCCCTGCGTTCTGGTTGTATATAATATTTGTTATCATGTCTTGCGCAGCTTGGACACTTGGAGCTGTGGTATCTGGTCATCCCAGGCTTCTGCCTGTTTGGCCTCTTCTGGGCCATCTGCCATATAATTTTACTGATCACAACTTGGGGCTTCCACACCAAGCTGAGCGACTGCCAGAAGGCCTGGCGGGCCCATCAGTCAGGCAGACGGAGCCTGGACCAAGTCATGGCCTCTCGAGGCATCCGGCACTTCTGCCTCATTTCAGAACGCCTGGTGTTCTTCACCGTGCTGTCAACAGTGATACTGGGAGCTGTGTCCTGGCAGGTAAGATCTATGAGAAAACACCTGCATCAGCTACTGCTTGATATAGTGTCATCATAGTGTTTTCATTTAAGTAGTTAAGATGAAAGGGATATCGTTTTGTCACATTTACTGGTAGCAGTGTGCAGTTAATGGTGACGCCTCTTCCCTCATAAAACAAATTTAACTTCACCTGGCAAGAATCAGACAGGCCTGATTTAAGATGTGCACGTTGTTGCTGCTGGTTGCAGGTTTGTCAGAGATGGCGAGAGCTACGGGACGTGCGTTTTTTGCTGTGTTTCAGCCCTTTGTTTTCCAGTTCAGTTGGATTACAGTAAACGTAATGAATTTGTTCAACTGCGATACATTTATACAAAAGGAAATTATGGAAATTTTAGTACCGTACCTGCCGCTGTACATGTTGCACCGCCGTATAAGTCGCATCAGTCCAAATGTGTCTAATAAAGTGGAAAAAAACACAAATGCGTTGCTTCGCCGTATACGTCGCATCTATTATGCGTCACCGCTGTCAACCTGGAAACATGGGCCGGTGTTGTGCCAAATATCGATTGGCTGCCAATTGAGGGCTGTGGGAGCGTGCACGGGAGGACTTTTACAAGAATTTAACAAGATTAACACTTAAAAACAATTATTTGTTTCCTCGATATTATAGCAAAGGTGTGTCTCAGTTTAACTTTCCTTAATAAATGCACTTTAACGGTCAAATCAGCTGCATTTCCAGGTGAAATTCAGCTGATTTGACGTTTGCTCCAGGAGTTCTGGAGCGAGACAAAGGTGGTTTGGTATGGCAAGTCACGTGTCTCATTAATAGCCACTTTTACATATTAATGAGACACTTGGCTTGCCATATTAGTCGAGGGCCCTCTAGTGGTTGAAAATGGTAGTGTTCAATTTTTTCCATCTCAGAACAAAAAAATTGTTACAAATATGGGGAACAAACATTTATTAGTCGCTTTGCCGTATAAGTCGCAGGGCATGCACATCTATGTAAAAAGGTGCGACTTATACAGCGAAAAGTACGGTATATTTTGAAGTCTTAGCAATAAATAATTTTTTTAGTGAATTTGAGTTCTTAGAGATGCACAGACTCGACCTAATGCAGATGTTCAAGGCCTTATTATGAGATGCCAGATTCATCGCTGTTTTCAGAAGAATTAAAACCTTTGAGAATATAATATATATATTTTTTTATATTTTGTGAGCCGTAGGTTTTTCTTTTAAGACTGTGTGAAAATGTGTTTGAAAGCGTGGATTGAAGAAAAAGCCGATTATTGATTTTCCGAGACTGAACAAGAGTGATTTCCTTGTTCAGAAGTCAGCTTTTGAAATGCAGAGGTGCTCGTGAACGACCTTCTCGCAGCTTCGTTCTATTTCACATCATCAGTCAGCCTGCGAGAACCACCACTGGACTGCAGTACATATTGATACAACACCTTTCTTCTGTGTTATGGTTCAGATACAGCAGTTATGCATTCTATAAAAAAGAACGTCTACTAAAACACATTTCAAATTATACTTTGTTTATTTTATTTTTTTTTATCTTACAAGTACTAAACAATAATATTTAATGGACAATCCGCCAAACTTTTAAAAATATATATATTTTTAAATTACTATTAGAAATTGGGTCAGTTATATATAATATTATTTATCCAACTTCTGTTTAACATCTGTCCCTTGATAACGAGAAAATCATTTTTTCCACTTTATGAAACGGCTGCATTAGTTCTGGTTATAATTTATGGAAACAATATCCAGATGTGCTGCACCCTGAAACTCAAGATCAGACACACCTCATGCTTTTGTTATTTAGAAAACATAATGTCTAATCAAAAATAGTAAACTAGTTCAACACTCAGAGTTTCTGCTATTTACAATTTGTTGTCCACCCTAGCCTGCAAGATCCAATAACATATCCCGCCTTTATATTGTTTCAGATAATAGACATGTCCCCTGAGAGGTGGTGTTGTATGAAATGGACTCCAGTTATTAGCTGTAGCCCTCAGCTTTTAGGTGAACAGGCTACAAGGTGCAGCACGCCACTGTTTAGCTCGTTTTAAAAGATTGTACACATTTTTAAACAGTTTTTATGTTGTTTAATGTGTGTTCAAACCGTGTTGGAAAATGATGGAATAAAGATATTTTATTGATATGATAAATTTACCAACACCAGTCTGATTGTTAAAGTGTGACAAAACCATGAAGAAACGAATAAATCACAAGCATCGTTGGAAAAATACGCACTTTTGATGCTTACAGGTTTTCTGTAAATTGGAAAATAAACTGTAAGGAGCCAAATGGGTAAACACATGCAGGTATGGGTCACTATAAATAAATGTTTACAAAGTTTAAAAATATATAGCTGTTGTTTTATGTAATTGGTTATGATAATGTTTAAAATTTATTTTTTAAATATCAGTGTAAATAAGATGCATCTTAACCCACACATATATAAGTTAAAAAAATGTGTTTTTTCTGTATTTATCTTTTGGAAAAGAACATCAGTTTATGAGTGGTTAATCATTGTAATAGTAGAACCATTAAAGTAAAACAACTTTCAGATTCACATATCAAACCACCACATTTATTCACATTTTATCTGTAAAACGTGTACATTTGAAGAGCTGTTTTTACTCCCAACACTGACAACGTAATAAATGTTAAAATCTATTGACATGGTGTACTTTGTGGAAAACTACCAGCTCCTTAAAGAGTAAAACTGCCAATCAATTTTATACCAATAAACTATCTCTAGTACCTGATTATTAGCAGTTTATACAAGCGTTGAATAACATTTATTTTAGATTCTCCAAAATTGAAGTAGTTCAGCCAGCGTAGGATCGATGCTGAAAACGTTTTTTGGGTTTTATATTTAAGCGCCAAATCCAAACGAGCTAACGATTTGCATAGTTTGTTTGATATGTGTTTTATCTTATTGCGTTTGCTACCGGTACTTGCAGTAGCAAAAGTTAAAGGTAAAGATTAAATAATGGCGGCGAGACTATAAATGTAATATTTCCAGCGGAGCCAGTTCCACTGGAGTACACAGGCAGATCCTCAGTTTTGGACTGATGGCCTGCTTGGTGGCGTGTTTATTCGCCTTCTGTCTAACCCGACATCGTTTCCGTTTAGTTAGTGCCTGTCATGTCTTGTGCTGTGATGATAGCAGTGCCATATTGTGCAGCTGTCTCCCTCTGTGTCTGCAACAGTTAAGTGAGTCTGATTATCTCGGTACGGACTGCAAGCGGTGAATGAAAGTGACTGATTGTTTTGGATTTTTGCAGCCGTCCAATGGGCTCTTTCTCAGCGCTCTGCTGGTGGTGCTGCCCTTGGAGTCTCTTGCCCACGGCTTGTTCCATGAGCTGGGCAGCTGCCTGGGGGGAACTTGTGCTGGCTACGCACTGGTCATACCTACAAGTTACTGCAGGTACTGTTTGAGCTGCTTTTACAGAATTAAACCTTTTGTTGTTGTAACTTTTGATTGGACAGTGTGGATACACTTTTAGATTGACGTAGTTGTTAACAAATACCAGAAAATGCGCCTTTGGTTCAAGGTTGCTACATGGCGGCATGCATTTTTCTTTTTCCTTCTTTTATTTAAAGGTCAAGGTACCAAAAATACCCAAGAAATGCTTCTTTTTAGTGTCTCAGTGAGTTGCAAATATTCTTTTGTTGTTAAATATTGGTTGATAGAAAACAATGTCAAAATTGTAGAGGGAAAACTGTCTTTTTCTTTTTCTTGAAGCCTTCCGTTTGAATATTTTGCACCACTTATTCTTTTATCAGACATGCATGTAAAATGCACACAGCAAAAGAATAAGGTACATTTTAAACCAATGATTTCCTGATAATTAAATTAAATGTCTTCTCAAGCTCTAATATACCACCCATCAGATGAACATGTGTCTTATGTGAGGTTTGTAACGGTCAAGTTAACTGTATATTTTTAATAGGGATGCATAATATTGGATTTTTGGCCGATATCCGATATGTCGATATGTTAAAACTTATTTGGCCGATAACCGATACCAATACCATTTCTCCCCCTGGACCTACTTACAGAAACTGCAAAGCTTTCTCTACTGTGGAATTAAAATACTACATTATTTTGCATGGTCTTTGCCAATTTGACCTGCTACCAAATGCAGGTGCCAAAAAGGAGGCTGAAAATGATGTAACATTTCAACTTGGCTTATGTGTAATGTCAAATTTATTAATGACATTTACTCTCTCTAACACAATGACAACACTCAAACAGTGCAAATTTGTAAATTTTCACATATCTAAACTCAACCTGTTCACAAGCGTCAAGTAAAAAGCACATACCGATAAGTAGTATTGCATTAATAGATCTACTTGACAGTTTCTTAAATTAAAAATGAACTTAAAACAGAAGCCTTTTCTAACTGAGTTTTTTTATTTTATTTTTTTATTTTATGGAATTGCCGTTGTCCGATATTTAACTTTATCGCTAATATCGGCCGATGCCGATACCATGCCGATAATATCGTGCATCTCTAGTTTTTAATATTACACCAGAGATGAAACCCAGTCTGTTTTGACCATCTCCAAATAAATATTTTTACCCATCCACGTGGAAATTTTCTTTGACCCTGAGCCACCTGTAATGAGTTTGTTCATTTTTACAACCAATGTAAATGTTCACATCATCATCGTATAAGAAAATACTGGACACCAAATAGGAACTCAGAAGTTGAAATTGGAGCGGGTCCAGCATCCCTGCAGAATGATCCCAATATAAGTTTCAAATCTACCCCCCTAACATAAAAGCAACACAATGCAATTATTTAAATTAAAATACTGTACACCTCACCTCACCTTTTTTCAGTTGTTGATTCTTGTAGTTCTTACTTTATGTTCAAATATTAATTTTTCTGACGTGTTTAGCTCTAATTATTTATTGCGTGCTTTAAAGAATGACCATGTAACACTATGTCTGTGTATAGGAGAGGCAGGGACATTTGATTTATTTTCTTGTATGTTAATTGCTCACATCCAGTGTCTTTAAAGCTGAAATACCTGTCAGTATTGGTAAAATGAGATTAAAATTTCTCCCATTCACGAAGAGTAAAATTGTGTTCTACGACAGAGTCCCACTGAGATGTCTCAGTTTTAATAGAAAGTCTTGAGACTTCTTATTTGACAATTTTCTAACTCCATTTGCTAATTGTCTGTAATTTGCATCGTTGCACCACAACATCACCAACTCATTACCCTATACACACTTGCTTTTATTGCATAACTTTTCTGCAAGGTTTATTTTACTATAAAACACATTAGGTAGTTTACACAATTGTAAAGGCATGCTTTCAAGATTTATTTATTTATTTGTTTTTGTTACATGCATAGCCATTTAAAACCAACCTAGCTCATGTTAGTGCTGACATGTCCAATTCTATTGGCATATTTTAGTAATGGGTTATAATTTTGTACACATGTAAATCAACTTTTGCAATTTAAATGTAGAGAAAGCCTCTTGAACCCCATGTGATCTTTATTAACCCACCCTTAACGGAGGCATAAGCTGAGTGACCAACTTCAAGTTGGTTCAAAACCAACTTAATGTGTGCCGAGTAATTAAAGCTACAACATATTTTATTTTAAAGATAAATGTTTTCTGCTTATTTTAAGCCTGGTTGTACAAAAATCAGAGTCGCAATAGTTATTAGCTTGAGAAGGATGGTACCGCTAATAATTTACTGCCAAATCCAAAATAGCACTTTTTTGGCTATGTGTAGTACCAAGACTATCTAAAGAAAATATTTTCTGTCCTAAAGTATCCATAATATGCTGGCTTTAAGGTAGTATGTTTATTTCATAAAGACTTGTGAACTTAAATGAAAATATTTAGAAATATGGCAAACATAGTTTAAAAAACTAGCCTATTTTAAAAATTACTAGAGGCATTTTTACTTATCAAAATGTTAATTTTAGTGATATGGACACACATTGCACACCAAAAGTATTGGAAGTATTTCCGTTTTACATACCGGTAGGTCTTCAATTGACCCCTGGTTAGAAACCATTGATCTAAAACTTGCCATCTCCAAAAAAGTTACAGCCTCCATCAACATCTGGATGTCATGGTTAAAAAAGACTAAACTAAACTGTATAGTTATCCCCCAAAAATTGTTTTAACTTTACTATGAGCTTGCTAAAAAATATTTCCTTTCTATTTTAGACCTTTATAATTCTTCCTATTAAAGTCTGTCTGGTTGCTTGCCAATTAAAATGATCACACACCATAGCTAGTTGTAGTATAAATACATATGGATATGTACAAGTGAGTTTGGACTGTGTCTACATCTTTTTTTGCTAGTGTAAACATTATTAGTCTTTCCAGCTTTCTCCTCAGTTAACACAAACCCCTCCAGGATAAATAAGCTGATAACTACGCATAAACATGGCGTTAATGTTTGGACCCTTGAGGGGTCTCTCCAGTGTTTCCTCAGCAGAATACTAAGCAGTTAGCTATAACTGCTCGTGCCTCCAGCAAGGAAATTGTAGCAAACCAAATTAGAAACTGCCAAGTGAAAGAGTAGAAGGTATCTACCAGGTATAGACTGTCAGGTATGCAGTAGTTAGTTCTTGCAATTGTATACAGCTTTGGTAAAAGATTTCTATTTAAAAGACATGAAAGTTTTACTATTGCCTAAATTCTCTGGTGTTTTTCATTGCAAGTCTGAGTTCTGTTGGAACTTTAAACATTCTGTACGCAGGACCCAAAGGGAAAACTGAGATCATGATAAGAATACGTCAATGAATAATCACTCGTTTGATGGCTTCAGATTGTGTTTTTGCAACGACAAAACCCCCCCTGAGGGAGATCAAAGAGGTGGGGAAAAAGGGATGAAAGGATGGACAAACGGGTAGAGCGAAGCAAGGGACAAAGAAAAGAACGAAGAGGTGTCAAAAAAGAGAGGAGATGAGCCCTGATAGAGCTTTGAAGAAGGACAGGTTTTTTTTAAGGATGAAAGAGACCATGTCACAGAGAAAGTTGTAGTCCTATTCTCAAACTTTAAGCTTTTACTTCGGTGGGCACAAGAGATCTATGATGATTAAATTGGTTTTGGAAACCGGTAAACTTGCCAAGTCATGCACGGGGTTTATGCACAGTTTTAGGGTGGGGTTAGAGGTGACTGTAGAGGTCTGAGGTATAATATGAAGGGATCTTTGAAGATGCCTATGTTGAGTTTGGCTTTGCCTTTTATTTGGTCTTGAATAACATGGAACCTAGAGATAAAGAGAAAAATATACTCTGAATGGCTGAGCCTTGACTTGCTGTTTGTATCTTTCCACCTTTGAGTTGGGTTTTGATTCCAAATGCATCCAAACACTCAAGTCCAGATATCTCCAGTCTTGATTCTACGTCTTCTCTGATCTAATCTGACCTTTACCTTCTTTGTTTCGTCCCTGTCCCTGATTGTCTAATATCACTTTTTCTTTTTATGTTTTTTTGCCCAGTGCCAGTGGTCAGCCCACTCTTTTACCACCTGACCACGTGCAGGAGTTGAACCTTCGCTCCACAGGTATGCTGAACAACGTGCAGCGTCTCTTCTCCCACCACATGGTCCAGACTTTTGGATGTGACTACTCGACTAGCGGCATAACGTTAGAGGCCATTCAGAACAAGCTGCGAAGCTTTCTGGAGCTTCGGACTGCAGACGGGCCACGCCATGATACGTATTTGATTTTCTACAGTGGACATACACAGAAAGCGTCTGGTTCCTGGGTTCTGGCTGGTGAGTGTCACATACTCATTGCTGTTTTATTTTATATGTTGATGCTTTATCTTGATTATTGAATCTGTTCTAATTGATTGTATCCTTTTGCCTCTACCTTTTAACCCTAGTTTCATTTCCTGGAGGTCTTTTCTAACCTCTTGGCCCTTAATTTGAAGTTACAAGGAAAAGTGGTTAAAGTATTTCTCCACAGATAAAACAAAATGGTACACAAACATTTTTGGTGCTACACTTTTCCATAAATCAACTTAATGTCTATATGCCAATGTATTCTGTGTAACTAGATAGCTAGCTTGCAACAAACTTCACTATAGATGTTATTTTAATGTTTGCTATAGAAGATTAGCAATGAAACCATTAAGTCTGTCACTGTAATAGATTGGAGTACATCAAATTACAATGGTTGTTGTGGCTATAAAATACTTAGAATGCAGAAAATATTTACACTTTGTTTGAAATGTACCCCTGAAAAGACTTTGATTGAAGGTTCAAATACCTTTCTACCCTCAGCACCTTGTGTGAGCATGCTATAAATATAAGAGGTCGTATACTTGTTAACCCCTTCCTCTTAGCCCTATACCTACATTTTATGCAGCCACAGAGGGTTATAGTTGTCCCAGAATTCTTGGATGAAAGTGGAGGGCAAGGGAGTATTTATTTTTTCTTTTCCCCAGATACATGTCACTTCATACATAATGTCTTTTTCTTATTCTTGTAAAAAACAAAACATTATCTTTACCATGTAAAAAGATTTTCTCTTAAGTAATTGCCTATAATTACCAAAGACACAAATCAGAGTTGAAAAAACGTCCTAAGCCCAGCAGAAATCAAGCAGAGTTATTGTTTTTGACAGCAGAAAGTAGACATCATATTGTGACAGACAACTTATTTGCATTTCAGTCTGATTTCCATCTCTTTCATTTTTATTCTCAGTCAATCACAGATCAGACAAGCATGACAGAGTGGAAATTACTTCGAACAACTCTGCAAATAAATAAATAAAAATAAAAATTGATTCCAGGAGGAAGGATACAGGGAAAATCATTTGAACAGCTAGCAGTCCTCCCCCATATGAAAGGAGAATCGCAGCAGGTTAAGATCGTGTCGAACTCTTTCTGTGTGGCTGCACTTGCGGGGAAAAAAAAAAATCCCTAAAAAGACTTCTGAGTCATCTTTCTGAAGGGTTGCTTTCAAACTAAAAAAAATTGTGTACGTTTTTGAAAATGCGAGGCTGTTTGGGCAAAAATCCAGATTGGAATTGATTTTGACTTTTTATGTAGACACTGCATTAGTGTTGTCCATCGCTAAATGATGTAGTGATCTCTTAAAGAAGCAGAGTGTATACTATATTCAAGTGACCACAACTGATGCACAATACTCGAAGTGATACAGCAAAACTGTTTCCAAACTGTTGTTTTGTTTAGAAAAATGAAGACATATGACAAGAGTTGGCTTTTATGTACTATAGCTTGTTCTTAAATCTTGTTTACTTTTTGTCTGAGTCCCATTTCTTGGTGTCAGCCGTACCTCTACCCCTCAGCCCATAATTTGAAGTCCCACGGTGTAGTGCTTTTGGATATTTTACGTGCTAGACTCTAAGACTGACAGCTGAGACTAATTTGTACAATTATAATGCAGTACTGCGTAGTTTCAGTCTTGCTGTCTGGAGCTTTCTTCAAGATACAGTAGTCCCTTACTTATCGTGGGGGTTACTTTCCATTCACCACCGCGATAGGTGAAAATCTGCGAAGTATGGACATTATATTTATTTTAGTGTTTATATGTATTTTAAGGCTTTCTAAACCCTTGCAATGTTCTTAACAAGGTTCTAATATCTAAATGCTTTAAAAGAGCACAGTGAAAGAGCAAAAAAGTTTTTAAAAAGAGTTAGCGTGACTGAGTGCGGCTTATTCACGTATAAGACAGACACACACACCCCGCCCCCTCCTTTCTTTTTCTGAGACTGTTGCACGCCCGCCTGTTGTTTGTCTCTGGGACGCGATGGGGAAAGACAAACCCCACCTCCTGCTCCCTCCTTTCTTTTTCTTCGCTGTGACAGACAGCCTTGGAAAGAGAAAGGAGGGGGCGGGAAGGTGGGTCTGTCTTATACCCGAGTGAACCGTGCTCAGCCACTCTATCTTTTTAAAAAACTGATTCACTCTTTATTTTTCCACCTAAGCATTTTTTCCAATATTCTTCATTTGTTCATCTCATCTGTTTATCCCTGATCCCTGAGCAGTAGCGATGGGGAAAGACAGACCCCGCCCCACCCCCACCCCCTCCTTTCTCTTTCTGAGGCTGTCACAACAGAGAAAGAGAAAGGAGGCGCGGGGGTGGGGTCTGTCTTCCCCCATCTCCAATCGTGTGTCATGTACAATCTTGCGTTGAAAACACGTGAAAGAGTGAGTCCACAAAAGTCAAACCACAAACTGTCGAGGGACTACTGTAGTAGCAGCAATCATAGGTATATTACTTTATCTTTTATTCCAAAACAAGGACACAAAATTACTTCACAAATAAGTATGTTTTCATAACATTAATAGACATTCTGACTCCAAGCTCAAGTCAGAAAGCACAAAACGTAAGGCTAGGCAGAACGGATGAAATGGGATTTAATCTTTATGTCTTTACATGCACCTTTTACTCACAAACCAAACTCTTCGGTTTCAGGAGGCGAAAGTCTCCAACTGGCTCAGTTGCTGGAGATGTGGAAGGAGAAAAATGCCGGCCATGGTTCCCGACTCATCATCATCCTGGACACGGAGAACTCGCTCCCTTGGGTCAAAGATGTGCGTCGGGTGGATAACGTCTACATGGCGGTGCAAGGGGCTGAGCTGTCGGCCTCTAGGCTTGACCCAGAGGCAGGAGAAGGGCCCTTGCTTGGCGACTTTACCTCTGAGTGGGTAGAGTTTAACTGCAACCCTAACTGTGACACCCTATGGTCTGACAAGGGAAGGACAGTGATGGCGATGTACGGTGTGTCTAAAAGATGGAGTGACTACACTCTTCATCTTCCCACAGGAAGTGACGTGGCCAAGCACTGGAAGACCCACTTTCCCAAAGCTACCTATCCTTTAGTTTACCTGTCCAACTGGTGCTGTGGCCTCAACCTGTTCTGGTTGTGTAGCATCTTCTTGCGTTGCTTCAGGAGGTGTAAATTATCTTGGTTTCCTCCAGCTGTACTGGACACCGGACAGGGTATTAAACTAGTACACTCATAGGCAGCGTGGGAAGGTGTCAGATACATACAGTAGCTACATTTTTGTGGGTACAAAGTGTTTATATAAACAGTTTATATACTTCTACTCTCTAATATGTTTAGAGAGTAAAATCTTCTGATCAAGAAGATCGGATAAAAATGTTTTGTCTTCAAACTCGTGATTAATTTTTCTTTTGTTAAGTTTATAAGACATTGTGCCGATGATCATAGAAAAGGGCTGCCTTAGTCTGTTTTTGTTTTATCATTCAAAACATTTATTCCAACAAATTGTTTTGGTAAAAGGTTGCAGTCAATCAAAAATGATAATTAGGAGCAGGGAGTTATATCTTTTAATCGCTACTATTGTTTCTAGCCTTATTTCCTTCGTTGTTTGTCAGTCAAAAAAAAAAAAAACTATTTACATTTTTGGGAAAAGTTGTATGTGTCATTATTTATAATATATTGCCTTGAAGGATTTTGGATCATTTTGCGGTTTTCTTTGCATCCACTGTTTAGAAATGTGCATATTTTAAGCCTGACCAAAGCTGTTAAGTCATTCTAAAGCCTTCTAACAAACTATTTCAACTGGTTTGGTTTAATGGATCTTGTCATATTTAGTGTTTGTATACACATATGTTGCAACACCAAGTGCCATTGGCTGTAATGTGCCTAATTCTGTTTGTTTACCATAAATCCAACCAAAAGTTGTTCTGTTTAAATTCAGTTCGGTTGGATTTTTCTAGTCATTCGTATCGTCCATGCTGAGTTCACTTCAAATAATTCATTATCAAAACTCGCAATACTTTGTGTTAGTGCAATGAATGTAAAAACTTTTTTGTTTATCTTCGTTTTGGAGTATTTTATATGTTTTGTTCCTGCATCTCAATGCTGCCTTTAAAAATGTTTATCTTAGTTTCCAAAGTCTTAAAATGGCAGAACAAAGCTTTAATAAATAAAATAAAAAACTGATATAACAACAGCGTTTTATTCATTTCAAATAACACAGGAAAATAAATCAATCTTGGAATTTCTAGCCAGAGTTTTAGACTAATGTTTGCTGAAATTTGATGGCTTTTGAGCTGTTTTAGTCAAACTTGAATAAAAAAAACATCTGACTTTTTTGCAATATTGCAAGATGTCATGCTCAAAGTATGTGTTGTCCAACTACAACACCAAATTTAAGCTCAATCTTTGTAAAAAAAATAATAATTAGCTAATGTTGATTAGCTGTAATGGCCATCTTAAAGTCTATTAACTCTAAATGTGAAATGAGTTTTACAAGTACAGTCTATGAGTGCTGTCAGAGTATCACTAAAATCTCTAGCTGTTTGTGATATTTTGCTAACAGGCTGACAGTTTTATTTGTAGTGTGGAGCACAGAGTGTGTTGTAGCACTCGGTCTTTTCTCGAGATTGATTTTTGCTCAGTCTTAGACTCAGGATTTTTATTATATTTTATCAAGACCAGTCGACTACAGCTACAGTAACGTCCATTTTTACTGCAGCTTCTGGCCGCTTTCAAATACAACCAGTAAAGGTTTTAACTTTGACATGTTTAATGGTCTTGCATTCCTCGTAGTTTGGTCTTGGTCTTGACTAAATTCAATTCAAAAATACTTTATTAATCCCAAAGGGAAATTGTGTTGTCGTAGCTCATCATCCTGGTTTCATTCAAGAGTTGTTATAGATGCTGATGGCTGTGTGCAGGAAAGATCTCCTGCAGCGAATCTGTAAAGTCTGGCCACAGATACCGATCCATCCACCAGGATCCAGCTTGCTATCAGATCCGGCGGGCGTCTCGATCCTGGGCAGCAGGACTGCCCGAATGCCCGGCAGAATTCCTCCCTGAGCGATGGTCTCTCCTCCCAGCAGTCTGCCGAGCTCCTCGTCGGACAGCTGAAGGTGCCAGATGATCCCGGTCCTCCTGTTGTCACGAGCTGAGTCAGGTACTCGAGCACCGCCACCAGGTTGACGGGAATTCATTCACGGTGCCTCCTTTTCAACTCATTTGGGATTTGGGGCTTTAGTTGAGATAGTTGAGCTTTGAGATGTTAATCAGCTGCTCCAGGTTGTAGTTGGTTGTTACTATCTCAGAGTATATTTTCTTAATAAGTCTCAGCTACTACTACAGCAACTGTTCACGTAATAACTGTAAAACTGACTTGAGTTACAACTATTTTAGCATTAGCAGTCGTCCTGAATGGGGTTGGTTCCACTTATTTAATTTTAGATGCACATCCAGTGGTTACTTTCTGAGTTTCGATAAATTCTGTCCACTGATGCATGAAAACATCACCTTCGGCGAAGGGCGATAACCATTTGGCACATATGAGCAACAAGATGTAGTGAAAGCGTTCTTTGTTTTTCTTTGCTGTAGCCTGCAAGCTAAAGGCAAAAGCTAAGGTCAGGGATTCATGTATACAGCCAAAATCATTTATAAGAATATTAGATTATGAGCTGGATTCATCTCCTAAACTGGATTAGGCAATAAAACAGTCAACCCCTTCTAAAGCCTTTGTGGATAAGCTGAGTCCAACCTTACTCCAACACACACTGGCACAGAAGCATAAGTGAGTGCACCATTTTTGTTTTTTTCTGCAGATGTGCATTTCTGTGGACAATTACTACCTGTCATGCTGAACAGTTACTTACCAGATGACTAGCAAAGTACCTCATGAATCTGTGGATAGGTTTAATTGAAACGCCCAAGAAAGTAATCACTGGCTGAACAACTGCAACTGATTTACATTTTGAAGTCAACCCAATTTAAGATGGCCACCACAACTAAACAACTGTATCCTTCACAAAAATAGCTACTAGCCAGTGAATTTTACAGATATTTTTATAACAATTGGTGTTGTAGTAGCTGAGAGTCCCAAATGTGTTGGAACAGGTCCATCATTGACTGAGAGAAAACCCAATGGAATTTCGAAGGGGTCAATAACCATGTATGGATTCTCACTCATGCCACATTAAACATGGCAACCCCTTTGGATGTCTACCTTCAGAAATCCTTAAAATTCACACAAAAAAGCCTTAGTACTCTCAGACGACAAACTTTATTTACAACAACATAAATATTATGTTGAATGTAGATCTATACATCTGAACTATTCACAGCACAATCCAGAAAACACCTCGCTAGGTGATCCTGGTTGTATTCAACAATCATGGTTGTAAAAACACTCAAACAATGACTTTTGGTGTGTGAAAGCACGAGAATTTGTTCTGAACAAAGTCTCTCTATTGCGGAATTACCTGAGATTCGAGGATAAATATAGAATCAGACATCCAGTTAGTTCACATGCACAAACGAGCGTTACTGCAGGTCCTTCCTCCCAGCAGCTGTTACACTGTACAACCATCACTGCTCCCAACAAACTCAATAAGGATTAAATACATGCTGACCTCTGCTAAAACACACACTCTGCCTATAATACTGGATTGTAAATAGTCTGTCCTTATCAATGTTCAAACACATATTGAACATTATTATTGATATTGTTTATCTTATTTCTTTATATATTGTATTGTTTATTAACATTTAGGAACTTTTGTGTGAAATCTTTTTTATCTGTTGCTGCTGTTACACTCTTGAATTTCCCATCCGTGGGACAATGAAGGCTGTTTCTATTCTATTCTATTCTATTCTATTCTATTCTATTCTATTCTTTACACCACTTGTTTGTGTGAATTCATCATGATAAAGCGACAATGTTTAATGAATACAAGACCGTTAGACGAGTTTGTCTTGATTGCATCATTCTGTACTTTTATCACAAAATGTCCTCTGCACCATAAAACCACATATAGTAACAAAGCAGGCTATCCTGACAAATCTAACAAGTTGCTTTCACAAACCCAAGTAAACCAGTGACTACAGACGAAATCAACTATACCCAGATAAAATGTTATTTTTTTAATAGTATAATTTTCTTATTGAGTACAACACGTGCCCTGACCAAAAGATGCTTGAGGAACATATGTAAGTAGTTCTGTTACTAAATAAACTACATCTAACAAAGTTGTGTAGTACACACACAGATTTTCTATTAAGATTAGCTTCAAAATGAAACATGGCACAGAATGTGGTGATAAGAGGCAACAGCCAAAGTTGCGGGAGAGGAGGAAGACCTTAGCATTTGCTTACCGGCTGGCTCTGAGATATAAAATAAATTTAAAACTAGTTTTGAAAAATCCGCAAGACTTTCATTGTACATGTATAGTCATGAAAAATTGGGAAAAATCTGTATAATTTACAGAAAATCCATAAAACGACATGCTCTTTATTCACAACGGCATAACACATAATCTTAACGCTCATACAAATAAAACATAAAAAACAAACACAGTAAAAAGAATGCTGGGAAACTGTTTAACAATCATATTGTTTAAAATAAATTAATGTATTTTAATTGTACATATTTCAAAAGAAGCGCGCACCACTGAGAAGAGTTTTGATTTGTTGGGGCTCCTGTCATTTAACTTGTGCTTAGTTTTCATTGGTCAGTGGTCAGTGCTTGGGGGCGGGGCTTCAGTGATTCCGTGTTGTAATGTTTAAAAAAAAAAAAAAAAAACAAGACCGCAGAAAAGAAAAAGAAAAGAGAGGAACACAAGAAAGCAGTAATAAAAAATAAACTTTGTAATTTATTTTAAGCCAGTCAGCAATGATGTAGCAGGACTCCCGTTGCTCTGAATGACTCCAGGTTAGTTAATATAAAAAGCAGTTAGCATAGATGCTAACAGGAACAGGGTTTACAACACAGGTCCAGGAGCTACGTGTCACCTTGCTGTCAAAATAAGTTGAAAGGGAAAGAGGGACAACGTGAGTATTTGTAATTTTCTGAATTCTTGAATAATGGAACTTGTTTGCAGGCAATCTTTATTTGTGGTTGTTTCATAGATGGCGTTGGAGAGGAGGGAGAGTCCTATGTTTCCAAAGGGGGGAAGGTGATCCAGAAGGTGATTCTGTGTTCATTCATACCCATCTGCTCACCACAGACTCATGTTCGGGCTGCTGTTGTTACGCCATATTGTTTTACATTATTGGCGTTTAGCATATATCTTAGATCTTTTATCATACCATTTGGCATTCATTTAGCGTATATCTTAGAGTATATTTTAGATCTTTATATACTGTTTCTTTTTATACTTTATATTTTTGCTATTCTTGAGTGCAATTGTGATCCTGAGTACATGATTTCGTTCCACCTCATGTACCACATGGGATGGAAATTAGGGCTGCACGCTATTGGAATTTTTTAGCCGATATCTGATGCGATACAGATATTTTATATACGTTCCTTTGTCAGAACATAGCCCTCTTGTTTAGGCTTATTTGCTATAAAAATTGTGCAACAGCTGTAAGAGCTGGTGACATATATTCAGTAACAGCCATATGATACGCATAGCACTTTAACTTATATTAAATGAAAAGTGTTAAACGTTATTTATTAGCATTAGTCACCTGCAATGCTGTTTCACTTGTGGAGGCTTGTTGCGGGTTCCTAGCTGCAGTGTGGGATCCTCTGCACTCCTGTGCATGAAGGACAGACTTTTTAAGTTCAAAGTTTTTGTCTATCCATTGTGACGTAAGACCAATGATGCTAACGGAGCTAACACAACGTCCAAGTGTCTGTGGTAAAACTCACTCAACAAGTTGTGCTATCGGCTATTAGCTTCTCAATGACGTTAGAAATGACGGCTTGTAACTCGGGTAACGTTGCGTCGGAAAAATATCTCCGACTGGGGACGATGTAGCCAGGCTCAACGTAGTCCAAAAATCTTCGGAATCCGACATGCTCACCAACAAAAATGAAACTTCCCATTTTGAATTTTCCTCTCGGCCGTGAGATTGGGTAGGCGCATGTGATGTCATCGCGTTGTGCTGCCTCTGCATCGTCATCACGTTGTGCTGCAACTTCATTACTTTTGTGCTGCCGCTTCAGGCAAAAACAGCGCCTTTTATATCGGAGAGTTATTTGAATGGAATGGCCAATGTCCGATATTGAACTTTAACGCTAACATTGGCCGATATCGATACCATACGGATAATATCGTGCATACCTAATGGAAATGACAATAAAATGTACTTGAACTTGAATATATTGATTGGGGTGGTCTAGGGGTCCTCCCTCAGAAAATTTTGAATGAAGTAGACACTATTTCCTGCATTCTCATGAATTTTAATGGGTTGTTTAATATCTAGTTTTGCCTACATAAGTAACACTTGATTCAATAACTATTGTAGAGTTAATGGCACAAGAAGAAGTAGCCTGACCAACAGCTCTCCTTGTGTGAATAGAGCACGCTCCGCTTCTCTCACACATCCTTGCTACAGTCTAAGAAACATAGTGTAGCCTAAGTTAACTTTTAGGGAAAAAAATCTCTAGCCAATATGAAACTATAATAATAATCACTCCTTCTTACTAATGGCCTAGCATAAAGCAATATGATAATCATCCATCATGTTTATTAGTAGCTTAAAATACCAATTAAAACTCCAGTAATGGTCTACTGTAATCTTACCCAGTTAAAGGGTCAAGAGACAAACATGTAGCATTAACACAGTATGAACAACATTCAGGAATTGTTTCTATAAGAACATTATTAAATATTTTACATGAATGGTAAGATCCCTCCACCCACGAGGAACTTTAACCCAGGGTGTGCTACCAGAAGTTACAACATATCTATATAAAACATACAAAATAAAGCACAACTAGCTCTAAGCATTAACCTTTAATTTAACCATTAAGCATACAATGAATGTAATTATTATACCATGAGGTATCGTAATGTTCCAACGCAGGAAGAACGTCTGGCAGGAGTTTCAATGCTCAGCAGAGCAGTCTTCCAAATCAGGTGCAAGTGTAGAGTGGTGGATGATTATGATGAGCAGCAGAGCTGTGGAGAAAGTGATTGTGGCTGGAAACCTAGGAATCC
This sequence comes from Nematolebias whitei, assembly GCF_014905685.2. Lineage (NCBI taxonomy): Eukaryota > Metazoa > Chordata > Actinopteri > Cyprinodontiformes > Rivulidae > Nematolebias > Nematolebias whitei. The sequence goes on along the minus strand of NC_056519.1, from coordinate 8,401,012 downwards.
CACATTCCGTGCTTCAGACTTGAAACATTTCTTTAATGTGTAGAGTCTCTGGCAATCAACAATGTTTCATCACCCCCAGCTGATCAACAACAACAAACACAAAATGTCTATAACTCACTCAAATTCACATGTATTGAGGCAAAATTTGACATGTAGCTTTCTCTGCTGTGGAATTAAAATATTACATTATTCTGCATGGTATTTGTCAGTTTGGTTTGCTTTCAAATGCAGATGCCAAAAAGGGGGCTGGAAATTATGTAACACTATATAAATATATAATATGTATATTTAAAAAAACAGCACCTTTTATATAGGTTAGTTATTTTGATTGAAAGGCCGATGTTGGATATTTATCGCTAATATTGGCCGATACCATGCCGATAATATCGTGCATCCCTAAGTGGAACAGTGATTAGCACTGTTGCCTCACAGGAAGAAGATCAGATTCAAAACTCAGCTGCATTTCTCCGTGTCTCTGCATTGGACTGACGACCTGTCTAGGGTGCAATGACTGCTGGAGGTAGGCACCAGCTCACTGCAACCCGCATATCAGCCAAAAATCCAATATCGTGCGTCCCTAGTTCCACTGTTTTAAATTTTCAGATTTATTTAAAAAAGCTATAATAACATTTTAAGTAACATCTTTTATTAGCATTATTAGCATCCTTAGCAAGAAACGACCATCTTGGTGCCTACCTCAGATGGAAATGTTCCCGACTCAGATGGCTGCTAACATATTGTAGTCCATTATGTTTCATGAAAAAGAAGTTCAAACCTCTAGTTAAAACTCTGAGCTGTAATCCAGTCTTCTGTTTGCTGAACTCCTTCTCAAACCAACCATTAGCTCACAAGATGAACACCGGAGAATATTCCTTCACGGAGGAGTATAACAGCCTCTCTTGACTTCTGTTTCTCCACATGTATTCTGATTCAGTGACACTTTGTTTAATTTAATTGTTCTTCATTATTATCTATTACAAATTCCTGAATTAAGTGTAAAAAAAATCACTTTCTATCATTTTAAAGTCTGGGGAAATGTAAGATCCTTTCTAAGAAACTAACAAACTAATAAGTTCCGAGGTTATTCACGGCTTTAAAGATTTATTTCACCCCAATTTCCGGTCTGTTTGCTGGGACTGGTGGTATGTCCGACGTTGAAATGTCAAAGCTATTATCTCCAATTTCAAAGGCATTTAGTGGCCGTCTAATCGTGTAGCACTTCCCCACCATGATGAGACTCTGCCTAAATCTCCCTGCTCAGAGGGAACTCTGTTGTGCTTTCCCTGTCAGCCATATGTTCCTTTTAGTTCGGAGACGCCACATTTGGCAGGACTCGGGCGTCGAGTTTACAAATCAATCGTCTTATCTAACCTGGCACAAATCTGAATGAACACATCGAATAACATCTGTGACGATTATGGGACAGTTTTAAACCTGTCTGAAGCAGGTTATGAAGGTACTCTAGGAGCCTTTTACACCCAGAGAAAGTTTTTGATCATCTGAATGTCAAAATACATAACTTCTCAAGATCAGAACAGATACAATAAATGGCCAGAAATTCCTCAAAGAATGCATATCACAGACAGATTTATGATGCGTGAACTGAAGTTATTCCAGGTGAGTGTTTATGAGCTGTTGCAGAGGTTCAGTTGGATGAAGCAGACCTCACATATATTCCTCTTAGTGAAGTGAAGGTCATGATTATGAGAGGGTAGAAGTTTATTTTTGTGGGCCGGCATCTAAACTGCTGTTGCTATTCTGATTCTGTTTTCACAAACAACTCGGCTACAACGTTTTATTTGAAAAGGAAAACCAGACGGTTGCAAACGGACCAGAAGGTCAGTGATATCTGCTGAGATTTACTGCAGATTTTCAACCCATCTTAAACTGAGCCGTTGGTTCCTGTGAGCAGCCAGATATTCTTACGTTACGATGAGCCAGATGATGCCGATATGCCGGATTCAATTAAAATTGCAAATTGGAGGCTAACAAGACTGTCAGCAGCCAGTGTGGGATCGGAGGTTCAGCAATTAGCCGTGCTGTCACAGTTGAGTTTAGACAGGATGGGGTGAGGCTTAGCGGGGCTAGTGAAACAGGAGTTTTTTATTCTCATCTCACATCTGGAAGCCCAGATGTTCTATTAAATCAGCCGGGGTTTAACCCTTTAAGATAATTCTAATGCAGGAGTGATGCATGACTCACCGAAGCCTGCTTCTCCGATCTTCAGTCTGCCTGCCTGTAAACATGCTCTGAAAGGGTCTCCTTTCAGCCATGACATAAGAACGAACTCAGCTACTGATTGGAGACATACCTGTTTACTGTCTGGAACAAGCAGTCAGCTCACAAACTGGCAAATATTGGGTTGAAGGCAAATCGTCTTTTTTTATGCAATCATAATTTTGTACAGGCACTTTGCGCATTTAAACCACTCAGCATAGATTACAAAAATAAGTTAGGCTTTTTCTTGTCAGAGAAAACCCTACAGGAGATCTAGGTCACAATTCTTTGAATAATTACATAATAATTTTGTGTAAAGAGTCAATGCTGAATCAGAACTAAAGCTACATATAGTTTTAGCAATAACAGGAAGTGTATGCCTCTCCCTGACCTGCAGGTCTTTGTATGTGTGCAGATGTGCATGAGATAGCAAGGTCATGTACACATCCAGCTCGTTTTTTTTCCTGTTTGCGTAATGTCAGCAGAACCCCAGGAGGTTTTGAACGAGCTCGTTTGATTGCAGACTCACAGCTGGCTCATGCTGTTAGCCAGTCAGCGTTCAAGTAAAGACAAGAGAAGCAGGGAGGAAAGAAAAGAATGAGAAGAAACGATGACCTGATAAATAATAAAAACACATCTGTCTGTCCATTGTGTACTGACTCACAGTGTGACTGTACTGGTATAACAGGCATTTATTGATGCTTTTTTTTAAATTAAATTCATCACTCCTTTATAACAATCAAAGTTTGTTAAGTTATTAACTGTAGAGTCAGTAAACAGGTTTATTTCTACAGACATCCACTATAAAAAAATACCAGAAAACCCAAATTGTCAACAGTGTAGCTATGTTTGCGTATGAACTACAGTAGTCCCTCGTTTATCACGGGGGATCTGTACCCTGAAGCCCCGCGTTAAATGAAAAACCGCGAAATAGGAATAGTAGTACAAGTAGTAGTTAATTTAGCATATATATATATATATATATATATATATATATATATATA
>NC_056519.1:8394964-8397691 GCF_014905685.2 Nematolebias whitei | reverse complement strand
AAAAAAAAAACAGAAATCATAGTTATTTATTTGGCAAAATTAACATGTTGCTTTGCAGTATTATATAAAATTTAAAAAACAACGTAATTTTACTGAAATTACTTTATTTAGTAAAGTATTCAGTCTCCAAGTATAAAAATAAAAAAAAATATCCTTCTGTTATTTAGATTGAAAAAGTCTGCACAAAATATAGATCAATAAATCCACCACAAAAACTAAAATGCAGGTGAAGTTTCCCAAAATAACTAAATTAAATAAAATGAAGCTTAAGATTTGTTGAATATAAATGTAACATACAACAAAATATATGTGGCCTTTAAATGAGCTATAACTTCCAGAACTTGTAACAAGGCGATCATCTGACCCTGAAGCTTGTGGTGTTTCAGCTTCCTCTGTTCCTGCAGGAATTATTCATTTCTCTGATGTTCTGTATTTGATCACCTGACTCTGTTCTTGGTCCATGGACTTTGGAACTCAAGAGACAGACCTGCGCGTGTTTGTACCGGCAGTTTAGAGCGGGGGAGACGTAGCCCACACTGGCAGCTCAGAGCGGAGTGGGGAGAGAAAAAAAAGACGAGTGGCAGCTTAGAGCAGGGGAAGGGAGAGACAGTTGAGTTGTCTGTACCTGCATAGAGCTGGATGGAGAGACAGCTGAGCCGCACATTGTTTTTAGCTTTTTAGCTAGCTAGTATTGCACGCAACTAATTAGCGTTACGCCAGTATCGACAGGTGGAGTGGGGGCACAATTCGGTTTGGTCGTTCGGCGCACTCGGTTCTGTTAAAAGGGCGGGGCACCCTGACGTATTACGTCATGAAATTAGCATATCATGATATAATTTTTTTGCCCGGGCAAGCTTTTTTTTACCAGTATTATCGTGAACGATATGATATGGCCAAGCCCTAATATATATATAATATAAAGGCGTTGTAAACCCTTCCCACACACTTGCAATATTCTAAACAATGTTTCTAAACTCTAAACGCTCTAAAAGATCACAGAATGTCATGATTTCAGCTCTCTGCCATCTGCCAGCGCTCTTGGCCACGCCCACTTCTATTCTCCGCTGCAGAGCGGAGATATGACACGCTGCAGGAGGAAGCTTCTCCTGCAGCTGTGGGCTGCATAAAGGTGCAGCAGTTGCTAAATAATTTAAAATTTATCTTAAATAAAAATTCCATGCCCATCGTATGGCTCAACCCTCAATCAACCAATTGTGTGTCTTGTCCAATCTTACTTTGAAAAACCACAAAGTAGTGAGTCTGCGAAAAACGAACCGCAAAGTAGCGAGGGACTACTGTACGTATCCACTCCACTGCCTTTGCTCTTTTTACTTTTAGCATGCAACGCTTCTGCTGTTGTTCCTGCTATGTTGTAATGTTACTGTCTCATTAGCGACATCTTCTGTTCATGAGGAGAAAAACAGCAGCGCTGATTTGAACAGCAACAAACACCCTGAACACGTGGATCAACTAATATTTGTGAAAGAACAGGTGAACTTGCGTTTTAACATTTATAATGTAGAAAATGTATTTTTCTACTTTCTTAAGCTGCTGAATGAGTGATGAACACAATTGTGGACGGAAGTTTATTAATTTTTGCTGTAGGCCTTAAATATGTGTATTGCTTGTTACGTGTGTCAAGTTTGATACAAATGTGTTGTAATTCAAAAACTACACCTGCGGTCATAATTTTTTTGATTAGTAATTGATCTCAATACCTGACATGGAAATATTATTTTGCTTCGTTATTTTGTATGACATTTAATTCCATTTGTTTAAATTAAAAGCTGAATTGTATTGTGATTGAAGGCCGATTCATATTGGGTGTAAAGGGTGAATCATATCGCAATAAAAGATTGAATCGTATCAGGATTAAAAGTTTATTTCTATCATTATTTAAAGTTGAGTCATATGATTTTTCATATTGTGATTAGGACTGAATTAATTATATTGTATCTGTTTTATGGCTCACTTGTGTATATTTAATGAATTGGTTCATTAGTATTGTATCAAGATACATACTGTATTGGTCAAAATGCACAACTTTAGTAAATGCATACAAATAAAAGAGGATCAATAGCTAAACAAATGTGAAAAGGGAAAAATAAAAAGAAGGAATACAGTGATTATGTGTTTAAAGTGAGACAAAGGAATGCTGTCCTCTACTGACACATTTTTAATACCATCGCTTGCACTTTTTCTTCTGCACAGGACACTAACAGTCATGATGCACAAAAAGGTTTACTGTTAATCCACGCAGATGGTGATTCCAAGGTTTTCTGTGGGAATAAAAAGCACGCTGAAGCCCTCGCGTAGTTAAACTGCTGCGATCAGAGCCTCACGCTGTTGGGCAATTGGGCAATGACATGGAATAGCCTAATTTAGAAGCAGATGACTGCATGTCCCTGAACAGAAAGGAAAAGAAATGGCAGCTTAGCTCAGAGAAAAATATATTGCTGATAAGAAATAGGTGAGCTTTTATAGAAAAACAGACATGTTGCAAGGGGAAAACGTAGCAGTGGTGCCCTTTGCCCCACTGATTTTCATGAATGAGGCATGAAACCAGTCAACCTGTCTCATAGGATCAGGTCATTTTAATACATAAAATGTGCTGTATGACTCAGGTTTGTGAGATTATTTTAAATAGTTTATCAAAAACACAGAGCGTGATGAAAACCAGTTCTGAAACGACTCTCGTGGCAGTGTTTTAATGATGCCCTCTGGGGT
>NC_056519.1:8237464-8389964 GCF_014905685.2 Nematolebias whitei | reverse complement strand
GCAACATCAGAGAATGACTTTTATTATCCCTGGGTCCTTTTGTGTTCCCTGTTGTCCACTACAAAAAAAAAAAAAGCTTTCTATTTATTGTTTTCGAGGAGGGAAGGAGATTTGGAAACATGCATAGGTGGTGAGATGGCAGGTTTAAAATGTCCGTTCTGTGCATCAGCTGACTGTTAGACTTGCAGGAAATGCCTTTGATTTCTTGTCCTCCTCTATTTTTGTCGCTCTGCCTTTCAAGGTACTTTATGTGCTCGTGTATAAACAATATAAAAAACATGCACACAGTTATAGACATGTCAATACTTGTTTGCATTCATGCACATACACTGCCCCTTAATGTACACCTTTTACTTGGGCAAACTGTGTGCACATTTATTGCCTTGTGCAGCATCAAGGAGAATTAACTGTCTGAATAGCTTAAGCTCTTTCAATGTTAATTAAAACTGGTTGCCCTCACAGTGATGGTGCAGCCATGGCTAGGTTGTAATTAATTTCTGAATGGATGCTTTTTGGACACAAGGATGTTCTGAGCACTACCAATGTCAAAAACATCCCGTACAGTTTTGTGAAGGTACTATTCCTAAAAAGTGATTAAATAGCATGAAGCAGAATACAAATTAATTTCTACCTCAGTCAATACAATTCCAGGAAGAGGCTTAATCGTTGTTTCTTTCTCTCAAAGATGGTTTGCTAATGATTGAACAAATATCAAAGGCAGCAAACATAAAATATATCTCAACTGTTTTCACTCACTTGTAAAATACTTGTATTTTCCATGGTCTCAAACTGGTAGGTAATTAATTCAGGAGCCATATTCAAGGCAAGATGTTGCCAACAGGGCGTCCTTGCCAACAGCCGTATTATCAGTCGATAATGAATTTCGATGAACCATGTCATGCAGAAGAAATGACCTTGTCTTTTGAATACAAACTCGAAAAAATTGTATGCACCAATGGCTACCTAATGTGTGTGTGCACCTATAGTTTGGTGTGTTTTTTTTGTGCTTTTACATCACGGTGCCATGGTGCTAGGTGTATAAGGAAATGCCCGACCCAGAAAGAGATACAAGGAACTTTACTTACTAACTTGACTTGCTAACATTACTCTAGAACCACTGTAGAACTGTGAGAAGAACCGCTGTGTAGAACCACTAGACCAGGGGTGCCCACACATTTTCCCCGAGAGGGCCAAATTTAAAATCTATCAGAGGGCTGCAGGCCAAATGCAATAATGCATGAAATGCAAATACTCCTTTAAGTATAGTCCATTTATTTATTATACAGTTATTCAACCTTCAATTCTGTATAAAGAACATTACAGAACAGACTGTGTTGGTGGTGGTGGGGGATCTGGGGGTCCTCCCTCAGAGAATTTTGAATAAAATAGATGCTATTTCCTGCATTTTGGTGTATTTTACAAAGGTTTATTAAAGTAGATTAACATGAAAAAAGAGGTAAACTCATTATTGAAATCTCTCTGACTGCAAAGCTGCAGCTCTGCAGGTAAGGGGCGTTCACTTCAGGACAAATTGAGGTTGCTGATTGGTTAGTTGCTGACATGTTGGATTGATTGACAGGTGGCAGGACTCGTGAAAAAAAAATAGTACATTTTACTGGCCCGTTTGAGACAGTCGTCATTTATTCCATATTCAGTATTTTGGTGAATTTAAGGTTTGAGAACTGTTTCCTTACAAAATCCTAACAATGTTTTATTTTTCCAAGGTGCTGAGTTTAAATTTAAGGGTGCTTGCGCAGCCTCAGAAAGAGGCTAAAATCACTACTGAAGCCAGTTTATATTTATAATTTAGGCTATTTTTAAACGCTTTATATGTGATTTGTAAGTGTATTAGTGCAGGATCAAAGAAAAATGTTTTTCAGTGGCAGGAAGCTGTAGGAAGTCTGTCAAAATAAAATAGTAAAATTAAATAATTTAAAGCACAAAATAGCCACTCCAGCTGTATAGTGCCATTAAGGTAGTCATTGGGCTGGCTTTCCCTTTAACATTAACATTAAAGTCAGAATGACTGAGTGTCAACACAGTGACACTTCAAAGGAAATTTACTATAGTAATGAGGACAGCTTGGTGGGCCAACTTTGGCCCGCGGGCCACACTTTGGACACCCCTGCACTAGTCTGAGGAACAGCTTCTACCCTGAAGTTGTTAGACTCATAAATCCCTAACCAGGATAATCACTGTATTAAAAAAGAAAAAATTACAGTAATTCCACTTTGATTGGTGATATGTGACTTATCTGTGCCGCTGATTATACATGCTGCTGATCTCATACTGCTGAACATCTTATGCTGCTGATTATCTCATGCGGCTGTATTCATTCATACGTATCTGCTCATCGCAGACTCATGTTCAGGCTGCTGTTGTCCGACGTATTGTTTTACATTATTAGTGTTTAGCGTATACCTTAGATCTTTTAGCGTACCATCTGGCGGTACGTTTGTTTAGCGTAAATCTTAGTGTATATCTTAGATCCTTATTTACTGTTTCTTTTTATACTTTATATTTTGCTATTTTTGGGTGTAACTGGGACCCTGTGTACATAATTTCATTTCGCCTCATGTATCACATGTGATAGTAATGACAATAAACTTGACTTGACTCTGTTGAGCTTTCTGTTCCGTCATTCGTTCCCATCAAGACCTTTAATAACATTTGTGCAAAATTTCTTTCCACCTATTTGCTAATTTTGACCAGATTTGTAGCGTTAGAGATGGCGGTGTGTTTTCTGCTTTGTGTGTGTGTGTGTGATCAACCACCATGCTACGGTCATTTTAGTATAATGATTTATTTGCGCAGAAAGACCATGCAGTCCTTGTAATACAGGTTTACGACAGCATGACAGAGTGGCCTCCAGGCGTGCTGCATTTTTACATCTCCCCTCTTTCACATTTGTCCTTCTCACCTTTTGTTGCTCTTTCAATTTATTAGCGCCATTATGTTTTCCTCCCACAGGATTATTTCATCCTGTGCAGCCGCACAACATAGACCAATATTTATGCTCGTTTCTATCTGAGATTAAGACAAAAAAAGAATAAAATGTACCAAGAGCATTCAGCGTGCAGACCTTAACACCACATGATTTGTTGGGAGGCAAATGGTTGCTTTCATTTGACAGAATGCTGATTGGCCTGCCTTGACATTTTTCCCGATGTCACACCAGCTCGCCAGTCGCTCAAGGCACTGTTTTGAAAAATCATAACCAATCAGTCCGAGTTATGCAAAGAGCTCTCAGAAATATAAAGGGCTGAGGTAGCCTCAGTTCAGTAGAGTCCAAGTCATTAAAGTTTCTAAATAAATCCCTCTCTGGCTCTGAACTTGAAGCATTGCCGCATCAATTTCCCACAAAGAAAGTACACTCTTGCAGTTATTCCTCACATCCATATAGTGCTTTCTGATGGCAGCTAAGGGCGAGCATTAAAATGGGCGATTAAGCAGAAACCCACTGTCCTCCAATCTGAAATATATATTGAGAAGCTATTTGCTGTGTCAGCTCCTATAAAAGCATTGTCATCAACATCTATTTCATCATTCATACAAAACTGCTCTTACTCTGCACTTTACTCGTCCTCTTCTCACTGCGAGGGGTGGAATGAACGCAGGCCAAAACTCACTGACCAAATGAGTTTTATTAAAAATGGTAGCACATTATGTAGGCATGGTTTTATTAGCTTTTTAGCACGAGTCGGATGTTACCATTGACAATGGCATGTCTGAGCTATGCAAGAAGAATAACTGGACTCTTGGAGTCAAGGTTCCAATTGGAACCTTGGTCCAGTGTCCAACCAGACATGAAAGATCCAGCCATTATCTTTACCCGCTTCTTCCTTTTCGGGTCGCAGGGGTCACTGGTGCCCATGTCCAGCCATCACTGTGCGAGAGGCAGGGTACACCCTGGACAGGTTGCAAGTCCATCAAAAGGCCACTTAGAGACAAACAACCATTCACTCTCTTACTCACACCTAGGGACAATTTAGAGTTACCAGTTAGCCTAACACGCGTTTTTGGTTTGTGGGAGGAAACTGGAGTATCTGAAGAAAACCCACGCATGCACAGAGAGAACATGCAAACTCCACCCAGAAAGGCCCCCTGGACAGGGATTGGAACCAGGGTAACCTGCTCGCTGAGAGGCAGCAGCTCTACCAACTGCAACACCGTGTTGCCAGAAAGCAAAGATGTTAAATGTAATTTATCTTACTGGACTGAAACAGTTGGGAACATAAAATTTGAAGAAAATATTCACATTTTTTCTTCAAAGAGCAAACTTGCCGGGAGTTCATATACAAACTGACTAAAAACATAATACAATTCCTAAATTGAGAAGGGCCCCCGGTGGGTTTTACAATTACTCGTGACGACTGTAACTATTTTCAGAGGTTTGTCTTGTAAATATTTAAAACTTTCAAAATTCCATCGACACAATATTGAAGCCGTTGGTCTCGCATGGGGAAAATGAGAATGCTCCACAAATGTTTCGAGACAGTTTGGAAACACAATTGCCATGTCCGCTTATTATAAGAAACTGAGGGATTTTTTTCTGTAAATTTTCTGAATATATTGATAGGTGCATCTTTTATGCCTATTTATAACATGTATCCATCCATCCATTATCTTTACCTGCTTCTTCCTTTTCGGGTCATGGGGGTCACCAGTGCCCATGTCCAGCAGTCACTGTGCGAGAGGTGGGGGACACTCTAGACAGGTCTCCAGTCCATCACAGGGACACATCAAGAGATATGAGACAAACAACCATTCACTCTCTCACTCTCACCTAGGGACAATTTAGAGTCACCAATCAGCCTAACATGCATGTTTTTGGTCTGTGGGAGGAAACCAGAGTACCTGGAGAAAGCCCACACATGCACGGAGAGAACGTGCAAACTCCATCCAGAAAGGTCCCCAGTTGGGATTTGATCTGGTGACCTTCTCACTGAGAGGCAGCTACCAACTGCACCATTGTGCCACCCTATTGGCCTATATATATGTGTGTGTGTGTGTGTGTGTGTGTACACACACACACATCGCTAGAACAAGTGAATAACAAAAACAGAAAAGGGCTAGGGCACTTTGGGACTTCCAGATCCATCCAACTGGTGATGGCTAACCAACCGGACATTGTGGTGATTGACAAGCGAGAGAAGAAGGCAGTGGTGACAGATGTAGAAATCCCAAGTGACTAACATCAGGAGTAAGGAGCACAAGAACCTGGAGAAATACCAAGGGCTTAAAGAGGAAAAACAAAAGATGTGGAGAGTCAAGGACTCGGTAGTCCCAGTGGTCACTGGAGCACTTGGTGCTGTGACCCCACAAACCAGGAGTGGCTCCAACAGATCCCAGGAACAACCTCGGAGATCTCTGTCCAGAAGAGTGCAGTCTTTGGAACAGCTAACATACTGAACATAACCCTCAAGCTCCCAGACTTATGGTAGAGCACCCGAGCACCTGCCTCCTGTCTGCTATCACCTCTTGATAAGTCATTATACTGCACACCTGCTCCCTATTGCTCATCAATCACAGCATATATGTTCCCTAAACAAAGAAGTTCTCTTCACAATATGAGTGGGTTATATTTTCCATTGCCATTCAGCACATTGGACATTTTTTTTTGTCTATCTTTGTAGAATTGGTTGCAAGATGTTGCTGCAGTCCCAGAGTTCGGGGGATTGTGTGGGGAGTTGTGTTTACAATTGGTCGGTCAAAGAGAAAACTATGTCACAAAAACAAAACTCTGCTCCTAAATTGAAAAAAGTCTCTAAGTGAAGTGAACGGGCCTTTACTGTGTAGGCTACAGACTTAAAGCTGTCTTGGGCAACAGGGAGTGAATAGCCAATTTGTTGCATCACTGGTTTAGCAGTCACAGAGGAGGGTATGGGGGAGCAGATGCAAGACCCAGGATGAAGTCAGTGTCCCAAAGATTTTGGGAACAATTACTGGGTTTTCGCAGTGTCTCCAGACGCTGTGGACAAACAGAAACTGAAATCATGTTTACTGGTGGAGAAAAGTGAAATACTTTGACATTTGTTTTTCTTTTCTACTTTTTTTTCCCCTTCAGAAAACAGCTCAGTTTTAAGATGCAGCGTAAATTCAAAGCGGTCCAGCTATTGATTGAAGTTCAATCTTCACCCTAAAAAACGATGAGCTCTGACTGACTGAACAGGCATCTCACCTCGTTGGCAAGCAGCCAGCCTTCATCCAGACTGCAGCCACAGAAAATCTAATACAGATGACTTCATCATTTTTGCCTAGTGACCTTTCTGGGATCCTTTTTTTCCACTCTACTCCTCCCCCTACACCTCCACCACTCACACTCTTACTACATCATTCCCAGAATGTCGGCACTTCTTTAACCGTGCACCATTTTTACCTCTCTAGCCTTATTTTTACCCCCCTCCATAACCTTGCCTCCTTTTCAACCACACCTCCTCTTGTCCTACCAACCACCTGCCTGCCTCCCACTTCCAAGGGCATTATTTAGATCAAGGTCGAACATGGCTTCAAAGTCAAGCATCCCTGCGTGTGCTACAGTGAACACTGCAAAGAAGACAGCCCCATCACTGATCTCATTTGGCCGCTGCACCTACCGCTTCTCATCCCAGTGGCTACAGTGGTGCGTAAGCACAGGCAATCAATATGTTTCAGTCTGACCCTGCTGGTGACTGTGAATGAAATGCAAAACTGGGCATTTATTAGATGAATGGATATTGATGGGCATCTTCAGTGCTCACAACAAAAGCTGTAATTCAGCTGTGATTACGCTGACGGTGGTAAAGAGTTGTGTTTGTGGCACCACACCCAGTGAGGAGCTGAAACAATTAGAGAAAATCAGGTGTATTTTCTTCTTTTTCTTTCTTCTCTGTATGATTAGGGACACTTCACCAGCAGAGTAATCAGACCATACATAAACACACTTCTAAGGTTGTTGAGGAGAGCAATCAGAAGCTTCCAGCCCACTATTGACCTTGTTCGTCAGACACAACCAGATAAATCCTTCAGCTTGCTTCCCCTTATACTTATTCATCCGGGCTGTTAAAAACCAAATACCTTTTTATCACCTTTTACTAGATGTGTAATGGAATGTCTAGGCCTGTCACGGTAACAAATTTTGCTGGGTGATTAATTGTCTGAGAAATTATTGCGATAAACGATAATATTGTTTGAAATTTGACAATAATTAGTAATTAATGTCAAATTTAAGGATAAATGTTGGTTAATTTGTTTTCCATGTAGTACCTTTTTTCAACCACCGGATGGTAGTATAAGACTGTTTGAACCGAAGGATGGATAGTGAGGGAGAGAGCAGCGTGTCTCTTTAAGAAAAATGGGAGCGAGGCCCCTTGACGTGACATGGGCTGTCTCTCCTTCCTTTATTTGGTTCTCAAAATGGCAGATGCTCTGTGTGGTTTGAGCTCTTTACCATAGCATTTTTCACACAAAGCTTTTAATAAAAATTCAGAAAAACTTTTTACACAAAGGCACGGGTTTCAACCATGAATTTTGGAGCTTTGACAAGACGGAGGTTTTATCCCTGAGGTCAGCCTGTTAGCTTAGCTCGTAGCTTAACTTCTCAGCTTAGCTGCTTTTAACAATCCAAAAACGTGATTTTTGGATCGTTAAAATGGATTTTACAGAGAAATATGAAAGGGAGGGGTCAGTGAAGAGCACCTGAGTTGCAAACTCCACCCAGAAAGGCCTCCAGACCGGGATTTGAACCAGGGACCTGCTCACTGAGAGGCAGCAGCTCTACCAGTTGCGCCACCGTGCTGCCAGAAATGAATACTTTTGATACTAAAATACAAAGAAATGTGAAAAAGAGGGCAAGTGCGGGAAAAATGACGCTAACCAGAATAATGAGAAAATACCCAAATAGCTTACTTGCTATAAGTGGTTCGAAAAGCGGAATATATTACGAACTTCTTGCCATACATGCATTTCTGTCTTTCTTTGCTGAGGTCGTTTGTGATCACTGGGACTGCAGAGCTCTTCTCACAGTGGATTTGAACCAAACGGGCAACTCTTCAAGTTTCTGCATGTCATTCTGAACCAACAATGAAATGTGCCCCAGCTCATAGGTGGATGTGATGAGCAGCTGTGACTAAAATACACAAATTGTTGTTAGGGATGCACGACATTGGATTTTTGGTCGATATCCGATATGCCGATATATTAAAACTTATTTGGCTTATAACCTATACCAATATCGATATTTTTCCCCTAGACCTACTTACAGAGACTACATAGCTTTCTCTGCTGTGGAACTAAAATACGACATTATTCTGCATGATCTTTGTCAATTGGGCCTGCTACCAAATGCAGATGCCAAAAAGGGGCTGAAAATTATGTAACACCAACTTGGATTATGTTTATTGTCAAATTTATTCATGACATTTACTCTCTAACACGACAAGACTCAAACAGTGCAAATTTGTAAATTTTCACAAATCTAAACTCAACTTGTTCACAAGTAACAAGCGGCGTCGCATAAGTAGCAGTGCATTAATAGATATACAGTGAACCCTCGCTATAACGCGGTTCACCTTTCACGGTCTCGCTGCTTCACGGATTTGCATCGTGCATTGTGTTCTGCATTCTGATTGGCTAAACAGTCTCTCCAGTACAGAAGTTATTTGTAAAAAAACGTTTATACAGTACTTTTATTTGTTAAACAAATGCTTGGGCCTGTAAAAAGGTTTTGTTCTTTGGTTTGAATGTATTATGGAGTATTTCATTGTATAATAATTGTAAAAAAAATAAAGGTTACTACTTCACGGATTTCGTCTATCACGGGCTCTTTTTGGAACGTAACCCCAGTGAAAAACGAGGGTTCACTGTACTTTACAGTTTCTTAAATTAAAAATTAACTTAAAACAGAAGCCTTTTATATCGGTGAGTTATTTTGATGGAATGGCCGATGTCCGATATTCAACTTTATCGCTGATATCGGCCGATACCGATACCATGCCGATAATATCGTGCATCCCAGTTGTTGTCTTCACAGTAAAAAATATGGTAAATTACAAACATTGGGTACCATCGTTTTACTATAAAAAAAAATTACATACAATGTCAGATAATGTTTGACAGTGTATACCAGAATACTTTTTTTAAACTGTGAATTTGATAGTTGAAAATAGATAATATAAATCTGTTTATGGAATTTACTGTAAATAAAATGAATGTCCAGAGGACCAGATTTAACTTTTTTTTAAAGATTTTTTTACTTAAATTATTGAGCATGCATCAGGATACTATAAATAGATTTACAATATTTATTTTTATTTCCTGATAATTTGCCATATGAAAAAAAATATTTACTGTGAAATTTAACATTGCCAAAAATGTACACCATAAAATTCTGGCATTTACAGCTGCCAATGATTAATTGTAAATGGCTTGTTTGTTTGTTTGTTTGGGTTGGGGCAGTGTATGAACACAATTTTTCACTGTGTATACACAGACCATTACACCCCTAACTTTTACTGGAGCTTGCTTTTGTTTTTTTATTTTACTTCTGCTTTTCAACCCCAGCAATGGTGTTGGACGACTTCAAGGTGTTTATGAGCAAATTGTCCACGTTTACTGGCCCCACCACTCGAATTTTGTTGTTTTGCTTTACTGCTCTGGAGTTTGATGCCTACTTTTGGGCAGGAGCTGTAAAAAGATTTAGCAAGAACATTTTGGGAAGAGAAAGAGAGGAAAAGTCTTAACAGATTTATGGGAACCCTTGAAAAGAACATTGGTAATACCACACTGATTCAGACATGTCTAACCTTCATTCCAGGTCACTTTTTTTAGTTTCAGAGCAGAATAGCTTATGAGAAGTGCCTTCAGCTGCATGGTTAGACTATCTGAAAAGTGAAAATGCAATGCTGTGTCATTTTACTTGTGCAGATTATTATTATTTTTGTATACTTCGCAGCCTTGATGCTTCAACTGTCATTGCAAAATTGTCAGTGCAAATCATTGTTCCTTAGATTCATATTCAGGCGGGATCTCAACCTTGAAACCAACCTGCCCGGTTTATGTGATTCTCCAAACGAAGGCCACAGTCAGCTGAGAGCACAAAGACTTGAGTTATTACTTTCATGCACAGGAGGGGGGCAAGAAAAAAAGGTGGAAATGAATCATTGACTTGAACTCCCCTTTTCGTCCCTGCTCATTTTCAACTTCAAATTACCTGGCCTGGTTTCGTCATGTAATAACTGTAAATCACAGCATGAGATTGGATGCCTCCAATGGCAGAGGCCCCCATCGTAGTGAATAGCAGGATGTGGAAATGAGGAGAAACAAAAGGCTAATTAGAGGCATCAGTAATAAGCTGTGAGAGGTCTCAGGTCTACGATCACTCTTCTAGGGGTCAATAAACAAGGAGAACCTCATCTCATGGACAATGATGCTTATTGTTTCGGAGTATCGAGTTTTTTTTTATTATTGTAATTCAAAAGCCTTATCGGTATAATAAAACGGAAATGGAATAAATACATTTATGCAATCCATCACTTAATTTATCTTTAGTCAAAACTAATATGGTTTGCTGTCTTAAAAATAATTGTCAATAATTGGTCAAAAGCTAAATTTTACCTTCTAAATTTAGATGTTTTTGTCAATTAGGCTTTCTCGATGACGACCTCGCCACAGCATAAAAATACTAGATACAACGTGAATAGTCTTTGCAGGGTCTTGGCAAAGTCTTCAGCATTGTATTTTACATGTAGTCAATCAATAAATTGATCAGAACTTTATTGCCATGTACAAAATGGAGTGCCTCTGCATGCTACACCAATACGGTAAATATTGCTTGGAAATTTCTTCAGTGTACAGCTCAAAAACGGGACAATACAGAATCAGACAAGGTACAACACAACATTAAAATCAGATAGCTAAATACATGATTATATATATAAATGGAAGAACTGGAATGCTGTAGTACAAATCACAAAGGCAAATAATTAAATAAGTGCAGTGCGTTAGAAAGGACAGTAGGAGAT
Organism: Nematolebias whitei; assembly: GCF_014905685.2. NCBI lineage: Eukaryota > Metazoa > Chordata > Actinopteri > Cyprinodontiformes > Rivulidae > Nematolebias > Nematolebias whitei. Next base: position 8,378,964 of record NC_056519.1, on the reverse strand, counting down.
GAGCAGATAATGGTCGATGGTGAGAGTTCAGGGCTCTTACTGCCCGAGAATACTTGTTCAGTGGACTCGTCATGGAGAGTGATAGGTCCACCGTGGTTTTGGACATGCGCAAAATGCTTTCAGCAAGGCTGCGGTGGCTTATCTTTGTGGTGGCAATGATAAACGACCATGTGTTGCTGGTCATCAAGGATTTGATTTGACTGGGATTGTACCTTTGCTTTCCCAGTCTGTGACTGTTTGATTCTTATTGTGATCCTAAATATTTGTAGGTTCTTCATTGAAACTTGAGTGTGGCCCGGGCACAGGAGAGCATCTTTGTGAGTACCAAGAGCATAATAGTGTCACAATTGTATCCACTCTGAAGAAAGTTCTTCAAATTTTCCACAGACCTGTAGATGGGTCACGTAGGTCAGGGAAAGCATAGCAACGTGTTCACCCAATGTGAAGGCAATCTTAATGGGGACAGTTAGCCAGATGTAGGAAAACCAGAGATGTTGTGTGCTAGTGTACAAACGAAAAGAAGTGTGCAAAATAGGTTGGCGTTTTATTTTTACTTCACAAAATGCTCCATATTTTAAGTTTGCATACACACAAAAAGAGATACCCTGCACTACAAAATGCAAATGTTTGTATCATGAATTTAATCAACCCTGCAAAACCTTGTGGGGAAAATCAGTCAGCTTTAGTTAAATCACCATTTTTTTAAAAAGAAAAAGTCAAACTTATACAAAATAAAGTTTCAATACATCTAACTCCAAGTCCTCTTAGACCTCTATGACCTATTATGAAACCCTATTTGCTGGAGGGCGCGCTTCTAGATTCTTGCTCTGAATTTCTATTATCAGAGTTTCACTTGTACTTTCCACAAAATAGCTTTTTCTTTTTTAATGCTTGTGTGTGTTTGAGCGGGGTTGGTGCGATTAAAGATAATGGAAGCTGTAATGTTTTGGTAAATCCTTTTTTCTGTCTTGTCTGTGGGTTTCACAAGGACCTGAAGAAATCAAACTTGGGAATACATAAATGTTAAATTTGTATTTGTCGCATCAGTTTCATTACCTGCATCGTTCTGCAGTCTTATATGTCCCTGTGGCTGATCTAATTCATTCTAAATAAAATAAAATAAAATAAAATCCTACCATGCAGCCAATTATACAGACTTCATGGAGACATTTTATCTTCAAAAGAAAACATACTAGGAAATGCGGAAGATAAGCAGAGAACAACAAGGACCCCTACCATTACCACAACCTTACAATCAGTCAGAACACAGATGGTCATTTGTTAGTTTAAGAGGTCTTTAGATCTTAAAAACACAGTGGGCTTCACGTTACACGTGATAAGTCTACAATGGTTCTGAGCATACATAAAACTTCCATAACAAGATTGTGGTGGTTTATCATCGTAGCAGTGCATTGGGGTCCTGGGTGGAGTGAGGTGGCAGCATATTTGTGATGTGGTTTAGGTCCTACCTCTCTGACAGAACCTTTTGTGTCAGCATCAAGGATTTTATTTCAACATCGGCAGCTCTTTGATAAGGGATACCGCAGGGGTCCATTCTCTGTCCTCTTGTCTTTTCTTTATACCTGCGGCCACTAGGTGCTATTTTTCGTAAACACAACATACCTTATCATTTCTACGCCGATGACTGTCAAATTTACTTCCCTCTGAAGCACACTGGTGCACGTTCTCTCCAACCTCTTCTTGACTGCCTGTCTGACATCAGGGACTGGGTGGCTTTATTTCTTACATTTTAATGACAAGAAGGCAGAAGTTATGTTGTTTCCACCTAATGGTACAATCAAAAACCACTGCATCAATCTTTCCTTTCTATTCCTGTTGGAGAAACAAGTAGTCACTAATCTGGGAATGAAAATGGACCCTTCCATGAAACTAAACAGTCATGTAAACACAATTGTTAAATCCTGTTTGTTTGTTTTTTTCAGTTGAGGCGACTGTCTAATTTGAAGCCCATACTGTCCAAAAGTAATCTTTAGACAGTAATATGTGCTTTCATAACATCCAGGCTTGATTACTGCAATGTGCTTCTTTTTGGAATCAGTCAGATCTCCATTGCATGTTTACAACTGGTTCAAAATACTGCAGCTTGATTTTTAACTGGTACAAGAAAAAGAGAGCACATTACTCCAGTTCTGGCCTCCCTTCACTGGCTCCCAGTTCACTTGCTTGTTAACATGCTTTATAAATAAAGTGGTATGGTATGGGGCCCTGTGATAGACTTGCGACCTGTCCAGGGTGTACCCCATCCCTCGCACAGTGATTACTGGACATGGGCACCGGTGACCCCCGTGACCCAAAATGGTAGAAGCGGGTAAAAGATAATGGATGGGTGGATGGGTATGATATGGTATGGTATGTGGGGTCCACATTTGCTGGAGCAGTTTTAGTTGTTCAGAATTTGAAAGAGGACTGGCCTCATGCTTACGCTATGACCACAGTAGTAACAATGTCTTGGAAATGACATTAAAAAGAGCATCTCAGGGATGTCCAAGTAATAGGGAAAACAATTTAGTGAATACTAAGTGTATGTACCTTTTGAATACCTTTAAACTGTTTGAGATTTTTTTATTTTTTTTGCAACTGCCTACATTGTAATAAGTTTTGGGGAAATTATAGCATGGTTATTGTCATGTGTCAAAAGGAGCCTAACCTTGGGACAGTTTTATTTCCTTTGACCCGTGAATCTAAAGATTGCTTAGAATCCTGCCCTTATCCAAGAAAGGAAAAGCATCGTGTTCTCCTAGGATTACCAATATCCTCTGCCTCACTGCCTTGACAGGCAGTTTCATCCGAAAGGCATCCAATTGTCCAACCCTGTACCCTTTGTTATCTAACTCTGCTGTGCTTACAGATAGTGCTTAAGAAAACATTTCTACACCACTAAACCAATCTAATACACCTTCAAACTGACTCCACATCCTGCTTGCACCCAAGCAAGGAGCAGATGTTTGGAATATTTATCCTGACACTTACCTGCATTTTATATTTGAGCTTACCAGCAAGCCAGATATGTTCAGAAAACCTATAGAGCAGTAGCTCACAAAAGCTTTTTAAAATGCTAAATAACCCCAAAAAAGAGCTAAATTCTGATGGGTGTGCCAAAGGATCTCATTTCTGTGGTAAACCTTGTGCTCATGGAGCAGTTGTTCATTATAGAAAAAAAAAGTGACGAAACAAAACTTTAGACAAGATAGAGTATAAACCCATTACTCATTCCAAGCTCGGCACTGACGAGTCATAGTAATAAACCCGGCATATTAAAAATTCACATTCCTGTGCAGCTTTTTTCAAAAGTATAATTGAAACAATAAACATCACTCATTGCAGTCTCTGATGCATACAGTATGATGGCACGGATGCAGACACCGATGATACAAATACATAAAGTGAGAGACTGAATGTTTTCTATCATTAAAACCTCACTTCTTTCCACTGGAGAGGTGAACAAGACGATGCAGTAAACATGCAAGGGGTGACAGCACTGATGGGAAGGAACACAGCAGCCTATAAATAACACCCAACACGTTCACCTGCCCTTGTAAAAAAAAATGGCGATGGAATATATTTAAACCCTGAATCCCAGGTAAAAGGAGTGACATATTTACGGTGTATAGCTAACTGGCAATAATTGGCTTCTTTTAAACTTGTACTTTGTGACTCATCGTTAACCGTAGAAGGCAATAAAGATTGGGTTGACACTTGAAGAGGGGTCCAATAATTATCCCTGCTGTTTCAAGACTGTACAATTTCAGTGATTATCATTTAAAAGTACATTCTGCCATTTGCGGTTATTTTATTTTTATTAGATGTTACGTTTAAAGAGTGTGGTTTCTTCACTCAAGAAAAGTCGTATTGGTATTCTAACAAGGTTGAGTCAGGTCCTCTGAACCATCCAGAGGACCTGACTCAACCTTGTTAGATTTATCTACTTGGATTATTGAGCATGCATCAGGACATATAGGTAATCATTTTCACTTACATGCATACTTACCCAGCCCAACTTCCACAACAAAAAGGAGAATCTTTTCTTGTTTTAGCCAAAATATTTCTATATTTAACCAAGCTCAACGGGCAGCATGGTGGCACAGTTGGTAGAGATGTTCATGGAAAGGATCTCAAGGTTTAGTTCTGTCAGTTTTGGGAATTGGTTGCACCTTTGCTTTTTGCAAGCGATGCGGTTCTGTTGGCATCTTCAAGCCATGACCTTCTGCGTGCCCTAGGGGTTCTCAAACTTTTTGGGATTGGGGACCCCTTATTGGGGTGAAAAAATTCCTGGGACCCCCTCATAATCCTCATGTTGATTAAATGTAATTTACTGCCTTGTGTACCATTTAATGCCATGGGAATATTTTTATAACCTAAATACTTGAGGCCTGTTTAAAAAATAAAAAAAACTTGTATAATTTTGAGTAGTATCAACATTAATGCCCACTAATCCAGGAAGATAAATCCAACAAAGTTAAGTCAGGTCCACTGGATGGTTTCTTTGTGTTGAAACATTCCATCTTTCATTGAAAAGACTTCATCGGTCCGAGGAGCCACAGCAAACTCAGTCTTATAAATAGCACCTTTTAGTGGGTCAACCAGTTTGAAGGCGCTAGTGGGTCAACCAGTTTGAAGGCGCTAAGATTGTTTCTGGAGTCTGCCCTCTCCCCCGCCAGCTCTTTTGAGGCAGTCATGAGTCAGGGCCTCTGAACGGTTTCTTCTTGTTGAAACAGTTCATTTTTCATCCAAAAGACTTAACTTGGGTATAGACACCAAAAAATGGTGTCATGTAATTGTGTAGACTTTGTGTTGAAATAACGTCAATGACACAATAATGCTTTCACGTTCTGTTTAATAACAACATATGGGTGTTTGAGTCATTAAAACTGTCATAAGTGCCCTATTAGGAGTTTTTTTTATCAACAATTTTCCAGATATTTATTTGACAGTTGTAGCCTATAAGGTAAAAGCTTTATTACTAGAGGCAGCTTTGACAGGATTGGCTGTAAGACCTTCATCATCTTCATCTCACAGCAGTATATAGGAGAAGACAATATCCACCACAAACTAATAAAACATCAGCAACAGTTTCTCTAAACGTTGGAGGACCCCCAGTTTTCCTATAAAGTACGAGCATATTTGTTCTTTACCGTAGCGTGTGTACATGTGCACAGAACTGCCTGATTTGTCTCCCAGCTGCAATCCCTGGTATTTATAAGCTTGATCAAATTCACATAAACCCACTCAATTGACACAAGCTGTAAGTTAGACTTGTTAGGCTAGTCGTCAGGCTCTTGTATTCCTGTCTATCTCTGACACCATAATACTGTAGTATTATCTGAATACCTCTGCACATGACAGAATCCAGAGTTGGGCTCGAACTCAACAGTGTAAAAAGTAAACAACGCCCAAAAAAGCTAAATCCCCTGCAGTGCTTTAGTGCTGGTACCCAGATTGTCTGCCGTGTGTCCACCCAGCCTGATGTACTGTGGTCTCTGCGAGGCAGACAGTAATTTATCTCACCGGGTGAGGCTGAACTCTCATATCAGTCAGCTTGTCTCATAAGACACGGTGTTCAAAGGCACTGAAGGAATCAAAGAACCTGACTCACTGCAACACTGCCTTTTCCCAAACGACAAGGATTTGTCGTATTTTGAAGAACTTGGGCACATAAACCTTGTTAAACCACCACCTTTCACCTACTGGTAATTTCTTGTTAAAAGCAATAAAATAATGGTAGATACTAGGCCTGTCGCAATAAACAATAAATCAATTAATCGCATGATGAATGAAAATTATTGACAGTTTTCATTTACCGGCTTTATCGTTTCTTTGTGTCTCTTATTTCTACTGAAGACACGGCTACTTGTTGCTAACTAATTGTCCAAAATCGCGTTTTTGGATCGTTAAAAGTAGCTAAGCTGAGAAGCTAAGTTACGAGCTAAGCTAACAGGCCGACCTTGACCTCCGTCTTGTCGAAGCTTAAAAATTCACGGTTGAAACCCATGCCTTTCATGTAAAAAGTTGTTTTTCTCTGCAAAAAGAAGCTGAGAACTTGTTTACTACATTTTTATTAAAAGCTTTGTGTGAAAAATGCTATGCTAAAGAGCTCAAATCACCGAGCATACGCCATGTCAGCCCATGTCACGTCAAGGACCCTCCCTCCCATTTTTCTTAAAGAGACATGCTGCTCAATTATCCATCCTTTGTTTCAAACAGTCTTATACTGCCATCAGGTGGTCAAAAAAGGTACTACACTCCAAACAAATCATTTTTTCTAAAATTTGACAAATAATTATTGTTAAATTTCAAACAATATTATCGTTTATCGCAAAAATTTCTGAGACAATTAATTGCCCAGCAAAAGTAGTTACAGGTATAGTTCGTGACAGGCCTAGTAGATACTGGATGGTGGATTTCTACCGTTTCCAATCCTGTTTGTTGTTTTCAAATTTACCTTTTTTAAAGCCCATTTTTAGGATCTCTCCTTTCATTCCTTTGTCTTCTTCTCAATGCCACTGCCATGTTAACCACTCTGTGCATGTGATGCCTGAGAAGTCAGCCTTGCTTTGAATGACCTTGTTTAATTCAGCACATACATTCAGGCAGTTACACACGCGCGCAGCTAGAGGCGTGAGGCATGCAAACACACACAGCTGTACACATACATGCTCACAATCATGTGAACACACACAGGCGTGCTCATCCTGAGGCCAAGGACGCATTTTGTCATTGGTGCTAATGGACAGATATAAACCACTGACAGTTAATATGTCTCTGTGGGTTCCTAGCATGGAGGATTTCTATTCTTGTGCATGAGTATGTTCATGCATATGTTGTTTTTTCCCATCATGTGCTTTCCCCTCAACCAGCCATAAAGATGTCAGAGATCATAAAAAGATTCACAGATTTTTCATGAATCATAGGAAAATTCAGATAGAGCTACACTTTTATTAACCTCACATCTCCTTATCTTGTTAAAAAAAACAGCAATTAAGCTTTAAACATACTAGAGTGAAGCTGATCAAATTAAAAAGGACAAGCAGTGCAACGATGATGAGAGTAATGAGATATCCAGTGGTTGCTAAAGGAGGAGGTGAGAGAACATCTTGAAAAGCTTCCTTTATGGAAGCAGCCAATCCTGCTGGCCAGCTCCTGCAGTGATGAGCCGAGGCGGCCCAATCACAGCGCTCGTTCAGAGCCTTGGCAACAGCTTCCCCGGCAAACTGAAACAGTAGTGATGTGTGTGTGTGGATCGGAGAGGGTTGTCCTAACATCTGTGGGAGTGAAAAGTGTATATGTGTGTGTGTGTCATAAATTCTCCTTTAAAATCTGCCTCCTTTACATTCAGGTCCTGGCATGTCTGCCTCTGATCTGCTGTTTGCACTGCAGACAAAAGGCTGAGCTGCTTTCATCCCACAAGCGACAAATTAATTGACGACTTCATGAATTCCTTATTACGTGAGGCACAGACTTAAAACACACATGGATGTGTGTGTCATGCTAAAACTGATCACAGAGCTGCTGATGTACACAATACCAAACTGAAAGCACATAAACCCAACAAACAGACGACTAGAGAAGAAGGAAAAATCAGAATAAATGAATATCATCGGTCAGATTTTTTAATTTTATTACAGCCTAAACAGACGTTCTTGTGTCTGCTGGATGATTTAACTCCAGCTTCCATTTGGCCCCAGCAACAGCAGCTTTGTAGAGTCAAAAAGCTGAAAGATACAGCGCGAGCTCATGTTCAAAGCAGACAGATAAGCCAAGGGACAGGTACGGCAGATCACGGCACACATATTCACACACAAATCAGCAGTTATGAGTTCATACATGAAGAAAAAAACCAACAGCTCCATCTGCACATAAAGCATTAAGCTGAAACGTTTCGTCCTTCATCCAAAGGACTTCATCAATCCAAGGAGCCACAACAAACTCAGTCCCGCAAACAGCACATTCACATAGTGGACCAACCAGTTTGCTGGTGGTAAAATGGTTTCTGGAGCCCGCCCTCTCCCCTGTCGACTCCTCTGAGGCAGCCATGGCCAAAGCGGTTCAAAGCAAAAACAAAAAAAAAACCCCGCAGAACTTTGATGTTTTGAACCACTTTGGCCATGGCTGCCTCAGAGGTGTCAACGGGGGAGAAGGTGACCCCCAGAAACCATCTTATCACCAGCAAACTGGTTGGCCCACTAAGTGAGTGTGCTGCTTGTGGGACTGAGTTTGTTGTGGTCTATCGGACTGACGAAGTCTTTTTGATGAAGGACGAAACGTTTCAACAACAAAAAAGAAACCGTCCAGAGGACCTGCCTGAACTTTGTTGAATTTTTTTACCCGTATTATTGAGCATGAAATTTGATGTAAAGCATTAAGCATGTTACATTATCTTCTTTCTCAAGAAATTATTCTCCTTTGAGTTGGATCATATTAACAGCACAGAAAAAGAACATTTCCTTTCAACCATCACCGAAATTTGGATATTTAAATGTCACCCTCCAAATATTTTATTCTAGTCATCTCAAAGTTTCTTGTACTCTGTAGTTTTGATATAAATTAAATAATTTAATGCAGACAAACTTACTAAATTAATCACTTATTAAAATTAGTCTATTAATTTTTCACCTTCCCATATTCTTCAGGTTGAGATCAAGACTTGCATCTTTAAACTACAACTTGGACAAATAATCAAAATAAATTTGCTGCATTCTTAAACAGCTCTACTTGGGTTTCTTGTGTCCACGTCCAAGATAATAGTCTTATCTTTAAAATCCAGCAAAGTTCAGTCAGATCATCTGGACAGTTTTTTTTTTTTAGACGTTTCGTCCTTCAAAGGCCTGTCACAATAACAAATTTTGCTGGGCAATTAATTGTCTCAGTAATTATTGCGATAAACAATAATATTGTTTGAAATGTGACAATAATTAATTGTCAAATTTTAGAAGAAATGTTGATTTGTTTGGGGTGTAGTACCTTTTTTGACCACCTGATGGCAGTATAAGACTGTTTGAACCGAAGAATGGATAGTTGAACAGCGTGTCTCTTTAAGAAAAATGGGAGGTGACATGGCGGATGCTTGGTGATTTGAGCTCTTTAGCATAGCATTTTTCACACATAGCTTTTAATAAAACATCATTAAACAAGTTCTCAGCTTCTTTTTGCAGAGAAAAACAACTTTTTACTCTAAGGCGCGGGTTTCAACCATGAATTTTGGAGCTCAACAAGACGGAGGTTTATTCCCGAGGTTGGCCTGTTAGCTTAGCTCGTAGCTTAGCTTCTCAGTTTAGCTGCTTTTAGCGATCCAAAAACGTGATTTTGGCTCGTTAAAACAGATTTTAAAGAGAAAGGGAGGGGTCAGTGAAGAGCACCGGAGTTGAGCCGTGTCCTCAGTAGAAAGATAGAGACGCAAAGAAACAATAAAGCCGGTAAAAGAAAATGAGATTGATAATTTTAATTTATCATGCGATTAATTGATTTATTATTTATCGCGACAAGCCTAGTCCTTCATCCGAAGAACTTCTTAAGTCCGAGGAGCCACAAACAAACTGAGTCCCACAAGCAGCACACTCCCATAGTGGACCAACCATTTTACTTGTGATAAAGTGGTTTCTGGGACTCGCCCTCTCCCCCGTTGACTCCGCTGAGGCAGCTATGGCCAAAGTGGTTCAAAACATTAAAGTTCATGCACAGTAATCCAGATAAGACATACAATCGTGTGCTGACTCAGTTTATTGGTGGCTCCTCGGATTGATGAAGTCCTTTGGATGAAAGATGGAACGGCTCAACAAAAAAAGAAATTGTCCAGACTGACTGAACTTTGTTGGATTTTTTTTTTACCTGAATTATTGAGCATGAACTTTGATCTTGTCTTTAAAAGTTTTCTGTTAAACCAAATTTTTTTTATAACCTATTTTTATAGTCTTTTTCTTGGCTTTTGTCTTTTAAACTGTATTTGGTTGAATGTGCGCCGTATGCACAGGATGAAGCTGTCATGATTAGTGGACAAATAGTGTTTTCAAGATCCACTTGCTGGTAACAAAAAAACGATACACGGACAAAGTTTAAAAGTTTTATTTTGAAGGAGAAAGGAAGTTGAAACAGTGCTTCGGAGCTGATGAATAGTGGTATTTCCTAGGCAAATATAGAAAAAAATGTAGTGAAATTTCCAAAGAAGAGTATTTATAGAGTTGCCTTGACCTGGTCGCTCAGAGAACTTGTCCTCTTCTTTAACCCTGGAAGGAGGGAGGAAGAAGCCAAGAGGCCATTTCTAAATCCAAGTCGTATGTGAGTTATACGATGGGTCTGGGAGTTATCAATGAAACGCTTTTCAGGCTAAAGGGGTTACATGTAGGAATTGTTTTAGGACTGTATCTTTGTCATGAGTAGTTGACCTGTGGCTGTATTAATCTAGTTGTTTTTATCATTTTAATACAGCGTGCTAGCTTTAAATGCAGCGTCACAGTTAGCACAGCAATGAGAAGCTAACAAACATTCCCCCAAAGGTCCAGAAGCACAATTTTTCTGTTTCTTCTGCACAAAATAGTAAACATTTTGATTTAACATGGGTTTACCAGTGGATGTGAAACAAAATGGGTGCTAAGATTAACAACGTAGCGCCTGAGAAATTAGTTTTTCTGGCTGTCCTGCAGATTGTATTTCGTAAATCGATTATGTGGTCTGTCATTTTGTCTAAGCTTTAGTGTGACTTTTAGGAACCAATAGTAGGACAACAAATGGAGGGGAACCCTGCAGGCTTCAGGCTCTGCCTGTGACTCAGGCTGTTAGTCAGAGATTTAGTGAAGGAGCTGAAGCTACGTTGCTTTAGAGATCCGGTGTGTATTTCTTAAAAGCTAAGTTTGGCGTGTATAAAATACTGGCTTTACAGTTCAAAACGCAGCCCAACAGAAAGTAGAGATGAATTTGTAAATGTGTGGGACTCATTCAGTCCCACGCTGAGACGTTGTCGTCCCCTTAACCGCGGCCTCTTGCCTCCTCTCTGTGCCTTACAGAGACAGAGAACAAAGCTTAACGGTGTTTGCTTGTGCACTTGTAAGCAACACACGTTTTATGTGCGAGTGTACAGTAGCTGTGAGTCACGCAGTGTGTGGGGGGGCTGCGACGCATCTGCGCCCAGCACGACAAATGTGTATCGCTTGACTTTATTCCAAGTCTACAACCACATTCCATACGGTGTCAGCTTTTCACAGTGTGGTGTTGGACTTGCTCCGCTGCGCTGGAAGATGAATGAGATGCGAGGACGTCGGCCTCTTCTGACCTGTAAACCTTATCGTATCCAAAATATGAATTAGGTAAGACTCACAGGGAGAGCATTATTATAATTGTCATCTAAACCCAGTCAAATCAATCATAATGTAGGTTTCTGTGCCTTCCTTGGAAATGACAGTTGTGCTAATTTTTTTTAGCCCAATGGTGATTAATATCACTGCAAGTGGTCCAGCTGATGACTACTGATGAAAAGCTGCCACCACCTGGTGGAGTTTTAAATTACACATGTAAGACGTGACTATTTGAACAACAGGGAGTTTTAAAGTCATGTTTGCATTATAAACAAAAAATAAAACATAACATACTGATAGCTTTACAACAAGGCAGCTCTCCAGTGTTTTATGGTGGCAGATTAAATTTTAAGTAAAATAATTACTTGATTTATAGAAATCCCACAGTTCGGCCTAACGGAAATGAAAATAGTACGATCTGGAGGTTAAAAATGTGCACACGATAAAGAGAAAAATGTCTTTATGTCATTGTGAGACTGAAATGAACACTGATTACCAACTTTTTTTTTAGTTCGAACGGTTTCCAACTCACAAATTTGTGATTTTAATTGACTCTGAAGACATTTTTAAGATGTAGATTAACATTTAATCACTTTATTAATACCATCCAAGCGAATAAAATGGCTAGACTTTTGAAACCTCAGTTACATCATATTCAAAAGAATGCATTACTTTGCGTTGTCTTCTTTTTTCTCACCTGAGTGGATCAGAATGATGTAGATGAAAGAAGTTGGGCCCTAAAGGCCATAGATGTGACTATAATGTAATCAGTCACTATTCATTAAACGTCCAGACCAGTGCAAATACTAATAGTAAACTAGACGCATTGCTCACCCAGTATGAGTTATAATCAGATAGGTTAGGGTGGTCACTTTTTGACTGGGAACAAACACAACAGGGTGGTTTATTTTTTCCACAAACTTCAGTATTTGTCAAAATCTGTTGGGTTTTATGATTTTTTTTTTTACAGTTCAGTATTTAAAACTGAACAACAGAAAAGGCTGATTTGATAAAAACCTAGATCTACCGCCAGCATACACGCATTCCCCGATTGTCTGTGGGGTGATTGTGTTCTCTTTGTGGCAGAGAATTCCATCAAAGTGTCTGTGCTGCCTCCTCACCTCCACAGCTGATCCGATATAAGACAACGTTCCTTCTGGAGACCAAGCAGTGGGGAGCAGAACAAAAATAATAATAACGCTGAATGGGTCAACTCATCTCAGCTGCTGTCAAAAGAAACCCCACACTAAAACATACGAACCATCGCTCACAGCACAAATCATTTTGAGGAATCTTCAGTCTTCAGCGCTGCAGTCACTTCAGGTGACAGAGCAGGATAGATAATCCTGATGTGCTGTATTTGTACATAGTCATCGGACGCTGCAGCCGTTTTATCACACACAAACAAGCCCTTTGGCGTCTCGAGGATGAAGAGAACACACAACACCCATTTAGAGACAAAGTGCTGATAATCTCTTGATCCTTTTTCAGGATAGCAGGATAGCTATGATTTGCGCTCGCTTTGCTCCAAGGAGGAAGGGTGCAGGAGAGAAAACAAGAGTGCACAAAGAATTTTATTAAGAGCGACTGAAATTACATTTTCTGCATGAACGCAGAGTGAAAGCTAAATTCTGAATGACAGCTGAAATTGGCCAAAGACGAAGCAGAACAGTAGCTTTAAGTAGCAGAATGCTAGCCAAAAGAAGCAAATGGCTAGCTAAAATCTACCGTATTTTTCCAGCTATAAGTCACAGTTTTTTTGTATAATTTGCATGCCCTACGACTTATACGCCTAAGTGACTTATTTATGGATATTTTTCCCATATTTATAATTTTTGGCTGAAATATGACCGTTTTCGTTCATTCTGACTGAAAATATTGAACACTACCATTTTCAGCCACTAGATGGCACTAGTAGTATGGCATGTTGTTGTGTCATGTAATAGGTAAAAGTGGCTATTAATTACACAATCGGTTTGCCAAAGCCTGCCACCTTCGTCCAGCTCGCTTGGAGCAAACGTCAAATCAGCTTCATTTTGCTGCACTGCCTTGGTGAAATGAAGCTTATTTGATCATTAAAGTGCATTTATTAAGTAAAAGTTCAACTGAGACACACCTTTACTATAATGTCGAGCAAACAAATAATTGCTTTTAGGTGGTTATCTGGTTAAATTTCGAAGAATGCACAACGTGTCCTCCCGTGCATGCTCCCATGGCCACGAGTTGGCTTTTGAAAAACAGCTGATTTGACTGACAAAGTGTATTTATGAAGGAAAAGTTAGACTGAGACACAACTTTGATATAATTTCGAGCAAACAAATAATTGTTTTTAAGTGTTAATTTTGTTAAATTCTTGTTAAAGTCCTTCCGTGCACGCTCCCCCGGCTGCCATTTGGCAACCAATCAATTCTTGGCACAACACCGGCCCACATTTCCGGGTCGTCAGCGGTGACGTGTAACAAACTGTGACGCACGATAGATGCGACTTATAGGGCAGTGCGACGTGTACGGTGGAAAATACGGTAAATATAATATAAGGTAGCAAGAAACTAAACAACGACAAAAGACTAGCTTAAACTAGAACGTTTTTGGAGAAACTTAGACAGGGACTGCTGTGTGGCAGCCATTTTAGAGTTCCATCAGACATTAATATACATAAAGGATTGATGCTTACAGATTGTATGTGGTATCTTTCAGCCCCAGGCAGTTGCCCACCGTAGCCAATTGGCAAGTCTACCTCTACACTATCCTGGAAGTGTCTCAGGGTGCACCAGAAAGGCTACAGCTAGCTGCCACTGTTGTTTATCCAAAAGTTAAAATCACATAATTTATGTAAATATTTGTGTAATTCAAAATTTACATTGGAGTTCTAAACTGTCAAGTCAACTCGTCAAGCTGGTCAGAACTAATCTTTGAGGTCGTTCGTTTTACCTGCAACATGTGAGATACTAACCGTTCATAACCTTTCCACAGAACCCCACTTTTAAAGGTCTGAACTATTCCTTTGGTGTTTTTCATTTGCCGTTAACTTCCTTCACATCCTCCTCTACCTGCTGGCCTGTCGGCGCCCAGATAAGGCTGATCTCATCAAATGATAATGTTTATCTACAATGAAGTCCCACAGAGGGGGTGGAATTTGTTTTCAGTCGACTCTAAAAGTTTTTGACAAGACTTGAACACAGACTAATCAGATTTAAAGCTGCTTCAATAGATATTTAGTATTAATAATAATTTGAGAGATGGTATCTGGGTGATGGCAATTTTCTAGGAAAAAAAAAACCTGAATGCTGCTCAGGCTGATGTAGTTATAGAAACAAATCTAAAGAAGGCACCATTTTATTCTTGCATCCATAATGTTTTTAGATACTTTTACGCTGCATGTATATCACCACCGCCCCTCCATTTTAAATTGATCACCAGACTCTTGTAGGCAAAGAGAAACTAGTCATGCACATCACCTGCCGCCCTGCATGCAAATGTTAATGTAGCGCTCAGTGTGTTAGGGATCACTCTCTACAACTCATGTGCCAAATTTGAACTCAATATCTGTAAAATTAATTGAGTTATAGCTATTTAAGGTTAATTAGTTGTGGTGGCCATTTCTTAGGCTACTTTATAAATTGATCAAAAGTGACAATGACTTCTCTGCAAAATGGCCAACTTAACGTGGTGAAGGGGTTTGATCCTGTGATCCAGTGATCCTGGGGGCCATGTTGTCAGGGGCATTCAAAGGAACCACTGGTGGACACCATGGTCATCAAGCTGAAGGTGGCAGCCTTCAGGACTGCTTGTTCAGGAGGACTCCTGAAGCAGCTGACAGGTACAGGGTGGCCAGAAGGACTGCAGCGTCAGTGGTTGTGGAAGCAAAAACTTGAGCATGTGAGGAATTCAGTAAGACCATGGAGGACTTTCAGTCGGCCTTGAGGAAGTTCTGAAACAGTTCAGCTACTCAGGAAAGGAAAGCAGACCCTATCCCAGGCTGTGCTTGGTTTGGGAACTTCTGACCCGAACTGTTGAGCGGTGGAAGAAACACACCGAGGATTTCCTTAATCCAGTGTTGTAGTCAAGACCACCTAACCCGAGACCAAGTCAAGACCAAGACCAGAGTGTACCGAGACAAGACCAAGACTTTTGGGGTCTGAGACCAAGCCAAGACCAAGACCGAGGGAGGGCGAGACCAAGACCTCAACTCTTGGAGCTCAATCTTTTCACAGATTATCCGTCTTATACCATACTGTCACGAAATAGTAACAGTTAATATGTAAAACACACAAAAAAACATTTTTTATAAAAGTTACATGCTGCAACTTTGTTTGCTTTTGAGTGGATCAGCTTTTATAAATTTTCAAAGCAACATAAATAAATCAGACGTTCAGTGGTTTTTGCACAATAATTTTCATGTCATGTGACCCACTGACAAAATACTCTACTAGACCTGACAGACAAGGCACCCTCATTTCTCATTTTAAAGCATTTTCAAATTTTACATTTGTTCAAAAATCATGGTTTTTGTTCAATAACTAAGAAAATGTTTTAAAATGAGAAATAAATGATTGCGTCTTGTGTGATGTAATTTTTCTCTAAATTCGTAATTAACCTTTTGAGAGTCGCATTTTATTCACCTTGCGGGACTCGATGCGATTAATGACTTGTAGCCCCAAATGTTGCTTTTATGTCCTTGAAACTCGTCAAGTGTTTTTTTTTTTTTTTCATCCAACTTTTATTTAGACAAGTTTAAATCCCATTGAACCTCAAGGACTAATTTACAAGGGAGACCTGATTTTAACAAAGTACTCTCTCACTATTGTCCAAATAATAATACAAGCTTTTATACAACAAGTAGTGGGAAATAAAACTTTTAGACCAAAATATTTTACTTGAGACTTCACAGTTTGCATTAACTGCAGCAAATGGCAAGAATATCTAAGGTGATGGAATTGTGTGTGTTTAAGGCTATTTGAGAACAAGATCCCATTTCAGACCAAATCTGTCCAGTAACGACATCTCAGCTGACAACACGACTTCTTTGCGTTCCAAGTACAAGAAGCTAGAAGAAAATAACCGTACAAGCTTTTCCATTTTCCCCGTAAACATCTCACCTTAGCTATAAGCCCACTAAACTTTCCTCCACTTCGACAGGTCATTTAGTGGCTGCTTGCCTTACACCGATGCTTGATACTACTTTTAGTACACTATAAACACCAGCTTACCTGGTGGCTGTGGGACAAAGTTTGCAGTGTCAGTGGAACTTCTATTCCAGTAGTTTGCTTTTTCCGTTTGATAAAATTAAGAAGGCACTGGTATATAGTGTTCCGTCTAAAACAGGTCTTGAAAATGAGTTCTTGCGACTCAGACTAACCTGTATGAATAAAGTTTGAATGAAAATGGTGATCTGCTCAGTTATTTTGGTTGAAATATCTCCAATCTGATGTGCAGGGTTTTTGATTCATCTCAGGCAGGTGGAAAGTAAAAAAAAGATGTAAACAGTTTGGTTTTAGGCCACTTCTGCTAAGTTTTTAAAAATCCCAACACACTTGACTGACCAGAATCCCAATCAACAAATTAACCACTCAAGTTTATAATTACTATATAAAAACAGTAACATCAACTTGTTGCATTTCAGTGTTTATTTCACCATCCTTTCCAATAATATGGAACCACAACTAAAGTCAATATCATCAAGATTCTTCAAAAATACACCAACCTACCCAAGTAGTGCAACTCAAGTCTGGAGGGTTAGACACAATTTTAGATTTAAACACAAATATCACAAAATTATAAATTATTTAAAATGTTTAAGGAGAAAAAAAAAAAGCAATGAATATATATCACAATGAGAAAAATTCAGAAATATGTACAACACCAACATATTGACGCACAGCATTAGTTACCCCGTAATGCGGAAAACACTTCCTGTTGGACCGAGACCAAAAACATCCCGTTTATACGTAGCCGCATTTCAAAAAGCACAGCTGCTGGAATAAAACGATGTTCTACATTTGCAGAAGGTGAAGATTTAATACAGACAGTGGAGATAAATGATTACCTCAACACAAAGTAGTGGCAGCTCATCTAAAAGAAAGGAAACCTAATAAATAACCTATGAATGTCAACAGAAGTGTATTAAAACTCGCCCACGTCCACCCTCTTGTCTCTGAACTTGCTTCTGGCCTTGGTCCGAGCCTTGAAAGCCGCAGAGTTATGGAGATGCTGGGAAACAAAGTAATGTGATTTAAAAAAAAAAAAAAAAAAAGGTTTCACCGAGATGTGAAATGAATAAAAACGGGTTTTATGAACACTTACCCTTTCAAAGCGAGAAATTTTCATGGCCTTCATTGTAGCCGAATCAACCAAAATGGGTGGTCCCAGCTCAAACACGTCTCTGATGAATTCATTTGCCTGGTTCAAAAAAGAAAAATGGTCATTAATCAGCTCAAAACGTATCCAAATTAGTCATTTTTGTGTTAGTCAAGTCAGTCAGTTACGAGAACCATCTTGAATTGGGCTGATTTTTAAAGCTAAATCAGTTGTAGATGTACATACAGGGATTAAAATCCATCCAGTGGTCCATCAGATGTTTACCTGTAGGTGGTAGTTCATTCCAGATCCCACAAACTCCCTGAAAGCATCATAGGTCCTCTTCCTGACCCAGCTATCAATGGTCACGCGTTCTGTTCCAAAGCGAATCGTCTCCGTTTGGAAATCTCCCTCCTGGGGAAAACATACAGGCAGGTAAAAATAAAAATGGCCACAGACGACTACAGTCCTAGGGGCACAGAGAAGTTTCATCTCTGAAGATTCAAAAGTCCTGTCTTTCACTCTTAAGCCATTCTAGATAAAAAGGGGGAGAAACTTAAAGCCTCAAAATCCAATTTTTGAGGCTGATCCAAAGGGCTCACCTCGACGGCCTTGAGTACGTCCCTGAACACAGACCGCTGCTTCCTCTTATCGGTCTTGGCTCTGTGTTTGTTGCAGTCTGTGGCTAACGCGCTCAGTTTCTCACACAGTTCGTCCCAGCCATCAAAGTCAAACTCCTGATCAAAATAAACGGGTTTATATTAAGTCAAATATTCGAAGTACCGCCACTGTTTTTGGACACATCATTTCCAGAACAATGCAAACTCACTGGGTCAATGTCCCTGGCCAGCTCAAAGAGCAGAGCAATGGTCTCCCCAGCACCAATCCTCATGTTGACATCATCACTCTCCAGCAACCTCTGCAATTTGGACAGGTGTCTGCACGACAAAACAAGTGAGGACAACAGAACTTTTGGCTATAAAACATGAATGGGACAGGATCTTACTTATGCAGGATATCTTTGAGCTGATTGGCCGAGCAGATTGTGAGCAGCAGCGCCCAGGACAGCAGGGCGTTGATGTGGAGCTGGCTCGTCTGCGGATTGATCGAAGGACAGGTACCATCCGCCCTCGCGTAGGACCGGGTGAACAGGTTCTCAAAACATTCCATCGTAGCCTGCACGTCCTGGAGGCAGGGATTGTAGAAAAACAAATGTGTCAGTGGATCAGTTACTACGAAATGCCCTCAAGCGCATGCGTGTCAAAGCAAAAAACAGGACACCAAAAATATTTAAGAGCTTACAAAAATGTCATCCTCTGCAACAAGTGTACACAGCCCCAGACTCGTCGCCACCTATGAAAAGCAAAGAAACAGATTTTAGTTGAGATTGGTGGAAATTTTTAAACATCACTGGTTAAGGGTTAAGGCAAGGGGTTGATGTTGCGCATTCTTCTGCTGTAGCATCCAAGATTACATTCCTACTCACAGCTTGTCTGGCTTGTATGTTGGCCGTTCCATCTGCCAGGATATTTTTGAAGATTGGCTTCAGGGTCTTGAACACCTCCTTGCTCTCAATTCCTGAGCCCAGCTGAATGCACAGCAAGCAGGCTAAAGAAGCTGCTGCTCGCTGCTCCTCACCTTTGCCTGGCAGAGTGAGGGACAGGCAGAAGTATTAATGCTACTGTACGACAGCCACCATCACATTAGAGTACCACCCAAAAGGCATTTTTCATTGATTAATATCAGAGCAGCTGGACGATCCCAATCTGATACGGTCAATGGTTTTACATTGCATCAGCTGTGCTGCTATACAGGTCTGAAAATTAACAACACCCGAGTGCCAGTTGCAGTTTTCTCAGCCATTAGGCAGGAAAAGATTCAAACTGGTACTAATACTACAAGGGAGGCTACAGATGCGTTTAACAGTCACATGTACTGAATCAGTTAAAGCGCAGATTCCGTATTCAATCCTACAACTAAATATTTCTGTGCTAGGCTAAACAGTAGCTGAGCACAAAACTCAATACATGAAAGCCAGTGAGCAGCATCATCTGAAGACTAATTAAGAGCATTACACTGCGAGTTTGGCTCATTTTTCTCTGGAGTATCATGGACAGGATTGTTCATTCTGCTTAGAGGAAAAGAAACTATACTCAACATTGTGTGGTCAAGAGGAAATATAATGCAAGTATCAGACTGACACCCGTATTGTCTGATTCTTATGCGTGACAAAAAGAAACAAATCTTAATCCGGACATCCCCAAGGGAGTGTAAATTATACATTTTAATACCTTTCTTAAGGCAACGTTCGATGCTGTCTGTGATAGTCATTCTTCTCTCTGAGATGAATTCATACAGGATCCGTGTAGCCATTGCAGTCTTAAGCCCATCCAAAGCTCCTTGTCTCGTCTTGGCACTAAGGAGACAAACATTTTATTAGTATAGCTAATGTGTTCAAAGCTTAAGAAAATATTTTTTAGCTGCCATTCGTATGGCAAAATATTGCTTTATTTTCCGTTACTAGGAAGATCCTAGTTTTATGACAGACATTTAAAAAGCTGACGTGTTACAACCAATGCGCTATCAGATAACATGTTGAAATGTGAGCTCAGGAAGAACTTTAACCTCTTATCCACAGTGCTGTCTATGAACCCCTTCAGCTTGTACTGAAAATCCTCCTGGGCTGTGTCCTCACTGGTCTCGCCACCTATAAATCAATTCAAGACTTGTCGAATTCTCTCACAAGCACGCGTGCACTTATGAGCTCATGAAACCAATAAGAAACAAACTTACCTTCATCTGCTACACTGGTGGTATCACTGAAGCTGCTGCAATGACTGAGGGTCTCAATGGAGGCATCCTCGTCACTAAAAGGCTGCACAGCGCCATGCTGGCCCCCTAAAAACAAGTGCAGGAAATGGCTTCAACAAAATGTTACAACAGCTCAACAAAACCGTACAAATCCATTATGTAACCCAGGCAGACTCCATACAGGTATTGCAGCAAATATCCCAGTTATCTAATCAGCTTGGGTCCTTTCACAACGCTTAACCTACAGGTGTCATAGGAAAATGTTTTCAGGGTCAACTGACTTTTCAACGCCTGTGCAAACAATGTTCAGGTTGGACTGACGGGTCACCAGAAGGGCCAGTGTTCTTCCTTTAATTACATAAAATGCAGTAGTACTTCTCAAATGAAAAGGATGTCTATTGTTGTCGTGATGCATGCTCAATAATCCAGGTAGAATAAATTAACAGGTCATCTGGACAGATTCTTCTTTGTTGAAAGGTTTTGTCTTTTAATGTTTCAACAAAGAAGAATCCGTCCAGATGACCTGACTTAACCTTGTTAGAAGTCTCTTGTTTTTTTTTTTGTTTGTTTTTTTAGCAAAACACCTTATGAAGTACTTGAATAAAATGTTCAATCACTGGATGTCCTTTTAGCTTTTAGATTAAACCCAATTCAAGATATTCAAGATGGCAGCCACAGCAATTTGAACTTAGGACACACAAAAATGGCTACAACTTGTTATTATTTTTGAAGATAATCTACAGGTGGTGGCCAAACTGAAGGGAAACCAGACCAGATTAGACCAGACGCAACAGGCTTCTCTGCCACCATGACCTAAATTTACCTCTTTGGAAGACATGTTTGTTAGCAGCTGTCTCAGCTAAACGTGCTTACTTTAAGTCCTGACCACAACATTGTAGAGAGTAACGGGCTTAAAATGTTCATATGTTATCCACCAAGCAGCTGTTTAATCTGTGTTTACAGTAATGTGCGTTAACGTGGGCTTTCCCCCCTCAACAGCTGATTTCAGAGAACCGGGCGGCGCCTCGCCACCATGACTATCCCGGCATATCATGGAGTACAAGATGTCCTCTTTTAGTGAGTTTCCGCACTACCAACAAGTCACCATAACCAATAAAGAAAAACAAATGCCTACGTTATACACTAGCTTAACGTTAGTACATGCTAGTTATGACGAATACTGTAAAACCGTTTTATTGGGGTTGTACCAAACACTCCTACCTCACAATGCACACCCAATCTTGTTTATACCTTCAAGAAACACAAGCACGCTTCTGTAGTAGCACTAATTATTAGTAGAAATGTACCAGGTTTTAAACAAAATGTTTGTTTTTAAATAATGTTGATCTATCAACGGAATGAGTACTTTAGCCGGGAGAGGCTAACGTTAGCTTTTCAAGTTAGCGATTACTCTTATGGCCTTTAATATATATAAAACAACTCATAATTAATTAAATATTTGGAAAGTTTAAGCTATGTCGTTACAGAGAGCAGCAATGCTTTGTGAGACGATGGTTCGTTAGGTTGTGTTCACGTAAGCCGGTCTACCACCGTTTGTAGTTCGTTGTGTAAACACGTTGAATTCAACACAATACGATGGCGGGGCTAAAAGAACTACAACTACCGTCACGGAAGCAAGGCCAAAGCGTTGCGGGCGCGCGTGAACTTACCCCTGCTATTCTTCTTCTTGGTCCTTGGCATTTTCGTGCAAATTTAAGCCAAATTTGATCCAAAATCAGCCAATACACGACCAGTTTTTATTGTATTGTCTAGTAAAGTGAAAATGCTCCCGTGGCACAGTAGAAAATAGGAAATCGAAGGCGATCTGAGCGATAGACTGTTGGCCGAGACGATACATTTTCCCCTCATACGCCAGTGCTGCGCAGTCGGAGTGCGTCTCGTGGTATTTATACCGGCAGACATGTCACGAGGAAGTTTCCCGGTATCTCTGACCAATCCCGGAATAGGAAATAGCCTCACGTGACGCACAAGGAAGTCAGCTACTTGCTTTTGTTTTGGTGAAAATAAATGACCATAGTAGCTTCCTATAACCTTAAACAGAAATGAGTGTCACATTTTTGTTAGTCAAATGTAAAAACGTTATTGTTTTAAATATCATAGACATTTCATATACAATTAAATATAAGTTTTAAGCAGAGCCTTCTATTTTATGTTGTTTATGTCAGTAAAAGGCTCTGTACTCTTGTTTTCCTCATAAAGACATATATTCTACAATACAGAGCATTTTTAAATAATATTTTTAACTAAGAAAACATCATTATGAACTTATAGTGCATTACACATTGGAATTACAAGAATATACATTAAAAAATATATCAAAGTATCATGTTTAAGATAGCCCGCCCACCTGTTGCCTGTGTTATGCATCATCTGTTTTATTCCTTAATTTCTAAACCGTGAAGTTATTTTTGTACGTTTAACAGCTGAAGATAAATAATGAGAACATTATATTTTAGGTTAACACAAGTATCATTATTTTTATCCCATTATCCTTCTTCTTTATTAGATTGGAATTTATCTAAAAAATTAAATTACAATTAGGACAGTCTGAATAAAGTTAGTTTTTATTTTACGTCGTTAAGGAATATGTATTATCTTTGAATCAAATGAAACAAAGTAAAACATTACGATTCAATCTTTTCAGACAAATCGTATCTTACTTTGTTTCATTACTTGAAGTACAAGAAATATGAATGTCTTGCTGCTCGAAATCTATTTTGTTGACTTTCTTTCGTGTGCTTCTTTTTAAGACAGAGGAAACTCAGATTTGAAGTATTGTGGTGTAATTCTGTCAAAAATTAAATAAATTAAATCATCTGTGAAGATGCAGTGTGAGAGCTGAAAGACTGCTGAAATTTGTTGAAGAAGTTAAAATTGATCCAACAATTGTCAGTTAGGTCATCTGGACAGTTTCTTTTTTTGTGCTGAAACATTTCACCTTCCATCCAGAAGGCTTCATCAGTCAAGGAAATACAGAGACCTTCTTAGCGCCTTAGCATCTAAAAGTTAATAGTAGCATGATACCTCAAAACAAAATTTAGCACATTTATCTAAAAGCTAACAGTAACAAAATTATAGCTAAAAGGTAAATGCAGCAGTTTTGTTTTTGCTAAAAGTAGCAAAATGTTAGATTAAAACTAAATGTAGCTTAAATTAACTAAAAGCTAAAAGGTGGATGTAAATTAATGTAACAAAAACTATTTGAAATTAGCAAAATGTTAGATAAAAGCTAAATACAGCTAAATGTTAGCCAAAGTTAAATGTAGCTAAATGTTAGCCAAAACTGAAAGTATCAGAAATTCAGATAAAAGCTAAATGCAGCTAAATGTTAGCCAAAGGTAGATAACAAAAAGTTATGTAAAAGCTATATTTAGCAGACTGTTAGCCCAAACGGAAAGTAGCAAAATGCTAGATAAGCTAAATGTTTTAGCAAACTAGCTAGCTAAAAGTAGGTTGCTAACCAAAGCAGAAACTATGTAAAAGTAGCTAAATGTTTAATAAAAGCTAAAAATAGCAGCATGATAGCTAAAAGCAAAAATGAGCAGAACAGCAGCTAATAGCTAAATGTAGCAAAAATTAGTTAAAAGTAGAAAAATGGTAGCTCAAAGTTGGTAAAAGCTAAATGTAGCCTCAAAAGACCAAATTAGAGTAAGGGATCTTAAGTGGATTTTAAACAACATCTTTGAAGGATTAAAACAATCTCAATAGATGTCTGTTTTTAAATAATGTTAAATATTGTGAAACTTGACAGAAACCTAAAGTCACCTCACACTATTCCCAATCGAGATGAACATTTCCATTAAAAAAAAAAAATGGTTTAAATGGTTTAAGTTGTTTTAGTCCAAAAATATCTGGAAGAAACTATAAACAGGAAAATAATAATGTGAACGCTGACTCAGCATTTACACACTAAGCTACCAGTTCCACATAAGTTACATTTTCTGAAACACGGGACAGTGTTTTTGAGTGAATAGCTACGAGTGTTTTTTTTTTTAACGTGCACCGTGCTGTCGGTGTAGACTCCAGCTGCTCCGGTGGATCACTGCACTCCTCCGCAGGAGAGGCTGAATGATGCCCTTGGGCCGAGCATAGCTGCTGCTCTGTTCGCAGCATCAAGTCTGAATAATTGATTAGCCCGTGTGTTAAGTGGGCCCAGCGACAGTTTGTGAAGAGTGTGAAGTCAGATGGGAAACGTTGTGAGTAATTCCTTCAAAGAACTGATTTTAGGCTCAATAGAAAACTTATATCATGAAAAAAACAAACATCTCTTAAGTGCTCAGAGCATGTGGTGGCAGTGAGTCTCAGCTACTACCACACAACATTTTAGCTCATTGTCTGTAAAACTGACTGAGTTGTAGCCATGTTTTTTGTTAATTAGCATCAATCTTGAATCAGGCTGGCTCTAAATTGAATATTTAGATTGAGCTTTACCAGATTGGGACACTAGGGGGCGCCACACTGTTTGGAATTCAAACAGCCTCTTCTCATGGTGTGATGTGCTGAACGAGATGCTCAGAGTTTTTTTGTGTGATGCATAATTTACAGAGCGAGTGCACGCAGCTCACTGCTGAGCTTTAAACGTTTAATGGGCCGGAGCGCACAAAGCAAATATTAAACAAGCAGCCATTTTGAGTCTTGAGGACGGGGAGGGAGCGATAATGTTTTTGCCAGCGTCTCTTTGTTAGTTTGTACTGTTAGCAAAATATCATATGAACCAGTTGAGAGAAATCTTAGAAATGAATCCTTGCATGTGCATCTACAGCTTATTCGCTTTTGGAGTCAATTCAGTTCAAGATGGCCGCCACAGTTAAGCTGCGTTAATGAACCAGAATATGGCTGTAACTCAATTGATGTGATATTTACTGAGCTATAATTTGATGTGGTAGTAACTGAGTATCATTCCCAACACATACTCTGTGCTCGACACATTGTGCACTTTTTTTTTTTTTTACGTAAAAACATTGGCATTACGTATTGGCATCAACAGTCTGTCTGTTAGCAAAATATCTCGTGAACCAGTGGATGTATTCTAATAACACTATAAGGAAATAATGATCAGCTGTACAACTACACCTGATTAACTTTTGGAGCCAACCATGTTCAATATGGCTGCCACAGCTAAGTGGATTATCTAAACAAAAATGGTCAAAACTCAGTCAATATTGCACATATTGAGCTAAAATTTAGTGTGGTTGTAGCCGATCATTGTCTCTAAAGCATATCTGGAGCACAAACTATTGAGGGACATTGTTGCTTAAAACCTTGGCAATAAATGCTTTAGTAAACTGTGCTTGTCTGTTAGCAAAATATCTCATGAACCATCAGATGGATTTCAGTGAAACGCTCAGAAAGTAATAACTGGCTGTGCATCTACAACTGATAAACTTTTGGAGTCAACCCAGTTCAAGATGGTCACCACAGCTAATCAACATTAGCCAACACATAAATGGTGATAACTCACATACTTTTACAGATACTGAATTAAAATTTGGCTTGTTAGTAGCTGAGAGTCATCCCCAACACATACTCTGAGGGTTAATAGATCATGCAAGACATCTTATCAGAGATTTAGAGGTAGGAGGAAGAAATCAGCGGTGTAGGAGTGGAAGGAATAAAAATCAGGGCAGCTCAGCCCAGCCTTACTCAGCATGCAGGGCATGTTGCAGCAGTGGGCACAGACCCCTGACCAGCCTAATGCCACAGGAATACCAATCACTCAGAGAGAAAGCTGACAGGAGAGGACAGAAAATGGCTGAATATTAATTGTGTTTGCAGTGCTTTTGAGCTAAATAATTCATAAATGATGTAGCCCGGAGCCGTGTGCTCAGTTTGATCGGGCAAAGCCTTTTGCGGCGAATGCGGAGTTAAGTTCAAGTTTCTTTATTGTCGTTTGCATCACATGTTGTACATAAGGTGGAACAAAATTGTATACTCAAGATCCCAGTTAAACCCAAAAAAAGCAAAAATCAAAGTATAAAAAGAAACACTGTATAAATATCTAAGATATACACTAAACGATTGCTAAACGGTACGCTAAAAGACCTAAGATATGCGCTAAACACTAATAATGTAACATAATACGGTATATTAAACAGCAGCCCGAACATGAGTCTGTAGTGAGCAGATGAGAAATGAGCTGAACGTTGGTGAAAACCTGATGAAGTAGGGAAATGTAGCTAAAATGTAAAAGTAGTAGAACAGTAGCCAAAAGCTAAAAGTAGCTAAATGATAGCTAAAAGCTAAATGTAGCTAATTTTATCTAAAAGTACCAAAATGTTATATAAAAACTAAATGTAGCATAAATTAACTAAAAATCAAAAGATGGGTGTAAAAAATGTAGCAGAAACTATTTGAAATTAGCAAAATGTTAGATAAAAGCTATATTAAGAAGACTGTTAGCCAAAATGGAAAGTATAAAAATGTTAGATAAAAGCTAAATGTTAGCCACTGTTACAAGTAGCAAAAGTTAGATAAAAGCTATCAGACTGTTAGCCAAAACTGAAAGTAGCAAAATATTAGATAAAAGCTATAATTAGCAGACTGTTAGCTAAAACTGAAAGTAGCAAAATGTTAGATAAAAGCTAAATGTTTTAGTAAACAAGCTAGCTAAAAGTAGGCTGCTAACCATAGCAGAAACTATCCAAAAGTACAAAAATGATTTTAAAAAGCTAAATAGAGAAGAAGAAAAAATAGCGTTCTGCCCAATCAGACACACAATATCATAAGGCGATATACCCTCAACATTTGCGTTGTGAATGACTCTCAGCTATTACCACACCAAATTTTAGTTGAGTCTCTGTCAAGATGACCGAGTTACAACCACCTTTGTGTTTGGTAAGGTTGATTAGCTGTGGTCGCCATTTTGAATGAAATTGACTTCAAAAGTCAAAGAGTTGTACATTCAGTGATTATTTCCTGAAAGATTCATAGAAATATGTCTCATGGTACATTATATACTTTTCTAACAGACAAACTAATTTGACTCCAAGACTTAAGGTCTAAATCAGTGGTTCCTAACCCTGGTCCTTGAGGAACACCATCCTGCATGTTTCAGTTGTTTCCTGCTCCAACACGCTTGATTCAGTTAATGAATTACTTCCTTAAGTTCTGCAGAAGCTGGTTAATCACCCATTCATTCAAATCAGGTATGTCAAAGCAGGGAAACAAGTAAAGCATGCCGGGCGGTGTTCCTCAACCAGGGTTGGGAACCATTGGAAGTATTAGACAAATATCTTGTACCATGTATAGATAGTACTTAGAGTATGTTTTAGGAAAAGTCTCAGCTGCTATCACTTCAAACTTTAGGTCAATATCTGTCAAATTAATCTGTACAACAGCTATTTGTGTATATGTTAAGTTTGGTTAGTAGTGGCAGCCATCTTGAATCATACTGACTCCAAATGTTATTCAGTTGTAGATATACATCCAGTGATTACTTTCTATAAGCTTCATTGAAACCCGTGGACTGATTCACAAATTATTTTGCTAACAGACACTTACAAAAACCGCACACTCACAAACAAAATCAAAAATATTATTGACTTCCTATGGTCTTTCATCTGCGGGCAAGAAAAACTTCAAATTGTTGCAATCATCCCTGAAATCCCCCTCTTCTTGACTAGAATTAAAATTAGTGTTATTTATCAGGCATCCACCCTCCTAGGGTGATTTATTTTTTTTTTTTATAGAGTGCGCGTTGATTGAGATTAAATTGGATCATCCAGCTCATAATTACCGCCTGTGAGTCACAGAAGCCCAAATCATTTCCCCTGATTTTTGTTTTCTTTGGTTTTGGGAGAACATGTAGCACTTCATCAGACAGCTTGCGTGGCTTCATTTGTGTCGTCGAATTACCTCCTCATCCGTGCGCACGTTGGTCTCGCTGGCTCATGCTTTGCATCTTTAAATCACCTTTTAAGAGGAGCTCCTGAGGGATGAAGCAGAGGGTATTGTTCTGCGTTCAACTGAGGTGTGCCTCACCTTCGTCAGAATCCATCGAATGGATTTGAATTGATCAAAGACTGTGAAACCGCGTTGGACTGGAAGGTCAGGTAAACAGGAAGTGAAGGTGTAAGAACCTGCATGACCTGATGTAGGTTCTCGTCTTTGTTTTCAACCTCTTCGCTGTAAAACTGAGTCACGACTCGTCTTTGAGTCATTCACCTGAAGACCCACTCTTTAAAACTGACCTCTTTCAAGCAGCAAGTTCCACCTTGAGCTAGAAAACAATATTCTATTTTGATGTTTACGCCATTACTAATATATTATTTAAATTGTAATTTTTCAGTTTGCAGTGTGTTTTACTGCTGAGTTATGTTTGTATTGTGTAACTTGTTGCATAATTTTTGTGGATTTTTTAAATTTCTCCAAAGAGACTTTAAAGTACCGTATATCATATATGGTGTCAAACTTAAGCATATTGTATCATAACTTACTGTATTCTGTTTATCATAGCATATTGTATTGTATTCCATCATGTCATATACTTTATGTATCACGTGTAAGGAATTATATCATATTGCATGTATCATATTATATTTTAGCATTATGTGCTAATATAGTATTGAAAATTATAATATCACATATTATACCATATTATAAATATCATGTATCATATTGCATTGAATCAAATTAAACTGTACGGTTTTGTATTGTTTCTTATCATATATTGTATCTTATTATACCTTTTAGTACCGTATCGTATCATATTGTAACAAATCAAACGATACGATATCGTGATATTGTATCGTGATTATCACACTGTTTCATAGTGTACCATATTGTATCCTATACCTTATTGTACTGTATAATACTGTACCATTTTGTATCATACCATAACAAATCATATTGTAACAAAATGTAAATTACTATAACTTATTGTACTGTCGTACCATAATATATTGTAAAGTAGCATACCTTATTATACAACACTGTGTGATACTGTACTATAATATATTGTACCATACTTAATTGTACATTATCATACAGCATCAAACTGCACAGTACCATACTTTATTGTACTGTTTCATAACGTATTTTATCATTCATAATCATGCTGTATGATATATATCATACCTTATCATATTGTGCCATACTTAATCATGCAGCATCATATTGTACCATATACTGTAGTACTATCATACTGTACTGTACTGCACTGTAACATTCTGAACAATATTGTACCATTTCATGATATATTGTGTAGTATAGTGAATTGGACAAGGATGTAAGAAATTTTGATTTGCATGAAATAATTTTGCACTTTACACAAGACCAATTTGTGTTTGGGGAAATAACAAAAATATACATTTAGACCCAAACGAGAAGAGTTATTATTTGTTCATCTAATAAAGCAGAATAGACACACTTTAAGTAACTGATAATGGCTCTGCTGGTTTGCATGAGGGTGAATTCCCACTTTACGAACTCCTAATGTAATTGTTTTACTTTGAAATCTCGTATTTTCATCTGTCCCAGTTTGATTTACTTCCTGTCTGTATTACGTCATCTTTATTACATCACTTTATCAGTTGAATCTTGTCGGTCAGTTTCCAAATTCTCACTGTGCTCAGCCTCTCTTAAGTCTTTATTTTTTATTTATTTTTCTGTTCATTTTGTTTTGCAGGCTCTACATTTGGGCATATAAGCTGTGCTGCGTGGCTTCACGTGCACCACTACAATATCAACACCTTTCTCTCAAGTTTTCCACTGACACTTTTCCCTTCTTTGTCACATATTTTCAACTAAATGTTATACTTGTATTTAGTTGTTTTTTTTAATTAAAACATAAGAAAAGGAAAAGCACCAACAATAACAAAAAAACAATAAAGGCTTGAATCTCCATATTTTTGCATCTGGGATTAACCTGTGTAAATAAAGGTTGAATGAATTTATATAAACGTAGTTGCAACAGCTTTTTCCAAATCTATTTTCTGATGAAAGCTCCTCTCCTGTTATGGAAATTTCCTCCATATTCCTCCTTACTTTAGCGCAGGGAACGAGTACAGTAAAGGTCGGCTGCTTGACGTGAGTTCAGGTATCCTGTTGTGAAACGTGCTCTTTGGGATTACATAATTATTCTGTAATAAACTTATAAATAAGCACTCTTTGTTCAAATGTTGTCTCATTCGGTGCAGAAAAGCAGCCTTTCAGACAATGGGATCCCATCAGGAGGAGACGTGATGCCCAAAATCTAATACATAGGGGGAATCTCTCCACACTGTTGCTATTTTCCCCACCATCCACCTGTCTTCTAAATCCATCCATCCATCCATTATCTTTTACCCGCTTCTTCCATTTTGGATCACGGGGCTTATAAATCTTTCCTTTTTATTTTTCCGTGTATACACAAAAAGCTTCTGCCATACCAATTTCTTCCCTCCTCTCGCAATTTTGTCAGTGAAAGCTGCGTGGAGAGCGAAAGTAGCAACAAACTCGTGGTATTACCTGCATTTATGGAGAAACATATCCCCTATCCAGTTTGCATCTATATTTTTTTTTTGGAGGGGGTGGGGGTGGGCAGGGGATAGATAATGCTTTTATACTGATTTGTTTGTCTTTTGCACAGTGGTGCTGGGAAGTTTTTAAACCTTTTTGAATTTTCCTTAATATGAGGAACGTGATTGGAAAATGGGGGAAAATCCACTCTTGTCAAATAGTTTTAAAGAACTACCGTAAGTTCCGTACTATAAGCCACTACTTCTTTCACAGGCTTTCAACACCACGGCTTATAAAATGCTGCAGCTAATTTATAGATTTTTGTTTGTTTGTTTGTTTACGGGCTAATGGACTTCATGCTGCCAAAACATTTAGCCTCGCCACACTCGGGCGCTCACGTAGCTACTCAATACACATCTCTCTTGGGGTTGGGTCCTCGTGACTCACTGAGGTTACCTGTATAAAGAAAGGTTAAAAAATAGTAATCTGACGAATGAAATTACTGAACAGGTCCCAGTGGACCAATGAAATGGGGAGGGGAAGAGAGAACAGGGAGGGGGTGGTTCCCCTCTTGGGGAGGGGGCATTGCAGTAGATCCTGACATCAGAGCAGGAAGAAGGTGAAGACAGCGATCATTGACTTCCTGGTAGGCTACTGTATTTTTTTTAACCAGCCGTGTTACAGACACTGTTCAGAAAAAAAAAAACTGTACATATTTGTAAGCCTGTCGCAATAAACAATAAATCAATTAATCGCACGATAAATGAAAATTATCTACCTCATTTTCATTTATCGTTTTTTTCTTGTCTCTCTCTTTCTACTGAAGACACTGGATGAAAAAAAGGCTCAACTCCGATGCTCTTCACTGACCCCTCGCTTTCTCTTTTTACTCTTTTCTTTAAAATCAGTTTTAACCATCCAAAATTACGACGAAGCTTTAGGGCCATGCTAAAAAAAATTAATTAAATTATAAGTCATAAATTACGAGAATAAAGTCGAATAAAGTCTTAATATTACGATTAAGACGCTTAAGTACATCGCCCAGCAAAAAT
Organism: Nematolebias whitei; assembly: GCF_014905685.2. NCBI lineage: Eukaryota > Metazoa > Chordata > Actinopteri > Cyprinodontiformes > Rivulidae > Nematolebias > Nematolebias whitei. The sequence continues at coordinate 8,347,043 of NC_056519.1, read as the reverse complement.
TGTTATTGTGACAGGCCTACATATTTGTGTATATTACGGTACATATTTAATTAAAGGTTAAAAATATATTTCCGTGTAAATATCTCATGTTACAATGTGAACACCTGCGGCTTATAGACAAGCGTGGCCTATATAGCTTATGTACAAAATTTTTTTTTTTTTTTTTTTTTGTGGGTGCAGCGTCTATTTGGGTGCACTCAATAGTTCAGAAATTACAGTATTTAAAACAGACTTCAGGTTAAAGATCTGAAAACTGTACAAGTTTAAGCATTTCCTTTAATCTGTGAGCAACTCTGGTGATGGTAGGATTATGGTTTGAGCCTGTTTGGTTGTTTAGACAAAATTAATCCAGGTTTTGAAGCAAAATTTTACAGATCAGCCCATAAATTTAAACATGCAAAGATAGTTTTTGTGAAAGCCTTGTGTGTGTGTGTGCAGGAAGTACGCTGACAAACTTTACATTTGACGTTCATAAAATTTTCACTTCTTATTTCAAACCTCCCAGTTTGGTTCAGTCATTATTAAAAGTAACGGCAGATAACAGCTGAGCAACCTCGTCTCCCTCTGAGGCGAAGACACAGAAAAGAACGAGTAATTAAAACTGTTCACGTTTGACGTGCAGGGTTCCGGGTGTGTTTCTGAACCGGTGTGGCTGTGTGTGTGTTTGAGCTACGAAAGGCTGCAGGGATGCAGATGTGTCTGGAGTTGCCTGGCAACCCTCGAGCCACAAAGCGGGAGGAAGTGTTGTGCTGATTTTGACGTCTTATGTAACCGCACGGACAAGCTTGAGAAAAGAGAACAGCCAGATCTGACAACTTCTTCTGCTTCTTAGAAGTTGGAAAACAAAGCTGAAAGCGTATTTAAAATGTACCAATGGAGCAGCAACTGTCATTTTAAAAGGCTTCTTTTTTAAATTTCACAGTTTTTCTGTTTTTTTTTAACTTTTCAGTATGTTTTTGCAATCCAGATTTGGGTCATTTTAGTCATTCATACAGTGAACCATAAACACATTTTTGTTTTTACTCCCATTTTTCATGAGCTGAACTCAAAGATCTGACTTTTTCTTTGCACACTACAGGCCTTTTTCTCAAATATTGTTCACAAATTTGTGTAAATCTGTGTTAGTGAGAGATCATCCATCCACCTAACAGCTGTGGCATTTGGCAGTACATCCAACCGGACTACGTGTAACCACACCAGCTCCTGTGTTTGTTGTCCTTAACAAACACCTGCCCATACCATGACCCCACCACCACCAAGGGCCACTCACAACATGAGAGCAAAAACGTCTATATTTTTGTTCAGTATATATGAAAATGTTCAGATCATTCAGGAGATGGATGCTATGACTTTTTTTTTTTAATAACTTGTGACCTTTTTAAAACATTTAACTTTATTTAAAATAACATAGAAATACACTGATATGTCTTGATCATTCTGTTTAAAATCTGCTCCAGCAGATGTGCTCACTTTTAGGTTTGTAGTTAAACTTGTGCTATTTTTAGCATTTAGTTAGCATTTTACTATTTTTGCTTTTAATCTTTATCTTTCAGCTAGTGTTTTGCACGTTGTAACTTGAAACTTTAAGCTACGGTTCTGCTGCTCAGTGGTGTCCAATCCTGCCCTGCGAGGGCCACTGTCCTGCATGTTTCGGATGTTTCCCAGATTTGACACCTGATTTAAACAAATACATGAATATCAGGCTTCTGCAAAACTTGAAGACCTGCTGAAGCGTGGTGAAATGACCAAAACATGCAGGATAGTGGCCCTCGAGGGCCAGGATTGGACACCGCTAGATGATCCTTTAAGCTTTAACAGCTCACTTTCAGCTTTTTTAGTAAAATAATTCAGCACTCAGGATTCACACTCTCTAGTTAATATAAACTATCTTTTCTCCTAATTCTACAAGAACGAACTTGACCTGGGTGATATTCTCTTTGTGCACTGCAGGGGAGCCCAGAGTGAATCCATGGGAAACTCAGATAAACCTTCATGCCTTGGGAAGTATCTTCTCTCCTCCTCGCACCTAAAACCATGGATAAACACAGCCCCAAGGTAGGCCGATCATGATTCGTTTACAGCTGTGTTAAAGCTTATAATGCAGGATTTTAAAATGGGAAAACAAAAAAAGTAGAGCTGTAAATGTTGGGTAGCAGCTGGGCACCATCGAGACTCGCAGCCTGCATGCACTCACTGAGATACCTGCAACATACTGACATTCACATTGTTTATTTATCAGAAATGAATAACTTATTTATGAGTCGAGGAGGTGAGTCTAATGAAGATAAACATAAACCAGCTATTGATTATGTATATTCTACTCTGGGGTCTGTTGCTCGTCTTGATACGTTTTCTGTGCAGAAATAAAAAGCAAATTCTACAGTCCTCCCTGCAAAGATGTCGATAAAAACCTTTGCAGTTAGAAAGTTCACACAGTATGTCATTAGATGATGTTTATTAAAGGCTGGTCCAGTGGATTTAATATCAGAAGTCATTATCTTATCTGAAGTGGATACCAGCCAAACTGAGCTGTGTGGAGAATCACTCAGCTGGTGCAAGCACAGGAATGCTGGAGAGCTCTGGCTGTGATGGATCGATGGATGGATGGCGCTGTGCCGCCCAGGCGAAAGGAAGCTGTTTTGACCATTAAATAAACACATAATAAACACATAATAAACACATAATAAACGTGACAGGTCAGCGGTGACGCATAATAAATGTGACTTATACGTCAAAGTGACTTATATACGTTTTTTCCTCTTCGTGATGTTTTTTTTTTTTTTAACTGATGCGACTTCTATTCCGGAGTGACTTATAGACCAGAAAATACGGTAATTATGTTTAAATAACACATGCAAGGTGAGAACAAGGTGACGCTTTGATTGGTCTGAGCAGATCTTATAAAGTCGTCCTGCTGATGATTATTGGGTACAGATGTGAGCAGCGGCACAAGAAGTGCTTTGGCAGCTCAGTTCAGCTGATCGTCCTGCCCACAGCTCCACCTGGAGAAAAGATGGGAGGAAAGAAGAAAGAATGAGTGAGAGCCCAGAACAGACAGGACTCCTAACAACAGAAATTTCTCCCTGATTTCAACAAACTGAGCTCGTGCTGACTTCAATCTAGTGCAGGCAAGAATCGCTTTTCAAATAATCTGCACTGTCTCTTTAAGCAACTTATGGCATGTTCTATTGAGAAATGTGTGAATTTGCCAAAAATAATTAACCTGATACAACATGGGAAAAACAGCCAAGCAACCATATAAAATAAAAAATTGCTACAGTGGAGTCGACTTCACAGATATTGACTTATAATTTGGTTTGTATTAGCTGAGAGTTCTCCTCAACTTACACTCTGAGGATCATGCTAACAGATGTTCTGTTAGCAAATTGTCTCATGACCCACTGGATGGATTCTGATGGAAGTCTCAGAAAGGAATCAACAAATGTGCAAACAACCCAAGTCAAGATGGCTGCGAGAGATAATCCACCTTAACCAACACAAAAATAACGAACTCATGCCATTGTTCAGATATTGAGTTATATACATTGTGGCTGTATATGTGTCTGCATCAAATCGATTATACAGTAGTCCCTCACTTATCGTGGGGTTACATTCCAGACACCCCCGCAATAAGTGAAAATCTGTGAAGTAGGAAAGTTATATTTAATTTAGTTTTTATATACATATATCCGTATATATCATTCTTCTTGGTATAGCGAAAGTTGCACCGGGTACGAGTTCGAGGTGTCTGGTCCGACAGCGGAGGCAGGGGTGTGCCCGGAGGGCCAACACGTTGCTTGCACGGTGCCTCCGTCCTCTTTCCCCCGATGGAGTGGATCTCCTCCGCCTGTCCCAGGGAGGTGAGCGCGAGGACACGGGCAGCGCAGAGGAAGGTCTCAACCGGCAACCACACCCCGCAAGCGCTTTGGGCTTGATGGGAGAAGGTGCCCCCAGGATGTGTGCCCTGAGGTGTGCGAATGGAGAGAGAAGGAGGGCCGTACAGATGCCGGAGGTATGGTCCCGGATGAGGACTGGGCTGCCTGGTCTTTAAAGAGCACAATGAAAAGAGCAGACAGACTGATGCTATGGTTACTGAGCCAATCAGTGCCCGGTATACTGATTGGTCGCCCTCCATCAATCAGCCAATCGTGTGTCGTGTACAATCTTCCATTGAAAACCAGCAAAACAGTGAGTCCTCGATAGTCGAACCATGACGTATTGAGGGACTACTGTGCTTCATTGTCCTGATGGAAAATTTGTTTCTGGGCTACATCTTGGACACACTTTTCCGGGGTCGAATATAATCTCCTTGGTCTTTAAACCATCCATCCATCCATTCTCCTCCGCTTATCCGGGGTCAGGTCGCGGGGGGTAGCAGCCTAAGTAGGGAGGCCCAGACTTCCCTCTCCCCAGCCACTTGGGCCAGCTCCTCCAGGGGAATCCCAAGGCGTTCCCAGGCCAACCGAGAAGCATAGTCCCTCCAGTGTGTCCTGGGTCTTCCTCTGGGTCTCCTCCCGATGGGACGTGCCCGGAACACCTCACCAGGGAGGCGTCCAGGAGGCATCCTAACCAGATGCCCAAGCCACCTCAACTGGCTCCTCTTGATGTGGAGAAGCAGTGGCTCTACTCTGAGTCCCTCCCGAATGGCCGAGCTTCTCACCCTATCTCTAAGAGAGAGCCCAGACACCCTGCGGAGAAAACTCATTTTGGCCGCTTGTATCCGAGATCTCGTTCTTTCGGTCACAACCCAAAGCTCGTGACCATAGATGAGGGTGGGAACGTAGATCGACCGGTAAATTGAGAGCTTCACTTTTTGACTCAGCTCTCTCTTCACCACGACAGACCAATACAGCGCCCGCTTCACTGCCGATGTTGCACCTATCCCACCTATCAATCTCACGCTCCATTTTTCCCTAATTCGTGAACAAGACCCCGAGATACTTAAACTCCTCCACTTGGGGCAGGACCTCCTCCCCGACCTGGAGAGGGCACTCTACCCTTTTCCGGCTCAAGACCATGGCCTCGGATTTGGAGGAACTGATCCTCATCCCGGTCGCGTCACACTCGGCTGCAAACCGCTCCATCGAAAGCTGTAGATCACGACCTGATGAAGTCAATAGGACCACATCATCTGCAAAAAACAGAGAAGCAATCCTAAGGCCACCAAAACGGATCCCCTCAACACCTTGGCTGCGCCTAGAAATTCTGTCCATAAAAGTTATGAACAGAATCAGTGACAAAGGGCAACCTTGGCGGAGTCCAACTCTCACCGGGAACAAGCCCGACTTACTGCCGGCAGTGCGGACCAGGCTCTGACACCGGTCGTACAGGGACCTAACAGCCCGTATCAAAGAGCCCGGTACCCCATACTCCCAGAGTACCCCCCACAGGGCTCCCCGAGGGACGCAGTCGAACGCCCTCTCCAAGTCCACAAAGCACATGTCTTTAAACCATTACAACTGAAATAATGACGTTTACGCCCGTCTTCTAAATATTTACTATATCTAGTAAATTATAATGGATGAAATTCGTGACTAAAACTTGGACACACTATTGCACCAATATACAGCTGATATATGGCATGGACAAATGGGATGTAAGGACATAAAACATCTTTCACTGCACATGTATTATACATGTCATTCTGTTTTTATTTAGTATTCAGGTCAGGATGTTGGTCCAGGATGCTTGATGGCAGAGCTGCTGATTTCCATTGACACGGCCCTGGCTGTGCTCTGTCTGAACCCTCTCACATCATTGCCAGAGGCTACAAACACAGATAAGCACATCACAGCTTCCTGGCATCCTGGCCCAGAGCCTCGCCGATCGGCCGAACTGATACTGTAAACAAGATAAATGAGCAAGAGACGACAGGCTGAGGAATGGAAATATGATCGATTTCAATATTTGCAGGTGGAGACGTGAATATATAAATAGGAGGCGGAAAAAAAACTAGAAGCAGTCGCGAAAAACTCAGAGTGCTGAAGCTAATGATAGAGACAAAGAAACATAGGATTGGCTCTGGGCAGTATTCAAATGAGTCCATTGCACAGATTGGCTGTGAATTATTACCACTGTGTGCTCACTGGAGCTGCCAGGCCAGTGGGCACTTTGTAATTCAGAGAGACGGAAACAAAAAGAAAAGACGGCAGAGAATCAGAAATCCCCGAGAGGCAGGAGTGGAACATGTTCAATTACATTTAAACAGTTTTTTGTAAATGTAATGAATTCGTTTGGAATTTGTATTTCTCTCTCAGTCGATTGTTCCACTGTCTCTTGTCAGATCCGCTCACCTTTAGCTGTGTGGAACAGGCAACAAGGCCAAACGTGGACCAACTCGAAGAAATTTAACAGTTCTTGAATAAAAACACAAACTATAGCTGAAGAAAGTATCCACACATTTATTGTTCCATCTTATTTCCTTTTTCCTTCTTTTCCCTTATTCCAACATGTTTCTAAGGTGAAGGCTCTCTTATGAATGTTTTTTTTTTCTTTCAATTTTATTATACATGGAGGATTTCTTTAGATCTCTTGCAGAGCAGAAGGTCTCTGAGGCCCAAACCCTTCCTGCTAACCCTCAGCTACAAAATTGCAATATGTAAAAACATGCTAAGCTTTTCTTTAGGTATTCAACCGATTCAGAAATCTGTGGCTCAGCTGATGTTTCTGTATCGTCCTTTAACTTTATTACCATTCGTGTTCTTTAGCAGAAAAGTTGACAACCTGTTTAAAAATACTATTTTTTCAACTTTTTTCCCCACATAAAACTTGTCAGTCTTTTGGAACTATCTCAGCCTGAAATTAAAATATCACATTTAAATTACCGTACTTTATGGTACAAAAAAACCCATTTATTGTTTATTCTACCTCAATTTTTTTTTTTAAATAAAGTATTTTCCCCCTTTAATAAAATGATCTTTTAGACAATTTTTTAAAATTCCAGTCTGGAGTTTTGTGAGGACCCTCCAGACCACCGGACTCTAACGAATTGGTAGCCAAACACGAGGTCTTGTTTTCTGTCAAACTTCCGGTTCTTCCGGTTTTCAAACATGGAGGTTTTTTTCCTAATCATTTTTTTTTTATATTCTTTTTTTGTTAAATTATTATTTTCGTTATATTTTAAAAACTTTGACCATGATAGTATTACTATTTTTAAAACTGTTCTCTGTTTGTACCACCCCATAAAAACGAGCGAGCGTCAGGTGCACGCTACATCCGGTGATGACTTTCTGCCTTGTGTGAGTGTTTGATGCTGCAGCCTGCATGCATGCGAAACAATTTTTTAGTACTAAATATTCACTTGTGCACATTAGAAGTGAGTTTTTGCTCTTTACATCCGAACTAAAACAGTTTTGTCTGATAAAATGAGAGGCGGGACTCCACAAAGACTCTGGCCGGGGAAGACGTCCCTCTGCTGGGGGTGAGTTGAACTGCACCTCAATAAATATTTTCAGAGGCTCTAAAATATAATAATAATAATAATGTCATCACAATGTCAGCACTGTATGTTTCCATACAATGGCGAAATTAGTCTCTGCATTTAACCCATCCACCACCAGGTGGTGCAGTGGGCAGCTATTGAAAGCGCCTGGGAGGCATTTTGGGGATGAGGTGTGCTGCCCAAAGACATCACGTGATGTGCAGTGACTGGGGATCGAACCTGGGACTTTTGGGTCCCAAGCCGGCTGCCCTGCCTCTACACCATCTCGACCCCCTGAAATATAAAAGCAGAGCAACATATAGTGGGTTAATATAAAAATCGAAAGTTTAGTAACAAAGATAAAAAGAAAAACTATTACTAGAGGAATGCATTATTTTATGATATGATAAATAAAGGATTAAAATTAGTTTTTACAATCTATTATGATTTGTCCAATTGTTCCCCAACAGAACATTAGTGTGTAATAACGTTGCTGTGAGGTCATGAGAACGTTTGAAAAAATTCTGACAAAAAAATAAATTAAATGATATAAAAAAATTAAAGGACTTTTAGGCTTTTTCCAGAAAAAAAAAACGTGTTTGTTGACTGCACTAAAATAAATAAAGAAAAGCGCAGATAAAAATAAACATGTGGCTGATTTTTCCCCAGAACACGAGACGAGGGTTAAAAGCGTCTCTTAAAATGATCGTTCAGATTTTTTAAGTGGGGTTCTGTAGAAAAGTTACTTATAAAAAAAAAAAAAAAAAAAACGAAGTTTGCTTCAGCTGCTAATTAAAGATAATTTAACATCCACCCTTGGAAATATCTCCGCTCACAACCACAGCTGACTGCCTTTTGCATTTAAATCACCTGAGACGGATATTTAATGACAGGTATGAACGGCCTCATAGTTTAATTTTAACCAAATTAACAAGCTAACAGCTAGCCAAGACCAAAGTGGATTTCTACTGTTTTAACACAAACACAACCTAAAGATAAGAACACTATTTATGGACCTTTACATCACTGTCAGTTTTGCATTACATAGATATGTACAGATCATTTTATGACATTTTCAAGAATAAAGAGCAGCTGAATTGTTTCATTTGCAGCTTGGGGAAAAATATATTTCTAATTTAATTGTGTAATGTGAAACGGATGGCGGTGTAAAGGTTTATAGTATAGTGTTCACGTTATAATACATTTTTGAGATCATGAATCTGGTCATAATTAAACTTTATTTCTTCCAGATGAGGCTGTTCAAAGAGCTATAGATTAATACTCTATAAAATAATTATGGAAGTTTGTGGTACCATTGATAGCATTTTTTTATAGAACTCCTGATTAATTTAGTATATTTAGTATCAGTGTCTATTTTTGTTTCATTGAGGTTCTTTAAGTACGTAAATAATGACTTTTATATGGAGTCATTAACACCCAGATATAACAGTAACTACATTGTCAAGATGCTGATTATAAAATTTATGCTATTAAATTGTTAATAACTTTAGTAACAGAAGTGGCACCATACTTGAACAAATCTTTTTAAATTCAGTATCACCTAAATAGATATTTGAATGAATCTGTGATTCCATTTTATTATTACCTGGCTCATTTTTTACCATAAAGCATCGCTACTTCACCGTACACCCAACCATAAGTTACTGTAGTGCAGCAGAACTCATGAAAATGCTATTTTAAAAGTTATGCAGTCGTTATTTGTATTCTATACAAGTGACAGCAATTTATTTATTGTAGGACTTCGTGTAAAATGATCTATGCACACAGCTGTTTGCTTTTAGTTTTTAAAAATTCCACCTTAAATTAAACATTTTCACCTCATAATCGACGTGCATGTCTGTTTTCTCTTATTTATCTGTTAAATTCCAGACAGACTAGTTAAAAATAAGTCAATGTGAGAATAGTTTTCAGGGCCAACAGTTCGGGTTCTTCTTGATGCAGGTTCCTAAGCAGACGGTGCTCAGACGTTATAATAGAGGCTTGTGTTTTTGATGGGGTGTAAACAGCTTCGTCTGCTCCCATCTGGATACTTTGCTGGGAGCTATCAGCTAAATGAAACTCCATAAAACGGTCCTGGCACTGAGTCAGCGGGGCTCTTCCTGCAAAAAGCTTCATTATAAGATCGTTTCCTTCCATTGTCTGTGTCTGTGTCGACATGTGCAACACATTTCTGCCTCTAACTCGTTTCTTACACATGTAGTGTTGTCTCTGTACGGCTTCTGTCTCCTCGGTGCGTTTTCCTTCTTCCACTCACCGTATCGATTCAGATTTGGACACTAACGATGTACAGGGGGTGTTACTTCCAGCTGAGGGAGCTGGGCATTTGTTTGCCTACCCCACCACCACCACCACATGATTCCTGTGGAAAACAGAAAAAAAATGCTGCTTGTGTTTAGTTGACAATTCAATCCAGAGTGTGAATTCCCTTGCAGAACAGCAAAATACTGTAAAGCCAATTGATACATTTTTATATTCATTTGTAATAGAAATGTGGAGATTTGACGTTAACTTTTTTTATTAGGATATGGGCATGCTTTATTTCAGTTTACAAATGCAGACAAATAAGAATAAATAAATAAATCCACTGACATTTATTAAAAAAATAAAATAAAAAGCCCTTCCACTCTCAGGAGAATTGCAAAAGAATTCCTAATTTTCCACATTTCTCCACCTTCAAGGTGTTTTTTTTTTTTTCCCATAATTCCACCCTGTTTGCAGCTGGCACAAACATCAAAGAATCAGAGATCATATTGTGGTACGTGTGCATTTGCACATACGTGTGAGCTGCTGACAACCGTGTAGCTTCAGAAGCACCGTGACGAAGCCTGGGGCTAACGGGGCGAGGTGTACGGGTCCGGGTGTCAGAAACCTCTACAGAAAGAGCTGCTTTCATATGCACACACACATTATGCAGCCTCCATCAGGACGGTAAATCACAAAACAAGATGCCTCAAAGCTTTTTCAGCTACTGAGTTTACATACATGTATTTCTGCTGTGGATGCTAACAGTCCTTTTAGCACACCACTACAAGCAGCCCTCGAAGACAAGAAAGTAAACAATAACTAGAGAAATTGCATTTCCTGCAAAAATGCAGTGTGAATGCTTATTGCAGAAGAACTTGCTGAAAAACAGCTGAAATTAGCTAAAAAAAAAAAAATTCTGGAATGTAACTGAAATGGAAGAACAAGTCTAAATTAGCAGAAGAAAGCAGAAAGAACACTTGCTGAATTAGGTCTAAATAAGCAGAAATTAGCACAAAATTAAGGATATTAGCTAAAAAAAGCTGAAATTAGCAACAAAAAAAAATGCTGAAAAGTAGCTGATAAAGCAAAAAGAAGCTTAAGCAGAAAGAACTAAAAAATGTGGAATTAGCTGAGAAAGCTAAAATTAACATACAAAGAGGTAAATAGTAGCTGAAAGAGCAGAAAAAGCTGAAACTAGCAGAAAAAACTGAAAGGAGCATAACAAGCTGAAATTGGCATAAAGACGTTAATTAGGCTGAAAGTAGCAGAAATTAACATAAAAACTTGAATTTATCAAGAAACTGCTGAAGTTAGCTAAAATGTTAAAAGCTAGCAGAAAAGGATTCAAGAATTCAAGGTTCTTTATTTGTCATACACACCACATGATACATGTGGTGGAACAAAATTGTGTACACAGGGTCCTAATTACATCCAACAAAAGTATAAAATGTAAAAGAAAATCAGTAATAAGATCTAAAACTCATTCAACCTTTATTTGTACAGGTTAATCCCGTTGAGCCTCGAGGACTCATTTACAAGAGAGACCTGATTTTAACAAAGAATGATGACAACAATGGACAACAACGACAACAATAGACAAGACAAGAGGCATACGAATATAATAATTATTATTATTTTTTACAAATCAAAACAAAATAGCAACCAAAAGGACAATCAAAAGGAAAAGTAGCGGGGGAAAAAACAAACAGCATTGGTTTTTGCCATGAACTTAACGAATGTTTGAAGCCACTTAGAGATGTCGAGGTCGAGAGCTTCAGATCTTTTTCCAAAAAAAAAAAGAACTAAGAAAAACATCAACTAAGAATACACTAAGCTCTAGTAGCATAAAAACAATACGCCGAACAGCAGCACGAACATGAGTCTGTGTGAGCAGATGAGCACGAATGAACACAGCAACATGAAACAGATCAGCAGCAACATGAAACAGATCAGCAGCAGCATGATGTGATTTTCCACAGTGATTATTCTGGTTAGAGATTCATGAGTCTAACAGCCTCAGGGTAGAAGCTGTTCCTCAGTCTAGTGGTTCTACACTTAATGCTCCTTAACCTCCTTCCTGAGGGGAGTGGGGCAAAAAGTGTGTGTGCTGGGTGGGTGGGGTCCTTCATGATGCAGGTGGCCCTCTTCCTGCATCTGGAGGTGTAGATGTCTGTGATGGTGGAGACTGACTCCAACAGACTTCTGTGCAGCCTTCACCACTCTCTGCAAAGCTTTTCTTTCTGCAGCTGTGCAGAGCATTTGATGCAGGATGCTCTCCACTGCACACTGAAGGAGGTGAGGAGAAAATGTAGAACAAGCTTAAATTAGCAGAAGAAAGCAGAAAGAACACATGTTTGCCCAATTAGGATGAAAGAAGCAGAAATTAGAACAAAGAAGTGGAAATTATCTTAAAAAAGCTGACATTAGTGAGAAAAAAAAAACAAACAGCTGAAAAGTAGATTAAAAAGCATCAAGAAGATGAAATTACCAAAAGGAAGTGGGGAGAGCATATTTTTGTTGAATTATGCTGAAAAAAGTAGAAATAAGTATGAAAAATGTGGAATTAGCCAAAAAAAAAAGCTAAAATTAGCATTAAACAGCTGAATAGTAGCAGAAATGGCTGAAACTTGGAGAAATAAGCCAAAAGGAGCATAACAAGTTGAAATGAGCAAAAATAAGTTGGAAGAAGCACAAAAATGTTGTAGTTAGCCAAAAATAATCTGAAAGGAGCACAAACCAGCTGAAAAAACAGCTGAAAGTAGCTGAAAAATGTTCACATTTGCACTAGGAAGCTGAAAGAAGCGGAATCAGAACAAAACGTGAAAGGAGCAGTAAAAGGTTGTAAACAGATCTAAAGATTTGAAGGATGTAAAATGAGCTCAATTCATTTCCTACGAGGAAAAAAAAAATGGCAGAAAATGTTTTCAAAAAGCTAAAGTTGCAACAATACCAAAAGTCATAGCACCCTTCTCCTGAATGAGCTGAATGTTTTGATGTGTGATTTGTTGAAATAGTGCAAAAAATTATGGAACAAGAAAGAGTGAATGTGTGAATTCTTAAACATTCACATAATTTGTTGTACTGTACGGTAAATGCATGTTAAATCTCACTTTATTAAAAATAAATACTATAGCTAGAATCTTTAACAAGCGTAGCTAATGAGTAAGGACATAACTGCAGTTCTGATAATATGTTATATTCATGTGAGATTATTGATTATTATTTTTGCTTTTAATTAATGGTACATATTATTGATACTTGTGAGTCAAACTTTTGAGTTCCAAGTAAAAAAAAAAAAAAAAAAGGATCAACCTAAACATTTTCTTAAGTTATACATTTGTCTTGAAAATGAGCCTTCAGATTCAATATGGCTGACTCGCACCGGGAAACTTGTGATAGCTGCAGTGATGATCTGTTTATTTCACTTCTGATGGTTTGCATCTCATTACATTAGTCACACGGCGCTGTCCGACCACTATCTGTGAACATGTTGCCACTGCGTTACAGTGCAGAACATGCAGCAAAATCCATTTGAAACGATTTGTTTTGCCGGCGGTAGCGAGCCTGGACAGTGAGCACAGCAGTTAGCAGATCCTACTGGATTTTTGTTGCTGATGGTTTTTGACTTGCAAATGAAACACATTTAAGCCAGATTTGACATAATTCCCTGATGAGTTCTAACTTTGAAGATGAATTGTCTGCAGCATAACATTCACTAAACTGAGCTGAAATCATTTGGCAAGTTTAAGATGACTGCTTGGCACCAAACGCTGCCTACCAAAACAAACTGGGACTCACACAGCTAGCGTGACTCCACTGATTTGTTTATCTACTGCTTTGAAAGCTCAATAGAGCAACTAGATGTTGACGGATTAAAGCCACTGTTGCACTATTTTTACGTTTGTTTTGCCTGATTGCATGGCCACCAAGGTGCAATTTACATTCCAGCCCAGTAGGTGGCGATAATGTGCAGATTTGTCAACTGTCTATTCAAAAGAAAGACAAAAGACAATAAGTTTGAGTTTGTTTCTTACTAGTAACAAAACATTTGGGCACTTCTGGTAAATGAAATATAAAATATTTATTTGTGGAGAACAGCACATTATATCCGCATACAATAATCTGAAGAAAGTCCTGGTGGATCAAGTACAGATGGCAACATATAAGTCAAACAGAGCTTGCTACCGAGCTGACTGGAAAGCGTGAATTCCATCCAAAGTTAAATGTGCCTTGAAATTTAAAACCAGATAGAAATACACGTTTGGTCAAAGAAACAAAAAGAATATCAAAATCCTTTCTCGTGTTTGGTCCATTAATAAACAGCTTGAGTTTGCACTGAGAAACTGCTGCAAGTTGGACTGTCTATACTGCTGTAAGAAACCGAGCCAAAGGGCTCTTTAAAGGTTACATCATCGTTTGTGACAGCTGAAGTCAAAAGGAATACCCCATGGGACTCTGGCTTGTCTGTCAGACCACAGATGAGGGACAGAGATACAGAAGCTACTTGGTTTGAAAATAATATAGAGGCCTAATAAAGACAAGGTTGGACTGTATCTCCATAAAATCTTCACATTAAAAGGCAGAGAAGCTGGCTTGTTGGACATCATCATGCAGAATTTGGACACAGTCCATTGACGTATGAAGGTGAGAGCGGATGCATGGTTGGCTTTTCTTGAACACATAGGAGGTGATAAATCGTGGGAACGCAGCTGTGGTGTCCTTCCCAGTGTACACTTCTCCATTTTCTTTCTCTGTCACTCACCCAGTCGTTTATTGAAGCTGTATCGGTATGTCCTCGTTTAGCTGCGTAAAGTAAAATTGACTTCTACTCCTGCCTCGTATTAACATTTTATATTTCCTTTTTCTAGAGGAGGCCCCTGGCTGTGTGCGCTGCAGTTGCATTTGTTCTGATATCTCTGAATAGCTCGGCTTTCTGCGGTGCTGAGTGGAGCTGCAGTTCGCAGAACTCGCTCACCTCGCTGTCAGGCAGCTATCAGAGTAAAGCCGGGTGTATCTCCCACTGAGTCAGGACGCACAGACCCTCCCATCACTGGCTTTCATCTGTGCCTTAATGCAGCTGTACTCAAAGTCATACACACCTATTACTGGGCTTCTCAACCGGGTTCTCCTTCTAACTCAGGTTTTTGATTGGCAAAGAAAGTCCCCTAGAGTTTATAAAAGTGGACAGTGTATTGCACTTCCAGCTTCTGACTTTGACTTTTGGATTAATGTAGGAAATAAGGCTTAAATGTACTTTACCTTTTAATTATATAGCTTTAAAACTGCATGATGTATCGGTGAGTTGAGTACCATGTTTAGTTTTTTTCTGATTTTTAAAAAAAAATTAATTTCAAGATTTATTTATTTGTTTATTTAATAATGGCGTTTCATTTTGTGACGCTTATTTTCTAAAGCTTCTTTACATATTGCAGGGTCTTTTATTTTTAACTCCATTTTTCAATTTAAGTGCTTTTTATTTCATCTTCTTATATTCAAATGAGGGGGCGGGGCAATGGGAGGGGCTTACAGCATGCTGAGGACAGGAATTGCCAGACGATTGGTGCTTTCACATGTCCCCAGAGTCTCCAGTAACAGAAAAAAAATCTCTAGATTTGTCACTATCACTTTTTTGAAAAAAAAGTCTTTAGAGAGGTCTGAAAACTCGCTAAATAAATCGAGCCGTGTCCGCTATTGTGCTCCAGCCCGTGTGGAAACATTGTGCTGCACATTGGTTCCTCTTCAAAAAAAAAGGCCTGTGTGTGTGTTTTAACGTGAGAAAAACAAAGTGTGTCGTGCACGTTACGAAATGCGTCTCACGGTCAATGCGTGAGACTTGAGTGCCCATTGTTTATTTTATTTTTGATTTAGTTATTGATTTGCCCAGCCTATAAAACTCATAGATGAGGTGCATTGAGACCGGTCAGGTCCAATCACATTGTTATGATGATTTGACCAGACCCGCCCCACAGAGAAAACCCCGCCTCCTCATTTGAATATAAGAGCATGAAATAAAAACTCCTTAAAATGAAAAACGGGGTTAAAAAAAAACAAAAAAACTGAACTTTATAAAGTAGCTTTTACAAAATTAAAGTGTCACAAAATGAAACTCAATTATTAAATAAATAATTAATCTTGAAATAAATAAAAAATAAATTTTTTGGGGAAAAAAAACATTTTTATTTAAATGTTTTATTTCTTTGGGACATTTATTTATTTAATGGAATATTTGGTTATAATTTTTAAATAACACTATTTATTTATTTAATTTTGAATGAAATGTCTCTCCTTACACAACAGATGCTGTATACACAAAAAACTTGTGGGACAGTGTGGCTCATTGTGCTTTGCAGGGCAGTAAATCTTTGCCGTTCATGTCCCTCTATAATTTGTCGTTCTGGTGCCTTATCTTCTCAGATCAGTCAGTCCCCACTGGAATATGATCTCACCATAGTAATAATAATATGAAGATAATGACGGAAACACTACATTCATTTAGCACCTAAATTGAATTAACTGGTCCGCTGACCTCAGTTTAATTCTCCACCGAATGTCATATAAATAAAACCAGAGATCAACAAAGATGGCTAAATTCAAGTAAGATGAAACACGTCTTTTGTCACACATTTAAAACCCGACATGATTTTTCACACCACATACAGAATCCACAGTGATCGTACAGTATGAGTGAAGACCATTTCCATCATTTCAGCACAGCTGTTCAGAAATGTAGTTTAAAACTTTGGTTTATTTGTTCGCTAATGTCTCTGCACGTGTCGGTGCTACATTTAAAAGTGTCGGCATGTTTTCTTTACTTTATTAGACCATGCAAACAGGCAGCCAGACTAATCACACCTCTCGTGACATTTTCATGCAACGTGCAACGGATGAATCAGAGAAGACAAAATTACCAGCTCGCCCCATTTTGCAAATCTTGTGCACCAGCTCTTTAGAAGGATTAGAGGTTGTAGGTGCTGCGGTTATGCCAAGGACAGCACAGACTGCTCCTCACACCGACACCCACCGAGCAAGTAGCTGTTATAACGGCTTAACGCTGGCCAGAAAAGAGCAAACTGCTCTGAGAGCCTGGAGCTGCTCAGGTCATTATCAGTCTGCGGTTGTAGATGGAAGACAGATGATGACGCCTAGAAACCAAATATTACAGCTCTGTGTGTGTGCTGCTCTACGCTGACTGTAATATTTAAAGCAATGACAAATCGTTTATTTCAGGTGCCTTCAAACAGATTAGCAAATGTTTTTTCTTTGATTTTCTGTCAGACATTCATCGCAGCTACAACACAACGCTAAAGTTAAGTGTCCTTAATGCAGCAGCTCAGGAAATACGAAGGCAAATTTACAGGAATCTGTGTTAAAGGTATTCATTGCAAGCTATAACTTAAGAGTTTATCCTAAGCTTTATTAATTGGTGCAGTCTTAACGAGTTTCCTCCAGTATTTTCAGATATAAACACTTGAAAAAAGTCTTCTCAAGCCCAAACAACAGACATATTTGTTGACATATTTTCTGTCGTTTACACCAGAAATTTCCACTTCTGTAGCATTTATTGACTCATTAACTGTCAATGTAAGAAACAAACTGTGCCAATTTTGTTTCTTACCTTATAAATAGCATTTTTTGTGTTAAATTTGTCTACACGGCATGCCAACGAGAACCTTTAATACACACCTCGATGTTTTCCTAGTAACCGAGTCTTTTTCATCCATAAACTACATAGTTTGAATGAAAACAAATGTCAATTTTTAAACTAAAGTAAGCACTGAAAGAACTCTTGTCAGACACAACACTAATTTGAATTTAACAGACACCAAAGCAGCTCCATCAACACCCTTTAAAGGAATAGTTCAAGTTTTTTTTTCTAGAATTAATAAGGTTCTAGAAATGTGATGCTAAAGGTGGCTGCATGTCATAGTACATCTGTTACTTTCATTTTGGGACGTTGCTTTTGAACATTTTAATTCCTCTTTTCTGGATGTAAGTCGCTTCTTTTGGATGATTATTTCCTCTGATATCGGATGCTGTGCAGCTTGAAGGATTTTTACTGAAACCTTTATGTTTTTGGACATTTGTTATGATGCGTAACCATGACAACAAGGTGATTTTTTACAATTGAGAGCAGCTGATTAACATCTCAAAAGCTCAAATAATACCTCAGCTACAGCCCCAAATCACAAATGAGAAAAAAAAAAAGGAGGTGCTGTGGATGCATCCTCATCTACCTGGTGGATGGGGCTTGAGTACCTGACTGCCGAAATCCTGGAGCTGGTGGGAAATGCGGCTTGTGACTACAAGAAGACCAGGATCATCCCCTGACACCTGCAGTTGGTGTACGCAATGACGAGAAGTTCAACAAGCTGCTGGGAGGAGAAACCATTGCTCAGGGAGGAGTTCTGTCCAACATCCAGGTGGTCCTGCTGCCCAAGAAGACAAAGAAATCCATCAAGTCCAAGTAGACAGATCAACATCTGCAGCCAGTTTCCTCAGATCTGCTCTAAGACAGACCACTACAAGAGATCCTTCCTACACAGCCATCAGCATCTTTAACAACTCTAAGGAAACCAGAATGATGAGCTACAACATTTAATTTCCCTTTGGAATTAATAAAGTATTTTTTAATTGAATTTTATTGAATTTTGAAAAGGAAAGATATAAACAGTCAGTATATTACCTGTCGTAGATGTTTTTTTTGAGTGACCTCAATAAAAAAAATAAAATAAAAATAATTCAAACCAGAGTGTCAAACTAATTGCTAGACCAAACTGTTGTGAAGTTTTTTAGATTGGAACTGTTTAAAAACAAACAAAAAAATGCTTCAGGTCGTCAGTTAGCTGCTCGCTTGGCGATCTTTTCCAAACTGAGATCGTTTAGAGGGCGATCTACAGCATGTAGGATACTTGTTGATCGTAACGTTTTCACAGAAGCCCTCCTAATATTATTTTTCTTCATTTGCCTGCCTCTGGGTTCTCTTCAAGTCCCAAATCTCACAACACCTGGCAACTTTTTACAAACTCCCACGTGAATCTGTTTTTCTTTTCTCGTTGTCTTTTCCTGTCGTTGCGTTGCTGCTCCTCACAAATACTCTGAAAGTAACGACATTAATGCCATGCTTTAAAATATACAACGTCTGATTCTTCATTGTTGCTGAAATGGCAAACATTGTATTGTTCTCTTTTAAAAACTATAGTTCGGACCACACATTTTTCATATTGATAAAAAGCTAAAAAGCAGCTGATTCACAACACAGTATAGCTGTTGTAGTTGGTGTGAGTGTGCGCATGTTTGTGCCTGAATTGGCTGTCAGCTGGTGTGAAATGTGTGTGTCAGGTGGTGATTGTGTGAAGGGGACATGCTGCCAACCAGGGCTTTCAACCTGCTAACAGATCCAGCCGTTTATGACAGCCATCTGTCCAATACGTGTGTGTGCGTCCTTAGACTATTATAATTTTGCTGGTGGGTGTTGGGGTCCAGGTGGTTGTGTACTGTAATACTGCGCCCAGAGTGCAACAGCGTTGGGGGGGTTTGGTCGTAAAGACACAGCCATTAATGTCCTGCTGTTACCATAAGCCTCAAACTGGAACCCGAGACCATGTTGTTCTGATTTTTAGGGTTATGACTTGAATCACATGAGCCAAAACGGTTGCCCTGAATTTGGGGAAACTATTATTTGTCCTGATAATAAAAATCCAACTTATAAACAAAGTTTCTTGTGACTTTGGACTCTGTGAGGTAAAGTCTGAATATTTGACCGTCTGTAACGTCTAGGGATCTTCTGTTGGAGGACATTTAGTTATAAAATCACTTTTTTTTTAAATAATATTGCAACATTTAATAATAATTCCAGTGTTTTGTCTCTGTCATTTAAAAGATGTACCTGTTTAAAACCTCTGTGAGAGTCTACCCTGCTTATATAAATACAAAGTAGTGCTGGTATAAATACTGTTGTCCGAGTTTTATACATACAGTAGATCATCTTCTGTTAAGAAATTATGATGTTTTAGCTGTTTTTCTCAACCTTACACATTATCCCAAGATCTTGCATCATTTGTAGTGTTGCGTTCTCAAAGTATGTGTTGTGAATGAACGTCAGCTGCTTCCACAGCAAATTTTAGTTGAATAGCTTCAGGATTAACGGAGCCGTAGCCGTTTTCATGTTTGCTAAGGTTGGTTAGCTGCGTGTGGCCAAAGACAGCTTGAGTTTAATATTTGGTATAGGACAGGGGTTTGCAACCATTTTAATCAAAAGAGCCATTTCTGCCCCTTCGCTCACTAAATAAAACGTGTCTGGAGCCACAAAACCTTCTACAACTGTAGTTATCAACTGATGGTCCATGGGCCACAGAGATTATTGGAGGGAAGCTTTTCTGGCCATTAGGGGTGACATTATAAAATTTAATTATATAATGAATTTTAACATTTATTTATTTATTTTTTGTTTTGTTTTGTTTTACATTTTAGGATGAAAAAAGACCATATCAAGTAACAAAAGAAAATAATTATAGGCCTATGTGAAGGATAATATCAAACTTTGAGGCAAAAATTATTAGAATTGGTCAAAAATTTGCAGAAAAATGACAAAATACTGTGAAAACAAGCCTTTTCTGCTGTTGGTACAAAAATCAATACAGTTAAATTTCATGTAAATTTTGGTCAAAGTTTCAAAGAACCCTTTAGTTCCTTTAACAAGGGACTAACGGGCCGCATGTGGCCCCAGAGCCGCAGGTTGCAGGACTCTGTTGCTCATTTTTGGTCCACTTGTTGCCTTTCCTTAAACAAGTTGAGCTTCGTGTGCGTCGCGTATCTTTCTGTTTTGAGTACAAGCTGAAAACCAGGAGACTTTGTGTCTGAGAAAGTGAGGATTTCTTTTTTGAATGTAGCAAAGCAGCAAGAAACAAACAAGAAATGTTTGGATCTGACTCGTCTGCTGTGCCTCTTGCTGAGTTTTTTTTTTTTGTCTTTTGCATTTTATTTTGTGGTAAAGACTTTCAGTTCAACTTGATAAGATGGCGCACGGGAGAAACGGCGTGCGTCTCTCTGACATTTGATCAAACAGCGGGCGAACACTTGCAAGCGGCAGGATCCCCTTCCTGTGAAGATTGCGAGTTTAGTTTTTTTGAATTTTCTCTTTGCATTTCCAAACTGTGAGAAATCATCTACGGTGTGTTTTTGACTGAAGCTACACAAAAAGATGGGGGACGGACTATTTTTGTATCCAGCTGAAGAATAAAGTGCTAAACCTGTAGAGGGGAGAAAAAGTAAAACAGTCATGGCGTTCCTGGGCGGTGTTTTATCCTGCATCGTAACGGGACTTTAAAGGTGTCAACGATGGCAACAGTTGGCTGCTTTAACACTTTGTCTCAGCGTTGGACTGGTATTGTGTCGCTTGTTGTCTCCGTTCCTTCAGCTTACTCCGTTTTAAAGCTACAGCCCTCAAATCTTTACATAACATACCCACATTTGTTTACTAGAAAGTGCACCAAATCAAACGTCTATAACGATATCACAGAGTTTGTGAGGTGGTGTCAAACACAAAGTGGCCCTTTGTCACAACCTGACCCACCACCAGGGTCAATTTGAATGCTTAGACTAGAGGTGTCAAACTCTGTTACCAAAAGGAGCCAAAATTTAAAAACTTTGTCCGAGCCACTTTCATTAAGTCGAGTCAGATACCTGATATCTTTTCTTGGTTGCAGGTTCTTCAACAAGAGTTTGATCTGTCTCATTTGACGTTCTGATGCTCTGTCCACATCAGAATCAGTAATGACAGAATGATCCAGCCGTCTTTCTGGCTTCATAGTGAGCCAGCTGGCAAGAGAAGTCTACACTAAATGATGTATTTATCAGTTGTTTTTAAAGAAAAAATTAGAAGAGCTACAATATTTTACATTTAACTTATTTTTGGGGATGGGATTTTGCCCGTGGCTCTTGAGTTTGACATATGCGGGACAAAAACATGAAGACAGCATCCACACAAGGTCCAACACATTTATTTAAATTTGGAAAAAGAACCAAACAAACACGTGTCAAAGGAATATGTATTTTTTACGCTCACCATGCTCAATAATTTTACTTGATTTATGTATTTATGCACTTTTTTCTGGTTATTATGAATGATATTAAAATATTCCATGATCTTACTCCATGTAATAATCAGTCTTCATATGACCGGTCAGTAAAGGGACAGCAAGAGATATTCTTTATTATCCTCAAGGTTTAGTTGATGTGATTACAGTAATGTGGTTCCAGAGAATCATTGGGAGCTGTTTGACTTCCCAGATACCTCGTCGCTTCTTTCTACAGCTGGGTTCTGATAACAGCTCGACAAGGTGGGGAGGGGCTGGATGCTTTCTACAAAACTAACTTTTTCAGTTCGGGAAGGCAGAACGGGTCAGAGCCTCAGACAGGTGAGCGCATTGATAAGTGTAGACTTGTAAATGCATTGATCTTCTGTGATTGCTGGCTGTTCTCCAAAGCTTTGTAATAAATCTGAAGTCTACACCTGGTTGTTTTGGGAATCTCTTTTTCCCACGACTTACAGTCAAAGTTTGCGTGTCTATGTACATGCAGTTGTGGGTGCATACACCGTTACAATGAGCATGAGAGAGAAAACTAGATTAAAACACATGAACGGGTTTTCCATTTTTTTAAAGTTTAGTTAGTTCCTTATTTATAGACCGTATGAACATAAACCTGTGGGAACTTTGTAAAGAACATGCTGGTCTTAGTTATATGTAAGGGATGGGTTGTAGCACGTTCAACAACAGGCTACATCCCACCAAGAGAGGAGATGTCCATGGTTCCCTGTTTACCCTACATATATTACCATAACATTTTTTTATTTTTTAATAAATACTTTATAAAAGTACAATCCCACTTGTGACAATGTGTAAGATGTAAATAAAAACAGAGTGCAATGATTTTCAAACGACGTTCCTGGTTTTTAAAACAAGAATTTCACATATTTATTTGTCACGGTGGCACAGTTGGTAGAGCTGTTGCCTCTCAGTGAGAAGGTTGCCGGATCGAATCCTGGCCAGGAATCTTTCTGGATGGAGTTTGCATGTTCTCTCTGTGCATGAAAGGGTTTTCTTCAGGTATACAGTCCCAAACCATGCATGTTAGACCGATTGGTAACTCTAAATTGTCCCTATAGGTTTGAGTGAATGGTTGTTTGTCTCTATGTGTCCCTGTGAAGGACTGAAGACCTGTCCAGGGTGTCCCCCCCCCCCCCCCCGCCTCTTGCACAGTGATGGTTGGACATTGGCACCAGTGACTCCTGCGACCCGAAATGGATGAAACAGGTAACAATAATGGATGGACGGACTTTGTCTGACCACAGAACAGTTTTTGACTTTGCTTCAGTCTATTTCAAGTTCAAGAATCTTTGTCATCCCCAAGGGGCAATTAGCTTCACAGTCAGTAGGCGCATAAAACATCCATACTAGACGAGACTGAGACATTAAAACAACAGTTCAGAAATCATCACTGTTCGTTGAGAACGCTACAGGGATGAATGAGTCTTTCAGTCTGTTCGTCCTACATCTGGGCAGCAGATACCTGCATCCAGATGGAAGCAACCTGAACTCACCATGGAGTGGATGATCAGGATCTGCCAGAACCAGCCTGGCCTTGTTCACTGACCTCGCCTTGTGTAGGTCAGGGCTATAAAACTAAATTGCTCAGGGGGGCAGAGTTACTGAAAGCCAAGAGCTCAGGGGCCAGTCATCCAACACTTATTGTCATTACTCAAGTTTATTTTATGGTTTAAAATGTAGTTTTATTTAAAAAGTAACCCATTCGTGGGCCTGATTTGACTCCCAGGCCACCAATTGATTTCCCCTGGTCTATTTTAAATGTTCTCTGGCCCAGAGATGACTTCCTTTTTGCCTGATAAAGACATATAACAGACACATTTTACCTTGTGCCTGTAGCTACGGGTGCAACGCCTAGTGTAACAAGCTACTGCAGTGATCACAAGTGACACAAACTGTGTGCTGTATCATCTAAAGCTCTCCACATGTTAAGGGCAGAACTTCCTGTAAAACAGGAAGTAGTGCAGATAGATATAAAATCAGGCAGTGAAGCCCCTGTAGGGCTTTTTCCTCAGAGCTGCTGAAGCGGGAAGTCTTCTGTACAGCAGGAGGTGTTTTTATCCTATTTTCATGGCTATATTTAGGTGAGGTGAGGATACAGCGTGCTGTGTGCGAGCTGGGGGAGGCATATGTTCTCCCCCCACCCCCACTGACCCACACTTCCTGGTGTGAATTAAATCAAAGCTGAGAAGTGAAACACTGATCTCTTGAGATCTTGTTTGTTCTGTTTGTCCAGCAAAGTAAAAATCAGCCTTTTTGTTCCAAGCTGTGCCTGACATCACCACCGAGTCAAACGTGGTGCGTTCAAGTGACACGAAAACAACACAGCAGCGTGGGGCAATCAACAAAACTGGATGAAGTGACGATGATTCTCTCACGTTGAGCTCAGTGAGAAGAACGTTTGATTTCGTTCACTGAACCTCAAACTCATCATTTAAAAAAAAAAGTTTTATTACAAACTTTACTTTTGAGCCATTTCATCAAATCTTACACCAAAACATTCAGCTCTTTCAGGACAATCCTGCTGTGACGTTTGGCATTGGTGCAACTTTAGCTTTTTGAAATATTTAGCCTCTTCTGCCATTTTTTCCTCACAGAAAATGAATTGAGCTCATCCTTCAAATCTTTAGATCTGTTTACAGTCTTTTACGGCTCTTTTCACATCTTGTTCTGCTTCAGCTTCTTTCAGCTGCCTTCTGCAAATTTAAACTTTTTTTCAGCTACTTGAGCTAATTTCAGCTGTTTTTTTTTTAGCAGTTTTGTGCTCCTTTCAGATTCTTTCTGCTGACTATAACATTTTTGTGCTTCTTCTAACTTCTTTCTGCTAATTTCAGCTTGTTATGCTCCTTTCAGCCTATTTCTGCAAGTTTCAGCTTTTTCTACTAATTCAGCTACTATATAGCTGTTTTGTTCTAATTTAGGATTTTTTCCAGTTAATTCCATATTTTTTGCACCCATTTCAACTTTTTTCAGCCCAATTAATTAAACTTGTGCTCTTTCCACTTCCTTCTGGTAATTTATGCTTCAATCTGATTTTTTTTTTTAGCTATTTTTCAGCTGTTTTAACCTTTTTTTCAGATAATTTGCACTTTTTTGTGCTCATTTCTGCTTCTTTGAACCCAATTGGTGCAAACATGTTCCCTCTTGTAAATTAGTCCTCGTGGCTCAACGAGGTTGAATGAATAAAGGTTGAATGAAAAATTCTGCTTTCTTCTGTTAATTTAAGCTTGTTCTAACTTTATAGTTACCTTTAACGTGTTTTAACTAATTTCAACTGTTTTCAGATAAATTCAAGTTTTTTGTGGTAATTTCTACTACTTTTTTGCCCAATTAACATATTTATGCTAATTTCAGCTCATTATGCTCCTTTCAATTCAGTTTGTTTACCTGCATATAGCACCAAGTCACAACAGAAGTCATCTCAGGGCACTTTCAGCTTACTTATGCTAGTTTCAGCTATTTCAGCTACTATTTAGCTTTTTTATGCTAATTCATAATCTACATAAGTAATGTAGGTCAGAGCATCCCTGATGTATCCTTACATTTCTATGCTGATGACACAGTTGTTTATTGTCGAGCTAAACCAGTTGCTAAGGTTATATGTCTCTGCGTGAGTGCAGCTACAGCGTGCGCTTTCGGGACATAATTACCTGCAGTGTTCCCTCAGTGCGGACTGAACTTGGCAAAAGGGCCTTCTCTTACTCCGCTCCTGTTTCCTGTAATATCTTGCAAAATGACCTGTAGCTCTCAACCTTGACCTCTCTAAGTGGTTTCAAACATCTGTTAAGTTCCTGGTAAGAACCAATGCAGACATGTTCCTGTTTTTAGTTTTCTACACCGCTTTACATTGTAGCTGTTTTTTTTAATACCGTTTTCTTTCATTTATTCTTCTCAATTGATATGCTTTATTTTACGATTGTCTACTGTTGTCATCACTCTGTTAAAAACAGATCTTTTTTGTAAATGAGTCCCCGAGGCTCAATGGGACTAACCTGTATAAGTAAAGGTTGAATGAAAGCATTCCATGTGGTATCGGCCTCCTCAGCTCATGGTTTATTCATACGATGAGCGGAGGATACCAGCAGTCGCCCCGACCTCCTCCCCCACTCCAGTCAGAAATATCGAAGGCTGGTGATGAAGAAGTGAAACGCCACTGTAAAAATATAAATTAAAAACTGCAGCGTTGTGTCTTCCTTTTCGACAGTGCACGCCTTGAATTGTACACAGCAGATAAGAAAATAGAATGTCTTGCAACCTGCAAGGCCTCAAGTTGCTCGCTTCAAGCACAGCCGCTCGTAATTCACCGTAAAAACTACAAAGGTGGTTGTGTAAGTGGACGTGTGAACTGGTGATGGAGCACACTCTTTTTGACACTTCAAAGCTTTTTAAAGCACCATTTGCAAGAAGGGAAATGAGCAAGCATCAAAAATGTTTAAAAAAAAAACCTCATTTTACTCAAACACAACAGCTACACCTATCCATGCAGATAGATGTGCAAACATCTCTTAAAAACATGTTGCATTTACAGACAAAGATGACCTTTTTTCCTCTTTAATCATAGTTGTTTTTTTAATTTCCTCCTCCTGGAGTTTCGTGCAGTAGCTGTTTTAGCAGAAAGCATTTGTCCAATAGGGCTCTCTGCTGCTACAAGGTCAGGTTTTACAGCATTGCCTCATAACTAATGTGGCAGAACAGAACCAGTGCTGGTGTTTCTTCTGCATATTTTCTGTTTTGTGCTTCTAAAGCCAGCAGAAAGCCAAACAATGCTAAAAAAAAAAATAAATAATAATAATCCATCAGAAAATATATAACATCGAAAGTGACGTCCTCTAAATGTGCCAAGATGCTATAAATACAGAACCCTTCACTGACGTCATTCTCTGTCACTACAAGTCCCAGAATGCGTCGCTTTATTCTCCCGCCTCTTTGCCATTGAAGCTGCATTCAAGTACTGCTCCGAAATTTTAAATCTACATTTCTTATCGCGGTTTTATAAAAATATCTAATTCTATTAAATCTAAATTAGACCTGTTTTCGCCTTGGTTCGAAGTGATTAAATACATTTTAAGTTGAAGTTTATGAGGATGTTCATGTAACAGTCCTGATTTCCTATGGAGGCTGGAAAACTTAGAACTTATTACCAAAAAAAAAAAAAATCCAATTTGTGGAGCTTCTTTGAACATCGCCACAAACAAGCTAATAGCTAACGCTATGCTTGTTTTTGCTAGCAGTGATTATTTTTTCTTCTTTTGCCTTTGCTTCCCTCGTACGGTAATGTATTACAAAAACATTTAGAAAGCATTGTCACAATAATATAATGCTATATTTTGTGTTTTTTATGCAATAATATGACAATTAGCATCAGTGAAAAGCAACAAGGAAGTCGCAAACAGCAAATTATGCTAACACAAATGTGCACAATTTTTGTAAATTCACCTCAAACCATATTTTATTGTATATTCTTATTTCCTTTAAATAATAGGGAGTTCAGTATGACATTTTTTTCGTCAAAATATGACAATATGACATTCAAAAATGTCATATATTGGCGCATCTGTACATGTGAAGTAATGTGAAAATATGCAAATAGTATTATTTTACATATATATATAAGGTGAAGAGGATAATCAATGCCACTCAGGGCTGAATATATTAGATATTTTCCACATAAATTGCCTTTTTTAAATCTCCGACCTAACTGTTCATTTTAAGTGGCATTCCATTGAGCTAAATAAAATTGGAGTAAATGAGAAGAACTAAAGGTTAACGTTTAAAAATGTTTCAAAATACACGAAGTCAGTTTAAACTCTTAACTAGTTTAATTGCTTTTTGTCTCGAAACGTTAAAAGTGAATTGGTTTGTTGTTCCAATGCTCGGAAAGCACATTGGCTGCGTTGATTGTCTTGTTACCTACAGTTCCTGAACGCAGCATGTCTCTGTACCACTACCAGCGGCGGCGGCGCTTTCTCCTCCTGTAACCTAAACAATGACTCCTACTACACACCGCAGGAAAGCACAGCGATAGAATGCGTTACACAGAGCTAAAACCCGACATTTCGCTGCTATTGCCACCGCTCACATAAATGTACGGACCGTAAACATGTGGATACCTACAGAACACGAGAAATACGGCGTCGGTAAGTTTATGTCCCCTGTTTTTATTATTGTCAAACTGTCCGCTGCTCGGAGGACGTGTGTGTGTGAGGATGGTGGTAAACTGGGGCTGTTTTTATATTTTGTGTTCTCTAAAATATTTCCAACTCTAACCATCTCTGATTCATTTGTTGCCAAAGCCGCATTTTATATATATTTTTCAATACAACTGCAGATCCATTCCTTTTTTTTTTTCCTCCTCTTTGCCTATTTGAGTGAGAAAAACCAGCTTATTTGCCAAAATTTCAATGCATTTGCTCAAATCTTTAAATTAAAGTCATATCAGGGAGGATTAAAAAGTGGTCAAGATGTGTTGATGAGCCCTGCTGTTTGGTCTGAGGTTCCTCCTGGAATTGTCTGCATCCTTCCAGCGCATTGTTCCAGACAGTCTGGGACTCAAACACGTCAAGAGACCAAACAAGCAACACCAACACAGGGCAAGGCGAGAAAAACCCGTACGGACCTGGTACCGGTGTAAAGACTTCCTCTTAGCTCGTCTTTATCCAGAAAAACAGGGGCTCAATGAGATGTGAGGGGGGGCTTAAGTGTCTTACAATCACATTCCCCAGAGAAATGCCCCATGTGTGATGCTGTGGCCCCTACATGCCTCCACATCAGACAGTCTGTTAGTATTTTTAACACTTTGAGGCAAAGATGTCTTTATAGACCTCTTGAAATCAATATAAATGTGATCTGATAAAGCTTTTAGTTAGATTTGTTTGAATATCCACATGTGGTCTTTGTGTTTGTTGCTTTATTGGTGCTGAAGATCTTTTAAGGTGCAACCTAACATCTTAAACCCGTGAATTTCAGTGAACCTGAAACCGGCTGTAATTTGTTACCTGGTCACCATGCATCCATCCATGGGCACAGTAAGAAGCTGACTACGGTGTTGGTCTCTTCCCCCTGTTTTGTACCCGCCTTGGCACTGTTCCGTACTCGCTTGGGCCTAGCTATTAAATCGCCGAGGCTTTGCTTCGTACTCCCCCTGGCCTTGGCCTGTTATTCAGCCACTTCAAAAAAATCAGCAACGAGCCGCGCATACTTAATCAATTACCAAAAAGGAAAATAAAAATGCACCTTTATTAACTGCAACCGTCTTACTTAAGCCCTAAATTTATGTTTTCAAGTGAGAGTGTGTGTTGTTTTTAAGTGTACCAATTATTTTTAAGGTGGCAGTAAGTGTTTGGTTAAAATGGAAAATAAACATGGACCTATACAATAAAATGAAAATCTTGGTTGTGTAGCAGCCATCAGCTACCCTCCAGTAGATTAAACCATTAACATTAGATTGGCTGCCAAAGTGGGCCAAGGTGGGTTAGAAGCAGGGTCAAGCCAAGTACAATGTAGGATCAAAAAATCAGGGTAGGACATGCTTGTCCTAGGTAAACTGTTTGCTATGTCTTCACATCCTTAATTTTAACCTCTGATATGTATCCCTGACAACCAGTCCTAATCTCAAATTGAAATCAGGAAGTCCTGACTCATCCATGCACTTTAGACAATACAAAGTGGGAACCATGTATTCAGATTTTGGTCTGATTGTGAGCTGATCGCTCCTTTTGTGGATCTCTATACCAAACCTTAAGCAGCTATCAAGAAAGCATCAAGGAAATTTAAATGTGAAAATTTCACCAAGTCTAATTTTAACTACAGATCTAATTATACAATAACTTCTCTCTAGACTAAAAAACACACATGTACGCAGTGGTAAACACGAGTCCAAAATGGCAGCTGCTGAGCATGAAATAACAACAACAACAGTAAAAAACAACCTCCACTTCTAAAATCTACACCTGAAATCAGGTAAACACAGCAAACTACTATAGCTCTTGGCATTTTTGTGTCACATTTTGTAGTCTGGTCATTTGACTGCATTGCAAAATTTTCCCCAGATGTTGGCTTGTTTCCCTTCCCCTATTCATGAATACTAAACTTATCTAGCCTAATTCACTTTGCAGATGTTGAGTGCTTTATGTGTTGGCCACAGTTTTCTAGAGCCTCTAACCCCAATTTTTTAATAGAAGCAAACAGATTTTATTCATTGAGCTACTTAAACCAAACCCCACTCTCAAAGTTCGCTTGCCTAGATAAACCAAAAAGATATATTTCGAAGGCTAAATACTTACTATTGTCCCCA
The DNA here is from genome assembly GCF_014905685.2 of Nematolebias whitei. Lineage (NCBI taxonomy): Eukaryota > Metazoa > Chordata > Actinopteri > Cyprinodontiformes > Rivulidae > Nematolebias > Nematolebias whitei. Next base: position 8,316,961 of record NC_056519.1, on the reverse strand, counting down.
AGTCTGCTTAGCGTGCCAACTTAATTGGCTTAAGTTTTTTTTTGTTGCACATTAACAACAAGAGGGCTCTTTTAATTGGCTTTGATTTATTCTTTAGGACATGTTTTGGCAGAGGTACACTTCATTGTGGTTTGTTTCTTTTGGAGAAAGGAACAAGGTTTTTTTTCCTGTTGTGAAATACTGGAAACACACACACACTCATGCACAACATTAAAGGCATGATGAGAAGATATTTGGTGGCACTGGGTTGTTAATTATGATTACAGCAACTTTAAGACTTTGGCCAAAGTACATTTATTAATTGGCATGCGACGGTCAGCCAAATTGTGTGATTTTATTATTTTACCACCTGAGAAAGATTTTATTGACTGTTTCAGATCAGATGAAAAACACTCACGCTATTGTTTGCTTTAAGGAGTATCATCAGTCCTGCTTAATATCATTATTTGTTAAGGAAAAATTTTTCCAAAGTAACAATCCCGCACTTTCAATTAGGCGTACTTCCACCTTAAAGCCCATCTTAGACTTTCAGTTGCCGAGGGTTTTGAAGACTTCATTGTTTGTGGTTTAAGCAAGTGCATCGAAAGGGTCAGGGGTATTACAAGGCAGAAAATCAGATTAGCTGGTCTACAAATTGTTTGCTTATTTGGCACAGGAAAACATCCTGGTGACAGGCTCATACAAGCTGTGACCATTGATCCCTTCTTGGAACAGCTGGTGCCTTTCCACATCTCCCTTTAAGTTGCCTACCAGAAATAATATTGCATTTAATCACTCCTCAGTTGAGTTAACATCTAGTTTTTTACTGTCTACGAACATATTAGTTCTTTCATAAATGCTTCTTGTAAGATCTGAACATTGGTACAAAGCATGTCCTTACGTTAGCCATTTTCAATGGGACTGTGATCTCCTTGCGATGCTTCAAACGTTTTACCTTTTGACAGAGAGGCTGTTTAAAAAGGCCTTGGAATACTTGCAATCCTTGCAGGGATATTTTGATCTCAGGATGAATTGGGATGAGTTAAGAATATCGTTGTGCCTAATTGGAAGGTTGCAGCGTTTGATGTCGATTCGCCTTACGAGTAAAATAAGGCCCCTGGACGATGGGAGCCTCCGCCGTTCATAAAATATGAATGGACTCTCAATGAGTTGGTATCACAGCGCCCATTAGCTCACCAGTAGAGTGATTACTTGTTAAAAAGCTAAAACGAGAAAGTTTGACAATTAACGAGATAATGTTATTATCTTACTCCTAAATTGGTGTGTTTGGGGTTGAGATACGAAGTCTTTAGACTTGCCAGTAATCAAAAGGAAGAGCATTTCATACATGAAAGTATACTGGTTCAAATCATTTACATAGCCAGTAAACAGGATTAGATTATAGTAGAAATGATCTTAACTAGAAAGGCTTTACGATATAGACTTAAATCTCTGACGTCAAACATAGCCAGACATGTCCATGGGTACATAAAGGTCAATCTGTCACAGAAGACAAACACACTTTGACTATTTCACTGGATACACTAAACACTTGAGGCTGAATTGTGTCATGTCAGAGTAGATTTTTTTGTTCTCCAATAAGACCCTTTAATACAACCAATCAAGCATGTCATTGTTCATCATAATTTAGACAAGTAATTAAACCTTTTTAACGAACTGCTTTAGTCCTGCTCGCATGAAAGTTCAATTCTCCACCAGCAGATCTAATATGCACCACTGTTCCTTCCTCTGAGGGTTGTGGGAAGAAAAAAAGCTAGCAGCAACAGATAAAGGCAGAATGGCGCGGCGATGTGAAAGAATGCTCCTGATCGAGGCCTGACTGAAAAGATGGACGTTGAGCTGGGGGCTTTCCTGTTCTCCCATGGCAGACATCGCAGGTCCCTTCCCTTGGGAGGATGTTCCTGTATGGTTGATGGGGCGCTGTGGGAGGGCGATAGGTGGTCGAGGGTGCTGGCGCGTGTTAAGGGTGGACTCATGTTGGGGTGACTGTCATGTCCTTAAATTCGCCACCCCTTCACCCACACTGTACACACACACACTTTCATTATCCCCACTCTCCACAGGGGATTAGCAAGTTGTTTTGGAAGGGGCGCCCTGAGGCCCATTCCACCATTATACCCATGATTTTTTAATGCAGCAAGCCCCAGGGCGATGTATGGGGGGATGGTGGGTGAATGAGGTGTGGTGAGGTGAAGCCAACCAGCTTGTAATTGCTCTGTCTCCATCTGCAGAGATATAAACTCTTCTCCTCTGTGCGTGTGCACTCACAACTATAGCCATGGACCAGTCCAAGACAATCACGCACCGTGACAACAATAGGCATTGTAGCGCAAAGGTGGAACAAGATGTGAAGAAATTCCCCCACTGGTTCGTTTTATCATTTAAATAAATCACGCTCTATTTATTACGAAGTCCTTTTTCATGAATGAAAACACACAAGCTGCAAACTAGCTGTCTCTTTTTGTTCAGCATTGCTCCACCTAAGGATTGGAGGCAGTTGTGTGATCTTGGTTCTGCTTTGTGGGAATAAAAATATGTCCTTTCATATTTTCTTTTTGCTGCACATGCCAAGAGACGCTTGTGTGAATTTCATTGGCTTGGGTGACACTTACAAACCAACACACTATAATTGCCTGTCCACATCTATGTGTAATGTTGAGACAGGCAGCTGGAAGGGGGGGGGGTGCTGGTTGTTCGCTGCATTTTCTCTGCCGTGGCGGTTCTCCCAGTCTGAAGATGATGCTTTCTCTCGAATGCCTGAGTGATTACCAGCTAACCAGAATACATATGGTGATTTTAATGGCTATTATTTCAATTTGGCTTGACGTGAATTATTAGTCTAATTTGCTTGTCTGCCTGTTAACGGCTAATATAATACACCTCATAGGTGCACTTGGCTTGATCCAACAACTGCTTTCAATTGAAATTAGAATTAAAATGATTGCAAAATTAATCTAGTCAGTACTAGGTTGGAAAAATGTTAGAGAATGAAGCCCAAGCCAGTAATACAATGTTGTCCATTTACATTTGATTAACATTTGGAGCCAACCTCATTTAAGAGAGCCACCATAGCTAATTAACATTAGCCAAAACAAAAATGACAATTGAGTGAGATTTCTTCATTGTATTAGGAAATACGAGCCAAACAATTATAAAACATGTTTTTGTGATATTGGGAAGTTTGAGATTGTCATCATGGTATGCTCCCATGCAATGATCAAACTAATTCTCTGCATTTAACCCATCACACTTGAGATACACCCTGGTGGAGCAGTGGGCAGCTATGTAAGCGCCCGGGGAGCAATTAGGGATTAGGCTTCTTGCTCAGAGACACCACGAGATGTGGGAGTGGCTGTGAGTCGAACCGCGACTTTCTGATTCCAAGTCGGCTGCCTTACCTCTACCCCATCTCAGCCCCCTATTGCACCCCCTATTGAGGACTATCACTGCAATTATTTTTCCTTTAACTCCAATTCATGACTCCCACTGGAGAGAGGTTAATGGGATATGTCCTATTAGGAATTCAGCTGTTTAACTGATCGGTGAAGGCAGCGGAGGAGTGCGCTACATGCTTTTTTATTTTTGTTTTGTTTGTGTGGGCTGAGGGAAAAATAACTGGCATGCCGTTTTCATAAATGAAGGGTGTCTGCCAGTGGCAATCACGTTGACTGACAGATGAGAAGAGCTGTTTATGAATAAAGAAACTCTTGCCTTCTTTGCTTGTTTACAGCAGAGTACCGTTTTCCTGGATTGAACTGGGATTATCTGTGGCTGTAATCTGGGCCTGCATAGATCGACTATAAAGGAAGTGGTCATTGATTTGTGTGACCCAGAAGATCAAAATGACCTTAAAGCGTCCATTTTTGCTTAAACCTCATTTCAGGGACTGCTACCTCGGCCCACACTTAAATCATTAAATCCAATGTGCTCTTTTAAATATTACCACACCAATGAAAAGGGGTAGCATTGAAATCCTACATCACGAATGGATTATTGATAGCTAATAACATGGCTTAATTAAAGAACATAGGTTATTTACTTTAGAGCTAGTGATGGTGGATTGTATTTGTCTTCATTTACTCCAGTTCTCATACGAAGACCTAACCTCTAACACCCAGATTCATACCGTCACAGTGGGGGATGTGCAACACTGATGCATACAGATCACTTTGGTGCAGTTCTTTCTTTTGATCTTCCCAGTAATTTATTTCCCAGTCAATGTCAATTTTATTTATCTAGACGTGGGTGACTTACCTTGTGTCAGTCAAATCTTTGACCCCTTCTCATCATTCTCCTTTACCTTCTTTTCTGAAGACGTAAAAACTTGTCTCAGCTAAGATATATTTGGAAGTAAAAAATTTTTAAATGATCTTTTTAGTCTTATATTTTACTGTAGACCACCAGAATCTAATAGGTGGTTGGATGCTTTTCAGACCTACACACTCCAGCCCTAAAGTGCACTAATTACATGTTCAAAGGTATAAGTGCTATGACCGGGACATTTTACCACAATTTAACTACATATTCCTGTAATTTAGGTGCTACACAGACTTGCTATTTATGTCAAGGATGTGCAACCTTTAACTTGTGTTAGCTAAAGCTAATTAAACTATTTACAACTTTCTTCGGAGTCCATTTTGGATTTATTTCAAGTGTTGGAGGAATTAACAGTGTTTTAACTACAAATGGTTTGAGGGTTTTTTAGTTAATTGTTTGTTTTCAGTCTGTCTTGGGATTAGATTGTTTTTTCTTTGTTCTGATAATTTTGGATATTTTTATATATTTATTGACAAAATTTATATTTATTTATATTTATGCATGATTTTATTTATTTATATTTATATGATATATTTTCATTTTCATACTCAGACTTATGATTTCGGTCTTGAGTAAAGGTTAGTCTCTCTTTTGGTATTCAGTGGTTTTTTTTAAGGTTGGAACTAGTAGTCCAATTCCTGTGTTTCCCCTACCATTATACAAGCGGGGCGCCCCGCCCGGTCAACAGAACCCGTCTACCGAACCCCACCCCCAACCGCCTGTCGGCACTGACGTAACGCTAAACTAGTGGCTCGCAATGCAGGTGCACTAGCTAAAAAGCTAAAGGCAGCCTCTTCCTTCATGCTGAACCCTCACGCTGAATGCACCCCTGCCACTCGAAAACTGTCGGTACAAACGGCGCACAGATGTGCGTCTGTCTCTCCCCCGCCAAAAAAACGAAAAAACTGTCTGTTCAGATAGCGCACGGCTGAGATGTGTCTCTGTCTCTCTCCTCTCACACACCCTGCTCTAAAATTGTCAGTGCAAACAGCGTGCGGCTGTCTCTGTGTCCCCCACCCCTCCTCTGGTTTAAACAGCGCGCTGCGCAGCTTAGGTCAAGTCTCCGTCCGCCCCCTCCCCGGACAAAAATCACGGACGAGATGAGCGCCCCGCCATGGCAAGTTATCTAGGGGAAACACTGAATTCCCATTGGAGATTGGTACCAGCTCCCTGTGACTCTGCACAGAGAGGTTGGTAAAGAAAATGTGTGATTGGGTGGATTGTAGCTATTATTTTTCGTAAGCCAGCATTACTATCCTTACTTCCTGTTTTATTTTGATGGCTTGTTCCTTGTTCTGCTTTTGTCACCCGATTTTAGTTACTATCAGCACACCGGTTCTTTATTTTGTGTTTCAGTGTTGTTAATTTTGAACGTCTTTCAGTTTAAATGGTTTGCACCTGATTGGGCTTTCCTTGGTCTGAATCGAATAGAAAAATGGTTTGTGGTAAAGCTGGTAGGAGAGGGTGACCAAGTTTTTGTATAAATTTCTGAAAAATAGCAGGCCTGTCGCAATAAACAATAAATCAGTTAATTGCATGATGAATGGAAATTATCAACCTCATTTTCATTTATCAGCTTTGTCATTTCTTTGTGTCTCTCTCTTTCTACTGAAGACATTGGATGGCAAAAGGCTCAACTCTTCACTGACCTCTCCCTTTCTCTTTTATTTTAAAAATCTGTTTTAACCATCGAAAATTGTGTTTTAGGATCGTTAAAAGCAGCTAAGCTGAGAACTTAAACTAGGAGCTAAGCTAACAGGCCTTCCTCGGGAATAAATCTCCGTCTTGTCGAGCTTCAAAATCCATGGTTGAAACCCGTGCCTTCATGTAAAAAGTTTTTTTTCTCTGCAAAAAGAAGCTGAGAACTTGTTCACGGATTTTCATTTATTTATTAAAAGCTTTGTGTGAAAAATGCTATGCTAAAGAGCTTAAATCACCAAGCGTCCACCATGTCATCATGTCAGCCCATGTCTTGTCAAGGGCCCTCCCTCCCATTTTTCTTAAAGAGAAAGGCTGCTCAACTATCCATCCTTTGGTTCAAACAGTCTTCTATTGCCCTCAGGTGGTCCAAAAAGGTACTACACTCCAAACAATTCAAAATTTCTTCTAAAATTTGACAATTAATTATTGTTAATTTGTTATTGTGACAGGCTTAAGAAATGGTAATCTTTCTTCTTTTGGCTGCTCCCTTCCTCGGGTCACCACAGCGAACTAGCTTCAGTGTTTTCCCTAGATTACTTGCCTTGGCTGGGCGCTTGACGGGGGGAGGGGGATAGAGATGGCTCAGTGTGAGAGAAGCAGAGTGCTACCTCTAACTTTTTTAGCTAGTGCATCTGTATTTCACACCACTAGCTTAGCGCTACATCAGTGCAGGCAGTTGTCGACTACGGTGTGCGGGGGGTGGGGTAGAGAGTTCGGTTTGGAAGGCAGGGTGCTTGGTTCTGTTGATGACGGGGTGGGGCATCCTGTTTGTATAATTGTAGGGGAAACACTGAACTTGCATGAAAACTTGACAATTGTTTTTACGTCGGATGCCCTTCCTGACGCAATCGCAGACCACGAGTTACTACAGCCCTCTGTGTGGAGCAGAGAGCTGCCATGTAGGGCGCCCATGGGAGTAGATGGTGAGAATTAAGAGCCTTGCTCAAGGGCCCAGTGTGAGGCAAATGAAGGTGGACTATGGTGTGGATTCTTCAACTTTCCCACCCTCATTTTGATGTTGTCGATCCAGGTAGTTGAACCGGCGACCTTCTGATCACAGGCTCACCTTCTCTATAACTTCTTCACCACCACTCCCCCTTCTGAGAAATCGCAACAATGGCTGAAAAGTACATTGGTCTTGACCAAAGTATTAGGTCAGCTGTGTGAGACCCATTATTTGCGACTCCCAAACCATAACTTGTGTCTAAAAAGCTTGCCTCCATTAGACCATTTATATGATCTACTTGTTTCTGTTTATATTAATGTTCTGGGAAAATTGGTTCAATAATACATCCATGACCTAAATTCTTGAATGTTAAATGTGCTCAAACCCCCATCTAAGAGTTTTGCCTTGAAGTGCTCCTAAAAATGGCTCAATCCCTCCTTAAAGCATCGCCGTTCAGCTCAGGTCACATCAGACACTGTTTGGAGCTATCAGTAGCGCTACCGTCAGGATTAATGTTGATGAGTGAGGCAGAGGGACAGGAAGGAAGGAAGGCGAGAGGGCATCAGACAAAATCTGATGTCTCAACCTTGGTGTTCATTGAGCGATAGAGTCCAGATTTGGTGCCCATATTTATCTCTTTACCTCACTCTGTCAGATTTGCCTCATAGTACATTTATTAAAGAGAAACATGTTTGTTTTTCCATTTGTTTATTTATATGTTTATTGGTTTTCTTCTGGCTGATGTTTTCTCTCTGTCCATTGTCCCTTCCACCTCCGCTTTTCTGCTAATTCGTGTAGGGTGAGCTGTTTTCAGAGCCGACAGGTCACACTGCCATGACCCTTATCTTATTTTTTGCCTCTTATTCTTCCGCTATTGTTCACACATTCCTTTATATGTCACCCCCCCCAGTTCTAGTAGCCCTCTTCCTTCTGTCTGCGCTGCAATCTTTTTTCACTATCTCTCTTCCACATGCATGTTTTTCTCCCCTGCTGTTTCTCTCAGTCCATACTCACCTGTCCCAGATATTCCCAGATAGTCTATGTGGTTCACATGTGTATTTGTGCACATGTAGCAATGCTTGTGCGTGTCTTTTTTCTGTATATGTGTTTACAGCAGCCTCGGTGGACGGAAAGTCTGAAGATGATAAAACACTACAGACGGCCCTCTGGGTTTAGAGTAGAGCCGTGGATAAAAAAGATGTTACTCATCTGTTTGTTGTGTTCAACTCTGTATTTAACTCTGTATTGCTTCTTCCACCTGCGTAATATCACTAAAATGAGAAACATCTTATCTAAAAATGATGCAGGAAAAACTGGTTCATGCATTTGTCATGTCTAGACTGGACTATTACAATGGTTTATTATCTGGGTGTCCAAATACTTCTTTAAAAAGTCTTCAGTTAATCCAAAATGCTGCTGCCAGAGTCTTAACTGGAGTTGGTGAGAGAGATCATATCTCTCCAGTTTTAGCTTCTCTTCACTGGCTCCCTGTCAAGTCCAGAACTGAATTTCAAATCTTACTTCTAACCTACAAAGCTCTCAACAACCTAGCTCCATCTTATATTCGAGATCTTCTTGTTCCATATTTTCCCAACAGAGCACTTCGCTCTCAGACTGCAGGCTTACTCGTGGCTCCTAGAGTTTCCAAAAGCAAAATGGGAGGAAGATCAAGCTCCTCTCTTGTGGAACCAACTTCCAATTTCTGTCCATAAGTCTGACACATTGTCCAGTTTTAAGATTGGGCTTAAGACTTTCCTTTTTGCTAAATCCTATAGTTAGGGTTGGATTGTCATGCTGTCTTCAGTTTAGACTACTAGAGGACAAATTGACCTCATTTCCTTAAATTAATTGTTAAAATTGAATAGTTATCATTTGAAATTATTTCTGTCTTATCATGTGAGTCTTTATCTGCCATTGTGTATCTGTTCCTACCAAACCCAGTCGGTTGAAGCAGATGGCCGCTTGTCCTTAGCCTGGTTCTGCTAAAGGTTTCTTCCTCATGAGGGAGTTTTTCCTTTCCACTGTCACTTTCAAGCTTGCTCACGATGATAGTCTGTGATGGAGTTAAATTCAAAGCAGTCTCCTTCTCAGATATATAGTGTTAAATGATTATTTTTATATATGAATGCTTCTGTTCAGTGCCCTGAGACAACTTCTGTGACTTGGCGCTATATAAAAAAACTGAATTGAAATCAAATTGAATTGTATTAGCACCTTTAGAACTTGTTCTTTTTTTGTGAAAAAAATTGATTTTGGACACTGTGAAAATGACTGTTGTTATAGTTGTTGGATTCCAATGAAAAATAATGTTTTTGTCTTGGAATTTTAAAAGATATAGAAGGACAGTTTAAAATAATCCAGGTAGTTTTTTTTTCCAATTTATATAGATCAGGACTATTCAAGTAATTTTCTCAGGGGGGCACAGTTATTGAAAGCCAAGAGCTAGGGGATGGACATCCAGCAGTCATTGTTATTAAGAAAGTTTGTTTTGTGGTTTAAAATCTAATTTTATTTAAAAATGAACCCATTGGTGGGCCAAACTGAGCTCCCACTTGGGACTGATTTGGCCCATGGGCCGCCAGTTGTGTATCTGTGATATAGATGCTTAAAGACTGTAAATCAAGGCACCAGTCAGAAATAATCAATGAAGTGTTCTACTCAGTTCTGAATCTAAACTATTCATGGCTTGGTTAAATTCCTTAACAGGTATCAACATACTTTGTTGCTTTGCTTAATTAAAAGTTAATCATCCTTGAAGGAATGCATCTTGTGAACTGCCTCTCATCTCTTTGGGTTGAAAATTAACAGAGTTATGGCAGTTTTAGTCAAAAATAACAAATGGGCACAATCTTACATCCTATTGCAAGATCTCACATGATCTGTTTGCGCGCTCAGGATATTTTGGAGATGACTATCAGCTACTACCACACCGAATTTCAGCTCAGTAGCTTAAGTTTTATAAAAAAATCAACTTTGCCTAGAGTTCTCAAGTGTTTTCTGGAACCCAGAAAAAAAAAAGAATTCTAATCAAAATGAGACAATCCAGGATCAGTCAGCTGATCTTAAAGCTTTGGACAGACGTCACGCTCAGGAAGATTTACATGGAACGAACAATTTGTTCATGTTGAGCTGAAGCTTAAGAAGTTAAGGGATAAACCGCTATAAACTTCCTTTGTGTTTGTGAACTGTAAGTGTTGGACAGGCATAAAAACACAGACGTAAAGCTTGACAAATTGCCTTTTTGGCGCAAGTTAAGAAATCACTTGAGCTTTTGTTTTACTAGAATATTTAGCAGGTAACCAGATGGTAATGCTTGCATGGCTTTGGTTTCAGTCCCATCAAATCTGTTGTGTCCTTGGTACCTGTTTCATCGTAGTTTGCTGCTTTTGATCTATCTTAAAGAAGCGAGGTGTAAGCTCTTTGTTTAGCTATTTATCTTCATAGTGTTGGTGCCTCCAGTGTTCTGTGAACATTTAATAAAATCTGAGCATCCTTTAGCTCCAGGAATAATCATAAAAATCTACAACAAAGAAAGTTCCTTGCGCACCCAAGGTATGTGATATTGGTAAATATTGACTGAACTCAGGAGCTGTAGCTGAGACATTGATCGATTTAGATCTGTCCCCTGAAATTGAACTGTTTTCCTTTCTCCGTCATACTGGGAGGATCATTCTGTCTAACCTTGGCAACTGTTAGCTGACTTATTACCTGCTCAATTACTTCAGCTGTGGTTGAATCTGTGTATAAACACGTTCGCATTTGCTCTTTGTCCCCCTTTTGAGGTTTGCGTATGTGAGCATTCTACTTCCTGCTCTCGCCGAGCCGTTGAGGTGATGGTCTGGCTCGCTCCTGCAAGTCGACCTCCTGCGTGCGATGCGCTGGCTCACTGCCTGCCCTCTTCGCCACTCCTCCATCAACTCCCCCTCGTTTCCTCTCGCTGCCCAGACAGAAAAGTCAGTTTGATGTCGGGTTCACTTTCCAAAGGCCGTTTCATCGCTCGCTTTCAAGTTTCTCTGCCACTTTAAGAGACTCATCTGTGCAAGCTGATTGCAATTGATTTTTTTTTAAATGCAAGTTTTCTTTGTTGATTGAAACTGTTTAATTCTAGAGAGGGTCAAGTTTAAATAGAGGTTTTCTTTTGCGGAGGTATATATGGCAAATAGATGAAGGGCTTGAAATGAGTTTTATTTTAAATGATTCCAATAGCTCCAAAACGGCCACATTTTCATCTCATGTTAAGACTACTGATGGATTCCTAAATGAATTTTGTTGTGATTGTAGTGAGAGTGTTTAATTCATTAAGTTGGCTAAACCTCCAAATACGACCCAGTTCAGTTCTTGCATTCTTTCTCTTCAGGGGATGCTGCTTTTCACAATGTTTATTCAGTAAAGAGGAAAGCCTTCAAACCACACGCACAAAATATGTTTTTAATTTCATGTTTCCTTGAGGTAATAATAACAAATGGTATAAAAAGGTCAGAGTTGTTGGATTGTTTAAGGCTTTTTGTCTGTAGTCTCTCCTGGTGTCAGTCAACGTGGGCCTTTTCAGCATTCATCCAGTGACACTAAAGGTCGCATTGCATTGTGGGCTTGATTTGCTTCATTTGGGTTTTTTTTTTTAAAGATGCACAGAGGATTTCTTTTGTTGATTCAGAAAGCTGGGATTTCCTTATTCTGCGATTTAACTGCTTGAATTTTAAGAGTTTTTATTTATTTATTTCCACCTGCAAAACATCCTTAAATGACAGTAGCATTCCTTGAAGAAATGCACATCTCCTGTCACCATGCATGCCCAAGTTAAAGAAAATTGCATGATCTATGAGCACTTAAAATACATGTTAGGGATGAGCCTCATCTATCACCACACCCAAGTTTAGCTCAATATCTGTAAAACTGATTTAGTTATAACCATTTTTCTGTATTCTATGGTTGATTTAACAGTGGCCGAAGGTAATTAGTGTGGTATTAGTGATGTATATCCAATGATCCAATAAGTTTAATGAAAATCTGCCTTCTGTGTTATGAAATATTTGACTAATAGACAAATTAACAAGCTCTTAATCAGATACTGATGTTGACAAACCTTTCTGAAAGTTCTCAATGCTTATTAATCAACCAAGAGCATTGCAGAGAGGTACAGTAGACATTTTAAGTTAACATGAACGTTTGGCATTTTGGAATTTACCGACTTGCAGGGGGTAAGGAAACTAGACACAGCTCAAATGCATTATCTGTACCAAAAAAGCATAATGTTGTATTATGGAAAGAAAATGAACATATGCATCTCGGCGTGAAGCAGATGAGACTCCTGATGCAACAGTGTGCTTTGTGAATTTCAATGGCGAGGTCTGGTATGGACACTAGAAACGAGGGTAGTTTACTAACCTTGCTCTGTTTAATGAGACGTTAATCTACCTACAAGTACAACTGAAGTCCACTAATTACCAGCATCTTTTTTTACGTCTTTCTTTGCCCCCTTTATCTTACCCTTGTTAATCTTGAGATTAGTGGATAAATCCATCTTAAAAGAAGAGTCAAATAATCATTACCACTAACTCATTGTTTGGCTTTACTTTACAATACAAATGGCATACAACTCAATGTTCTTTACTTCATTTTTCTCCAAAATGGCTCAGTACCAGTGTGTATCCCTGCTCCAGGGACCCGTATCAGTTTTTGTTTTTCCTGACAAGATTACCCAAAGAGGCAGCCAGCATTGGTGCGATTGGCTCGAATTGTCCCCGTTCACCACAAGCCTATAACCTCTCTCCAAACATCCACCTGGTGCCTCTTGTTTTCCCCCCTCCACCAGTTGCACCCTCAGGGGAAGAGAGAATAAAGAACTATAAGCGGAAAGTGGCGGAGCTAAAAGCAGCTGAAATGGATCTCCTTTGTGTGGGCGCAAGAGGGGAAATGTGAAGGAAACCCCCCACTGTGAGGTCTTTGTGCATGGGCTAAGAGCACTCGAACTAGGTGATGATGGCAGATAGACACCTCAACGCAGCTGGTTCAGGACATCACAGGAGGTGACAGGAGGCAGGAGTGATTGTTTGGACCTATATTTGAAGTGTTCACAACATGAGCCCAGACTGTGATCGTGTTGGGACTTCCCTTCCCAGTGGTTGGTGAACACACCTGGTCAGGCCTTTGGCCTGAAACGATGGACGATACAGTCCAGATTATTTTTTAATTTAAATGTTCTGTCACTCATAAAGCTCTGATTTGGGTTTGGAAGTGATTGTTTCATTCACAAGGATGCTTCAATCTAAAAATAGAATCACAGTAAGGTACTAAATACAGAGCAGTCTCTATTATCAAAGGGATCAATAAAGAAAATCTCTTTCTGGATTATGTATCACTTACCTATTTATTTTCACTCCTAATGACCTGTCAGTGGTCTCATTTGATGGTCCGCACAAAACCCAGTATTATCTTCCAGTCTTGACACTGCTTTGAGGTTTTGAAGAAAGCTGCTTTCATGTTGTTTCTTAAATTTCCTAACATCTGCGAATTGTGGTTGTGCCTTTGAAACGTAATCCCTCGCCTTTTTAACGCTGCTCATTCAGCACTCCAGAAGCTCGCTTCTGCACATCTGCAAATGAGCGTGTGTTTGTTGTCCCATCAACTTTAAAATTAAACTAATTGAAGCACATTGCTCTCAGCAACGTGAGCGCCTCACGTCCCTGAGCAGATGCAGATGAGTTTGAAAGAAGCAGAGCATCTTTCTTCCTGTCTTCCTCTCTCTTCGCACCGACCAGTCCGGGTGCTCTGCTATGCCGTGCTGACATAATGACTATGGGAATGCTAAAAATACCATTGCACAACTGGAGCATATTTTGCTGCACATGTCTTGGACATAGATTATTGGATAGCTGCTGATGCTGCTGTTGATGCAGCGCAGGAAGAACTCTTTGGGGTCTGTTTTCCTTTCAGAAGACTTTCGATCATGTCTAATGGTAGAAAGATTGGACATGTTGCAACCTACTGCTGCTGCATCCCTCCTTAGCTTGTACTGAGTTCAAAGGTCAGTGTGGTAATGGTAGTGATTGAGCAGGCTTGTAACATGCCATTGATTTGTAAGGGAATGCTTCCAGACATCATCAGTGGTGATGCACCACCCATAAGCTCCGCCCTAGACCCTCATCTGGACTGCAGCCATAATCCTCTTTGCACAGGCGGTTCTAATGCACATCTAACCTTTCCATCACCACCTAGGAATACAGTCTGTGTGGCTGTCTCTGTCTGGGCTTTGTTGGAATACATTTGTGGTAGAGTTCCACCAAAACATGTGCAGACACACTTGCATCTGTATCTTAGGAATCGGTAAAAGCGATTTTATACAGACTACTTGCATATAAGCATTTGTTCTGTCTATAAGTCTTAACAGTTTTATGTTCATTTAACTTTGAATCTATTACATTTTTTTTAAAAAAAAGGAAAGACAACATCCAGTTATTACTTGCTATTTAGAGATTTAGCCCTGGGGCTCAATGTGACTCAGCTCCCATTACCTGGCTTTCAGTTTCTTGAAGATTTGCTATAAATGCTGTTTCAATTTATATATTCTTTCTAAAATTAATGCTCATTTACATACACAGTGATCTGAAAACAGACAAATTAAGGCCTTGGTGTTTTCCTTTTAAACATAACAGTACTTCTAAAAGTTGGCCTAATAGCCTGCACAACATTCTTTGCGGCCTGTAGGTGTTGTAGTAAATTGTGTTAATTGCAGGAAACACAATCGACAAATGGATTTTGTGTCATATGTAACACCACTGTGCTAACCACAGATGTACCTTCTTTGTGATTAGCATCAGGTGTGACTAATGCTTGTGAAAAAGTCAACCTAAATAATCAGCCAACTGATTAATTGATCTTTTATAGCTTGCCATTTCTTTACAGGGGATACATGTGTAACTTAGTTATTTTTACTGTAGTTTTATGTAGAAACTGAATGTTATGGTTTGGACTGGGGACAGTTTTTTTCTGATATAGCCATATTAATTGTATTCTTCTTTAGTTCTTCACACCAGCTGTATTTATGAGGTGAACTACAATTCCACAGTTTATTGGCTAATACTGGATTTGTATAACTTTTATTATCACTTTGGAAGCATGTTTCAATTCTCTGCATGATTTATCTTTAAGGACATCAGACCTGATGTTATGGGTTCAGGGTGCATCAGATTCTAGAGCTGCCCATATACAGTACAACTAAGAACCCCCTAGTTTAACAGTCTAAATCAGTGGTTCCCAACCCTGGTACTTGAGGAACACCACCCTGCGTGCTTTACTTGTTTCTTGTTAACGCACCTGATTTGAATGAATGGGTGATTAATTGGCTTCTGCAGAACTTGAAGAAGTTATTAAATCATTCAATCAGGCGTGTTGGAGCAGGAAAAAACTGAAACAATCAAGTTTGTGTTCCTCAGGGACTACAATTGGGAACCACTGGTTCTGAATGGTTTATCGGAAGAAGAATGTAAAGGTCGAACTCAATACCAACAGAAAACAGAGGGATAGTGATGAGAACTGGTGTTGTGGAGAGAATCAGAGAACGTGGTTGTTGATGGGCTGTCAGTTATCAGTCTACAGGGGTTCCTCTTCAGCTCTGAGCTGCCAAGGCTGCCAGAGTAATGTGTTAATGTCTCCATCTACTCCTTGGTGTTTAGGAATATCTCTTTGAAGCTCATTAAAAACTTTATTCTCCCCCTCCCCCTATTCACCCTACCCTCTCAGGGAGGGCCTGGCGTTGAATGAGGCTACCTTTCTGGTTTGTATAATGATGTTCATCCGTAACTGTGGGAGGAGTAAACCAAAGATGAAATTAATCACATCAGCTCCACCTCTCTCTGTGCTCTCATCCCTCTTCTCCCTTCAAGTTTAGGGCCCCCTGCCAACTTTTTAACTAGTTGTGTTTAATTACAGACCGCTTTAGAGGATGCACATGACTGCTGTTGACCTAAATCAGGAAACTGGGACATCCCCTCCCTCTAAACTTTCTTACTCTGCTCTATTGATTTTGTCTGTGTGTGTCCAAGCACGAGCAAATTAGCTGAGCGCCGCTATCGGTTTGACAGCTTTACTCTCGGTGCCCGACTCTGGTATTTCCGTTACTTCTGAATTCAACCACAGCACCTTTTTACTAATTTATTTATTTACGTGGATGTGAAGGAGGATTGGGATTCTTCTCCATTTGGGAAGTAGGTCTCTCTTGTAAACGAGTCCTCGAGGCGCAGTGGGATTAACCTGTCTAAATAAAGGTTGAATGAAAAGTAGCCTTGTCATTCACGCTAATGTGGCACCTGTAATGGACAAGATTAAAGCAAAGTGTGAAGCAGCTCTTGAAGTAAAAGTAGAATTGAAGCAGGCACAGGGGAATTTTTGTGTGTGACACCTGAGTATTGGTTAATTATTTTTATAGTGTTAGATGGTTTGAAAGGGCAAATCTCTAATTACTTCCTTTGTGTGGTTTTCAAACAATGCTGGCTCTCAATTAGGCCTGTCGCAATAAACAATAAATCAATTAATCGCATGATAAATGAAAAATTATCGACCTCATTTTCATTTATCGGCTTTATCGTTTATTCGTGTCTGACACTGGATGACAAAAGGCTCAACTCCTGTGCTCTTCAATGACCCCTCCCTTTCTCTTTAAAATTAATTTTAACCGTCCAAAATTGCGTTTTTGGATCGTTAAAAGCAGCTAAGCTAAGAAGCTAAGCTAACATGCCGACTTCGGGGGGGAAAAACCTCTGTCTTGTTGAAACTCGTGCCTTCGTGTAAAAAGTTGTTTTTCTTTGCAAAAAGAAGCTGAGAACTTGTTTATGATTTTTTTAAATTAAAAACTTTGTGTGAAAAATGCTATGCTAAAGAGCTCAAACCACACCGAGCGTCCGCCATTTTGAGAACCAAATAAAGAGCCCATGTCACATGAAGGGCCCTCCCTTCTTTTTTTCTTAAAGAGACACGCTGCTCGCTCTCTCACTATCCATCCTTAGGTTCAAAGTCTTATACTGCCATTCATTTGTCAAAAATGTACTACACTCAAAACAAATTAACCAACATTTCTTCTTAACTTTAACAATAATTACTAATTATTCTCAAATTTCAAACAATATTATCGTTTATCACAATAATTTTGGAGACAATTAATCGCCCAGCAAAATTTGTTATCGTGACAGGCCTACTCTCAACTGTGCTTTTTCTTATGTGGTTTGCTTTGACATCCACAGCTCCTCTCTGCAGTTCCCCCTTTTTTTGTCTGGATTTTTCCCTCTGTTTTCATTCATGTACCCATGTCCAAAGATCTACAACCTCAGGAGTAATCCTCCTTGAGCCACCGGTGGCATGCGTCGCACAGAAAAATAGTCTCGACAGCTGAACCCCTCAGCCTCTCAGGAATGTTTGACCACATTCACACACACAAACAAACGGTCATACTATCACACAATTTGCAGTCAAGTATTTCGAACAACATAGTGGTTCTTCAAACATCATCGCTGCACCAAGCAGCAATTCCTCCTAAAAGCTAAATTTCTCCTGTTTGTGTCACTTCTGGGTGAAGATTCAGGGAGTCCATGGACTTCTACAGTTCCTGAAAGAGCGAGGTGACCAAAGAAGAGGAAGGAAACTGATTTATGTGTTTAAGGCTGTTCAACAAATTATTCCACGCTCTATTTTTGCAGTTGCTGACTAACTTAGTAAAAAAAATAAGGAATGTTTGCTGTATTTTTTACAACACCTGTCAAGTTTGTGTATAACTTTGCTGCATATTTCCTTTTTTTTTTTAATCCCTTGTCTATTTTTGTTTGAGAGATGTCCGTTATCGATCCATCTGAACCGCAGTAGACGTCAGGATGACCAGCATGCTAGCAAGCTATAGATTCATTCATACCCTTTATTTTCAGTTTTCAACGTGACCGTCTCGTCATCGGAAAGAATGTGAGCCCATCATCTAGAAATAGACAGGCATTTATCTTCTAGATCTTGTTGTTCCACAGGCAGCAGGATGCACGTCACATTAAGATGTTTTATTTTTTCCAAGGCTCAGGTTAGACAGCAGATTCCACGCCACGTTTTTTTTTTTTTTTGGCTCAGTCACGTCTGACTGCTGTTGCTGTCTTGTCATTGATAGCTCAGCTCTGTTGTCATCTCTGCACCTCAGTTAAGTTTTGAGGGGCTTGTGGGCTCATAAGCTCAGTGTTCCTTATTGGAAATGATAGTGGTTCATTCAGTCGAATTAAAGGTTTCTGTATAGTAAAATATTTGAGGTTACAGTCAACCCCTACTGTAAAGTGTAAAACTGAATTTCACCTCTATTTTAAAGAAATACTCAAAGATTTAGCTTAAACAAGCTTGTACTTTCACTTTTCTTAGGAGTGAGGGTGTAAAAGTCTCCACCAATGATTATGCTGTTCATTCTATCAGTAAATCACTGAGCTGTCTCATGTCCATCCAGGATTTGGCTTGTTTTTCTGTTGTTCCACAAGTCCACATTTGATTTCCTGCTCCCAGGATTGTATTTAAGCTCCCATCTGAGCTACTCTTTTCCCCGTGTTTTGACCCACCCCAATATATTCAGAGCTGCAGAGTGGTTGTTATTGAGAAGCAGCGACCGGGTGGCTTAGCTGATAATAAGGTACGCTCCAGTGGCTTGTATTTGTGTAGCACCTGCCATCTGTGTGTCCTTGAGTGGAGCTGCTAAGTGTGTATGTGTGTCACTTCTTGTGAAGTGCCTTCAATTGCCTTGACTGTGCTGCGAGGCTACAACCGTCTGTCACTATGCTTTTTTTTTTTTTTTCTGAGTTTGCGGTATTTCTACATGTAGCTTGTGCAACTATTGCTGTGAGCGATTCTCCCCATATCTTGACGTCAAGCGGTGACTCTAACATCCAAACCTGAGCCCAGCAGCCCCTTCAGCTGACCAACACTGTGCTCTTTTCATTCACTCATGCACTCCCCACTGACTCAAACCACTCGCTGTTGCACCAGTCCCTTCTCTCATGCAGTCTCTGTCTCTACTTGTCACTGAACTCTTTGTTTTATAGGAGGAGAACTAGATAAAGACTGCTGGGCCAGAATTTGAAGTGAACGTACAGGCTGATAACTGCACAGCACTTTGGGAAACAGTTCCAAAGGAAATTAGTCTGTTTAGCCAGCTCTCATTTTATTTTATTGCCCCCTTGGCCTCCAATTCAAAGTCACAAGGGGTGGTAGTTGAAGCCGATATAGATTCTACTGACCCACATTGCTTTTATGTCAACATTTGCAACTCAGTATACCCAGGGAGTTAAGAATGGGTTGGTGAATGGCTGATTGGATTGTAATATATATATATATATATATATATAAAAAAAAAACCCCACCAAACAACGTTTTACAATGGTTGCTGTGACAATAAAACACTTTTACCAGTAAAATTGTGAGTTTTTCTGGTAGCACATCTCATGTGTGCTCCTGAAAAATCTCTTTATATGGCCCATATAGTTTACCCCCCATAAGGATTGGGTCACCCATTCCACCTCAGTGTGAACTGGTCTATAGGAGTAATTAGATATTTTCAAAAGGTACCTTGTAATGACAGGTTTCCTCAGTGGTAAAAGAAAAGTCAAGATTTCTTGTGGCCAAGAGATGAAAGAGATTGCAAAGGTTGAAGTGAATATTGACCCTATTGTCCACTGGTGACATTTATGACAACTCTTCCAGCCTTTTTCCCTATAATGGGGTTTTATTTGTGCGGGTGTCCATGGGTTGCGTCTTTTGAGTTAAGGGTTGTAGAAGCATTGGAAATATAACAAACAGGAAATATGCAGGTTCGTTAGTCTGTAGTTTAGACTTGTTTTGAAGCTGTTGGCATAAAAATCACACATTCATAATCTCTACAACATATATGCATGTGTAGGCACAAATGCCATAAAGATGCAATACAGAGACCAAGATATGTGAAAGTTGAAAAAAGTTTCCCTGTGGTTTTTCGCAGAAATGGAGAAGAAACATTTGATTATATTTCCTCTGTCCCTTGACTATTCTAGTTTCAGCTGATTTAGAATTATTACTGCTGCCCTTTTGTTAGATTTATTCTAATTAATTTATTCTTAAAGTGCATTCTTTATTTATTGCACATGTTGAAGTGAAGCTAGTTTTATAATTTGATGATTTGTTTGCACTTTCAAGCAGACAGAAGTTTGTTCAACATTTGTGACCTTTTGTTTTATGGCTTTCATTGTATTATAAAGAGCCTTGGCAGAGATGTTTAGGTGGCAGGTTGCTTTAACAACAAGTCAGTGTTGAAGATGAGAAGCTTCTACTATTAGTCATACGACAACTTCAGCTAAACCTGCTACATTATGGTAGTTGCTTTTTAAGCGACTCAGTCTGATCTGCGTCTCGTTTAAAGTAATCACTGATGATTCAAAGCCCAATATACAGTAGTCTTACAAAGGCAAGAAACTAGGATTTTTCTCACTTTTATTACTATAAATAGTGGAAAAAAGGAACTTGTCGGTAAATAGGCTGATGAAAGATGTTTAACAGTTTGAACTAGTGGGCACATGTTGAGAAAACTTATACCACAAACTAACTTTGCAACAAAGTGACTGGCATAGTCTCCTTTCAAAATACTGTATGTACATGATCTCTATTTTTTTTGGCATGCAAATTAAAAAGAAGGATACATCTGTAAGAAAAATAAACTAAGATTTGCTCAAAATAGCAACTTTTATACAAAAATTGGTGACGAACATTTGCACTTGTTCTGTCCATGACAACTCTTGCCTCTTTCATTTAGCATGTTATGATATTACGCACTGGTGAACTAAGTTTGACATCTCTTGATTTTTTTTCTTGTGAAAATAAAAAAGCTACTCTTTTCATCCAATGTAGAATCTTTTTAATTGCTCCTTATGTGTTTACTGTAGTAAACAGTACTGGGCCCTTTTTGCTTTTGTACACTCGTGAAACTGTGGCTGGTAGTTAGCCTGTGTTGGGGGTGATCTGCTCAATTCAGTTCAGCTTATTTATATAGCGCCAAGTCACAACAGAAGTCATCTCAGGGCACTGAACAGAAACATTCATATATAAAATAATAAGTTAACACTATTTTTCTGAGGAGCAGACTGCTTTGAATTTAACTCCATCGCAGAACTCTCATCTTGAACAAGCATGAAGGCGACAGTGGAAAGGAAAAACTCCCTCATGAGGAAGAAACCTTTAGCAGAACTAGGCTCAGGACAAGTGGCCATTTGCTTTGACTTGCTGGGTTTGAGAGGAACAGGAAGGAGGAACAGATACACAATGGCAGGTCGAGAATCGTAAGTTAAGATAGAAATAGTATCAAATGAAAACTATTCAATTTTAACAATTCATTTAAGGAAATGAGGTCAGTTTGTCCTCTAGTAGGCTAAGCCTATGGCAGCATAACAAGTAAAACCTAGCTATAGGATTTATCAAAAAGGAAAGTCTTAAAACTGGACAATGTGTCAGCCTTATGGACAGAAACTGGAAGTTGGTTCCACAAGAGAGGAGCCTGATAACTGAAAGACCTTCCTCCCATTCTGCTTCTGGAAACTCTAGGAATCGCGAGAGTGAAGTGCTCTGTTGGAAAAATATAGAACAATAGGATCTCAAATATAAGATGGATCTAGGTTGTTGAGCACTTTGTAGGTTAGAATTAAGCTTTTGAATTCAATTCTGGATTTGACAGGGAGCCAGTGGAGAGAAGCTAAAACTGGAGAGATGTGATCTCTACCACTAACTCGAGACTCTGGCAGCAGCATTTTGGATCAACTGAAGGCTTTATATTTTTTTTGTATTTGTACACCCAGATTGCAATAGTCCAGTCTAGATGTGACAAATGCATGAAACAGTTTTTCTGCATCATTTTAAAGATGTTTCTAATTTTAGTAATATTACACAGATGGAAGAAGGTGCTTCTAGTAACGTTTTAAATGTCAACAAGACATCCATCCATCCATTATCTTTTACACTCTTCTTCCATTTTGGGTCACGGGGGTTGCCGGTGCCCATGTCCAGCAATCACTGTGCGAGGGACGGGGGCAACAAGACATTACAAGGCAAAATTTAAAGTTGATGTTTTCTTTAAAAAAACAACAACTATAAATTAGATGATGTTTTAGCTTTGATGTCTCCCCTAGCTGCACTGAATTGGCTATGTGCAAACGCATACAGATGTTTATTAATTTATTAGGTGCCATGACTTTTTTGGGGGTGGGTGGGTGGGTGCAGTCCTTTTGGGAGGGTGAGGCACCCCTTTTGAACTTAATCTGGAGGAAATGCTGGGTTTTCATGTAATGTAAGAGGATTTGATTGGTTCTTGCTAAAGTTTACACTGACTAGCCAATAAAGTTTAACACTCTTCCAGTTCCCGCACTAATAAAACTACATTTGTATTTCTAAAGTAGAAGTTACCTAAACATTATTATTGTCTGTGAGGTTGTGTTCTTCTTTGAATGTCTGCAAATCCACAACACACATCTCCACCTTCAGTATTACTCATTGTTGTTGACGGATAATGTCACATTCATATGTAATGTCACAAAGTTGACCATCAGCTGAATGTTCTGCAACCAGGGTGTTTCCCTGGCAGCGTGAACGCAAATACAAACATCTATATAAGTGCTTTGTAGTGGGATTTTCAGTGCTTATTATCCCCAGAGACTCCTTATAACTGCTTGGTCTGAAAACAGAGGGGTGGCAGGCAACACCTTTTTAGAGGCATTGCATCATGGGCATGGAAAATTCCAAATAGTTAAATGTCAAAAATTGATTTTGTAAATGTTATTGTGCTACCATTTTATGAGAGTCAGTAGAGTAGTTGTTTTCATTTCAGTGCATCACAGTCGTGCACACTTTAGTGCATTTCATTTGGTTTGAGATGGAGACAACTTTGCTCTTCCCTGACAGAATTAAGCTAGCTTTCCTAGAAGCATGTTGGGTCATTTTGTCAGCTAATCATAGTTTTTTTAATGAGTCCAACCTTAGAAAAAAATGCCCATGAATTCTAAATGAACCACTGCTTTCAATGGATTTGGATCACCAACTCTCATGAAATCATTCTGTGACATTAAAGTTAAGCCTGTCGCAATAAACAATAAATCAATTAATCACATGATAAACGAAAATTATTGACCTAATTTTCATTTATCGGCTTTATCGTTTCTTCATGTCTCTTTCTACTGAAGTCACTGGATGACAAAACGTTCAACTCTGGTGCTTTTCGCTGACTCCTCCCTTTCTCTTTAAAATCCATTTTAACCGTCTTAAAATGTTTTTGGATCGTTAAAAGAAGCTAAGCTGAGAAGCTAAGCTACGAGCTAAGCTAACAGGCTGACCTCAGGATAAAATCTCCGTCTTGTTGACGCTCCAAAATTCACGGTTGAAACCCGTGCCTTCATGTAAAAAGTTGTTTTTCTCTGCAAAAAGAAGCTGAGAACTTGTTTACTGATTTTTTTAAATAAAAGCTTTGTGTGAAAAATGTTATGCTAAATAGCTCAAACCACACCGAGCGTCCACCATTTTGAGAACCGAAGAGAGACAGCCCATGTCACGTCAAGTGGCCACACTGCTTGCTCCCTCACTATCCATCTTTCTGTTCAAACAGTATTTTACTAAATGTGGTGGTTAAAAAAGGTACTGCACGTAAATCAAATTAACAAAAATTTATTTTTAAATTTGACAATAATTATTATCTTCAAATTTCAAGCAATATTATCGTTTATCGCAATAATTTCTGAAGCAAAATTGGTTATCGTGACAGGCCTGCTCGTCATAGTTGCCACCTTCTTGTTTTCAATGAACAAAAAGAAGCTTTGATAAACTCTGTTCTGTTTCCTTACTTTTATGTCAACTTCGAGTTCCTTAGTGATATTTTTCCACAACAGAGCTGAGGTTGTCATTACTAAAATAAATAGTTATAAAAAGGTCATGTCCTCACTTTGCTCACTGTTATACAACCACATATTTTGACCATCTCTCTCTCTGTGTCAGCCTTGTCTTCTTCCATTTCCATGATTAATCTGAACTCCTTTCATTCCCCACCTCCTTTCCCCTGACCCCTATGGTCACCATGTACATGCTATAAACCTGACAGGGACTATCTCTTCTCCTTTCAAGCACAGGAGCACACAAAGTGCAGTGAGATACACAAAACCCGACAGCTACTTATCTCTTCTGTCGCTTTCCTTTTTCTTTGATCTACTCTCTGTCTGTCTGTCTGTTTCTTCCTCCCTTGCTTTATTTGTCACTCCTGCCTTTTTGCAGCCTTCATGTGTCCTTGACTTCTCCCTGATTTTTTTCATTTTTTATTATCATCCTCCTTTTCCATCTGCTGTTACCAAAACTGCCTCCCCCGCTTCCTCCCCACTCAGCACAAATCCTGCCAGTGGCTGTGGATCTCGGCTACATTGCACCGTCTCCATCGTTTTTCATCTCTTGACAGACACATAACACAATAAAAATCCATAGAGTGAACGTTGTGGTTGCACCAGTTCCGTTCATAAAGTAAAATTGATTCTGGTTCACCTTGGGGCAGAGCTGTTCTTTCTTTAATAATGTTGCTTTTGGTTGATTTTTGTTTCATCTGGTTTTCATCATCTTCAGTTTTTACCTTCCGTTTGGACAGAGACGCTATAAGTCAATAAAAACAAGTGAAGGTGTTATATTTGTTTTTAATTTTATTTTATGTTTTTGCTTGTGTCTATATTTGTCTACTGTGTTAGCAAAATATTTAATGCGGATGAATTTAGATTAAATGCTTGCAGGTAGGGGTGCACCGATTGCAGTTTTCTGGCCGATCATCAATTTCTAAAAAGTCTGCCCTGCCGATTCCGATTTTGGCTTAAACCGATTTTGTTTTATAATTGACACTGTCAGGTGTTATGAGGTCACAATGCACCTTAAATTTTTCAAAATTATTTTATTGAAAAACATGCCCTTGAACAATATCCTAGAAATAATACAAACTTGTTTTAACTGGCCATGAGATAGTGCTCTGAAATATAAATGAAGTTCAGACAATTGTTGTAAAAAAAAAAAAAAAAAATCAGTAAAATTGGTTTCTCATGCAAGTATCGGCTTATTTCCAATTTCCCAAAATTAAGGAAATCAGGGCTGATAAATCGGTGCACCCCTACTTGCAGGGCAAACTATGTTCAAGATGGCTGTTACAACTAACTAACATTAGCCAACTCAACAATGTCTGAAACTTAACTAGTTTTACAGATGTTAGGCTAAAATTTTATATGCTAGTAGCTGAGGGTGATTCCCAACACATATTGAGCGCTAACGGAGCACAGGGATCTCTGGATTTTGTGTGAGAGCACATATTTTAAAGAATCTACCAAAACGGCGATTAATTAATCATTTTTCTAAATATGATTATCTTAGTTTAAAATATTTGCATGAAAGGTGGTGGGTATTTATGCATACAGTGTTTCCCCTACATTACTTACCTTGGCAGGAGGCTCATCTCTTCTGTGATTTTTGTTGAGGGGGCGGGGCCCGAGACACGCCTGTGTTGCGCGTTGTTTGTACCGACAGTTTTTGATTGAGGGGTGGGAGATGGGTCAGTGCGAGGGAATTGGAGCGCTACCTCTAGCTTTTTTGCTAGCACATCTGTATTGTGCACTGCTAGGTTAGCTCTGCGTCAGTGCTAGCAGTTAGGGGTTCAGTTCGGTAGGCGGCAGGGGTGCTTGGTTCTGTTGACAGGGTGGGGCTCCCTGCTTGTTAAATGGTAGGGGAAACACTGGTATACAGTATGTTCATTAATGCATTTATCTGTTACTCGTTATCAAGTGTTCTTTGCCTGACTATGGCTCCATCTACACCACTCAGATTATTTTTCCAGTGGTTGTTTTCGTCTTGCTTAACACTTTTCCCTCATCCACATGCTTCAAACACTGAAATGCCCAAGCTACACCACCATTACCGACGTAGTTATCAAGAATATATCAAAATGCAGAGAATTATTATTATTTTTTGCCTGGCAGAATATTTGCCCCAAATTAGTTATTTTACTACCATTTACAGTCTTCTCTATGTAATAACTATTGTATCACAAATTCAAAATTAATAACAGGATCAGGATAATGTGAGGCAGACAAAAATATATATATACAAACTGCTCTATTATTGTTCTGGTTTCTAAGGTACAAGCTAATAGGAGGTGAAATTGGCTGCTTTGTCTTTGATTCTGAAAACAGAAACCTTGTATTTCCTGTCTACACTGATCTACCTTAAACAGAGTTTTAAAAAAGCTCCACTTTTTTAAAATTTTGTAGCATAAACGGCATTTAAAAATATATATATTATATATCTAGAGTGGTGTGGATGTAGATTTATACATCAGATTTAATGTGAAAGCCTGTTAGCAACAGCCTCTTACAGCAAAGTATACGCCTCTCTAAATGCATCATAAACATCGTTTTTGGGTAGGACTGCACCGTATATAAAAATGTATCTATTGTGATATCATGCGCAATATCAGTATTATAAGGAATTGTTTGTTTTGCCATAAGTCATGGCTTATACTCATAGCTTTTTAGTGATGGCAGGCACTGAGATGCTAAAGAACGCAAATGTGCGTTGTTCAGCCTCGCTTTTGAGTTAGAATGCACTTGAAAGTTTGAATGGGCTTACAAAGGTCTCACTTCTGTTTGTTGTTGGGGCTGTGTTCTTTTTTAAATCACTTTGCTCATTTCCTGTCGGTTGTCTAGGTGTGTGCGTGCTGCCGCTGCAATACAGCTGCATAATTTGCTGTAAGTGAATTCAAGCGTGCTTGAAAATGCAGATAGAGGTCAGTTACACCTCCTCCACCTCCCTCAAAGAAAGTGTGGAGGGAATGGAAGTGGTAGATGACACCAGAGATAGGAAATGAAGGTTGCAGTTTAAAAGAGATACAGACTGATGCAGTTTCGTGCGACACTCCCACTTTTAACGGTTCCACCTGAGGGAGGGAAAGCAGATGTTTCTCTGCTCGCCTTTCTGATTCTCACATCTGCTGCCGGAAACCGCAGCAGGCACGATTTGATCCATCTATGCCCCTCCAATGACCCCCACTTCCCACTATCATTAGCTCGCAGTATCTTTTGTCTCCCAAAAAGATTTAGCTTATTTTACTTTCCCAGCAGCCAAACTGGCAAGTTTAACTTCGCTGCACTCTCCCAGCATATATTAGCATGTCTTTGTCACCTCATCTTTATGCGGGGGCTTGAGCTTAAATTAATCTGTTGCTGTAAATCAACAGCCTGCTGGATTTACACATGAGATGCTAACGGAGGAAAGATAAGCGTATTCATGTGCAGGGTGTAGTCTATTAGAAAGAGGGAAAGTATGATTCTGGATGCCAATTTAATGCTGGCAGAATAGCAAAACTGACCAGACTAGATTTTATTTATTCAGCTCAAAGATGAAAATATTAAAGAGAACATTTAGTCTTTTCGTTGTATTTATTAATATTTTTTGGTAGATTTGCTTTCACTGTTATCTCAAAATGACAATTTTGGCCTCATATGTACCTGTAAATGTGGCTTTTGCTTTTTATTTGTTTAGAGAAGGTTGAAAAGTCTCTTCGTTTGATGCACTCTCTTTGGTATGGTGTATTCGTGTTTACATACACAGCTTAGCATTGTTTTTTCAGCCACAATTGTTCTCTGGGCTGAATGTATTTATGTCTGTGGTGCAAAGTTGTATTCCGATTTGAGAGATTAATTTATCCAGTTATCCAATTGAAAATTGTCAGTTTTGTCCAATTACAGCACTACACTGTCACCTTCAGTATATTATAAATGGACAATTATTAAAGGTTTATCTATCAAAGGAAGCCAACAGATTTAGTTGACTCTTGAATTTGATGCGGTCTCCACCCAGAGCTGTGCACATCAGTTTTGATTCAAATGAGAAATAAACTCCACTTTATTATCATCAATTGCATTAAAATATTGATTGTTGTGAGATGTAAATGCAAAAGTGAGACGCCTTCCTTGTATTGCTATTTGCTAATTCTTCTGAGAATGACCACCTGACTGGATTTTTTTAAATGCGCGTGACTTTTCAGACTATTTTAACATGTGGTTGATGGTTGCTGCTCATTCCAATTTCTGTCTAACTGTTTCGCTCATAAAAAGCAGGTAGCTTGTTTTTATAGATTGAATAAGATATTTGTAGATATAGTGACCTAATTTGTGCTGTTTTGAAACCTCAGCTTTAGCATTTTGCGTGTGCCAGTTAGTTTTTTTTAAATCCACCCTTAATGTATAACAGGTTCGTTTGACTAACATAAATTTGTTAAGCCAAACATGTCCATCAACTCTTTTTTTTTTTTTTAGCTAAAGGGCACAAAACATTAGATGAATATGTGTTACTAAAGAATACCTAGTGTAATAAAATGTTTACCGTGGAAATAAATTGAGCAAGAAGTGTTCAGCATTGTACTCAAACCTTGACCTTTTGGAGCTCGACACATAAAACAGCCAAATACCAATATATTATGTACCACCACATTGTGATGTAAAAAATATGTTAAAGCTAAATGGACTTCATGGTTTAACTGGTCTTATTTAAAAACAACAAAACAACTAATTGCTGCCGCTAAAATGACATCACAGGATACTCTATTTATTATTATTGTATTATTTACATTTCTTTATATTTATTTTGATTAAGATTGCAGATACACCAAAAGTGTGAGAGAACACAGTTGAGTGTGTTGAGTCATTATCTAATAAAAGTCAGTACCTAAAACACCATAGAGGTAGTAGGTTGTATATGAAAATTTATGTTTTTGAATTTTTGTCAACAGGTTTACACAACTTGTAAAAACGCAACACAAAAAAAAAAAAAACCACTAGCTTAATGTAACTAATTCATAATTACAGCATCTTCTCTTTGTAAAGTAACACTCGTAGCCTGACAGTTTGATGCTAGCTAGTTGGCTAATGCTAACTTTTTGTCTTTAAATGGTTTCTTAAAAAGAATTATGAGTGACAATTTTTTTTGTTAGGCAAGCTAAGGCTGGTTGTAAATATACAGTATATATATTTTGTATTGGCTCTGGCTCTGGAACCAGTTTCCTTGAGAGGGGCTAGACACTCTTCCACTCTTGAGTTGCCCCTGGTGAGAGGCGCCGAGCAGGAGTGGGCATACTTATTGCCCCCCAACTTGGTGCCTGTGTGTTGGGGTTCACCCCGGTGAATGAGCGGTTGGCCTCCCTCTGCCTACGTGTGGGGGGACGGGTTCTGACTGTCGTTTGTGCTTATGCACCAAACGGCAGTTCAGATTATCCACCCTATTTGGAGTCCTTGGAGGGGGTACTGGAAAGTGCACCTCCTGGGGACTCCCTTGTTCTGCTGGGGGACTTCAATGCTCATGTGGGCAATGACAGTGAGACCTGGAGGGGTGTGGTTGGGAGGAACGGCCCCCCTGAGCTGAACCCGAGTGGTGTTCTGTTGTTGGACTTCTGTGCTCGTCATGGATTGTCAATAATGAACACCTTGTTCAAGCATAAGGGTGTCCATATGTGCTCTTGGCACCAGGACACCCTAGGCCGCAGTTCGATGATCGACTTTGTCATTGTCTCATCTGATCTGCGGCCACATATCTTGGACACTTGGGTGAAGAGAGGGGCGGAGCTGTCCACTGATCACTACCTGGTGGTGAGTTGGCTCCGATGGTGGGGGAGGATGCCGGTCAGACCTGGCAGACCCAAACTTATTGTGAGGGTTTGCTGGGAACGTCTGGCAGAGTCTCCTGTGAGATGGAGTTTTAACTCCCACTTCCGGGAGAACTTCGAACATGTTCCGAGGGAGGTGGGGGACATTGAGTCTGAGTGGACCATGTTTCGTGCCTCTATTGTCGAGGCGGCTTACCAGAGCTGCGGCCACAAGGTTGTCGGTGCCTGTCGCGGCGGCAACCCTCGAACCCGATGGTGGACACTGTCGGTGAGGGATGCTGTCAGGCTGAAGAAGGAGTCCTATCGGGCCTTTTTGGCCTGTGGGACCCCGGAAGCAGCTGATGGGTACCGGCAGTCCAAGCGACATGCGGCTCGGGTGGTCGCTGAGGCAAAAACTCGGGCATGGGAGGAGTTCGGAGAGGCCATGGAGAATGACTTCCGCACGGCTTCGAGGCGATTCTGGTCCACCATCCGCCGTCTAAGTGGGGGAAAGCGGTACGCCACCAACACTGTTTATAGTGGGAGTGGTGTGCTGCTGACCTCAACTCGGGATGTTGTGGGTCGGTGGGCGGAATATTTTGAAGACCACCTCAATCCCACCGGCATGTCTTCCACTGAGGAAGCGGAGCCTGGGGACTCTGGGTTGGGCCCTCCAATCTCTGGTGCTGAGGTCACCGAGGTGGTTAAAAAGCTCCTCGGTGGCAGGGCCTCAGGGGTGGATGAGATTTGCCCAAAGTTCCTTAAGGCTCTGGATGTTGTAGGGTTGTGTTGGCTTACGCAACTCTGTAATATTGCGTGGACATCGGGGGAAGTTCCCCTGGATTGGCAGACCGGGGTGGTGGTCCCCCTATTCAAAAAGGGGGACCGTAGAGTGTGTTCCAACTACAGGGGAATCACGCTCTTAAGACTCCCTGGTAAGGTCTATTTGGGGGTTCTGGAGAGGAGGGTCCGTCGGATAGTCGAACCTCGGATTCAGGAGGAGCAGTGCGGTTTTCGTCCTGGCCGTGGAGCACTGGACCAGCTCTGCACTCTCAGCAGGGTCCTGGAGGGTGCGTGGGAGTTTGCCCAACCAGTCTACATGTGCTTTGTGGACTTGGAGAAGGCGTTCGACCGCGTCTCTCAAGGAACCCTGTGGGGAATACTCTGGGAGTATGGGGTACCGGGCCCATTTATATGGGCTGTTAGGTCCCTGTATGACCGGTGTCAGAGCCTGGTCCGCATCGCCGGCAGTAAGTCGTGCTTGTTCCCGGTGAGAGTTGGACTCCGCCAAGGTTGCCCTTTGTCACTGATTCTGTTCATAACTTTTATGGACAGAATTTCTAGGCGTTGAGGGGATCCGTTTTAGTGGCCTTAGGATTGCGTCTCTGCTTTTTGCAGATGATGTGGTCTTATTGGCTTCATCAGATAGTGATCTACAGCTTTCGCTGGAGCGGTTCGCAGCCGAATGCGACGCGGCCGGGATGAAGATCAGTTCCTCCAAATCCGAGGCCATGGTCTTGAAGCGGAAAAGGGTAGAGTGCCCTCTCTGGGTCAGGGAGGAGGTCTTACCCCAAGTGGAGGAGTTCAAGTATCTTGGGGTCTTGTTCACGAATGAGGGAAAAATGGAGCGTGAGGTCGATAGGCGGATAGGTGCAGCGTCTGCAGTGAAGCGGGCACTGTACAGGTCTGTCATGGTGAAGAGAGAGCTGAGTCAAAAAGCGAAGCTCTCAATTTACCGATCGATCTACGTTCCTACCCTCATCTATGGTCACAAGCTTTGGGTTGTGACCGAAAGAATGAGATCTCGGATACAAGCGGCCGAAATGAGTTTTCTCCGCAGGGTGTCTGGGCTCTCCCTTAAAGACAGGGTGAGAAGCTCGATCATCCGGGAGGGACTCAGAGTAGAGCCGCTGCTTCTCCTTGTCGAGAGGAGCCAGTTGAGGTGGCTTGGGCATCTGTTTAGGATGCCTCCTGGACGCCTCCCTGGTGAGGTGTTCCGGACATGTCCCACCGGAAGGAGGCCCAGAAGAAGACCCAGGACACGCTGGAGGGACTATGTTTCTCGGCTGGCCTGGGAACGCCTCGGGATTCCCCCGGAAGAGCTGGCCCAAGTGGCTGGGGAGAGGGAAGTCTGGGCCTCCCTACTTAGGCTGCTACCCCCGCGACCCGACCCCATATAAGCGGAAGAAAATAGATGGATGGATGGATGGATGGATATTTTGTATTGTAAGATACATGTAGATGAATTGGCAGAGGAGTAGCTGGCACAATACTGGCTTGTTCCTTGATTTTATTTTTAGAAAAAGGAAACGACCTCTGTTCGATTATTTACTCATCGTGCAATTATCACAACACAATGTATCATAATCCATCGACAAATCAAACAGAATACACATTTAATTACACATTTATTCAAGTGATGTAAGTCCTCCCAAGAGGATTACAGTAATTATCTCATCTCAGGTTTTGGCATCAGTGAACTATTAAATGCATGCACTTATCTGTGGAGCCACACCAACCTACACACAAAAACACTCTTAGATTATTGCCAGAAAATGAGATGAGGTTTTAGTCCACTGACCTATATTCTGGCTTAATCTGTATCATCTACGACTTTTAAATTAATAATAAAACAATTCTGTTCAGGCCAGCAGGACAAATGCTTTGATTTTTCCACATTTGATAACCTGCACAAAAGCTGGCAATATCCTAACAGCTAATCATGATAATAAATAAGTTAGCCTTCGTGGCTGCAACCATTATTGTTGCCATCATTTTCACTGATTTGCGTTAGCAAAATATCCCATGAAGCACTGAATAGACTGTAGTGAAACAAAGTAATGATTGGATATCCATCTACCACTCATTGAACTTGGAATCAACCCAATTCAAGCTCATTGACTTTATCCAACACAAACATGGTTATTCACTAGTCCCTCGATTATCGCCAGGGTTATGTTCCAGACACCACCGCAATAGGTGAAAAGCCATGAAGCAGGAACACCTATATTTATATATATTTAAACTAAAGCTTTATAAACCCTTCCCACATTATTGCAATGTTCTTAACTATGTTTTAAACTAGGGATGCATGATATTATCAACATGGTATCGGTATCAGCTGATATTAGCGTTAAAGTTCAATATCGGACATCGGCCATTCCATGAAAATAACTCACCAATATAAAAGGCGCTGTTTTTGTATGACAACCCTGTGACGAGGATGCTTGCAGCGGCAGCACAACGTGATGACGTCACATGCGCCTGCCTGATCTCACAGCGGAGAGGAAAATTCAAAGTGTCGGTGGTGTGGAAGTTTATTTTCGTTGAGGATGTCGGATTCCGAAGATTTTTGGACTATGTTGAGCCTCGCTACATCGTACCAAGTTGGAGATATTTTTCCGACGTAACCTTACCAGAGTTACTAGCCGTCATTTCTGGCGTCATTGAGAAGCTAATTGCTGATTGCACTTGGGTGAGTTTTACCACAGACATTTGGACGTCATGTTAGTCATGTTAGCATGATTAGTCTTGCGGCACAATGGATAGACAAAAGCGTTGAACTTAAAAAGGCTGCCCTTCATGCATAAGAGTGCAGAGGATCCCACACTGCAGCTAGGAGCCCAGAACAAGCCTCTACAAGTGAGACAGCATCGCAGGTGGCTAATGCTAATAAATAATTTTGAACACATTTCATTTAATATAAGTTAACATACTATGCATGTCATATGGCTGTTACTGAATATATGTCACCAGCTCTTACAGCTGTTACACAATTTTTGTAGCAAATAAGCCTAAATAAGAGGGCTATGTTCTGACAAAGGAAAGTACCGGTATATAAAATATCAGTATCAGATATCGGCCAAAAATCCTATATCGTGCATCCCTATTCTAAACTCTTAAACCTATGTAATTTTAATAACATACATATATGTACTGTACAGTACTGCAAAAATTTATATGGATACTCACCAGCTCTGCAGACAAGCAACTTGGTTCCGGTCAGGCTCAGCTCTGGTTCGGCAGACCTACCCTGCAGCGACGAAGCCCACCGCCCCGTCCATGTTGATGTGCACATGGATAATGGAGCTTCGGGAAACTTCAGGATTATTTGCGACTTTCCTGCCAGTATCTGTGAGCTTAATAGATAGCGTAGATTTGCTTTGCAAAACTTTCCCTCCATTTGGCCAGAAAGCAGCAGCCAGAAGCACTGTTGGCTTCTGGGCTGTGTAGTTCTTTTGACTTGCGTTACAGTGTAAGCCTGTACAGTGCATTGAAAGAAAACAACAAAATGGTAGCACCTGTCCGAATTATTTATTTTTTAATGTTAACTTTTTTATCTCGTACCATCCCAATCATGTGAGTAATTTTAAAGTTGATAATCCTATGTTGTGTACAAACTTGCGTTGAAAAACCGCAAAAGGGCGAGTCTGCAAAAGTCGAATCATTAAGTAGCGATGGACTACTGTAATTCAATTTCACAGATACTGAGCTAAACCTTAGTGTGGTAGTAACTGGGAGTCACCCTCCTCAACAAACACTCCAAGCACATTATGTTATTTACAGGGTTTGACCAAAATGGCTAGAATTCAGTTTCTTTAAGATTGTGTAGGTTCAAACCTCTGGCATGAAAGGCAGTGGGTGATATGCATTCCTTCAAGGAACACTACACTTTTAGTTTTTTTCAGAAATTGGTGCATGACTTATAAATGTTTATGGATATCATCAAAATGAAACAGAGGTGAGATATCCCTGAGCTGCACTGTTTGTCAACCAGACTAATGGCATTCCTCGCACAGCTCATTCCTGAAAGCCGACCTGCTCCCGCTGTGTGGTCTGAGTGAAGGTTTATTGTTGCTAGCGAGCCGTTTTGTGACGGTGGTCGGGTTGCTGTCTCCCAGCACACAATGGCAGCGAGAGGAAACCGGCGGCCGGCAATAGAGACGGCCAAATGAAAAGCCGTTCCTCCTGGGTGATTCTGCTGCCCTGGGTTTTATCTGTGCTGCCTATCAGACCTCTGCTTCTGTGTATCTGCTTGTTTTTGTCTGTTTGGGTGTGAGCACCTGCCAAGTTAGATGCTGTTCAAGACCACCTCCTGCCGACCTCTGCAGGTTCAGCTCTGTCTGTCACGACTTTGTGCTTCATATGCAAAATGCATCAACTCTTTAACATCCTGGACTTTTAAAATAAAGTAAAACATTAGCTTCTTTCTCTTGTCTCCATAGAAAGAGAGATGCCTGCAGCCTCTGTGTAGGAGCGTAGTTTGCGTGGACTTGGCTCAAACAGAACATAACTGAGCTAGTTTTGGTCTGAGTAGGAATGTTTTAGTCACATTGCTGGAATTAAATGCAGCTTTGGTTTGGCAAAGGCAGTTGTTTTGAGCAGTGCAGACTAAAGAACGAGCAGCATGAAGAAGCAAAGAGTCTTTATTGCTCTGCTTAATATCCAGTTTGAAATATTCAGTTATTGTTTGTAAGGAACCCAACAAAAGAAAACATTATTGTCCTTGTTTTTATGCTATCCCCTTCCTCCTGTTCACAATTAACCCATTAACCTCATTTGTGTCATAATACAGCCTTGTATGTGACAATTATTAACTCACATATTCCCATACACTAATTTTAATATTCATGCTCTTAACATTTGGCATCAGTGCAGGCAAATGGAGTGACACCAGTTTCTATTGTCAAATTAGCATATTAATGACATAAATGCCGTGTAATTAACATGTGGGAGTGGATTTTGCTTGTGAATCATTGTTTGATCAGTCAAAGAGAATAAAGGGTCAGGCTAATTAGGTTAAAAAGCACATTAAAGGGTGCCTCAAATGAATTTTGCTCCGTGATTTATTACAAAATGTGGGTAATATCTGGGCACCAGAACTTCCTGCTTTGATCACAATCAGCTTTCATGAAGCTGTCTTTTCTTCTGTGTTACAAAAAGCCAATCCTTTTATTAAGGAAAGTGCCAGTCCTCATGTCCCTTGGAGTTTTGGTTGATGTTTGTTCTTTTAAGCAGCTTTGACGAGGCAACAGAAAAACAAACAAATGTAAAGCGGTTTCACAGGCCTTGACTCGGCCTCAAACACGTGTCCTAATCCCAACTAGTAGGGTTTATGCGGGGATATATTGACTTGCTCAGCTGAATGCACATGCCAACTATCCAACAGACACTCATGCATAATCCTAACGGATTAGGAAATTTTAAAGTGGTTGAAATGCAACCTCTGACTTTGCAGTGTCACCTGTTTCAATCCCAGGCAGTTAATGAAGGAATAATTTCCAATCAGTGCACTTTTATGTATTTAATGTCTAGACTTTGCCTTCTGGTAATAGTAGATTTCTTTACTAAATATCCTAATATTGTGCAGCCCTATTGTTAAGTGTACTCAATCTGACTTTCTGTTACCAAAGCAATGGAATAAAGAAAATAAGAATACTAAACCCATAAACTGGGGTACTCTTCCTTGCAAGTAATGTGATGCTAATGTGACATAGTGGGAAAGTTTATAACTCAACTGCTAAGAAATGTTTGAGGTATTTATGTAAAAACTCATAGCTGATCGTGGTTATTTAAAAAAGGAGTGCAACGTATTTCAGTTTGTGTACCTATCAAGCTGAAAAGGTTTTCGGAGTCACCATCTCAGGTGTTTTGACAGAGATAAGTGCTGCCCTGTAAGTGGCGTGAAGACCTGCTGCAACAGAGATTTTATCACCGTTTCTATTTCTGGAACCATTCCCTTGTTTGTCCCTTGTGACCTTCCCTTCTTGTTGTTTTCAGATGATAAAACCCTACAGCAAACACATTTTGTGGTTTGGTTCATCCACGTTTACTTTATGGACCATTGTCTGGTCTGTTGCCATCATTGCCCATCCGACCTGTGTCACGTTGCATTGGAAAGTATCTTGAATTGGTGGTAAACGTGCGCCCTAATTATTGGCACGTCTGCTTGCTTGTTTCATTCACTGTTCCTTCTCCCATTGGTACTCCTTGTTCTCCTTTTCTAGTTCGAGCAAATGGAACAAAAGAACAACAAATCATTCTCCTAGAGAGCGAGTCCCTTTCCAATCTCGTCAGTCCATAATTTTGTGGTCCGTCAACCCGGTTAGTTGACAGGCAGTCAGACTGATGACAGGCAGTTGGGGATAAATGGACAGACAGCAGCTGGCTCTAAGATTTCATTTCTCCGCAGGAAAAAAAACATACTTGAGCTGAATAATTGATCTCAGTGCAGCTGGGGGAGTAACTTGAGTAATTCATGCATTGGGCACACTTGAGGAGCGTAAATGTGTTTGGTCTCTGTGCAAATGTGTGACTGACTGAGCTTTGAATAAATTACACAAAGTAGGCGAGCATCGTGCCTCTCCACACTCTGGTCTTTGAACGAATTGCAAAGTCGGACGTTCACATGTGACAAATCCCTTTTTAAACAAGGTCTTTCTGGGGATCGGAGGATAACAAGGAGCTGCTGACGCTTCAGCTTCAGATGCAACGACAGAACAGAACAGAGTGGCAGTTTCTTTTACTTCCGTCTTCTTTTTTTATCCACCTCAATACTGGTATTGTGACGTCAAATGGCTACATAATCCATCAAAGAAAAAAACAATAAAATGTATTTTACTCACCAAAGTTTTGAATATCTGTACACAAACGCCATCCTCCTTTCTTTCCTTGAGAAGAGGTCAATTCCTCAGTCATACAGGTCATCGTGGCATTTCCATTTTGACAATAAGTCCTTTTCTGTCACCATGAAAGCCATCATTGAAAGTCCAGTCTGCTCTGTAGTTTTTCTGGCACAAGGTTTAATTTGCTTTAAGGCTGAAGATGTCCACTCGGCATTTAGCTTGTGCTATCGCCGACCAGTACCTTCTCTGACCGTCCAATCAAATGGCGTGAAAATGCTGATGTTGTCTAATGCCTGCTAGAAGGCCCTGGCATTGCCAACTTAATACCTGATTGGTCAAAGCA
Organism: Nematolebias whitei; assembly: GCF_014905685.2. Lineage (NCBI taxonomy): Eukaryota > Metazoa > Chordata > Actinopteri > Cyprinodontiformes > Rivulidae > Nematolebias > Nematolebias whitei. The sequence continues at coordinate 8,279,363 of NC_056519.1, read as the reverse complement.
AAGTTTCTTTGCCATTTGTTTTGAGCAACAGGTGCCTGCACAGTTGGTTCTGAAGGCCTTGGGGAAGATTTATTTGACCCTAGCAACACATCATGGTCTAAGTATGGACAAAAGCTCTATATAAACATACGGTACTGGAAGATGTACAACCAGGAGAAATCCTGTAAAATTAAAAGAACAGACATTTCATAATAATAATAATAATAATAATAATAATGATTTTTTTTTTAATACTAAAATTTATGTTAGTGATTCTGATGTGTTTAGGCCAGCATAGACATCTTTGATGGTCCACTGCTGGTATTTCTACAGTCAGTTATGAGTAGTTGGCAGTTTTGACAAAGGAGAAAAATATCTTCATTTTAAATACTTTACAGACATATAAATTTGTTTCTTCTATTCAACAATAATCAACAAACAACTTATGTGATGGGCCAAAAAACTCCTTTTTTTTTTCAGAAACTTAGCACAGCAGGAAACATTTTAGCAAACTTGTTTTCTTTTGTGGTCAAGGAAACAACATCATGCACGGTCTCACACATTATTGTACGATCTCACACTTAAAGTTTGTATGAGAATCACTCTCTGCTACTATCACCTCAAGGTTAAGCTCAATACTTATCAAAATGATTGAGTTATAGCCATTTACGTGTTTACTAATATTGATTACCTGTGACGGCAATCTTGAGTTGAATTTACTTCAGAAGTTTATTAGTTTTAGATGTACATCCATGGATTACTTCCTGAGTTTCAATAAATCCATCCAGTGGTTCATGAGATACATTGCTAACAGACAAACAAGGTTGACTCCAACAGTTATGGTGCTTTGCTGCTGTATCAACTCTTCGCGGCTCCACTCAACACGGCACCAGTTAAGAGCCTCCCCGCTGTTGGTATCCACCACCCTCAGCTCGGTTTATGGGGCCACCTTGTTTGGCGTTCCAAACGGGCTGCTCTGAGGGGCCGATTTTGATGTAGGCAGACAGTAGCCATTTATTGTTCAGCAGAGCTATGTGATTGGATGACCCGCTCATCAAAACTGCAAACTACATCTGAACCTCCACTTCTTCATCGTGTTGACGGACGACGCAACAAGAAATGAGTGCATTTATCGAGAGATATCGGAGATGATGGCATAGCACAGCTACACCTGGACTTATAAGCAGTGCCGGGATAAGACAAAAAGACCCATTATGATCCCGCCCACTTTGCATTGATGATCCCGCCCACAGAGCGGGAAAACAGGTCAGCCTCCACTGTAGTGGCAAATCACCTACATCTAAGAAGAACCGAGAAGAGGAGAGCCGAGTAGAGCCGCACTTAACAATGGAAAAGCAACACGTGCCATATTCCTTGGCAAATATGTCTTGCACTGACTAGCACTTAGAATATGTGTTGGAGATGATACTCACCTAGTACCACACCAATTTTTACCTCAACATCTGTAAATTTGACTAAATTTGAGCAATTGTGGTGGCCATCTTGAACTGGGTTGGTTTTAAAGCCTTATCAGTTGTTTATGAACATCCAGTGATGACCGGTACTTCTTGAAAGTTTCATTATAATCTGTCCAGTGGTTCATGAGATATTTTGCTAACAGACAGACACATTGAAATTACATAATGTAGACCTGATGTACAAGATGAAAAAGACCATAACCACTGTGTTTTTGTATTAAAGATTTTCAGGTACACATTTTTGGTTGTTTGCTTTGACTCATCTTGGATTAAATACAATCTCTCAGCGGTGAGAGGAATTTTCTTTTGGTTGTTTCAACGATGCGCACAGATAAAATGGATGATGACAAACTAGGATGCTTTCTGTCTAACGAGCCTCTCCTGTTATCCGTTTCCGCCTCAGATCCCTGCTTGTGTTGAATGTGTGTGTCCATGTGTGAATGGCTTTCTCTGTGTAGCCATGTGTACTAGCATACATTAGCTGTTTGAATGGGCTGCTTGTGTGAATTCGCTGCCTTCGTAGTTCCAGTAGTAGCGTTTTGTAGACATTTATACAGTTTATGCATTGATGGATTTGCTTGAACATAGCTGTCTTTTAATACATATGTTGGCTCAGTGAGCATGGCCGAAGAGCTGTCAGGTGACGAGCTTTCCTGGTGGTGGTGAGGCTCCAGATTATCTCTTTGTTCCTGCTTCTTGAATTTGTTGGCTTCAACTTCTGTGAAAAAGAAAACATTTGTCAAACAGCTATATTTTCTGGTTATTGTTCATGTGTCCCCTTTAACATATTGTCATTGCTAAAAGCAGATAAACACTTGCCCATAGAGCATACTGTGGTTGGACCTTGAGCTCTAAGTGTATAAATATGGTCTTTGTAAGAGGTTGTGTGGGGTTAGTGGAAAAGTTTTTATTATTAGGTTTTAGTGGTTTCGTTAGAGTTGAATTAAAGCACTTACTGCCTTCGGTTTCTCCTTTTATTAACTTCTCACAAAGTGATTTATGACCCCCAAGTGGTTTAGGATGAATAGCTGTGTCACTCTCCAATAGGCTGTGCGGTCGGAGCACTAAAACTGTCCTTATAAACCACCGTAAAGGAATAGTTTGGTCATGTCAAAATGGCTTTCGGTTACAAATAAATAATATGTTACCTGTTGTAATTTAGGGATGGGTGTTTTCGGCAAAAACACTTTAAATTCATTTAGTACTTATTTGATTTTTAGACACCCGTCCAAAGGCAGACTTATTATTGTATAGTCTCAGTCCGTACTTATACTTTTTGTTGTCTCTAATGAAACTTCATACACATATGCATCATCACTAGACGGACACTAGACACTTTTCATTTCTCCAGCTCCAAGGTCAAATATTACACAAGGTCTTTGGTTGTTGGGCCAATTGCTATAGCTAGCTGTTTAATAATTTGACAGGCGTATAATGTGCCATACGCAGTACTTTTATTCTTTGAATATTTGACTCCTCACTGCCATCTAATTAGTTTCAGATTCATATATTTAATGTCTTTTTAATTCTGTCATCCAGCATAAAGGGTTGTCCAGTAAGACTTCAACTCAGTTCAAAATTTAAATTCAATTCTAAATTCAAAAATACTTTATTAATCCCAGAGGGAAATTAAATGTTGTAACTCATCATTCTGGTTTCATTAAAGAGTTGTTATAGATGCTGATGGCTGTGGGCAGGAAGGATCTCTTGTAGCGGTCTGTCTTACAGCGGATCTGAAGAAGCCTCTGATTGAAGACACTCTGTTGTCTGTTGTTATGACAGTCTGATGAAAAGGGTGCTGAGGGTTGTCTATAATGTTTTTCATTTTATGATGAATCCTTCTTTGTACAATAATCTCCAAAGGTTCTAGAGGAGTCCCCAGAACTGAGCCAGCCTTATATATGAGCTTGTTGATCTTTTTTAAGTCACTTGCTCTGGTGCTGCTCCCCCAGCAGATGATGGCAGAAGAGATAGCACTCTCTACAACAGACTTATAGAAGATATGTAGCATCTTGCTGCAAACGTTGAAGGACTTCAGCTTCCTCAAGAAGTACAGTCTGCTCTGTCCCTTCTTGTAGACACTTCACTGTTGCATTTCCAGTCCAGTCTGTTGTCCAGATGAACCCCAAGGTATTTATACTTCTCCACCACCTCCACTTCTTCTCCCATAATGGAAATAAGGTTGGACCTGTTCCCGTTACTCCTGAAATCTTCAATCATCCCCTTTGTTTGGTTCACATTCAGGATGAGATGATTGTTTCCACACCATGCCACAAAGCGGTCCACCAGTTCCCTGTACTCAGCTTCTTGTCCATCTCTGATACACCCGACCACTGCAGAGTCATCTGAATATTTCTGCAGATGACAGGACTCTGTTTTGTACTGGAAATCTGAGGTGTACAGAGTGAAAAGGAATGGTGCGAGTACAGTCCCCTGTGGTGCTCCTGAGCTACTGGCCACCTGGTCAGACACACAACCCTTCAGTCTCACAAACTGTGGTCTGTTTGTCAGGTAGTCTTTGATCCAGGTGGTTGCTGAGGCTTCCACCTTAGTCTTCTGGAGTTTCTGACAAAGCAAATCAGGCTGGATTGTGTTAAATGCACTGGATAAATCAAAGAACATGACTCTCACAGAGCTGTCTGCCTTTTCTAGATGACAGTGAGTTTGCTGAAGCAGGTGTATGATGGCATCTTCAACTCCAAGTCCACGCTGATAAGCAAACTGCAGTGGGTCCTGATATGTGCTTGTTTGTTTAGTCAGGTGGGCCAGCAGAAGTCTCTATAAGACCATCATGATGTGGGATTTCAGGGCAACAGGTCTATAGTCATTGAGGACTTATGGATGAGTTTTCTTTGGTACTGGGACAAGACAGGATATTTTCCGCAACACTGAAACCTTCTCTTGGGTCAGGCTAAGGTTGAAGAGGTGCTGCAGAACCCCACAGAGCTGCTCTGCACAGACCTTCAGAACTCTGGGACTGACACCATCTGGACTTGCAGCCTTATTCCGGTTCAGGCTCTCCAGCTGCTTCCTCTGCTAAACAAAACACATTTATAGAAATATACTTGGATTTTATCTCACATTTACCCTATTGATTTACCACTTCTTTTGTTTGTTTTTGTTCTCATTTTGTGTTTCATTTTGTATCACTCTCCTGTTCTTGACCTTGTCCTACAACCCCTTTTCCTCACATAGCTGAACTCAACAATAAAAACTAAATAAAATGTGTACATGTACCTTTTTCTTTTGCAGTGCTGGCCAGTTTCCGAGGGACCATCCAACATGGCCTCCCGCTGGAAATTGGAGACACGGTGCAGATCCTGGAGAAATGTGAAGGTACGCCACACACACTGTCTGTGTGCATGTTTATTTTTTTCTGAAAGGAAATGGAAAAAGAATATACTTCCTGTCGGGAAATGAATCACTCCAGTTTGGGTAAAGTGGTTAAAACGTGCAGAACACTTCTGATTTTCTAATAGAACATACTGAATGCAAATCGAAGGATTCACGAAGGCTAAGACGGGCAGTACAGTAGTGATTTTTACCATGTTGGTGTGTTTGTCCCTCATTTGCGTCCAGAAACACCTTACAAATCACTAAATGAATAATCAGATTTTCAGAAAGTAATCACTGAATGTACCGTACATCTATAACTCTTGGAGCCAACCCTACTCAAGATGACTGCCACAGCCAAGGGTTCTTAAATAACACATAAATTGGTATAGCTCAGTCAGTTTTGCAGATATTGAGCTAAAAGTTGGTGTGGTAGTAGTCGAGAGTCAGCTACAACACATACACTAAGGTGAGATCTTTGCCCAAGACTTTAGCATTAAATGTTGAAGTCTGCCTTGATTGTCTGTTTCTCAGAAGATAATGACAGTCTAAAATTCTGGCAGCGTTCGAGGTGTTCCTTTAAGGATTGCTAAGTCAGTAATTATTAACCCTTGAACAGTCTCCTGTGGTGTTCTACATTCAAATCTAAGTCAGTGGGGGCAGTTAAAGTGTTAAAGACTTCATAAAGCCACGACTGCACAAATTAAGCTGCCTCTTGTGTGATGAAAACCTTTAGAAATGATTTTCTTTCTTTCCACTTTTTCCTGCAGGAGAGGCTCTCCCCAGCTTCCTGCCAACACCAAGTCTGTTATTCTCCTTTCTTCAGTTCTTTTTAAACTCTTTCCTGTCTCTCTTTCATAGTCTTATTTTTTTGTTGTAATTTCTGTTGTAGATATTTTCCCCCAGAACAATGTGAAATGATTTCCAAGCTCTAATGCACTGCCTCACCACAGTCAACCTTGCCCAAGTACTTTGTCACCTCTGCCTTCCGGAGCTCTTGTCTCACTTCCTTTAAGCAGATAGAAACGCACACAAACACACACACACACACACAACAATCAGCCAGACAGCGAGTCAGTCATGCAACTTGCCAGTCAGAGAGATGTGATATTGTGTGTAAAGGACCCAGAGGAAGTAGACAATGGCACAGCCAGCTGAATGCTTGGCCCAAAAGGGAGGAACTAAATCAGAATCCTGCCAACAGCGAAGAGGCTGAGAGACGGGCTGCTGACAGCAGAGGAGATGGGCTAATGGCTCTGCGTCATGTTGATGCTATTGACACTTCAAAACACTGCGGCTCGCAGAGTGAATGCGTCTTCACCAGCTTGTGGCTGCTGTGTAAAATCGTATAGCCTAAGCTATTGATTTTTTTTACTTTGCTCTTTGGCGGCTCTCCCTTTTACTTTTGTGTAAGAACATTCCTGTGGGTCGTGAATACATGACTACAGTATAAAATCTATAACGTGCTCAGACAAAACCCTACAATAAGACATAGGTCCTAAATGCCACTTAATATGTTGGCTTCGTAAGAGTTTCTGTTGCTGACAAAAACCTGTCATTCAATCCGCCTTTCTTTCTTTGCCGTTACTGTAGTGAACTTAGAAATCTTAATGTTCCCAAACAGTTGACTTTAAGAATAGGGGGTCTTTAAGTTTTGGTCAGTCTGTGATTTTCATTGTTTTTCATTGTGGTGTCTTCTTTTGTGCTACCTTTTCAAAGTTAAATGATGGACCATAGAATTTTGCACATAATTATTCTGCAGGTGTACAGGTTTAAAATAACACTGCATTCATTCATTACGTGTGCATGCCACACTGAAACACCTATACAGAAAGTGCATGTTACAACCCTAGTATTCTTGCACAAAATGACTTTAAAAAAAAAAAAAAGTTGAAAAATTTTGAAAATAAAATTGGCATACCGCAAGGTTTTATTTTGGTACCACTGCTCTTTTAATTTGTTTCTCAATTATCTATATGAAAGTTGTAATGATCTTCTGCGCCAAATGTATGCAGATGATGCTGCCAAATAAGTATCTTAAAAAAAATACACAAAAATTACTAAAGAGACTGTAGTTTCACAGAATCACTTTTTGGTAAACTGTACTAAAACTATTTTCAGTCTGGTTTACAGCCAGAGGAAAAGTGTGTGGTGATTTAACCATTGTTACGCCAAAAAGTAAAATAAATAATTTTGGGTTCCCAGCTTAAGTTTGAGGTTCTTGTTAGGTGTCCAAAACTATCAGAAAATCTACTCTTAAGTGCCTTTTTCTACAAGGATCATATTTTCTTTTAAAAGCCAATGCCATTGCTTGATTGCAAAGTCTAGAAAAAGTATAGTTTATTAGGCTTTGATTGTTTATTCATGATTCATTTATAAAAGCTATAAATTAAACTTTAAAAGCTGTATGGGAGCTATAATAAGGGAAGCAGTTGATGGTAAATCCACGAGGGACAGTTCCATGACATTCTACCTATCGTTCTTTAAACGATGATCCATCAGTGGAAAAATTGAGCTGTTCAGGACTAATGACTCAGCAATATCCTGACTATGTACTCCCTGAAACGGATGGAAGGGCAAATACTGTCTAAGTCACTAATGCTCTGGTCAAAGCAAACAGTGATTAGAATAATCTAATACATTTACATTTGTGCTATTAAACTAATGCTCTTATCTGGAGGGATTTAGTGCAACAGTGGGATGAATGAAATAGTCCCATTGGGAAAGCACATCAGCTCCAACTTGCACAAATAAATATACATTTATTAGATTGTTTCCATTAGTGATGGGATTTGCACAAGCATTGTGCACTCACTACGTTAGTTTGAGTCCATTTTTGAGAGTGTAATGGTGTGAAAAGACAAGCTGCCGTATTAAGACCTTTATGCTTACTTTTTGGCACATCTGCTGGGATGAGACATGATAGCAAGGTTTCTCTGTGGGTTTTCTTCCTCTGTGGTATGAATTCACACATGGTCACACAGGTTGTTAAGAAAACCTTTGTGTATGTTTTGCTGTTCTGCTACTGACTGCAACAAAAGGATTTTCAAAAAATACCTTTTTTTATTTGCCACTGGAAGCATATCATTCATCAATAAGGTGTTGGCAGTTTTTAGTGACGCACCTGATAATGTTTCACCTTCTAGTCAGCACCGTCTTCAGTTCTCTTTGCCCATCTAAGATCCTAATGTTGAACTTTTTAACAGTGTTTTATCTTTGCAGGTTGGTACAGAGGATTCATTCTAAAGAATCCAAATGTCAAGGTAAGCATTCCAGGAAAAAGTGTTTTTGTTTATAGACACTGGCTTGCATGAGTTTGGACGTTCTAATTGATCCGAGCCTAATAAGAGTAATAGTTTCATGAGAAGATGAACTGTTGTCTAAACAGAGGGGAAATAATTTAATGTCAGCATCTTTCTTGTCTTAGTTACTGGTACCTTGTTAGTTAGTCACCTTGTTATGTTTATAGGTTGTATAACAGTCATCATTAGAAGAGGTTAGCAGTAACCTCTAAACACCCGTCAAACAACAGTCAGGTACCTGTAAGCAGCCTTGCAACTAAGTAGGAGAAAGCTCCAAGTAGATAGTAAAGCTCCAAGTAGATAGTAAAGCAGAGGTTTGATAGTATGTGAATATGTATTTATTATTTATTTAGTTATTTGATCTTTGTTTTACCAGGTGAAATGTTTGAGAACCAGTTCTCTTTTACAAAGATAGCTGCGACTGTATTAACTAAAGGAAGGAGGCACTAACAGAAGTCACTGTTTTTAAAATGAAGTAACGAGCAACCATTCATTCAGCCATCCATTATCTTTACCCCCTTCTCCCATTTCGGGTTACGAGGGTCACTGGTGCCCATATCCAACCATCAATGTACGAGAGGCGGAGTGCACCATGGACAGGTCTCCAGTCCATCACAAGGTCACTTAGAGACAAATGAGAAAACCAGTCACTCTCTCACTCACACCTAGGGACAATTTAGAGTTACCAATCAGCCTAACGTGCACGTTTTTGGTCTGTGGCAGGAAACTGGAGTATCCAGAGAAATTCCACGCATGCACGGAGAGAACATGCAAACTCCCTCAGAAAGGTCCCCGGCCGGGATTTGACCCAGCGATCTTCTCGCTGAGAGGCGGCAGCTATGCCAATTGTGCCACTGCGCTGCCTAACTGGCAAACAAATCTATTAAAAAGTATCTAGATACATTTGAAGAGAAGCCTTTATTCATTTAAGATCTTGTATCAATAGATGCATGTAACGGTACTGGTCGTTGACCCAGCAGTTGAGGACACCTGCCTTAGTTAATAGTTGGAGCAAACTATTTATGTTTAAAACAACTTGAAAGATTTAGTGCCAGACACAGACATGGATAATTGTAGCCTAAAAAAATCCCTTGCCTTTTAAATTTTTATGCACTAGTGTACTCGATACTGATTAGGTGCATTTACCTCTTCATCTTTTGTTTGAAGGGGATCTTCCCATCCAACCACATCCACTTGAAGAATGCTGTTGTGAAAAACAAAGGGTGAGCACCATCTCTATAGTTTCCTATTTTATTTCTCAAATATGTGGTTTAGGTTTGAACAAAGTGTAATTCGTGTGCATCAACGTAATTTTATAGGCAATTTGAGACTGTGATCCCTGTCGAAGACTCCGTCATCACTGAGATGACGTCAACGCTACGAGACTGGGGCGCCATGTGGAAACAGCTCTATGTGGTAGGAAGCGCAACGGCTCAAATGCATCACTTTAAATATCACCACTGCTTTAAGCCCTTTATGTGCTTCATGCAGGGAGTTTATTTGGTCACTGAGAAACAGTAAAAAAGCATTTTCCTACCCTTTCATTTGTTGAATTGATTGTGTTTGTAGCCTATTAAGCCATCTGGGTGCTGATTAAATTGAACTGATGAATGCTTGCAGATCAAACAACCCATATTTGTGGCAAAAAGCAGCAGGACATTGAATCTAATTTGCTCCAATCAATTCTAGGACCTTTCATTTGCTTTTTCTTCCCTCTCTGGTTGCCCTTCTCAGTGTTGCACTTCTCTGATTTGTGCTCTGTTCCAAAACCTGCTTTCCGTTGTGTTTTTAAGGTGGCCGTGTTTGAGCAACGCTAGTTTTCTTGTGTCTTTTATTTCCTGCAGAAGAACGAGGGGGATTTGTTCCATCGGCTTTGGCACGTGATGAATGAGATCTTGGACTTGAGGCGGCAGGTGTTGGTCGGACACCTCACCCATGATCGCATGAGGGACGTCAAGCAGCACATCACGGCCAGACTGGACTGGGGCAACGAGTGAGTAACAAAAAGGACAATGTCCAAAGCTGTCTCTTAGGGGTTTTAGTTTTTTATACGCCCATTGAAGGCAAGACGTATTATGGTCTAGTATTCGTCTGTCCATAAAGTTTCTCTTGCAAAACTTGCTGCACATATGCATCATCAGTAACTTCAAGGTCAAGGTCATAAATTAAGGCCAAATATTATACTTTGCTTGCTCAAACTATTGCTATAGGTCATTGTTTAATAATAACACAGTGTTTCCCCTATATCAATTGCCTTGGCAGGATGGTCGTATCTTCCGTGATTTTTGTTGACTGGGGTGGGATGGGTGGTGGATGGAGATGGGGACACGTCTGTGTTGCGCACTGTTTGTACTGATCGAGGGGGTCTGGGAGACGGCTCAGCGTGTGGCAACGCTACCTATCTCTTTAGCTAGCGCTTCTGTATTGCGCACCGCTAGCTTAGTGCTACAACATTGCAGGCAATTGTCGACGGGGGTGGGTGGGGTTATAAGTATGGTAGGCAGGATGCTCATTTCTGTTGACTGGGCGGGGCACCCTGCTTGTATAATGGTAGGGGAAACACTGTAACATATAACAATGTTGCTGTATAATAGTTTGTCTACGGGCGTATAATGTGCCAGATGCGGTCCTCTTGTTAATTAACTTTTTTTTTTGCCTCTGTGACATTTAAGACCTGGAAATATAAAATGTAAGACTCGTTTATGAGGGGCTTCATTTCAACAGCTGGATTTTCTTGTTTTTTCCACAGTTTCATTTTCTCCATGACTTTCTCATGAAGGTCATATTCCTGCAGTTTTCAGATAAATCTCGGAGATATGCTTTTTACGGCAATCCTTTGAGCAGATCTTGTTGTCTTTGTTTTGCAAACCTCAACGTGACCTTTGCTGCTTCTGTTCACAGCTTTTCCTTGACTTTTGTTAACTTGACGAGGCTTTTTTTTTTTACACATTCTCATCATTTATAGGCCTGAAAGACTTTGATGCTTCAAACGGTCAATCGCTGCTGGTTGTTGGGGCAGTTTTTCAAAAGACACGTTGTTCATAAAGGTTTTAGATTTGTATCACCACTTCTTGCAAGATGTTTAAACTTTTAGACCTTGGCTTTTTGCACGACATTTTATTTTCTTCATCTAGAATGCATGAAAAATAACGGGTAATCTTAAATTGGATCTTGATCTTTAAACACTCAGTTTACTGCCTTAGCTATTAGGAGGAAAAAAAAAACTTTTCAGGTGCGTGCAGAATGGAGAAAAACTAGGCAAGATAGAATAGTGGAATTAGAAATCTAATTTAGTTAACAAATAGCTCAAATTCTTCTTGATTTAAGTAGTTTTGTAATGAAGCATGAGCTGAGGCCCTAAACACGAAGTAGCAGTATTGCTTTGGAAATGAACACTCTGAAAGTGTCATTTCCAATTTGCACCTCCGCCTGCTTTTTTTTTTTTTTTTACATTTATTTATTACAAGAGTCAAAGGCAAATTGCAAACCTGACTCTGTGTTATTTCTTTGTCGTGATTAATTTGTGCAAATATCCATCAGTGTCTGATTTGTTTTAGGTGTGACAGAAAGAGAAAATGCTACAAGACTTAGCAACTAAGAACTACTGTATGCTCTAAATGCTAAGTTTAATACATTTGGGTGTTGGATTAGTGCATTATTATTATTATTGGCCCATGATCAGGTTTTTATTTTGTGAAATTAAATTTGTCTCCCTTTCAAGTTCTGAAAACGCTTATAAGAAATCAAACAGGGGAGATGCATATCAATTGAGTTTGCGGTAAATGCTTCTTTTTTTTTAAATGCTTCTTAAAGAATCATCCTATCTTGTTTTTGTGGACTTGGAATGCGCTATATATACAGTACACGTTAGAAACGATAGACATTTAGCCTATGATTGAGATCTGTCTTCTACCAGCTAACCGCAGTAATGCTGTGTCTGATGTAAAATCAGAGTGGTCAGATTTAATTGTTACTTTTTTTTTAGTTGAAAACCGTGCGTAAGTGGTGTTAAATTCCTTTCTTCGAGAGCCAAGTAGCGAGGCTACAAGCTAGCTATGACCGGCTTGCCGTACTCATATTGGGACACATGCGCAAAACGCTGTGTTCCGTCGCAAGTTGTTGTTTTTTTTTTTTTGTTGAAGTTTGTTGGTCAGCTTTAGAGAGTGAATTTGAGCTTAAAAAAAAAAAAGTTAAACCTATTATTTGTGAAAAGAACACTGTGTTGTGTGATTTTACTGCGAGACCCTCTGGTCAAAGCCACAGAGGAAACCGGTCACCATTTTGTGTCAGCTCTCCTTAAAGCGGAAGGAGACGCCCACTAGAGGGTTGGAGGGTGAAGTGTTTTCAGTGTAAAATGCTGCAATACTGAAAACTGTTGAGAGTTAACAACATATTCTTTTGTTTAAAATATATGGCTAAAACTACATTTGATATCTTTTGCATTGTTTTGCACAACAAGAAAGAAGCCCAATACTTGATTTGTTTATTATTTAAAAACTCTCAGGATCTAGTAGTGGAATTTTCTTAATTGAGATTGTTTTGTGGTATAGCAGTTTTCAAAATAAATGATGGCAAAAGGACACCCTATACTTTTTTTCATTCCTATTGCAAGTTTTATACCAAAAACATATTGTGATATATATCGTTACCGCCACCCATCACAATACATATCGTGATATGAATTTTATGCCATATCACACATCCCTATTGTGGACCCAGGATTGCACCTTGACCCATTTTGTGGCAAAAGTATCTCGTTTTACTCCTAGTTTTATCCTTGAATAATATTATCTAATCTCTTGTCAAACCAATGTGCGGATCATTAAATATATATTGAAATAACAATAAGGCTAAATCCAGTTTTACAGTGTACTTATCACTAGTTGGGTTTTGAATTTTCTTGAATCATAGAAATGTGTTTTAACAAGAGCTTAATGGAAAATCCTTTTCAGTGTTTTCCTGCAGAATAAACGAAGGCCATAAATTACCCTAACGTTTGCTCCCCGGTGTAACCAGGAGAGATTTGAGAGTCTGGAAGTTTTTTAAGACGACTTCTCGGAAGGTGGAAGAATCCCTCTGAGCACTTGCTGTAATTTGGAAACAAAAACAAAAAGGCATATTTAGACTTAATGAACCTCCGTAAATTTACCTGCTGTCTGTCCGGTGGGGTCTGAGAACTCCTCGCTTCATTTAACATCGGTGGTTTATTGTGTTCCACGCAAACAAAGTCCCTTGAAAATAAAAGTTTCTCACCTTAAATTTCTTCCCGAAGATTTCTGCAACTCTCGAACTTCCTCACTCCTCCATCTTTTGCTGTCACCTACCCCACACTCCACACTGCACACTCAATCAGACCTCTTTTCCTCTCATACAGACAAGACTTGCTCCATCCCTCCTGCTGTTTTCTCCTTCCTATCTTTTTTTAACAGTGCTGTTGGGTTGAAGCGGGAGGGGGGATATCATGGCAGTCTTGTTTTGTGTGGCCTTGCATGTCGATCTTTTTCTTTTTGGTTCCTCAAAAAAGTCCCACATCACTGCTTAGTGAGGGGGTGCTTTACAGAGGCTAACTGTGGGCTGCTATCCCTGCATTTTTTTCCTTTTGTCACGCGCTTTTCTGTGTATCATTTGGTCCTACATAAAGGGGACTAAAGAGGGGTGGGAAGAAAACACTTTATAGAAATCAGCACAAAGTCGTGCATTCTTATGTTGATGCGGAGCGGGGGTCTGCAACCTTTACGATCAAAAGAGCCATTTCTGCCCCTTGGTTCACTAAATTAAACACGTCCAGAGCCGCAAAACCTGCTGCAACTGTCATTATCAACTGGTGGCTCATGGGCCACTTTAAGATTGTTGGAGGGGGCTTTTCTGGCCAGTAGGTGTGAAATTACCATATTTTCCTGCCTAAGTGAAACTTTATTTTCATAGTTTGGCCAGTCCTGCGACTTATAGTCCAATGTGACTTGTATACGTTTTTTTTTCCCTATTCCTGACGCAGTTTTTGACCGACTCATTAAATGTTCATTCATACTGACATGAACCAAAAAGTGAACAGTGAAAGAGTGCGACCTATACTCAGGAGTACTTATAGCTTGGAAAATATGGTATAAAACTTTAAACATCCAATGATTGTTAACATTTATTGATATTTTTATATTTTGATACAAAAGAAAAGAATGACTTTCATCCACCCATCCATCCATCCATTCATCGTCTTTACCCGTTTCTTCCTTTTCGGGTTGCAGGAGGTCACTGGGGCCCATATCCAGGTCGCAAGTCCTGAAAACTGGATTCTTGTAAAGAAAAATATATATATTTATCTATATTTTGCCAAATTTTTTAAAAACTAAAACAATGAACTGTGCAGGCTTATGCATTTTTTAAATTGTGGAGTAAATGAGTCCTACTTTGAAGAAGTAAAGCATAAAGTTAAAGTGAGTATAATTTACTCTGTGTATTAGTACTAGTATCCACATATTTGTGAAGGAAATGACAGGAAAACTGCTAAAACTGGTCATTTTTTTGTTGTGGGTAAAACATCCTATAAAATTCAGTTTGATGTTAGTTTTGGTCAAAGCTTGAAAGAGCCGCTGTGGAGGGACCGAAGATCCGCATGTGGCTCCAGAGCCGCAGGTTGCAGACCCCTGATGCGGAGTCTTATTAAATGATAGGCGATGAGTCAGCAGTTCTTGTAGTCTTGGTGTTTCTTTAGCTAAGTTGTATTCAACTTTTGTGTTTCAGGCAACTTGGCTTGGACCTGGTTCCCAGGCGCGAGTTCAGCATGGTGGACCCCGATGAAGTCAGCGTCACAGAGCTTTACAGACTGGTGAGCAGCCTTACAGTTTTTTACTAGTTCTCTCATCAGTGGCCCATTTGTGGTGCAGGTGATTAGTTGACCCGCTCTCAGATGGATTCAGGCCTGAGTTTGGCTGCATTTTAAGATGCTAAATTCAATGCTTCTCACAAGGGAGGCCCACTCTGCTGTAGAAAATGGCCAATGACATTCAAGGTTTTGTCATGTTATGATCACTCTTCACTGTGATGCCTTAGGTCTTATTGTTTATGTATAACTGACCTTTTTAATGCAGGTTATTTGCGATTTGAGGCTACAGCTAATTTTTTTTATGCTTCTGCAGCTTTTTTGTGAGGATATGTCATGACATGCAGGTAAAAATAATATAAACCAGATTTCAGTTTGGATCAATGTAGGACAAAGAGCACAATGCGATACATATCCCCATCTGGATATTTAGCTGCTTCTGTCTGTGCAATAGAAAATATCTCCTCAGTTTTTATCATTTTAGTAGTTTTTATGTTTTAAAATTGTACCGGATTGTAGTAACAGCAGTATGGTTTGTGTTATACTGTCGTTTTCTGTTCTTAGGACAGTAAATTATAATATAATGTTTTGAAACATAAAAATCAAATATGCTGCTCATTAAGCTGCTACAAGACGTTCATTAAGAGGTCCTAATTGGAGCATTAATTTTTGAAAATGTTCATTGTACATTCATTTCTAGGCCTTTATACTGCTAATGCGTTCAAACTTTGTTTCTTTTTATTTTAGCTCATACTCTTTTACTGGCATTATGTTACTTTTTTATTTGTATTTGTTGTTTGCAAATGAGGTTAACTATTGGTGCCACATCTCATTGGGATGGTTCCTTAGAAATGGCATGATCACTTGTTTTTCCCCCCCCAAAAAATAAAAAAATTTACAGTTCAAATGGAAACACCACTGTTATTATAAGACCAAAGAAACTTAAAGCGGAACCAGTATTCAGGATTTAGCCAGGATTGATTGGGTGGTTATTGAATCATTGACATGTGCTCCAACACTTATTCAACAGTTTTCACCTGGGAGCACTTGGAGCTCAGAAAACTGCTGTTTTCTTATGTTTTTAAGTTTACTAATATTTCTAATTAACCCCTGCAACTGGAAATGTCCATTCTCTCGCAGTTCTGAGTCACTACCTGTAAAAAGTTAGTCAGATCTTAAAGTTATATTATGATATCTTAAGTGTCTTTCTTCAAATTGAAGTTTAACAGAGGTTTTTGCAGAAATTGGTAGATGAAAACATTTTTAGTAAACGTGAAAAATAAAGAAGAAATCTCCTTGGTGCTGGACACGATTATTATCATGTTGTTTAAATGGTTTTTTTTTTAAAGACACAATATTTAAGTTTGAGTATTCAGTTTTTATGACTTTCTGGTTTTATTTAGGATTTTTTAGTCTCATGTGGGAACTGTCGGCATGTCTCGCATTGGATTTTGGGACAGAGTCAATGTTGACCTCGGCAGCAGAAGTCGGTGTTTAATATTTCACGTCACCGACATCAGTGTTTTCTTTACAAGCAGGAAAACTGTTGGACTGAATGTGGCGCCCGTTCCATCAGCTTCCATATTTCTCTCCTTCCTTTCCCCACCACCACCCTCGGTCATTCTTCCCACTTTCTCCCAAGTCCCAACCACTGTTACCGTGGCAACCACTTCTCCTCCCTGATACAGACCAGGGAGAATTATATCACACACACACACTGTCGGCTTCCCTTTCAGAGGGGTAATTGAGGCTCTTAATCCACCCGTTTCATTATTTTTTTGTTTGTCAAAACAAAAGCAGCCGACGCAGGATGAAAGCTTTACACACCTCTATTAAGTGGTGTACAAAGTGACTTCAATTCCCCCCCATGGTGGGATAAGATTAAAACAAAGGCTATTGCCAACAATAACCTCACACACAAACGCAACATGTTAACGAGCTTCAGTTTACATCAGTATTTATAGTTGCACCATTAGCTGTAAGAGGAGTTTCTTTTTACTGTTTTGAGCTCAGGTCCTGTTTGAAATGTTAGGATTACCAATTCGGCTGGATTATGCGAAGTTATATTACGTTATCAGCCTAATGAGGGAAAAGATAGACTGAAAAGTGTAAGGTAAAGACAACTAGAGGAATAGTATTTCCTGTGAAAATGCAGTGTGAATGCTTATGGTAGAAGAACTTGCTGAAAAACAGTTGAAATTGGCTGAAAACATACTGAAATGCCATTTTTCATGCTTGTTAAGCATAACTCCAGTAATACCACACATTGACACCCAACACACCGGACGTTACATTGGCTGTTGTGATGATTAAATGCTTTGATCAAAGAAATACTACTAAATTTTAGTGGTTTTATTTGCTTGTAAAAATAATTGAAACTTCCCACACTCTTTCAATGTTCTTAGCAATGTTCTAAACCCTCTAAATGCTCTGAAAGAGAACAGCGAAAGAGAGCAAACAGGCTGATGCTACGGTTATTGAGCCAATCCCAGGTGTGGACTGGCTGTCGGTAGCACTGGGACATTTCCCGGTGGCCTGGCCTGCTCAGTGATTGCCGAGGGCGACTAAAGGCTCGGTTCAGGTCGCGCTTGATTATTTTACATAAACAATCCATGCTGCTCACTCTGGTATCTGCCTCATTGAAGCTCCCACAGCAGCGATGGGGAAAGACAGACCCCCCTCCCTTTCTCTTTCTGAGGCTGTCAGAGACACACAATGGGTTGCGCAAACGCCTGTTTTGTGTCTCTGCTGTGACAGATATCCTCAGAAAGAGAAAGGAGGGGATCCCTTGGTAATCACTGAGTGGGCCAAGCAACTGGAAATGTCCCGGTGCTCCCGACGGTCAGTCCGCCCCTCAGCACAATGCTCAGGTTGGTCGCCTTCCATCAATCAGCCAGTCATGTGTCATGTACATCTTAGTGAGTCCGCGACAGTCGAATCGCGAAGTATCGAGGGACTATTGTGCATCACCGTAAACATCACAGTGGTTTTATTGGCTGTAAAAATATTTTTAATGGAAAAAATACTGACATTTTTAGTTCATACCTTATTGTTTTAAAGTCTGATAAGTGTGAAGTTTTTAAGAGCTAGAAAACTTCTTTACATTACAAAAAAAAAAAAAAGACAAACGCTTCTTCTGGGTGGAAAATGTAATGGTTGAGCCAAAAGATGCGCCTTACGCACTCTTGATATGCAGTTGTGGTGTTAATGTTCCAATTGTTTTTTTAGGAGTCAGTGACAGTCTGACAAAATAAAGTAATATTGTTATTTATTTGACATTTTTCTTTAAAAAAAGAAATGAAACATCAAATGTGCAATTTTGGCTTTACGGAAATGTTGAAAGGATTATTCTTTAGGAGGAAGATTGTAAAGCAAACTGTTAAAGATTGATATGCACCGACTGACTCTTGTGAAAACGACATGTGCAAGTCTTTTGTTTAGCAGTCGCAACAGCAGCTTTAAAATAGAAAGATGTTCAAAACTTGTTTTAAATCCTTAATTGGCTCCCCAATCTCAAGTCAGCACCGTTCTTTTGGGAGAGCTCTGCAGCAAATTCAACAGAATTTCAAACTTCCTCCTTTTTCTTTTTTCCTCCTTGGAGACTGAGATCAATCCAGACTTCGAGCTGAGCGGACCAGAGCTTAGATCCCTCCGATTAATTCATCACCTGCGGTATTTCATTTAAAGGATAACTCGGGCTGCTTCTCTGTACTGTTTATCCTTCCACAAACCTAGAAGCGAGATTTAAAGAAGCCTGAATAGTGAGTGATGGAAGGATATAAAAAGACTTGTAGTTTCCCCGTGGCCTTAGCTTGACCCGTTTCTCCACTTGTTGCGCTTCATTCCATTTCAGGCAAATATCGGTGAACTAACATTAAGGCACGAGTCTTTGTTCCATCATCTTCGTTCTGCTCCTACAACGTCACGTCTTGGCAGAAGGCATGCCAGGCTCTTACTGGTATGTCTATATTTTGTGTGTAGTCATGCTGAAGCTGTCACAAAACCACACACTGCTCCCGCCGGGCGGCCTTAATGACACGCTGAAAATAGCCACGTAATGAAATCCCGCTGCACGAATTAGGTCTTTCCCCAGACCCAGTCATTTCGCGTCAAAACAAGCAGCTCAGCCCCGCTCCGTGTAGAAGCGCTGATCTGTTAAAGACGTTGGCTCGTCCTAACAGCAGTTGGTTGTTTTTTTTCTGGGTTTCTCCGTCAGGCAGAAGAGTCGTGACCAAAGAAAACACTATTCACAGTTAAAAGCTGTTGTAAAATGATTTGCGTTGTCATTTTTATGGATGCCAGTGCTTTTTCATTTGCCTATTTACAGCTGAGCAAACTGTTTTCTTAAGCATACCATTCATTATATAGTTGTCTTAGTGCCATTTATCTCATTTGACTTGAAACATGAATCATGTCTCACACTTTCTCTGACACATTTGTTATTCTGTTTTTATTTTTTGTCCAGAAAACAACGTCTTCGTTTAGCTGTGGATCCTGTAATAATTTTCCCATCATTTTTCTTTTAGCTTACTTGATTTCAAAGAAATGCGTTGCTGCTTGTTAAGCCTCTTAACACAGACCAGTTAATCAGTGAAGTATAAAATGCTCTTGAACTCCTAGAATTAGTCAATGTTGTGTCTGAAAATTACTGAAAACTTCACAGAGAACCCATTTCACACTCTTACAGCACTTTGAGCAGTTCTGTTGTAGAATGCAGTTTCTTTTGAGACAAAAAAAAAAATAATAAAAAGTTCAGTTTCTAAACAACATGGCTGGCATGAAATAGTAGTTTTTTGAAACGGGTGAAATTTTTGAGCGCCGTTGGCTCAAAAAATGTTTCATCTCAGTTCTTTTTGTTGTGCCACACATGAATAATTCTTCATGGTCTTAGAAAACATTTATTTTCTGCTGCTTATCTGTGGTCGGGTTGCAGAAACACAAGTTCCAAGAGGGAAGTTTAGAACTTGTTCTCCAGTGATACGCTCCAGCTCCTCCTGGAGGATCCCAACATGTTCCCAGGCCAGAGAGGATACTTCAAATAATACTTCCAGCAAGTTCTGGGGTCTTCTCCCAGTGGGATGTGCCTGGAAAACCTGTTGCAGGAGACATCTTTATCAAACGCTCAAACTACCTCAGCTGACTCGTTTCACTCCTCCTCATCTCTTCTCTAAGGTTGAGCCCAGCCACCCTACTAGAGGAAGCTCATGTCAGCTGCTTGTATTCAGTTTCTCATTCTTTCGGTCATGATCTTATGACCATAGATGAAGGTTGGAATGTAAACAGACTAGGAAATTGAGAGCTTTGCCTTATGGGTCAACAGACCGGAGCAACATCGTCATTACTGCGGACAAGGCCCTAATCAATCGATCAATCTATCTTCTGCTCCATCAAACCATCATTCGTTAAGAAGAGTCTTAACTCCCATTCTTGAGGCTTAGGTGGGAGAAAGCAAAATATAAATTTTAGATTACAATAAACGTACTGTGTCTTGTTTCTTGTATTCCTCCTTCTTCCAGTGAAGAACAATGGACTCAGACTTAAGAGGAGCTGACTCTCATCCCAGCTGCTTAACGCTTGGCTGTAAATTGCCTCAGTGCACGCTGAAGGTCATGGCCTGAAGATGCCAACAGAATCATTATCAGCTGCAAAAAAAAAAAGAGGCAGAGAGGAGACCTTGACATTCCCAAACCTGACAACCTCCTCTTCGCCACTGCTCCTTGAGATCCATGATCTTCACAAGAGGATCAAAGACAAGTAGCAGTTCTGAAGGGGTTCATCCCGCATCAGAACCTGAGCTTGACTTTGTGTCATGAATGCGTACACAGCTCTTGCTTTGGTCACCAGGGTCAAACATACAGTCGCAGTATTGCAGCAATAATGTTTATCTTTTTGTCGCTCCTCGTTTGGGACATAATTCTCATAATTGTTTTAAATAAATATACTGTCCATGTTTAGTGCATTCCAATTGTTTATTTAGGTATCTATTCTCAGAACGAAGGTGATGCATGTTTTGTTCAGTAAAGATGCTTAATAAATGTTCTGTGAAAGTCCCAATATCTCAAGGCAACAAAAGAAAACTGAAGCATTAGTGTTTGTTGCACTTCCAGTCTTTGTGTTTCCTTGGCACTAGGTCTGCCACAAACAGTCAAACGATACATCTGAAACGTTAAAATATTTTGCCTGTAGTGCTGTTGGCAGTCTGCAAATTACATGCTTTGTTAACTAGATATGTCAACTTGAACTATATTTGAGTCTGTTTTGGGATTTCTGTAATATATGCAAATCTGCAACAAAAATTCTCCCTGTTGGGAGACGTCTCAAGGGGATTTTTTATTTTTTTTACTTTGAAATTAGACACTAAAGACAGCAGCTCTGAGACACGATGGATCGTCTTTAAGGAAACCTAACCACAAGCATTTCCCCCTGGTTTTATTTGAATTTGTTCATCTTTGGTCCTGCTTTTGGGGGGATTTGAGCTTTTGCTTTATTTTTTTTTTACTATCCCAATTTCAGAAAAGTTGGGACATTGTGTAAAATCTAAATAAAAATAGAATGCATGGATTTTCAAATCCCATAAACCCATAATTTATTAACAATAAATAAAGCCAACTTAGCAAATGTTTAAGCTAAGACATCTTGAATTTTATGGCAGCAGCATCTCAAAAAGGTTGGGACAGGGACAACGAAAGGCTGTAAAAGTAGGTGGCACTAATAAAAAAAACAGCTGCAGGAGCATTTTGTAATAAAATTGATTACTGTATTTTCTGCCGTATAAGTCGCACCTTTTTTCATAAATTTGCAAGTCCTGCAACTTATACACAGAAGCGACTAATATACATGTTTTCCTCATATTTATAACCCAATTTTGACTTTGAAATGTTTATTCATAAATATGAACCAGTAAACATTACCAGTTTCAGCTGCTAGAGGGCCCTCTAGGCTTTTATATGCTGTTCCGCTACACCCCCCCCCTACACACACAAATGTTCACATAAACAACTGAGAAAAACATGACACAAGTAAAATCCCCCCAAACAGAAAATCCTATTCCTATTTTGCATATTACAAACTGCAGGTAATAAAATATGCAGCCCAAAATGGTAATCGAGCAGCAGAAAGAAAGTTTGTAAACGGGTTGGGTCCGCACAGTCTGCCTGGGTAATTCAACCTGGCGGAAGGGACGACCGCACGGCGGCGGAAGATTCCCCCTTGGGGGGAACATTCCCCTGGTGTCTGGCTGGCTCCCTCCAGGTGCATTTCCTCTGTGGCGGTGCGCCATCCATCCATCTATCCATCCGTCGCGACTTCGGCTGCACGCTCTACAGCCTTCCTCCGCTGCCTGAGCCGGGAGGAAGGGGTCAGCAGAGTGCGCGTTCCGCGGCCCCAGGAAGCAGCGAGATGTGGGCGGACAAAGGCTCCAGAGCTCGCCTTAGTCCCCACTCCGCCACCATATCGGGGAGGAACACCAGCGCCCAGGCGAAATGAAGCTGTTTTGACCATTAAAGTGCATTTACTAAGGAAAAGTTCAACTGAGGCACACCTTTACTATAATTTTGAGCAAACAAATAATTGTTTTTATGTGTTAATCTTGCTAAATTCTTGTTAAAGTCCTCCCATGCACGCTCCTGTGGCCGCCATTTGGGAGACAATCGATATTTAGCACACCAGCCTGCGTTTCCGGGTGGTCAGTGGTGACACATAATAGATGCAACTTATACAGCGATGCGACTTATTTAAGTTTTTTTCCACGTTATTAGACATATTTGGACTGATGCGACTTATACGCCGGAGTGACGTGTACGGATGAAAATATGGTAACTGGCAACAGATCCATAATAAGACTGGGTATCAAAAGAGCATTTTAGAGAGGCTGAACCTCTGAAGTACAGATGGGCAGAGGTTAAGCGGTCTGTGTAAGACTACATCTAAAAACAGTGGAAACATTTCAGAATAATGTCCCTCAACAGAAAACTGTGAAGACTGACTAATGCCATCATCTACAGCTCATAGCATCAAAAGATTTAAAAAACTCATTTTTTCCGAATATTGGTACTTTTTATTGGTTACATTTCAAACCAAGTTCCATTGTGATTAAAATACAGGCTTATGACATTTACAGATCAATGTGTTCTGTTTTTATTTACATTTTACGTAACGAATCAGAGTATTACACTTTCCACCCTACTCAATCTGGCAGGTAAAGTCATTCAATGTTTCCCCACTTTGCTATTTAGCTGATGTCTTCTTTTCTGTTGCAGATGGAGCATCGCCATCGTAAAAAGGAGACAGCGGCGCCCGCTAGCACCCATCACTTGTTTGTCCATGTGAAGAGCCTGATGAGCGCCAATCTGGGGGAGGAGCTCGAAGTCTACTTTCACATTTATGATGGACGGGAGAACCGGCCACTCAGGTAGAGATTTTAAAATGAACATATCTAAAAAACTTGGAAATCTCTGTCTGATGTGAAGGTTTTTGCTCCAACTCCATTCGTGAGCATTTCTCCAATGAAACATCTGTTGCGCACACTGAAACATAAAAGTGGGCGAGGCCATGTTTTTTAATTTTATTTTTATTCCCCAAATTAAAATCTATGCTCTCCACCTTAAAGAGCTAGTCACATAGGGAGAATGCACATGCAGCTTGAGTGCACACTCGCACACACTACATCGGGGGCTAAGCTCCCTGGATTCACAGTTCAAAGCGAAGAAATTTCATTTTATGTCACAAACAAGAGGCTTAATCAGGAGAAGGAGCATGAGGGGGCTGAAAACAGTGAGGCAGCAGAGAAACTTCTTTTGATAAGTCATGCTTTAGTGTCAATCTCACCGCCTCACAGAGGAATCGGGGCGATGTTGGCGCTGCATGTTATTACTTTAAACTGCATACCGTAGCTCAGATTTTGTTTCAGACTTAGTTCTCATCAGAAAGTTTCTTTAATTCTAAGAGAAGTTCTCACCACCGCTGTGACACCAACCTTGCAAGAGTTGGTGTTTTATTGTCCTGCACCTTTAGACACAAACTGTCAGTGATCAAGAAGCACTTTCAACTAGGGATGCACGATATTGGATTTTTGGCCAATATCCAATATAGTATTATATATGCATATAATATAATATATGCCAATATGTTAAAACTAGGAATGTGCGATATAAACGGTACACGGTAGAAACGATAGAGATCTGTCTTCTACCGGCTAACCGCAGTAATGCTGTGTCTGATGTAAAATCAGAGTTGTCAGTTTAATCGTTACTTTTTTTAGTTGAAAACTGCGTAAGTGGTGTTAGTCTTTTTTTCGAGAGCTAAGTAGCGAAGCTATAAGCTAACTACGTCCAGCTTGCCGTAGTGTTGCCGTATTCAGACGCATGCGCAAAGCGCTGTGTTCCGTCGAAAGTTTTTTTTTTTTTCCCCATCGAAAGTTGAAGTAAGCGTTGGTCAGCTTTAGAGAAACCTGCTCTCTGGTCTGTGATAAGAACGCTGTGTTGTGTGATTTTACTGCGAGACCCTCTGGTCAAAGCCACAGACTCATTTTGTGTCATCTTTCCATTAAAGCGGAAGGGGGCGCCAACTAGAGGTTTGGAGGGTGAAGTGTTTCAGTGTAAAATGCTGCTCTGTTGCTGTTCATTTGTTAAGTGAGAAGACTGGAAACTGTTAAGAGTTAACAACATATTATTTTGTTTAAAACATATTGCTAAACTACATTTGATATATTTTGCTCTGTTTTGCACTACAAGAAAGAAGCCTAATACTTGATTTGTTTATTATTTAAAAATTCTGGACCTAGTAGTGGAATTTTCTTAATTCAAAATAAACGATGGCAAAAAGACAACCTATGCTTTTTTTCATTCCTATTGCAAGTTTTATACCAAAACATATCGTGATATATATCGTTATCGCCACCCTTCACAATACATATTGTGATATGAATTTTATGCCATATCGCACATTCCTAGTTAAAACTTATTTCACTGATAACCGATACCAACACCGATATTTTTCCCGTATACCTACTTACAGAGACTACATAGCTTTCTCTGCTGCAGAATTAAAATACGACATTATTCTGCATGGTCTTTGTCAATTTGGCCTGCTATCAAAAGGGGGCTGAAAATGATGCAACACTTCAACTTGGATTATGTTTAATGTCAAATTTATTCATGACATTTACTCTCTCTAACACAACAACACTTGGAACAGTCATGCAAAAACAATGCGTATATATCTATGCATCTGCATATACAGCACCTTTTATAACGGTGTTATTTTGTTGGAATGGCCAATGTCTGATATTTAACTTTATCACTAACATCGGCCGATCCCAATACTATGCCGATAATATTGTGCATCCCTACTTTCAACCAGTAAAAGTATTGTCTCTGAACACCTTTTTTCACTTCAGATCATCAAGTAATATTTTTTCTCATTATTTTAGTGTTGAAGAGGGTAATTATCATCCAGTACTCTCATATTTTGTTCCACTTGAAGAACTTTCTCCTTCTCATTGTAATGAACTGTCTCGCCTTTTCCTCTTTAGAGGCCTATTTCATCCCTTCTTTTCCACCGTCTCGCTACTTTGAAAGATTGAGTACATTAGCCGAGCTCGAGTGATTGAACTCCTTGAGATTTGCTACACGGTCGCTGTTGAACACGACTCTCTGCAACAGAATGAAGTGTGCTCGAGTCACGTTGAAATGCTGCCGTGTCAAACAAGCAGCGTTAGACATGTAGCTTATCTGAATTCATCCAAACTGAATAAAACATTTAGTGCAGAAATTTTTTTTTTCCCCTTATTAAACTTGTTCTAATAGTAGGCTAGAGCCAGTGCTCCGTTTAATTTCATAGTTAAAACTGGTGCAGAGCAAAGAGCCACTTTCATGTGTGGACTAAGGCAGAATTAAAGGAACCAACAACCAATAAAAATAATGTGAGCACCACGTTTCAAACACTGAAGTAAACTTAGCTCAAAAAGTAGGGAAATTTGTGTTTGGTTGATTATATTTTTGTTTTAACTGTACTTCTTGACAATAAATCTTTTAGGAGGTGTTGCCACGCAATTTGGGCTGTATATGGTACTTCCGCATGCTAACCAATAAAAATAATATGAGCACCATGTTTCAAACATTGATATAAACTTAGCTCAAAAAGTAGGGAGATTTGTGTTTGGTTGATTATATATTTGTTTTAACTGTACTTCTTGACAATAAACTCCTTTTTTTTAAGGAGATGCCAGGCTTTTGGGGCTGTATATGGTACGTCCACATGCTAATAAGGCTCCACTTTGTTAAATGAATAAATGTTAAACGGTTATTGTCTTTTTTTTTAATAGCACATCAATCATCCAGTTCAATAAACTACACCAAACAAGAGTCAATAGCAGAAAAAGCTATTTGACGTATGCTGAGAAGATTTGGCAAGTTTTCATGGGTTTGACCTGCAAATGCATTTTCCTAACAAATGTGGCACCGTTAGATGAAATAAACACGTTTTTCAATGCTGCAACATTTAGTGCCAAGAAGCATTGTTATGACAAATAAATAATTAACCAAACACAAATTTCCTTACTTTTTGAGCTAAGTTTATATTAATATGTCTACAATGCAGTGATGTTATGTGGGAGTTGAAGCCAAAATGAAAACAGCTCATTGATGCTCCATTTCCAGCTGTTTTTTTATTTTTATTTTTATAACTACATAATTGCAGCAAATCAAAAATTGCTGTTTTCAATTAAAATTATAAAAATTTGCAACTCATTGTTTATGAACACTGTTGAATGTTTGGAGATGACCGGCTGGTGTTAAAAAAAAACTTAAAAAATCAGTGAACAGATTTTTTAAATGCCTTTTATTCATTTCACGCTAAAGTACTGGTTGTTAATGTGAAAAGAATTCACAAATACCTACTGTTGTTTAAATTAAGACTAAAAAATCTGGTGATAAGATGATCTCAATCTCTATTTTCTTAGTAGCTATAGAAACTCCGAATACACCAGAGGGAGGATCAGACTCAGTGGAAAAGTTGTTTAATGTGATGTAATGACTTTGAGGTGGCTCTGTAAAGAAAAACAAACCAGTTGTATTTTAGTTTATTTTTTTCATGGAACCACTAAAAACAACGGGCTTTAGTTCTGGCTCTGGTCCAGCACTGGAACCAATTTTGTGGAAAACCCTAAAATGAACATAGAAGTAGTTCTGCTTCTGCTTATCATGCCTAAATTAAGTAATTATAGATTCAATTTGAGAAGATTTAAATGAGTCAAAAAGCTTAGTCTACCGTAGTGCTTCAGATTTAGTTTAGTTTATTTTTTGAATATGTAAAAAAAAAAAAATAATACAGCATGACGCATAATGTCAAAACTTTTTGTTTAACATATTCAGGAGTGATCATTTGAACAGTTTTATGTTTGGACATTGTCTAAGTTCAATTTTCAAATTATTCCAAAGTTTGACTCCACTTACTGATGAACAAAAGGTTTTTTTTCTAGTAGTTCTGAATTTGCATATTTTAAATTG
The DNA here is from genome assembly GCF_014905685.2 of Nematolebias whitei. NCBI lineage: Eukaryota > Metazoa > Chordata > Actinopteri > Cyprinodontiformes > Rivulidae > Nematolebias > Nematolebias whitei. The sequence continues at coordinate 8,251,948 of NC_056519.1, read as the reverse complement.
CGATTCCCCCGTAACTTATAAATTTGCTCCTTAAACAGGTTTTGAATGTTTTCCGGTAATTGTTTATTTTTGGCTTTGTAAAGAATTAGAGCCGTCTGTAGTTGCACTGTCTGTCAATGAACTTTAATAATTTAGATTTTACAAATAGTGTATTAGTGCTTTCTAAATGTCCCACCTTATGGATTACTCTTATTGCTCTTTTTTGTAGTATTGTTAATGCCTGTAGTGTAGTTTTCTAATTAATGCCCCATACTTCTGCACAATAACTTAAATAAGGTAAGATTAATGAACAGTAGAGAACATGTAATGCTTTTTGTTCTATGACCCACTTGACTTTGTTTAAGAGGGCGATATTTCTTGAGACTTTACTTTGAACATATGTGATGTGTGGTTTCCAGTTGAGTTTATCATCAATACCTAGAAATTTGTTTTCATGAACTCTTTCAATAGTCAGCCCATCTATTTGTATTTGAATTTCTGTATGTGATTGACAGTTCCCAAATAACATTTTTGTTATGTTTGGGTTCAAGGACAGCTTATTTTCATCAAACCACATTTTAAGTTTGTTCAGTTACATCCAGTAACAGTTGTTCCATGTCATCTCCAACACGAAAAATGTTTGTGTCATCGGCAAATAGTATGCATTTCATTGTCTCAGGTACAATACATAGATCATTTACATAAATTATAAACAGTATGGGGTCCAGATTTGTGTCTATATATAAATATATATATAAAAAAATATATATATATATGCTGGATGATATGGCTAAAACATTTATTACAATATATTTCTTAATTTCGGTCGGTAACGATATAATTCATTATCGATATAAACAATATAAAAGCCTCAGAAAAACTTTTCAAACTTTACAAATAAATTAGTGTTCACCTTTTATTTGTATTTAGCCTTCAAAGAAATTTGAAATCACCATCAAATAAACATCCATCCATCCATCCATCCATTATCTTTACCCGTTTATTCCATTTTGGGTCACGGGGGTCGCTGGTGCCCACGTCCAGCAATCACTGTGCGAGGGGCGGGGTACACCCTGGACAGGTCGCAAGTCCATCACAGGGACACAAAGAGACAAACGAGACAAACAACCATTCACTCTCTCACTCACACCTAGGGACAATTTAGAGTTACCAATCAGCCTAACATGCATGTTTTTGGTCTGTGGGAGGAAACCGGAGTACCCGGAGAAAACCCACGCATGCACGGAGAGAACATGCAAACTCCACCCAGAAGGCCCCTGGACCGGGGTTTGAACCAGGGACCTGTTCGCTGAGAGGCAGCAGCTCTACCAGTTGCGCCACCGTGCTGCCCATCATTTTAAGTTTTAACTTCAAACAAGAACATAACCTAACAAGTTTTGTTTCCTTTTTGATGCAGCTGGGGGTGTTGTTTCAGGGACACGTTGGCTCAGACTCATTGTGCTTCATCTTCTGACTCTCAGCACATTCTTTTGAGTGGAAACTCTTCAGATGGTAGAAGTTAGATGTGTTCCCACCGCTAGTTGGAGCGACTCTCCGTCACATTTTGCAGCCACTGAAACCTGCAGTTTATCGGATCTTAGAAAGCCGAACCACTTCCACACCTCCGAATTAGTCTTTCCTCTCTTATCAGTTATGTTATCTGCTTTCTCTTCGCTTGTGAAAGCTTGACCAGTCACATTCTGACCGGCCGCTTCAACCCGGACAGAAAAAGAAATGTCAGTGAAAGTGCTGTAATTATGCTGAAATATTGAAAATGTGCTTAAAACTCATATCACCGTTACTGAATATAAATATATTGTGACATATATCGATATCGAAGTATTGTCTAACCCTAATATATATATATATTCCTTGAATCCCTGTATGTTATTGGTCCCCATGAGGTAGTAAAAACATGTGTGTTAGTGTGTGGTGGCTGTTGTCTTTTTGGAACATCTCACTGTGGCAGCCCGCCAGTGTTGTCTCTCGCTGTCTGGTCACATACATAAACATAAACACACACACATTGACACAATCAGGCTGGCAGAAAGCCACGTCGCCGCTCCGCTCTGTGCTGGTGGTGCTTGTGTGAGAGCAGATGGGGGGGTCTGACCTGTTGTCTCTGTACCATGCCAACTCTAGCAGCCACTATGCAACATTGTGGTGTCCAACAGAGACTCCTTGTCGAGCAGGGGACACAGGCACCCTGTTAAAACTGTACCACGCTCACATGCGTCCTCTTGTTTGAGGTATTCCAGAGCAATCAAACAGAATTCAACTTTTCATTCACATTCATTGCGTTGTTTTTGGAAAGTACAATAAATGTAATTTGATTTTGTACTTGCTTTTCAAGGATGCTTTGAGAGATTGGAAATCTTTTTTTTTCTTTTAGTCTTTAGGGGTCACATTTAGGCGTTCATTTTGGGCAGTGGATAATGGTTTAGCAGCTAATTTATTAAACATTTTACATGTCACTTGCTTATCATCCCAACGCCACTCATCGGCTGGGCTCACAGCTCCCTAATGTAATCATCGATATTAGCAGAGGGAATAGAAAGTGGTGCAAAAGCCCCGAGGGGAGGGAAGTCGTCCATTCATGCCATGTTAATGCAAGCTGTGATCGAGTCAGATAAGGTCCCACTGGGGTGGAGATGGAAAGAGGCACTAGTCTTTTTAGCTCATGCTGCAGCTGTAAGGAGGGGGAGTCGACGGCAGGGTAGAGTGCGTTAAAGGGGGGGTGTTTGCGCCAAAGCAGTTGTTAATTGGCAGTTGGGGTTACAACAATAAGAGCTCTAATTAGGGTTTGGGGGAAGCGTGCTCAAAGCCTTGTGCCTAATGCGTAGGAATCCGTCTCCATATGTTTGGATAAATAGTGTGGAAAGTTCCAGAGAGCATCTAACGAGGGACAACAAATCAAATCGAACTGGGTTATCCTGAAACGCCTGATGAGAGGAAAACTTTACTGTAGGAATTCATGTATGAAAAATCACAAGCATTTTGTATAATTAATAATCAGGAGCATAATTAATTCAGGCATGGGCGCCCACTGCCCTACATTTACAAAACGCAAAATTACAGCGAAGGCAAGCAGCCTCTTATTTACATCATGGACACCTAACAGTTTTCCGAGCTTGTGTTTGTAGTTTGTAGCTCAGACTGTTCTAAAGCATCCTCATCTTTGCAGCATGAAGTTAAACTGAAGCTGTTAGGATGAATTCTGCCCTTGCCTGAGTGGGCCCTGCTTTAGACGGTGCTGCTAGCAGTACCAGCGACTTGGCGAACGCTGGTGAATTACAAGGTTTTTCTCTCTGCTTATGTGCAGACTGTGAAAGTCACCTAACTGGATTAGCCCTTAGCTCGCCAGCCAGGATGAGAGGGGCCCAGCAGGATGTCTCCACTGTCCCGCTTAAAGCATGCAGTGTCGACAGAGGGGAGGGTGAAGTACAAAGAGAAGGAAAAGGCATTCAGGGTCCGTCCTTTCTGTTTTTGCATGACATTCATTTTTAAAATGCTGGGGGGCATTTAAGGCCAAAATTATTAGATGGTGGATTCTGCATCATAAAGTTTTTGCCACTATGTTCAGCTGTGCGTCTGATTTGAGCAATGTTTTTGAGTTTTTCAAGTATTTGGAGCAATTTTTAAGTACATGACTTAATTTATTACGTTTTGTCCACACAAAAATGCAATTTTTCCGAAATCTTTTTATTTATTTACAAACAAAAAAACCTTGTGAACCATTCCTAAAAATTTCTTTATCCATATGAAAACACTAAAACCGACCCAAAACCCTATAATAGCTATGCCAGGCCAGTATGTGGCTTTTTATCACTGGAACACATTAAGGATATAAAAAAAAATTACAAATGCAAAACAGTTGAGCAGAGAAGACAGTAGTATAATGAAAAGATGTGGTCAGTTTGTCCTCTAGCAGTCTAAACCTATAGCAGCATAGCTAAGGGATAGCTCAGGAGACCCAATCCAACCCTAACTATAGGATTTAGCAAACAAGAAAGTCTTAAGCCCAGTCTTAAAACTGGACAATGTGTCAGCCTCATGGACAGAAACTGGAAGTTGGTTCCACAAGAGAGGAGCCTGATAACTGAAAGCTCCGCCTCCCGTTCTGGTTTTGGAAACTATAGGAACCACAAGTAAACCTGTAGTCTGAGAGCAAAGTGCTCTGTTAGGAAATTATGGAACGAAAAGATCTGTAATATAAGATGGAGCTAGGTTGTTGAGAGCTTTGTAGGTTAGAAGTAAGATTTTGAATTCAAGGTTAAATTCGAAGTGGAGCTTTGACAACATTGTTTCCTCATTAATGCTGTTTCCATGTGGATGAAAGGCCTCAACTGTAAAAATCTTTGGCATTGTCAGAAAAAAAGTTCCTATGTGGACAGTTCATAGTTTTTGTTTAGTGTTTTGAGCCACTTTGTTTGGTTTCTTGTGGTTTTAGTATTTCCAGTTACATTAGTTTGGATTCTTCTGTTGAATCGTGCACTTTGTTTTGTTCTTGTTACGATTATTCAACCAGATTTTCTCATTTTTTTCTGCTCTCGCCTACCTTGTGTTTTCCATTAGCTATCAGCACACCTGCTGTCATTCAGTTATCAGTGCATCCCTGACGTCCTCACTTTCTCTCAATCCCTTGTTGCCCTGGATAAATTATAAAAAGTCTTGTATGTTCTGGATTTCATCTTTGATACGCCCGCATTTCAGTCATTCCACCACAGATTGTGACTCTAAGGCTGATGGTCTGTGTTGGGATGAAAGCTGCAGAAGTCAGGATGTTCCCCATGACTTGGCCACTTTGCTAAAATTACTGATGGGAAGGTAAAGCCACCAAACCAGTGGTCACGATAAATTAGATTTCTTTGTAGAGACGAGAAAACCTCACGGAAGGTCAGTCGTCACGTTCTGCCTGTCAAGATTTTTTTCTGGTAGAGTGGTCAAAGCAAAGTCACCCCTCAGTAAAAAGCGCAAGGCGATCTAAACTGCCTGGAAGATTTCTAGATCACAAAAAGATTGGATGAATGGAAACTAAATAGTTTGAACACACCTGCAAGCAAAGTTAGTTGATTAAAAGAAAACAAAAACTGAGCGTCACCTTTTTATTACGATTCAATCCATCCGACAAAGTGGCAATGGCAGTGTAGTCTGGGATTTTTGTGCTTGTTTCGTCTTTGGTGCCTTCCTGTCAAGAGCAATAGGATTACAGTAGTCCCTCGCTACCTCACAGTTCGTTTCTCGCGGACTCGCTCATCGCGGTTTTTCAAATTGAGATTGGACATGACACACAATCGGCTGATTAATGGATGAGCCGCACGATCGGCATGGGATTTTTATTTAAAATAAATTATTTTAAATTATGTAGCACTTACTGCACCTGTGAGAAACTTTCTCCTGCAGCGTGTCATATCTACTCTGCAGCGGATAAGTGGGCGTGGCCGAGAGCGCTGGCACATGGCAGACAGCGGAGATCATGACGTGTGCTCAACAAAAACAGCTAGATTCTAAGGCGAATGTAGAAAACTAAAAACAGGAACATGTCTGCATTGGTCCTTGCCAGGAGTCCAACAGATTCTTAAAGCCACTTAGAGAGGTCAAGGTCGAGAGTTTCAGATCTTTTTGCAAGATATTCCAGGAAATAGGAGTGGAGTAGGAGAAGGCCCTTTTTCCAAGTTCAGTCCGCACTGAGGGAACACTGCAGGTAATAATGTCCTGAGAGCGCACGCTGTAGCTGCACTCACGCAGACACAATATGTAATATACATACATATAATAAACTACTACTTGCTACTTCAAGTTCAAGTTGTGTTTATTTGTCATATACAAGGTTAACACAGGGTTAACAGTACAATGAAATTTGTACAATTAAAACAGTACAATGATTTTTTTTTTTAACTTGTACTACTATTCCTACTTGGCATTTTTTCCACTCATCCCGGGGCTTCAGGGTACTGATCCCCCGCGATAAACAATGAACTACTGTATCTCACTGAGCTTCGACTGTTGGAGTCCATGAAGGGAGAAAATCGTGGTGTTAATAATGTAGTCACTCTAAGTGAGAGGTGTGGTTCGGCTTTCAACCAGTCCTAAACTATTACTCATTTTCAGACTTTGATTGCTAACCATGAAAACTTAGTCATACTTTGCACCCTTTAAAAATCATGGGAAGCTGATTTTTTAAAATTATTATTATTATTTGTGCATTCTGTGTCATATTTGCATGGTTTGTAGTGTTTGTGATTATTTTTTTTTATGTAGTTCTCAGTCTGTTTTTCCGGTGTTTCCAGTTTCCCCAGTGTTTTTCTCCTCATCCAGTCAGCTCCTGCCACTCTCACCTGTATCCTCATTGTCTTTCCCCAGGTGTTTGTCATTGTGTCTCGTTAGTGTCCCTTTAAGTTCAGCGTCTCTGTGTTTTCACATTGTCCGTGGATTGTGCTTCCCGTAGCCTGTCTTGTTCTGTTCCTCGTGTTTCCCTGTACCCAAGTGAGTTTTACTGCCTTGTCAGCTTTTGTTTTTTAGTTTTTTGTTTAATAAATGTATTGAGCTAGGTGCAGAATAAATGTATATTCTTTATTTGTCTTCGAGTCCCCTTTGTCTGTCTGCTTTTGGTGATCATGACATTCTGTATTAGCCCTTTTACGTTCTGTGTTTCTGCATGTCTGTACATATTTAAATCCAAGCTCACTTTTTAATTTTTTTTTTCTGTTTTCGTTAGAAAGCACATTGGGTTGCTTAAAATAAAATGTGTTTTATAAATAAAGCTGTACTTTTGATTAAATCAAGCCTACTGTAAGTAGACCTCTTGAAGAATGACAGAACAGTGCAGTACAAAACAAAGGGGTTTAATAAATCACATTTGTGGCATTTATCAGTTTTAACTTAATTTAAAAAAAAATCTCTGTTTGACACCTTTGCTACAAAGGTTTGACTTTTTTACAGTTCTAACTCTTAAGGTTGTACTTTTAAAAAATATATATATTTTCAATGACAGCCTGGTATGTCAGAGAGAAATCTCTCTTTTTAACGTCACTCTTACCCAGCCACCGAAACACCACATGTCAGATTTTATACAACCTGTGTTCATGCTTTAATCTTGTTGCCTTCTATTTTGTTGCCTGTCTTTCTGCTGTCTCATAGCGTCGGGGTGTAGTTTGAACTTTGACGTGACTCCTCCGGTGCCCGTAGCTCAGCGTTTGGCATTTCTGACATTGTTCCTAATCTTTATTCTCTTCCCGCTCGCAGTCACTTGGACACGGCTGTTTACTTCTACGCGACACCCGGGCGTCGCTCCTGACCTCGTTCATCTCTCTCTGTCTCCCTCTCGTACAGTGAAAGGTTCTTTGTCAGGCTGAATAAGAGCGGGTTGCCCAAGTGGCCGGAGAAGACAGAAAGACAATGCACGCTATTTGTGGTGAGTCATGCACGTGACTTTTTGTTTTGAAAAAAGGTTGACGGGGAGCAATTTAAAGCTTTAGAAAGCGACGTGTGTTGTTGCCGTGCCGCAAACTAAACGTGAATCAAGTTTGTTTTCTTGCATCAGGATTTGGGAAGCGGTGATCTACGAAAAGATGTCTACATCATCGTTCACATCATACGAATAGGTGGGAGGAACTTTATTCTCTCGAGCACGTTATCAACATTTTGGTCTTTTAAAATGAGACTATTCTCACCACGAGTAACCGTTTGTGTGTCTGTGTTCTGCAGGGAGGATGGGAGCAGGCGAGAAGAAGAACATGTGCAGCGTGCAGTACAGGCGCCCGTTTGGCTGTGCTGTCGTCAGCATCGCTGATCTCCTCACTGCTGACTCCAAGGATGACCACCTGCTCAAGGTTTATGCGTAAGTTGATGCAAAGGGTGGTATTATTAGCTTTTCGTTGGAAATTCATCTTTCAAAATAAAAGCCTAGCTTTCCTTAAAGGAATGCATGTTGCTGAAATCTTTTGCTAAGAGACAGAATGAGCTTACTTTAATAATTAGAAGCAGTGCTTAATTTGTAAACCAAATTATGCTGGAATGCAAATAGCTGTGTGAGACCAAGGTTCACTGAACACACACGCACACAACACAATGCTTAGGCGCACAAATGTCAAAATTACAAACCAGCTCATATTTATAATTTACTTTTAAACGCTTTATGTGTGATTTATAATAATAAAAATAATAATACATTTTATTTGTGTAGCGCTCTTCTAAGTGCTCAAAGACGCTTTACAGGAGTTCAAAAAATATAAAATCACCAATGCAACATTACAAGTGTTAAGAGTTAAGCACAGGATCATTTCTTACCTTACTAGTTGTTTAGCATGTTCCGCTTCTCTCACACATCCTAACACCCCCCACCGCTCCTGCAGGTGAGGGGCGTTTCACTTCAGTACAAATTGAGATCGCCAATTGGTGAATTGCTGACGAGCCCACTGGATTGATTGGCAAGTGGAATCGAGGATCCAACTCGTGCAAAAAAATCATAGATTTTACCGGCCCGTGTCATCGTTTTCATCATTTATTCCATATATATTCAAAATGTATTCAATATTTTTGATGAATTTAAGGTTTGAGAACTGAGCTTCCTTACATAACTTTATTTTTATTAGGCCTGAAAGTTACCGGATCCAAGCAAACAGTCACTGGAACGCACCATGTCAAAATAAGAGTTCCCGAATCATGTTCCGGCAGGATCTGGCTCAAAATAAGCCTGGTTAAAAGCTATGTTTTAAACAAAACACGCAGGTATAGTCTTGGGGATGACTCTCTGCTTCTGCACCCCATATTTTAGCTCAATTTCTGCAAAACTGACTCATTTATAACCATTTAAAAAATATTTTCTATGGTCAATTAACTGAGATGAGACAGAGATTCTTTGTGCCGTTCAATTTATTCTACTTTGGTGATGCCCTCAAGGTTCAAAGAGCTTATTGTTGACATAATGGGAAAAAAGACTGGTTCAATAAAATTAGCTGTAAATAAATATGCACTAACTATATGTACACACACGTGCACACACACACACACACACAAATGCACGTTCTAGTTGGATTATTGGGGGAAAAGTAAAAGCTATAAATGACCTCGTACATTCCTGCTTCGTTTGAGTCCACTAAGTCTTCTTCATCCACATCACTTGTGTTACAGCTGATTTATGGTTTGCTCTGTGTTGTCTTTTTATCCAAGGTGCAACACAGAGAGTGAATGGAACCAAATCCACGAGAACATCATCAAAAAGGCCAACTCCAGGTACAACTTATCTGGATCCAACACTGGTAAGAACCAAACATCTTTTATTTTGGTGTACATAGGCAACTTTTGGAATTGTGCTGTGTCTAGAACAGATTACTGTAATTAATAAAAAAAAAAAAAAAGTTGCGTTTATCATGTTCTGTGGAGTTTGAACCTAAGGCGCAGACAAATGCGAGGAACTGAAAGAAAATGTAACAAATTCAAATTGATTAACAAAAGATCAGAAACAAAGGCTGACGTGGCAGCAAACTCACAAAATAGGAAAACGCGAGGAAACACGATGACGCGGAGGAACAGGGCATGACGCAATGGAAAGCACGATACACGGACAACAAGGAAACAAAGACGCTGAACTTAAAGGGACGCTGACGAGACATAATGACGAACACCTCGTCTGATTGGGAGCAGGTGAAGCAAAGAGCTGTCACATGAAGGAAGAAACTAGGGAAGGCGGGAGACACAAGTACATAAACACAAGAATCTAAAGAAATGACACAAGACAGAATAGATTCTTAGTGTTTTGTATAGCAGGACATAGTGGAGCAGCGGTTAGCGCAGTCACCTCACAGCTAGAGGTTCACGCGTTTGCTTCCACGTGGGGTCTTTCTGGCTGGAGTTTACATTTCTCAGTGTGCTCTGGTTTCTTTCCACATACGAAAAACAAACATTTTTGTAAAGAAAGGTGGTAAAAAATTAAAATAATAACGTAATTTTTGTAATATTAATATCGCATGCCACCCATGTCTTTGTATGCACGTGTGACTGTACAGTTAGCAAAATATCTTGTGAGCCACAACACAAATCCCGAGCACTAACGCATATCATGAGAACTTGTAATATTGCACGAGACTGCACAATGTCATTCTCAAGGTCGGACCAAAACCATTTTAACTCCAGTTATTTTTTAAACAAAGGAGGATTTTAGTTTAAACTCCGGCATGGAAGGCGGCGAACAATGTGCATTTATTTCATATTTATAATATCAGTGAGCAACTTTTAAGCTCCGAGCATTTCCTTTTATAACACCTATGTTCTAATGGCAAATTTAGCAGCTCAGTTCTGTCACCAACGTCGGTCATTTTCCTGTCAGTGCTGTTCAAGTTCCTCTTTAGGAGACTTTAACATGCTTGCATCTGCAGGAAACCTGCGATTGCATATGAACTCAGATGGTTTATATAAATAGCTGTTTCTGCATCATACCGAACAACAAGCATCAGCAGTTTCCCGTAGCAACAGGTCGGTGGAGGACTGGAACGTTCAGTCCCTCAGATGTCAAATAAAAATCGTGTGTCATGCGAGGAGATTTTTTTCTGCAGCGACGTGTGCACTAAGAAAAATAATACGCAGCAGAAGCGAGTGAATCACCTCTGAAAGCAATTTCAGAAGAAAAAGGACCAAAGCAGGGATTTCACATCATTTAATTACAAACGCATTTAGAACATGTGGAACAAAAAAGAAAATCTACGTTGAAGATTCAGAACTGAAACTAGAAAGAGCAACAGAAGTGAACCTAAAAATATCCAGTGACACACTTTTGAGGAAACGTGTAACGACTGAAAGAAATTTAAGAAGAAGCTAACTGAAAAATCAGTGTAGAGCAGCTCTGGTAAAGAAAGGAAAGCTTCATAAATTTTACAAATGTAAGCTTTTATTGGTAGTTTTTACGATGATTCAACCCTATTCAAGGTGACCACCACAGTTTATTGATCTTAGAAAATACAAAAAGGCTGCAACTGGATCGATATTACAGATATTTGGCTAAAATTTATTGTGGTTGTAGCTGAGAATCATCCCACTACATACCCTAAGCACTAACAGGTTGTGTAAAACCTCTATTAAAACTTTGGCATGCAAGAGAGTGGGCAATTTGTATTCCTTCAAGTAATGCTAATTTATTTTACTAAAATTTTGTCAAGGCAACTATTTGGATAGTATTGATTCCTGAACAAACTTCCCTAAGGGAAATAAAGCCTATTATGTCATTTTGTTAATCATATGACTTTGCATAATATCATCTTGTTAAGAAAGAACCTACCAAAAGGTGGATATAAACACTTAGATCCGGTAATGTTGTTTTTATACTAATCGTGTGTGTGCGTTTTTTTGTTTGTTTTTGATGGTTCAGAAGTGAAAAGAGTTTGCGTAACAAGTCAGAGGTGCAGCAGTCGTTGGGAGGTGGCACCATTTTGTATCACTTGACTCTAAATCTTTGGCGTCACATCAATTATATGTGATGGGGACGTGTCCCCCTCACATTAAAAACATTTGTTTGGACCCCCCCACATTTACCATGAAATATTATTTCACCCAGCGCTGTTTCTATTTCTTCATGAACAAATCCATTCCACTTGATTAATAGGAGAATACTCAAACCACTAAGAATCCACTCCTGGTTTTCCTGGCTGCCTACAACAGCTCACCACATTGCATGCAGGGTTTCTCCTCGGTCGCTTGCCTTGGCAGGACACATCTCTTTGGGGTTTTTTTGTAGATGAGGCAGGGGAGGAGAGAGAGAGACACCTCTGTGTTGCGCGTAGCTTAGCACTAAGTTAGTGCCGGCAGTTGTCGATCGAGACAACGGGCGGATTAGGATGCGTGAGAGAAGCGGAGCTTTAACTAGCGTGTCTGTATTGTGCACCACTAGCTTAATGTTACATTAGTGCCAGCAGTTGTCAACTGGAATGGGGAATGTTAGGATGCGTGAGAGAAGTGAAGCATACTCTATTTACACAAGGAGAGCTGTTGGTCAGGCTTCTTCCTATTGTGCCATGCTCTCTAAAATAGTTATTGAATCAATCGTTTACCTGTGTAGGTAAACTTAGATGTTTAACAACTCATTAAAGTTACATCAGAATGCAGGAAATGGCATCTACTTTATCCCAAAATTTCTGGGGGATGACTGTCCCTCCCCCACCATCATGAATGCTTCTGACACCAGAAGTTACTAAGTAAAGGCTCCCACAGACTTCAGCATACTGTGTATACTCCGTGAGCCACGCAGACACTGCGCGCACTGTCCGCAGACGGTTGAAACTTCATACTCGAGCGTACACTCCAATGGGCTGCAGTCAGCTCCGCAGGCAAGGGGCATTTACCTTCGGGACAAATTGAGGTCACCGACTGGTCATTTGCTGACACACCTATTGGACTAATTGACAGGTCGCAACAAAAAAAAAGGAGCAGCAGCAGCGGTGTTCTGTGTTTTTGTGTTGCTAATAAAAAGTTCTTTAAAAAAAAAACTGGGAGCGCTGGCCCTGCAGTCCACACATCAGACCGGCCCACCAGGACATCTCCAGACCCTCCCGCAGCTACGCCAGGCCTAATTTTAATTCTCTCGTGACAAATTCCTTCATTTCTCACAATTTCAGTCACGGCGTCAACGGACGAGGAGGAAGAGATTGCTTGCCTCTTGGAAAAACCATAACGAAAGAAAAGGCCTTTAAACTAGACCAGGGATGAAGAAGGGGAATTTAATACATTGGTGTCACATACAAAACAGTCCGTCGCCGTCCGTTTATTGCGCAACACCGAATATGCGGTCGTAAAAATTGATCTTTGCACGGACATGCCTTGCGGGCGTCTGCTTCGAGACCGCATCGAGTCTAATCTGGTCTGCGAGGGCCTCTGTGAAGTGAAATACGCTTGAGTATGTGGGAGCCTTAATACCTAAAGGGTCAAGAGTTTCATGAAGGAATGCGTATTACCCGCCACCTTTTTTGTCAGAGGTTTTGACTAAAGTCATTTTATGTTGAGAAATGATAGAGTTGTAGTTTTTTTAGTCAAATGAAGCTTTGTAAATCTCATGCAATATTGTGAGATCTTGTGTGACGTGTTAGCGCTTGGATTATGACTCTCAGCTACTACTACAACAAATCTTAGCTTAATACCTGTAAAATTACCCAAGTTATATTAATTTGTGTGTTGGCTAAGGTCAGTTAGCTGTGGCAACCATCTTGAACTGGCTGACTCTAAAAGGTATAGTCAATGAGTACTTCCTGAGAGTTTCGTTAAAATCTATGCAGTTGTTCATGAGATATTTTGCTAACAGACAATCAGGGTTGACTCCCAACAGTGAATACAAAAGTTTTAAGTAAAAATAATGAACTCAGATGTGCTGGGGATGACTCTCAGCTACAACTACACCAGATCTTTGGTCATAACGTGTAAAATTGAACGGGTTTTAGCTATTATCATGTTTTTAGGGTCAGTTGGCTGTAGTGCCCATTCTGAGTGAAACTGACTCCAAAACTTAATCATTACGTTTTGCAAGTTTCATTTAAATTTGTCAAATCTTTCATTAGATTTTTTGTTAACCAACATAAGAACACAGAGACGAGTGCAAACACATTATCGCCTGCCAACACCTCTTGGGTGATAAATAAAATCCTCTGATTCCATCATCAGGATAAATTAGAAGCTTGAAATGGTGGTTTTTAAAAAAAGGGAAGTAATGGAGCATTAGTGTAACAATGTTGGGTAATGTGCTTCTGTTGTTTATGTTGTTGCAATCTTATTGTAAAAGCTTCCATTTCCTGCAAACAAAGCATTTCTATTCTTGGAGAAATAACAGCCAGCTTTGTAGAGAAGGTTGATACCGATAATTATTTCAGGCGGGGGCAATTTGCTAAATCAATTACAAGAATGTGTGGAATCTCAGAGACGCGTCTTTAGGGTTTGCTCGTCTTTATGGCTGCCGTCAGATGACCAATCGTTTCTAACAGAAAAGTCACGAGAGCCTGAGCTGGTAAATGATCTAGACCCAGGTCGAGTGTGAAGCAACGCGAGGATTGAACCGAGCGATACAAAGCTATTAAACGCAGACCGAGTTATCTGATTAACGCCTCGTTGGTTCATAACAAAAAACGTATAATTTGCAGACTTCCCATATAATGGGTGGGAATGTAAAACACTTTGCATTCTTTGAAGATAAGTGTTTTCTGATAAAGCCCAGCTTGGCTGTAAAAGTGGAACCGTTTACTTAATTTTGCACGGCTCATTCCTGCTGTTATCTCAAATCAAACTTGCAGCAAAATCTTAATCAGTTTTCTCTTAGATTTCAGCTCTTTGTATGCTCCTTGTTCCTGCCACTGCTGACGGGCCACTTTACCATAGTTTACACACAGCTCCACCCGTGGGATCAGTGATAATGCATGAAGATAATGCTCTGTTATTGTTGAGGTGGTACTTCCAACGCTTTTAACAGATGACAGAGCACATTTGGTGTGTGCTTCTATACTTTGTTGTATGCTTCTATACTTTGTTGTGTGC